>NC_138903.1:113130801-113786977 GCF_965194825.1 Balaenoptera physalus | reverse complement strand
GAAGCCAGCACATATTTTAAAATTTTCGTGATTTTAACGACGTATTTTCTACATTTACTGTAAGACTCATTTCATCCATATTTTGAAAGGAATGTAAGTCCGATTCTATGGGATAAAGGTGTTGTTGGTCAAAATTCCTTAAGTATAAGTAATTGTAGGTCGAATTCATAGATCTGTTTGAAAAAAAAGACTTAGTATTCTATGGAACAGTTATAATAGAGGAAGCCACTCACCCTTCAAATTATAAAGACCTCAGGAATGGAATGCGTATGCAGAATTCAGTGTGCTTGAAACTGTATAGAGTTTACATGCTCTACTGTCATGCTATTTATAATCTACCGTGTCAAAATAGAAAACTGGTGTACCCGCATTCCTCTCGGCCGTCATGTTCATTTTTCTTTTTGTTCATTTTCTTAATTGTAGAGAGAGGAGTATGTGGATGAGTAGAGTTGCCAGATAGAAGACAGGACATACTTATACTAGAAAAAGTATTCATTGTTTATCTGGAAATGCAAATTTAATGGAGAGTCTTGTATTTTTATTTGCTAAATCTGATAACCCTATGGATGGTAGAGAGTAACAGTGACTAATGTTGGGACATTAAAAAGGACTACGTATTGTATAATGTAGAGCAGCACTTCTAAACTTTAGTGTATTGTACCTATGAATTATCTGGAGTGCTTGTTAAAAAAACAGATTCTGATTCTGAGGATCTGGAGCAGAATCTGCATTTCTGACAGTTGATACCAGTGAGGCTGGTTTCTGGACCAGAGTTTGCGCAAGGCTGCAGTGGAAATTTGAGGGTGTGTGCGTGTTTTGGCTGCCCAGCATCTGAACTTGCTTTCTGTGCGTAAGGAATTCACCAACATATGATTCTTTTTTTTTTTTTATCTTTGTTGGAGTATAATTGCTTTACAATGTTGTGTTAGTTTCTGCTGTATAACAAAGTGAATCAGCTATATGTATACATATATCCCCGTATCCCCTCCCTCTTGTGTCTCCCTCCCACCCTCCCTATCCCACCCCTCTAGGTAGTCACAAAGCACCGAGCTGATCTCTCCGTGACATGCCGCTGCTTCCAACTAGCTATCTGGTTTACATTTGATGGTGTATATCTGTCAATGCTACTCTCTCACTTTGTCCCAGCTTACCCTTCCCCCTCCCCAAGTCCTCAAGTCCATTCTCTACGTCTGCGTCTTTATTCCTATTGGGCCCCTAGGTTCTTCAGAACCCTTTTTTTTTTTTTAGCTTCCATATATATCTGTTAGCATACGGTATTTGTTTTTCTCTTTTGGACTTACTTCACTCTGTATGACAGACTCTAGGTCCTTCCACATCACTACAAATAACTCAATTTCATTTCTTCTTATGGCTGAGTAATATTCCATCATATGTATGTGCCACATCTTCTTTATCCGTTCATGTGTCAGTGGACACTTAGGTTGCCTCCATGTCCTGGATATTGTTAAGAGTGCTGCAATGAACATTGTGGTCCATGACTCTTTTCGAATTATGGTTTTCTCAGGGTGTATGCTCAGTAGTGGGATTGCTGGGTCATATGGTACTTCTAATTTTAGTTCTTTAAGGAACCTCCATACTGTTCTCCATAGGGGCTGTATCAATTTACATTCCCACCAACAGTGCAAGAGGGTTCCCTTTTCTCCACACCCTCTCCAGCATTTATTGTTTCTAGATTTTTTGATGATGGCCATTCTGACCAGTGTGAGATGATATCTCATTGTAGTTCTGATTTGCATTTCTCTAATGATTAATAATGTTGAGCATTCTTTCACGTGTCTGTTGGCAATCTGTATATCTTCTTTGGAGAAATGTCTATTTAGCTCTTCTGTCCATTTTTGGATTGGGTTGTTTGTTTTTTTGTTGCTGAGCTGCATGAGCTGCTTGTAAAACTTGGAGATTAATCCTTGGTCAGTTGCTTCATTTGCAAATATTTTCTCCCATTCTGAGGGTTGTCTTTTGGTCTTGTTTATGGTTTCCTGTGCTGTGCAAAAGCTTTTAAGTTTCATTAGGTCCCATTTGTTTATTTGTGTTTTTATGTCCATTTCTCTAGGAGCTGGGTCAAAAAGGATCTTGCTGTGATTTATGTCATAGAGTGTTCTGCCTATGTTTTCCTCTAAGAGTTTGATAGTGTCTGGCCTTACATTTAGGTCTGTAATCCATTTTGAGTTTACTTTTGTGTATGGTGTCAGGGAGTGTTCTAATTTCATACTATTACATGGACCTGTCCAGTTTTCCCAGCACCACTTATTGAAGAGGCTGTCTTTTCTCCACTGTATATGCTTGCCTCCTTTATCAAAGATAAGGTGATCATGTGTGCGTGGGTTTATCTCTGGGCTTTCTATCCTGTTCCATTGATCTATATTTCTGTTTTTCTGCCAGTAGCATATTGTCTTCATTACTGTAGCTTTGTAGTACAGTCTGAAGTCAGGGAGCCTAATTCCTCCGGCTCTGTTTTTCTCTCTCAAGATTACTTGGGCTATTCGGGGTCTTTTGTGTTTCCATACAAATTGTGAAATTTTTTGGTCTAGTTCTGTGAAAAAATCACAGTGGTTGTTTGATAGGGATTGCCTTAAATCTGTAGATTGCTTTGGGTACTATAGTCATTTTCACCATGTTGATTCTTCCAATCCAAGGACACGGGTATATCTCTGTATCTATCTGTATCATCTTTAATTCCTTACATCAGTGCCGGGAGGCCTCTGGTGGACCAGAGTCCTGAACTCGGCTCTCCCACCTCACAGGCACAGGCGTGACACCTGGAGGAAGCACCGAGACCCTGTCAGCCACGCGGCTGAAGGTAGGAACACCCTCCCCCCCTGGGGTGGGGTGGGGGAGGGGGGCGTTGTGTCTGGGAGGGGCGGGGGATAGAGAGCCAGGCGGACATCGCAGTGGAAATCTAAAGGCTCAAGCGATTGGCACTGTCTGGAGGCGTGGACTCGGAGCGCGCCTCTGCGCCTGGCTAGAGAAGGCAGCCGCGGTAGGAGGGTCCTGAGTCAGGTGGCGCCCCCTCCCCCGCGGCCGAGCCTGGCAGGGCGCCATTACTGGGCGTGTGCTCAGCGGAGCCCCGTGGCTCGTGCACACGGGGGCGGGGAGCTCAGCGAGCGGCCCGCTTCTGCGGCTTCCTCTCCACGCCCGCGCCTCCGCGCAGCGAGCAGAGGACGGGCGGACTGGGAGCGCGCCTCTGCGCCAGGATAGGGAAGGCAGCCGCGGCGGGACGGTCCTGAAGTCCCGCGGCGCTCCCTCCGTGGAGGCGAGCAACGGTCCTGAAGTCCCGCGGCGGCCGAGCCTGGCCACGTGCCATCTCTGGGCGTGTGCTCCGAGGAGCGCCCGTGGCTCCTGCAAAAGGGGGCGGGGAGCTCGGCGAGCGGCCCGCGTCTGCGGCTTCCTCTCCACGCCCGAGCCTCCGCGCAGCGAGCAGAGGACGCGCCCTCGAGCCCGTTCCCCGCGCCGCGGCGCACCCGGCCTCCCGGTCCAGCCCAGGTAACTTTTGTGCTTCCTGAGTCCTTTTTAGCATGACCCAGTGATCTTTGATATTTAACTTCTGATATGACAGGATGTTCCAGAATCATATTGTAATTTCCTGCTCCAATCCTAGAGTCAGCTATATCTCCAAGAAGACCTGGAAAAGATGATTTTTTAATGGCTGCATCTTATGGATGTACGAGTTCTTATTTAACCAGTCCACTATTTGGAGGGAAAGAGTTTAGATAGTTTCTGTTACTCGTCTGTATTATAAATTAAATACTGAGATGTTTTATAGAAATAGTATATATAAGTGAGTGATGATGACCTTATAATTGTTTTCTATATTATTTAATATTTTTAAAAAGCCTAGTCAATTGACGCACTTAGGGCCTGACCCATAAACTAGGGTGCATCATTCGCCTGTTAGAGATATCTGCTTCTAGAGAGGGGCTTGCAAACAATGAGTTAAAAGGTGGTAGCCGAACAAAATTAACTAAGAAAATAAAAGGTGGCAACAAACATGAAATAAAACCTCTGGAGGGAAGAGTACGTACATTTTAGTCGCTAATATTCATTAGCCCCAAGGATATTCTGCTTCCTGGAACTATAATCCCTCTGACAGTCCCTGGACGTTTCATCACCAGTCAAGAGGATAATATTAATACTTGGTGAGAATATGATAACTGAAAGGTGTTTGTTTGTTGTTAACCTTCATTGGAGGGAGCTCACTTCTTGGTCACCTATGCAAGAAGCTTTTATCTAGAAAACTTGTCTCTTATTCCTAAGAATTATAAACAGAAAGCACTCTCTCCCAACCATGCAAAGTTCCTTATTTGGTTGCTTGGCAATAGGCGTATTGGCTGAAATGTAAGACTGAATTAAGCGGTCTTATACTTGATATATATACCAAGGCAATTGGTATATATTTTGGAGTACTAAGAGTTTTCTCTAATTTTTTAACATGATGCTTCTACTTCCAACTGATGCATCATACAATCTGCCTCTTTCTCAGACAGATTGTTTGATAACTGTTTTTCTAAGACTCCTGGACACGGGCAACAACTCTTTTCTTTAGGAAGAAAATGAAGCACTCTCCAGAGGGAAGCCAGCACATATTTTAAAATTTTCGTGATTTTAACGACGTATTTTCTACATTTACTGTAAGACTCATTTCATCCATATTTTGAAAGGAATGTAAGTCCGATTCTATGGGATAAAGGTGTTGTTGGTCAAAATTCCTTAAGTATAAGTAATTGTAGGTCGAATTCATAGATCTGTTTGAAAAAAAAGACTTAGTATTCTATGGAACAGTTATAATAGAGGAAGCCACTCACCCTTCAAATTATAAAGACCTCAGGAATGGAATGCGTATGCAGAATTCAGTGTGCTTGAAACTGTATAGAGTTTACATGCTCTACTGTCATGCTATTTATAATCTACCGTGTCAAAATAGAAAACTGGTGTACCCGCATTCCTCTCGGCCGTCATGTTCATTTTTCTTTTTGTTCATTTTCTTAATTGTAGAGAGAGGAGTATGTGGATGAGTAGAGTTGCCAGATAGAAGACAGGACATACTTATACTAGAAAAAGTATTCATTGTTTATCTGGAAATGCAAATTTAATGGAGAGTCTTGTATTTTTATTTGCTAAATCTGATAACCCTATGGATGGTAGAGAGTAACAGTGACTAATGTTGGGACATTAAAAAGGACTACGTATTGTATAATGTAGAGCAGCACTTCTAAACTTTAGTGTATTGTACCTATGAATTATCTGGAGTGCTTGTTAAAAAAACAGATTCTGATTCTGAGGATCTGGAGCAGAATCTGCATTTCTGACAGTTGATACCAGTGAGGCTGGTTTCTGGACCAGAGTTTGCGCAAGGCTGCAGTGGAAATTTGAGGGTGTGTGCGTGTTTTGGCTGCCCAGCATCTGAACTTGCTTTCTGTGCGTAAGGAATTCACCAACATATGATTCTTTTTTTTTTTTTATCTTTGTTGGAGTATAATTGCTTTACAATGTTGTGTTAGTTTCTGCTGTATAACAAAGTGAATCAGCTATATGTATACATATATCCCCGTATCCCCTCCCTCTTGTGTCTCCCTCCCACCCTCCCTATCCCACCCCTCTAGGTAGTCACAAAGCACCGAGCTGATCTCTCCGTGACATGCCGCTGCTTCCAACTAGCTATCTGGTTTACATTTGATGGTGTATATCTGTCAATGCTACTCTCTCACTTTGTCCCAGCTTACCCTTCCCCCTCCCCAAGTCCTCAAGTCCATTCTCTACGTCTGCGTCTTTATTCCTATTGGGCCCCTAGGTTCTTCAGAACCCTTTTTTTTTTTTTTAGCTTCCATATATATCTGTTAGCATACGGTATTTGTTTTTCTCTTTTGGACTTACTTCACTCTGTATGACAGACTCTAGGTCCTTCCACATCACTACAAATAACTCAATTTCATTTCTTCTTATGGCTGAGTAATATTCCATCATATGTATGTGCCACATCTTCTTTATCCGTTCATGTGTCAGTGGACACTTAGGTTGCCTCCATGTCCTGGATATTGTTAAGAGTGCTGCAATGAACATTGTGGTCCATGACTCTTTTCGAATTATGGTTTTCTCAGGGTGTATGCTCAGTAGTGGGATTGCTGGGTCATATGGTACTTCTAATTTTAGTTCTTTAAGGAACCTCCATACTGTTCTCCATAGGGGCTGTATCAATTTACATTCCCACCAACAGTGCAAGAGGGTTCCCTTTTCTCCACACCCTCTCCAGCATTTATTGTTTCTAGATTTTTTGATGATGGCCATTCTGACCAGTGTGAGATGATATCTCATTGTAGTTCTGATTTGCATTTCTCTAATGATTAATAATGTTGAGCATTCTTTCACGTGTCTGTTGGCAATCTGTATATCTTCTTTGGAGAAATGTCTATTTAGCTCTTCTGTCCATTTTTGGATTGGGTTGTTTGTTTTTTTGTTGCTGAGCTGCATGAGCTGCTTGTAAAACTTGGAGATTAATCCTTGGTCAGTTGCTTCATTTGCAAATATTTTCTCCCATTCTGAGGGTTGTCTTTTGGTCTTGTTTATGGTTTCCTGTGCTGTGCAAAAGCTTTTAAGTTTCATTAGGTCCCATTTGTTTATTTGTGTTTTTATGTCCATTTCTCTAGGAGCTGGGTCAAAAAGGATCTTGCTGTGATTTATGTCATAGAGTGTTCTGCCTATGTTTTCCTCTAAGAGTTTGATAGTGTCTGGCCTTACATTTAGGTCTGTAATCCATTTTGAGTTTACTTTTGTGTATGGTGTCAGGGAGTGTTCTAATTTCATACTATTACATGGACCTGTCCAGTTTTCCCAGCACCACTTATTGAAGAGGCTGTCTTTTCTCCACTGTATATGCTTGCCTCCTTTATCAAAGATAAGGTGATCATGTGTGCGTGGGTTTATCTCTGGGCTTTCTATCCTGTTCCATTGATCTATATTTCTGTTTTTCTGCCAGTAGCATATTGTCTTCATTACTGTAGCTTTGTAGTACAGTCTGAAGTCAGGGAGCCTAATTCCTCCGGCTCTGTTTTTCTCTCTCAAGATTACTTGGGCTATTCGGGGTCTTTTGTGTTTCCATACAAATTGTGAAATTTTTTGGTCTAGTTCTGTGAAAAAATCACAGTGGTTGTTTGATAGGGATTGCCTTAAATCTGTAGATTGCTTTGGGTACTATAGTCATTTTCACCATGTTGATTCTTCCAATCCAAGGACACGGGTATATCTCTGTATCTATCTGTATCATCTTTAATTCCTTACATCAGTGCCGGGAGGCCTCTGGTGGACCAGAGTCCTGAACTCGGCTCTCCCACCTCACAGGCACAGGCGTGACACCTGGAGGAAGCACCGAGACCCTGTCAGCCACGCGGCTGAAGGTCAGGAACACCCTCCCCCCCTGGGGTGGGGTGGGGGAGGGGGGCGTTGTGTCTGGGAGGGGCGGGGGATAGAGAGCCAGGCGGACATCGCAGTGGAAATCTAAAGGCTCAAGCGATTGGCACTGTCTGGAGGCGTGGACTCGGAGCGCGCCTCTGCGCCTGGCTAGAGAAGGCAGCCGCGGTAGGAGGGTCCTGAGTCAGGTGGCGCCCCCTCCCCCGCGGCCGAGCCTGGCAGGGCGCCATTACTGGGCGTGTGCTCAGCGGAGCCCCGTGGCTCGTGCACACGGGGGCGGGGAGCTCAGCGAGCGGCCCGCTTCTGCGGCTTCCTCTCCACGCCCGCGCCTCCGCGCAGCGAGCAGAGGACGGGCGGACTGGGAGCGCGCCTCTGCGCCAGGATAGGGAAGGCAGCCGCGGCGGGACGGTCCTGAAGTCCCGCGGCGCTCCCTCCGTGGAGGCGAGCAACGGTCCTGAAGTCCCGCGGCGGCCGAGCCTGGCCACGTGCCATCTCTGGGCGTGTGCTCCGAGGAGCGCCCGTGGCTCCTGCAAAAGGGGGCGGGGAGCTCGGCGAGCGGCCCGCGTCTGCGGCTTCCTCTCCACGCCCGAGCCTCCGCGCAGCGAGCAGAGGACGCGCCCTCGAGCCCGTTCCCCGCGCCGCGGCGCACCCGGCCTCCCGGTCCAGCCCAGGTAACTTTTGTGCTTCCTGAGTCCTTTTTAGCATGACCCAGTGATCTTTGATATTTAACTTCTGATATGACAGGATGTTCCAGAATCATATTGTAATTTCCTGCTCCAATCCTAGAGTCAGCTATATCTCCAAGAAGACCTGGAAAAGATGATTTTTTAATGGCTGCATCTTATGGATGTACGAGTTCTTATTTAACCAGTCCACTATTTGGAGGGAAAGAGTTTAGATAGTTTCTGTTACTCGTCTGTATTATAAATTAAATACTGAGATGTTTTATAGAAATAGTATATATAAGTGAGTGATGATGACCTTATAATTGTTTTCTATATTATTTAATATTTTTAAAAAGCCTAGTCAATTGACGCACTTAGGGCCTGACCCATAAACTAGGGTGCATCATTCGCCTGTTAGAGATATCTGCTTCTAGAGAGGGGCTTGCAAACAATGAGTTAAAAGGTGGTAGCCGAACAAAATTAACTAAGAAAATAAAAGGTGGCAACAAACATGAAATAAAACCTCTGGAGGGAAGAGTACGTACATTTTAGTCGCTAATATTCATTAGCCCCAAGGATATTCTGCTTCCTGGAACTATAATCCCTCTGACAGTCCCTGGACGTTTCATCACCAGTCAAGAGGATAATATTAATACTTGGTGAGAATATGATAACTGAAAGGTGTTTGTTTGTTGTTAACCTTCATTGGAGGGAGCTCACTTCTTGGTCACCTATGCAAGAAGCTTTTATCTAGAAAACTTGTCTCTTATTCCTAAGAATTATAAACAGAAAGCACTCTCTCCCAACCATGCAAAGTTCCTTATTTGGTTGCTTGGCAATAGGCGTATTGGCTGAAATGTAAGACTGAATTAAGCGGTCTTATACTTGATATATATACCAAGGCAATTGGTATATATTTTGGAGTACTAAGAGTTTTCTCTAATTTTTTAACATGATGCTTCTACTTCCAACTGATGCATCATACAATCTGCCTCTTTCTCAGACAGATTGTTTGATAACTGTTTTTCTAAGACTCCTGGACACGGGCAACAACTCTTTTCTTTAGGAAGAAAATGAAGCACTCTCCAGAGGGAAGCCAGCACATATTTTAAAATTTTCGTGATTTTAACGACGTATTTTCTACATTTACTGTAAGACTCATTTCATCCATATTTTGAAAGGAATGTAAGTCCGATTCTATGGGATAAAGGTGTTGTTGGTCAAAATTCCTTAAGTATAAGTAATTGTAGGTCGAATTCATAGATCTGTTTGAAAAAAAAGACTTAGTATTCTATGGAACAGTTATAATAGAGGAAGCCACTCACCCTTCAAATTATAAAGACCTCAGGAATGGAATGCGTATGCAGAATTCAGTGTGCTTGAAACTGTATAGAGTTTACATGCTCTACTGTCATGCTATTTATAATCTACCGTGTCAAAATAGAAAACTGGTGTACCCGCATTCCTCTCGGCCGTCATGTTCATTTTTCTTTCTGTTCATTTTCTTAATTGTAGAGAGAGGAGTATGTGGATGAGTAGAGTTGCCAGATAGAAGACAGGACATACTTATACTAGAAAAAGTATTCATTGTTTATCTGGAAATGCAAATTTAATGGAGAGTCTTGTATTTTTATTTGCTAAATCTGATAACCCTATGGATGGTAGAGAGTAACAGTGACTAATGTTGGGACATTAAAAAGGACTACGTATTGTATAATGTAGAGCAGCACTTCTAAACTTTAGTGTATTGTACCTATGAATTATCTGGAGTGCTTGTTAAAAAAACAGATTCTGATTCTGAGGATCTGGAGCAGAATCTGCATTTCTGACAGTTGATACCAGTGAGGCTGGTTTCTGGACCAGAGTTTGCGCAAGGCTGCAGTGGAAATTTGAGGGTGTGTGCGTGTTTTGGCTGCCCAGCATCTGAACTTGCTTTCTGTGCGTAAGGAATTCACCAACATATGATTCTTTTTTTTTTTTTAATCTTTGTTGGAGTATAATTGCTTTACAATGTTGTGTTAGTTTCTGCTGTATAACAAAGTGAATCAGCTATATGTATACATATATCCCCGTATCCCCTCCCTCTTGTGTCTCCCTCCCACCCTCCCTATCCCACCCCTCTAGGTAGTCACAAAGCACCGAGCTGATCTCTCCGTGACATGCCGCTGCTTCCAACTAGCTATCTGGTTTACATTTGATGGTGTATATCTGTCAATGCTACTCTCTCACTTTGTCCCAGCTTACCCTTCCCCCTCCCCAAGTCCTCAAGTCCATTCTCTACGTCTGCGTCTTTATTCCTATTGGGCCCCTAGGTTCTTCAGAACCCTTTTTTTTTTTTTTAGCTTCCATATATATCTGTTAGCATACGGT
The DNA here is from genome assembly GCF_965194825.1 of Balaenoptera physalus. Lineage (NCBI taxonomy): Eukaryota > Metazoa > Chordata > Mammalia > Artiodactyla > Balaenopteridae > Balaenoptera > Balaenoptera physalus. The sequence goes on along the minus strand of NC_138903.1, from coordinate 113,776,523 downwards.
ATTTGTTTTTCTCTTTTGGACTTACTTCACTCTGTATGACAGACTCTAGGTCCTTCCACATCACTACAAATAACTCAATTTCATTTCTTCTTATGGCTGAGTAATATTCCATCATATGTATGTGCCACATCTTCTTTATCCGTTCATGTGTCAGTGGACACTTAGGTTGCCTCCATGTCCTGGATATTGTTAAGAGTGCTGCAATGAACATTGTGGTCCATGACTCTTTTCGAATTATGGTTTTCTCAGGGTGTATGCTCAGTAGTGGGATTGCTGGGTCATATGGTACTTCTAATTTTAGTTCTTTAAGGAACCTCCATACTGTTCTCCATAGGGGCTGTATCAATTTACATTCCCACCAACAGTGCAAGAGGGTTCCCTTTTCTCCACACCCTCTCCAGCATTTATTGTTTCTAGATTTTTTGATGATGGCCATTCTGACCAGTGTGAGATGATATCTCATTGTAGTTCTGATTTGCATTTCTCTAATGATTAATAATGTTGAGCATTCTTTCACGTGTCTGTTGGCAATCTGTATATCTTCTTTGGAGAAATGTCTATTTAGCTCTTCTGTCCATTTTTGGATTGGGTTGTTTGTTTTTTTGTTGCTGAGCTGCATGAGCTGCTTGTAAAACTTGGAGATTAATCCTTGGTCAGTTGCTTCATTTGCAAATATTTTCTCCCATTCTGAGGGTTGTCTTTTGGTCTTGTTTATGGTTTCCTGTGCTGTGCAAAAGCTTTTAAGTTTCATTAGGTCCCATTTGTTTATTTGTGTTTTTATGTCCATTTCTCTAGGAGCTGGGTCAAAAAGGATCTTGCTGTGATTTATGTCATAGAGTGTTCTGCCTATGTTTTCCTCTAAGAGTTTGATAGTGTCTGGCCTTACATTTAGGTCTGTAATCCATTTTGAGTTTACTTTTGTGTATGGTGTCAGGGAGTGTTCTAATTTCATACTATTACATGGACCTGTCCAGTTTTCCCAGCACCACTTATTGAAGAGGCTGTCTTTTCTCCACTGTATATGCTTGCCTCCTTTATCAAAGATAAGGTGATCATGTGTGCGTGGGTTTATCTCTGGGCTTTCTATCCTGTTCCATTGATCTATATTTCTGTTTTTCTGCCAGTAGCATATTGTCTTCATTACTGTAGCTTTGTAGTACAGTCTGAAGTCAGGGAGCCTAATTCCTCCGGCTCTGTTTTTCTCTCTCAAGATTACTTGGGCTATTCGGGGTCTTTTGTGTTTCCATACAAATTGTGAAATTTTTTGGTCTAGTTCTGTGAAAAAATCACAGTGGTTGTTTGATAGGGATTGCCTTAAATCTGTAGATTGCTTTGGGTACTATAGTCATTTTCACCATGTTGATTCTTCCAATCCAAGGACACGGGTATATCTCTGTATCTATCTGTATCATCTTTAATTCCTTACATCAGTGCCGGGAGGCCTCTGGTGGACCAGAGTCCTGAACTCGGCTCTCCCACCTCACAGGCACAGGCGTGACACCTGGAGGAAGCACCGAGACCCTGTCAGCCACGCGGCTGAAGGTAGGAACACCCTCCCCCCCTGGGGTGGGGTGGGGGAGGGGGGCGTTGTGTCTGGGAGGGGCGGGGGATAGAGAGCCAGGCGGACATCGCAGTGGAAATCTAAAGGCTCAAGCGATTGGCACTGTCTGGAGGCGTGGACTCGGAGCGCGCCTCTGCGCCTGGCTAGAGAAGGCAGCCGCGGTAGGAGGGTCCTGAGTCAGGTGGCGCCCCCTCCCCCGCGGCCGAGCCTGGCAGGGCGCCATTACTGGGCGTGTGCTCAGCGGAGCCCCGTGGCTCGTGCACACGGGGGCGGGGAGCTCAGCGAGCGGCCCGCTTCTGCGGCTTCCTCTCCACGCCCGCGCCTCCGCGCAGCGAGCAGAGGACGGGCGGACTGGGAGCGCGCCTCTGCGCCAGGATAGGGAAGGCAGCCGCGGCGGGACGGTCCTGAAGTCCCGCGGCGCTCCCTCCGTGGAGGCGAGCAACGGTCCTGAAGTCCCGCGGCGGCCGAGCCTGGCCACGTGCCATCTCTGGGCGTGTGCTCCGAGGAGCGCCCGTGGCTCCTGCAAAAGGGGGCGGGGAGCTCGGCGAGCGGCCCGCGTCTGCGGCTTCCTCTCCACGCCCGAGCCTCCGCGCAGCGAGCAGAGGACGCGCCCTCGAGCCCGTTCCCCGCGCCGCGGCGCACCCGGCCTCCCGGTCCAGCCCAGGTAACTTTTGTGCTTCCTGAGTCCTTTTTAGCATGACCCAGTGATCTTTGATATTTAACTTCTGATATGACAGGATGTTCCAGAATCATATTGTAATTTCCTGCTCCAATCCTAGAGTCAGCTATATCTCCAAGAAGACCTGGAAAAGATGATTTTTTAATGGCTGCATCTTATGGATGTACGAGTTCTTATTTAACCAGTCCACTATTTGGAGGGAAAGAGTTTAGATAGTTTCTGTTACTCGTCTGTATTATAAATTAAATACTGAGATGTTTTATAGAAATAGTATATATAAGTGAGTGATGATGACCTTATAATTGTTTTCTATATTATTTAATATTTTTAAAAAGCCTAGTCAATTGACGCACTTAGGGCCTGACCCATAAACTAGGGTGCATCATTCGCCTGTTAGAGATATCTGCTTCTAGAGAGGGGCTTGCAAACAATGAGTTAAAAGGTGGTAGCCGAACAAAATTAACTAAGAAAATAAAAGGTGGCAACAAACATGAAATAAAACCTCTGGAGGGAAGAGTACGTACATTTTAGTCGCTAATATTCATTAGCCCCAAGGATATTCTGCTTCCTGGAACTATAATCCCTCTGACAGTCCCTGGACGTTTCATCACCAGTCAAGAGGATAATATTAATACTTGGTGAGAATATGATAACTGAAAGGTGTTTGTTTGTTGTTAACCTTCATTGGAGGGAGCTCACTTCTTGGTCACCTATGCAAGAAGCTTTTATCTAGAAAACTTGTCTCTTATTCCTAAGAATTATAAACAGAAAGCACTCTCTCCCAACCATGCAAAGTTCCTTATTTGGTTGCTTGGCAATAGGCGTATTGGCTGAAATGTAAGACTGAATTAAGCGGTCTTATACTTGATATATATACCAAGGCAATTGGTATATATTTTGGAGTACTAAGAGTTTTCTCTAATTTTTTAACATGATGCTTCTACTTCCAACTGATGCATCATACAATCTGCCTCTTTCTCAGACAGATTGTTTGATAACTGTTTTTCTAAGACTCCTGGACACGGGCAACAACTCTTTTCTTTAGGAAGAAAATGAAGCACTCTCCAGAGGGAAGCCAGCACATATTTTTAAATTTTCTTGTTTTTAACGACGTATTTTCTACATTTACTGTAAGACTCATTTCATCCATATTTTGAAAGGACTGTAAGTCCGATTCTATGGGATAAAGGTGTTGTTGGTCAAAATTCCTTAAGTATAAGTAATTGTAGGTCGAATTCATAGATCTGTTTGAAAAAAAAGACTTAGTATTCTATGGAACAGTTATAATAGAGGAAGCCACTCACCCTTCAAATTATAAAGACCTCAGGAATGGAATGCGTATGCAGAATTCAGTGTGCTTGAAACTGTATAGAGTTTACATGCTCTACTGTCATGCTATTTATAATCTACCGTGTCAAAATAGAAAACTGGTGTACCCGCATTCCTCTCGGCCATCATGTTCATTTTTCTTTTTGTTCATTTTCTTAATTGTAGAGAGAGGAGTATGTGGATGAGTAGACACTCACCCTTCAAATTATAAAGACCTCAGGAATGGAATGCGTATGCAGAATTCAGTGTGCTTGAAACTGTATAGAGTTTACATGCTCTACTGTCATGCTATTTATAATCTACCGTGTCAAAATAGAAAACTGGTGTACCCGCATTCCTCTCGGCCATCATGTTCATTTTTCTTTTTGTTCATTTTCTTAATTGTAGAGAGAGGAGTATGTGGATGAGTAGAGTTGCCAGATAAAAGACAGGACATACTTATACTAGAAAAAGTATTCATTGTTTATCTGGAAATGCAAATTTAATGGAGAGTCTTGTATTTTTATTTGCTAAATCTGATAACCCTATGGATGGTAGAGAGTAACAGTGACTAATGTTGGGACATTAAAAAGGACTACGTATTGTATAATGTAGAGCAGCACTTCTAAACTTTAGTGTATTGTACCTATGAATTATCTGGAGTGCTTGTTAAAAAAGCAGATTCTGATTCTGAGGATCTGGAGCAGAATCTGCATTTCTGACAGTTGATACCAGTGAGGCTGGTTTCTGGACCAGAGTTTGCGCAAGGCTGCAGTGGAAATTTGAGGGTGTGTGCGTGTTTTGGCTGCCCAGCATCTGAACTTGCTTTCTGTGCGTAAGGAATTCACCAACATATGATTCTTTTTTTTTTTTTATCTTTGTTGGAGTATAATTGCTTTACAATGTTGTGTTAGTTTCTGCTGTATAACAAAGTGAATCAGCTATATGTATACATATATCCCCGTATCCCCTCCCTCTTGTGTCTCCCTCCCACCCTCCCTATCCCACCCCTCTAGGTAGTCACAAAGCACCGAGCTGATCTCTCCGTGACATGCCGCTGCTTCCAACTAGCTATCTGGTTTACATTTGATGGTGTATATCTGTCAATGCTACTCTCTCACTTTGTCCCAGCTTACCCTTCCCCCTCCCCAAGTCCTCAAGTCCATTCTCTACGTCTGCGTCTTTATTCCTATTGGGCCCCTAGGTTCTTCAGAACCCTTTTTTTTTTTTTTAGCTTCCATATATATCTGTTAGCATACGGTATTTGTTTTTCTCTTTTGGACTTACTTCACTCTGTATGACAGACTCTAGGTCCTTCCACATCACTACAAATAACTCAATTTCATTTCTTCTTATGGCTGAGTAATATTCCATCATATGTATGTGCCACATCTTCTTTATCCGTTCATGTGTCAGTGGACACTTAGGTTGCCTCCATGTCCTGGATATTGTTAAGAGTGCTGCAATGAACATTGTGGTCCATGACTCTTTTCGAATTATGGTTTTCTCAGGGTGTATGCTCAGTAGTGGGATTGCTGGGTCATATGGTACTTCTAATTTTAGTTCTTTAAGGAACCTCCATACTGTTCTCCATAGGGGCTGTATCAATTTACATTCCCACCAACAGTGCAAGAGGGTTCCCTTTTCTCCACACCCTCTCCAGCATTTATTGTTTCTAGATTTTTTGATGATGGCCATTCTGACCAGTGTGAGATGATATCTCATTGTAGCTCTGATTTGCATTTCTCTAATGATTAATAATGTTGAGCATTCTTTCACGTGTCTGTTGGCAATCTGTATATCTTCTTTGGAGAAATGTCTATTTAGCTCTTCTGTCCATTTTTGGATTGGGTTGTTTGTTTTTTTGTTGCTGAGCTGCATGAGCTGCTTGTAAAACTTGGAGATTAATCCTTGGTCAGTTGCTTCATTTGCAAATATTTTCTCCCATTCTGAGGGTTGTCTTTTGGTCTTGTTTATGGTTTCCTGTGCTGTGCAAAAGCTTTTAAGTTTCATTAGGTCCCATTTGTTTATTTGTGTTTTTATGTCCATTTCTCTAGGAGCTGGGTCAAAAAGGATCTTGCTGTGATTTATGTCATAGAGTGTTCTGCCTATGTTTTCCTCTAAGAGTTTGATAGTGTCTGGCCTTACATTTAGGTCTGTAATCCATTTTGAGTTTACTTTTGTGTATGGTGTCAGGGAGTGTTCTAATTTCATACTATTACATGGACCTGTCCAGTTTTCCCAGCACCACTTATTGAAGAGGCTGTCTTTTCTCCACTGTATATGCTTGCCTCCTTTATCAAAGATAAGGTGATCATGTGTGCGTGGGTTTATCTCTGGGCTTTCTATCCTGTTCCATTGATCTATATTTCTGTTTTTCTGCCAGTAGCATATTGTCTTCATTACTGTAGCTTTGTAGTACAGTCTGAAGTCAGGGAGCCTAATTCCTCCGGCTCTGTTTTTCTCTCTCAAGATTACTTGGGCTATTCGGGGTCTTTTGTGTTTCCATACAAATTGTGAAATTTTTTGGTCTAGTTCTGTGAAAAAATCACAGTGGTTGTTTGATAGGGATTGCCTTAAATCTGTAGATTGCTTTGGGTACTATAGTCATTTTCACCATGTTGATTCTTCCAATCCAAGGACACGGGTATATCTCTGTATCTATCTGTATCATCTTTAATTCCTTACATCAGTGCCGGGAGGCCTCTGGTGGACCAGAGTCCTGAACTCGGCTCTCCCACCTCACAGGCACAGGCGTGACACCTGGAGGAAGCACCGAGACCCTGTCAGCCACGCGGCTGAAGGTAGGAACACCCTCCCCCCCTGGGGTGGGGTGGGGGAGGGGGGCGTTGTGTCTGGGAGGGGCGGGGGATAGAGAGCCAGGCGGACATCGCAGTGGAAATCTAAAGGCTCAAGCGATTGGCACTGTCTGGAGGCGTGGACTCGGAGCGCGCCTCTGCGCCTGGCTAGAGAAGGCAGCCGCGGTAGGAGGGTCCTGAGTCAGGTGGCGCCCCCTCCCCCGCGGCCGAGCCTGGCAGGGCGCCATTACTGGGCGTGTGCTCAGCGGAGCCCCGTGGCTCGTGCACACGGGGGCGGGGAGCTCAGCGAGCGGCCCGCTTCTGCGGCTTCCTCTCCACGCCCGCGCCTCCGCGCAGCGAGCAGAGGACGGGCGGACTGGGAGCGCGCCTCTGCGCCAGGATAGGGAAGGCAGCCGCGGCGGGACGGTCCTGAAGTCCCGCGGCGCTCCCTCCGTGGAGGCGAGCAACGGTCCTGAAGTCCCGCGGCGGCCGAGCCTGGCCACGTGCCATCTCTGGGCGTGTGCTCCGAGGAGCGCCCGTGGCTCCTGCAAAAGGGGGCGGGGAGCTCGGCGAGCGGCCCGCGTCTGCGGCTTCCTCTCCACGCCCGAGCCTCCGCGCAGCGAGCAGAGGACGCGCCCTCGAGCCCGTTCCCCGCGCCGCGGCGCACCCGGCCTCCCGGTCCAGCCCAGGTAACTTTTGTGCTTCCTGAGTCCTTTTTAGCATGACCCAGTGATCTTTGATATTTAACTTCTGATATGACAGGATGTTCCAGAATCATATTGTAATTTCCTGCTCCAATCCTAGAGTCAGCTATATCTCCAAGAAGACCTGGAAAAGATGATTTTTTAATGGCTGCATCTTATGGATGTACGAGTTCTTATTTAACCAGTCCACTATTTGGAGGGAAAGAGTTTAGATAGTTTCTGTTACTCGTCTGTATTATAAATTAAATACTGAGATGTTTTATAGAAATAGTATATATAAGTGAGTGATGATGACCTTATAATTGTTTTCTATATTATTTAATATTTTTAAAAAGCCTAGTCAATTGACGCACTTAGGGCCTGACCCATAAGCTAGGGTGCATCATTCGCCTGTTAGAGATATCTGCTTCTAGAGAGGGGCTTGCAAACAATGAGTTAAAAGGTGGTAGCCGAACAAAATTAACTAAGAAAATAAAAGGTGGCAACAAACATGAAATAAAACCTCTGGAGGGAAGAGTACGTACATTTTAGTCGCTAATATTCATTAGCCCCAAGGATATTCTGCTTCCTGGAACTATAATCCCTCTGACAGTCCCTGGACGTTTCATCACCAGTCAAGAGGATAATATTAATACTTGGTGAGAATATGATAACTGAAAGGTGTTTGTTTGTTGTTAACCTTCATTGGAGGGAGCTCACTTCTTGGTCACCTATGCAAGAAGCTTTTATCTAGAAAACTTGTCTCTTATTCCTAAGAATTATAAACAGAAAGCACTCTCTCCCAACCATGCAAAGTTCCTTATTTGGTTGCTTGGCAATAGGCGTATTGGCTGAAATGTAAGACTGAATTAAGCGGTCTTATACTTGATATATATACCAAGGCAATTGGTATATATTTTGGAGTACTAAGAGTTTTCTCTAATTTTTTAACATGATGCTTCTACTTCCAACTGATGCATCATACAATCTGCCTCTTTCTCAGACAGATTGTTTGATAACTGTTTTTCTAAGACTCCTGGACACGGGCAACAACTCTTTTCTTTAGGAAGAAAATGAAGCACTCTCCAGAGGGAAGCCAGCACATATTTTAAAATTTTCGTGATTTTAACGACGTATTTTCTACATTTACTGTAAGACTCATTTCATCCATATTTTGAAAGGAATGTAAGTCCGATTCTATGGGATAAAGGTGTTGTTGGTCAAAATTCCTTAAGTATAAGTAATTGTAGGTCGAATTCATAGATCTGTTTGAAAAAAAAGACTTAGTATTCTATGGAACAGTTATAATAGAGGAAGCCACTCACCCTTCAAATTATAAAGACCTCAGGAATGGAATGCGTATGCAGAATTCAGTGTGCTTGAAACTGTATAGAGTTTACATGCTCTACTGTCATGCTATTTATAATCTACCGTGTCAAAATAGAAAACTGGTGTACCCGCATTCCTCTCGGCCGTCATGTTCATTTTTCTTTTTGTTCATTTTCTTAATTGTAGAGAGAGGAGTATGTGGATGAGTAGAGTTGCCAGATAGAAGACAGGACATACTTATACTAGAAAAAGTATTCATTGTTTATCTGGAAATGCAAATTTAATGGAGAGTCTTGTATTTTTATTTGCTAAATCTGATAACCCTATGGATGGTAGAGAGTAACAGTGACTAATGTTGGGACATTAAAAAGGACTACGTATTGTATAATGTAGAGCAGCACTTCTAAACTTTAGTGTATTGTACCTATGAATTATCTGGAGTGCTTGTTAAAAAAACAGATTCTGATTCTGAGGATCTGGAGCAGAATCTGCATTTCTGACAGTTGATACCAGTGAGGCTGGTTTCTGGACCAGAGTTTGCGCAAGGCTGCAGTGGAAATTTGAGGGTGTGTGCGTGTTTTGGCTGCCCAGCATCTGAACTTGCTTTCTGTGCGTAAGGAATTCACCAACATATGATTCTTTTTTTTTTTTTATCTTTGTTGGAGTATAATTGCTTTACAATGTTGTGTTAGTTTCTGCTGTATAACAAAGTGAATCAGCTATATGTATACATATATCCCCGTATCCCCTCCCTCTTGTGTCTCCCTCCCACCCTCCCTATCCCACCCCTCTAGGTAGTCACAAAGCACCGAGCTGATCTCTCCGTGACATGCCGCTGCTTCCAACTAGCTATCTGGTTTACATTTGATGGTGTATATCTGTCAATGCTACTCTCTCACTTTGTCCCAGCTTACCCTTCCCCCTCCCCAAGTCCTCAAGTCCATTCTCTACGTCTGCGTCTTTATTCCTATTGGGCCCCTAGGTTCTTCAGAACCCTTTTTTTTTTTTTTAGCTTCCATATATATCTGTTAGCATACGGTATTTGTTTTTCTCTTTTGGACTTACTTCACTCTGTATGACAGACTCTAGGTCCTTCCACATCACTACAAATAACTCAATTTCATTTCTTCTTATGGCTGAGTAATATTCCATCATATGTATGTGCCACATCTTCTTTATCCGTTCATGTGTCAGTGGACACTTAGGTTGCCTCCATGTCCTGGATATTGTTAAGAGTGCTGCAATGAACATTGTGGTCCATGACTCTTTTCGAATTATGGTTTTCTCAGGGTGTATGCTCAGTAGTGGGATTGCTGGGTCATATGGTACTTCTAATTTTAGTTCTTTAAGGAACCTCCATACTGTTCTCCATAGGGGCTGTATCAATTTACATTCCCACCAACAGTGCAAGAGGGTTCCCTTTTCTCCACACCCTCTCCAGCATTTATTGTTTCTAGATTTTTTGATGATGGCCATTCTGACCAGTGTGAGATGATATCTCATTGTAGTTCTGATTTGCATTTCTCTAATGATTAATAATGTTGAGCATTCTTTCACGTGTCTGTTGGCAATCTGTATATCTTCTTTGGAGAAATGTCTATTTAGCTCTTCTGTCCATTTTTGGATTGGGTTGTTTGTTTTTTTGTTGCTGAGCTGCATGAGCTGCTTGTAAAACTTGGAGATTAATCCTTGGTCAGTTGCTTCATTTGCAAATATTTTCTCCCATTCTGAGGGTTGTCTTTTGGTCTTGTTTATGGTTTCCTGTGCTGTGCAAAAGCTTTTAAGTTTCATTAGGTCCCATTTGTTTATTTGTGTTTTTATGTCCATTTCTCTAGGAGCTGGGTCAAAAAGGATCTTGCTGTGATTTATGTCATAGAGTGTTCTGCCTATGTTTTCCTCTAAGAGTTTGATAGTGTCTGGCCTTACATTTAGGTCTGTAATCCATTTTGAGTTTACTTTTGTGTATGGTGTCAGGGAGTGTTCTAATTTCATACTATTACATGGACCTGTCCAGTTTTCCCAGCACCACTTATTGAAGAGGCTGTCTTTTCTCCACTGTATATGCTTGCCTCCTTTATCAAAGATAAGGTGATCATGTGTGCGTGGGTTTATCTCTGGGCTTTCTATCCTGTTCCATTGATCTATATTTCTGTTTTTCTGCCAGTAGCATATTGTCTTCATTACTGTAGCTTTGTAGTACAGTCTGAAGTCAGGGAGCCTAATTCCTCCGGCTCTGTTTTTCTCTCTCAAGATTACTTGGGCTATTCGGGGTCTTTTGTGTTTCCATACAAATTGTGAAATTTTTTGGTCTAGTTCTGTGAAAAAATCACAGTGGTTGTTTGATAGGGATTGCCTTAAATCTGTAGATTGCTTTGGGTACTATAGTCATTTTCACCATGTTGATTCTTCCAATCCAAGGACACGGGTATATCTCTGTATCTATCTGTATCATCTTTAATTCCTTACATCAGTGCCGGGAGGCCTCTGGTGGACCAGAGTCCTGAACTCGGCTCTCCCACCTCACAGGCACAGGCGTGACACCTGGAGGAAGCACCGAGACCCTGTCAGCCACGCGGCTGAAGGTAGGAACACCCTCCCCCCCTGGGGTGGGGTGGGGGAGGGGGGCGTTGTGTCTGGGAGGGGCGGGGGATAGAGAGCCAGGCGGACATCGCAGTGGAAATCTAAAGGCTCAAGCGATTGGCACTGTCTGGAGGCGTGGACTCGGAGCGCGCCTCTGCGCCTGGCTAGAGAAGGCAGCCGCGGTAGGAGGGTCCTGAGTCAGGTGGCGCCCCCTCCCCCGCGGCCGAGCCTGGCAGGGCGCCATTACTGGGCGTGTGCTCAGCGGAGCCCCGTGGCTCGTGCACACGGGGGCGGGGAGCTCAGCGAGCGGCCCGCTTCTGCGGCTTCCTCTCCACGCCCGCGCCTCCGCGCAGCGAGCAGAGGACGGGCGGACTGGGAGCGCGCCTCTGCGCCAGGATAGGGAAGGCAGCCGCGGCGGGACGGTCCTGAAGTCCCGCGGCGCTCCCTCCGTGGAGGCGAGCAACGGTCCTGAAGTCCCGCGGCGGCCGAGCCTGGCCACGTGCCATCTCTGGGCGTGTGCTCCGAGGAGCGCCCGTGGCTCCTGCAAAAGGGGGCGGGGAGCTCGGCGAGCGGCCCGCGTCTGCGGCTTCCTCTCCACGCCCGAGCCTCCGCGCAGCGAGCAGAGGACGCGCCCTCGAGCCCGTTCCCCGCGCCGCGGCGCACCCGGCCTCCCGGTCCAGCCCAGGTAACTTTTGTGCTTCCTGAGTCCTTTTTAGCATGACCCAGTGATCTTTGATATTTAACTTCTGATATGACAGGATGTTCCAGAATCATATTGTAATTTCCTGCTCCAATCCTAGAGTCAGCTATATCTCCAAGAAGACCTGGAAAAGATGATTTTTTAATGGCTGCATCTTATGGATGTACGAGTTCTTATTTAACCAGTCCACTATTTGGAGGGAAAGAGTTTAGATAGTTTCTGTTACTCGTCTGTATTATAAATTAAATACTGAGATGTTTTATAGAAATAGTATATATAAGTGAGTGATGATGACCTTATAATTGTTTTCTATATTATTTAATATTTTTAAAAAGCCTAGTCAATTGACGCACTTAGGGCCTGACCCATAAGCTAGGGTGCATCATTCGCCTGTTAGAGATATCTGCTTCTAGAGAGGGGCTTGCAAACAATGAGTTAAAAGGTGGTAGCCGAACAAAATTAACTAAGAAAATAAAAGGTGGCAACAAACATGAAATAAAACCTCTGGAGGGAAGAGTACGTACATTTTAGTCGCTAATATTCATTAGCCCCAAGGATATTCTGCTTCCTGGAACTATAATCCCTCTGACAGTCCCTGGACGTTTCATCACCAGTCAAGAGGATAATATTAATACTTGGTGAGAATATGATAACTGAAAGGTGTTTGTTTGTTGTTAACCTTCATTGGAGGGAGCTCACTTCTTGGTCACCTATGCAAGAAGCTTTTATCTAGAAAACTTGTCTCTTATTCCTAAGAATTATAAACAGAAAGCACTCTCTCCCAACCATGCAAAGTTCCTTATTTGGTTGCTTGGCAATAGGCGTATTGGCTGAAATGTAAGACTGAATTAAGCGGTCTTATACTTGATATATATACCAAGGCAATTGGTATATATTTTGGAGTACTAAGAGTTTTCTCTAATTTTTTAACATGATGCTTCTACTTCCAACTGATGCATCATACAATCTGCCTCTTTCTCAGACAGATTGTTTGATAACTGTTTTTCTAAGACTCCTGGACACGGGCAACAACTCTTTTCTTTAGGAAGAAAATGAAGCACTCTCCAGAGGGAAGCCAGCACATATTTTAAAATTTTCGTGATTTTAACGACGTATTTTCTACATTTACTGTAAGACTCATTTCATCCATATTTTGAAAGGAATGTAAGTCCGATTCTATGGGATAAAGGTGTTGTTGGTCAAAAGTCCTTAAGTATAAGTAATTGTAGGTCGAATTCATAGATCTGTTTGAAAAAAAAGACTTAGTATTTCTATGGAACAGTTATAATAGAGGAAGCCACTCACCCTTCAAATTATAAAGACCTCAGGAATGGAATGCGTATGCAGAATTCAGTGTGCTTGAAACTGTATAGAGTTTACATGCTCTACTGTCATGCTATTTATAATCTACCGTGTCAAAATAGAAAACTGGTGTACCCGCATTCCTCTCGGCCGTCATGTTCATTTTTCTTTCTGTTCATTTTCTTAATTGTAGAGAGAGGAGTATGTGGATGAGTAGAGTTGCCAGATAGAAGACAGGACATACTTATATTAGAAAAAGTATTCATTGTTTATCTGGAAATGCAAATTTAATGGAGAGTCTTGTATTTTTATTTGCTAAATCTGATAACCCTATGGATGGTAGAGAGTAACAGTGACTAATGTTGGGACATTAAAAAGGACTACGTATTGTATAATGTAGAGCAGCACTTCTAAACTTTAGTGTATTGTACCTATGAATTATCTGGAGTGCTTGTTAAAAAAACAGATTCTGATTCTGAGGATCTGGAGCAGAATCTGCATTTCTGACAGTTGATACCAGTGAGGCTGGTTTCTGGACCAGAGTTTGCGCAAGGCTGCAGTGGAAATTTGAGGGTGTGTGCGTGTTTTGGCTGCCCAGCATCTGAACTTGCTTTCTGTGCGTAAGGAATTCACCAACATATGATTCTTTTTTTTTTTTTATCTTTGTTGGAGTATAATTGCTTTACAATGTTGTGTTAGTTTCTGCTGTATAACAAAGTGAATCAGCTATATGTATACATATATCCCCGTATCCCCTCCCTCTTGTGTCTCCCTCCCACCCTCCCTATCCCACCCCTCTAGGTAGTCACAAAGCACCGAGCTGATCTCTCCGTGACATGCCGCTGCTTCCAACTAGCTATCTGGTTTACATTTGATGGTGTATATCTGTCAATGCTACTCTCTCACTTTGTCCCAGCTTACCCTTCCCCCTCCCCAAGTCCTCAAGTCCATTCTCTACGTCTGCGTCTTTATTCCTATTGGGCCCCTAGGTTCTTCAGAACCCTTTTTTTTTTTTTTAGCTTCCATATATATCTGTTAGCATACGGTATTTGTTTTTCTCTTTTGGACTTACTTCACTCTGTATGACAGACTCTAGGTCCTTCCACATCACTACAAATAACTCAATTTCATTTCTTCTTATGGCTGAGTAATATTCCATCATATGTATGTGCCACATCTTCTTTATCCGTTCATGTGTCAGTGGACACTTAGGTTGCCTCCATGTCCTGGATATTGTTAAGAGTGCTGCAATGAACATTGTGGTCCATGACTCTTTTCGAATTATGGTTTTCTCAGGGTGTATGCTCAGTAGTGGGATTGCTGGGTCATATGGTACTTCTAATTTTAGTTCTTTAAGGAACCTCCATACTGTTCTCCATAGGGGCTGTATCAATTTACATTCCCACCAACAGTGCAAGAGGGTTCCCTTTTCTCCACACCCTCTCCAGCATTTATTGTTTCTAGATTTTTTGATGATGGCCATTCTGACCAGTGTGAGATGATATCTCATTGTAGCTCTGATTTGCATTTCTCTAATGATTAATAATGTTGAGCATTCTTTCACGTGTCTGTTGGCAATCTGTATATCTTCTTTGGAGAAATGTCTATTTAGCTCTTCTGTCCATTTTTGGATTGGGTTGTTTGTTTTTTTGTTGCTGAGCTGCATGAGCTGCTTGTAAAACTTGGAGATTAATCCTTGGTCAGTTGCTTCATTTGCAAATATTTTCTCCCATTCTGAGGGTTGTCTTTTGGTCTTGTTTATGGTTTCCTGTGCTGTGCAAAAGCTTTTAAGTTTCATTAGGTCCCATTTGTTTATTTGTGTTTTTATGTCCATTTCTCTAGGAGCTGGGTCAAAAAGGATCTTGCTGTGATTTATGTCATAGAGTGTTCTGCCTATGTTTTCCTCTAAGAGTTTGATAGTGTCTGGCCTTACATTTAGGTCTGTAATCCATTTTGAGTTTACTTTTGTGTATGGTGTCAGGGAGTGTTCTAATTTCATACTATTACATGGACCTGTCCAGTTTTCCCAGCACCACTTATTGAAGAGGCTGTCTTTTCTCCACTGTATATGCTTGCCTCCTTTATCAAAGATAAGGTGATCATGTGTGCGTGGGTTTATCTCTGGGCTTTCTATCCTGTTCCATTGATCTATATTTCTGTTTTTCTGCCAGTAGCATATTGTCTTCATTACTGTAGCTTTGTAGTACAGTCTGAAGTCAGGGAGCCTAATTCCTCCGGCTCTGTTTTTCTCTCTCAAGATTACTTGGGCTATTCGGGGTCTTTTGTGTTTCCATACAAATTGTGAAATTTTTTGGTCTAGTTCTGTGAAAAAATCACAGTGGTTGTTTGATAGGGATTGCCTTAAATCTGTAGATTGCTTTGGGTACTATAGTCATTTTCACCATGTTGATTCTTCCAATCCAAGGACACGGGTATATCTCTGTATCTATCTGTATCATCTTTAATTCCTTACATCAGTGCCGGGAGGCCTCTGGTGGACCAGAGTCCTGAACTCGGCTCTCCCACCTCACAGGCACAGGCGTGACACCTGGAGGAAGCACCGAGACCCTGTCAGCCACGCGGCTGAAGGTAGGAACACCCTCCCCCCCTGGGGTGGGGTGGGGGAGGGGGGCGTTGTGTCTGGGAGGGGCGGGGGATAGAGAGCCAGGCGGACATCGCAGTGGAAATCTAAAGGCTCAAGCGATTGGCACTGTCTGGAGGCGTGGACTCGGAGCGCGCCTCTGCGCCTGGCTAGAGAAGGCAGCCGCGGTAGGAGGGTCCTGAGTCAGGTGGCGCCCCCTCCCCCGCGGCCGAGCCTGGCAGGGCGCCATTACTGGGCGTGTGCTCAGCGGAGCCCCGTGGCTCGTGCACACGGGGGCGGGGAGCTCAGCGAGCGGCCCGCTTCTGCGGCTTCCTCTCCACGCCCGCGCCTCCGCGCAGCGAGCAGAGGACGGGCGGACTGGGAGCGCGCCTCTGCGCCAGGATAGGGAAGGCAGCCGCGGCGGGACGGTCCTGAAGTCCCGCGGCGCTCCCTCCGTGGAGGCGAGCAACGGTCCTGAAGTCCCGCGGCGGCCGAGCCTGGCCACGTGCCATCTCTGGGCGTGTGCTCCGAGGAGCGCCCGTGGCTCCTGCAAAAGGGGGCGGGGAGCTCGGCGAGCGGCCCGCGTCTGCGGCTTCCTCTCCACGCCCGAGCCTCCGCGCAGCGAGCAGAGGACGCGCCCTCGAGCCCGTTCCCCGCGCCGCGGCGCACCCGGCCTCCCGGTCCAGCCCAGGTAACTTTTGTGCTTCCTGAGTCCTTTTTAGCATGACCCAGTGATCTTTGATATTTAACTTCTGATATGACAGGATGTTCCAGAATCATATTGTAATTTCCTGCTCCAATCCTAGAGTCAGCTATATCTCCAAGAAGACCTGGAAAAGATGATTTTTTAATGGCTGCATCTTATGGATGTACGAGTTCTTATTTAACCAGTCCACTATTTGGAGGGAAAGAGTTTAGATAGTTTCTGTTACTCGTCTGTATTATAAATTAAATACTGAGATGTTTTATAGAAATAGTATATATAAGTGAGTGATGATGACCTTATAATTGTTTTCTATATTATTTAATATTTTTAAAAAGCCTAGTCAATTGACGCACTTAGGGCCTGACCCATAAACTAGGGTGCATCATTCGCCTGTTAGAGATATCTGCTTCTAGAGAGGGGCTTGCAAACAATGAGTTAAAAGGTGGTAGCCGAACAAAATTAACTAAGAAAATAAAAGGTGGCAACAAACATGAAATAAAACCTCTGGAGGGAAGAGTACGTACATTTTAGTCGCTAATATTCATTAGCCCCAAGGATATTCTGCTTCCTGGAACTATAATCCCTCTGACAGTCCCTGGACGTTTCATCACCAGTCAAGAGGATAATATTAATACTTGGTGAGAATATGATAACTGAAAGGTGTTTGTTTGTTGTTAACCTTCATTGGAGGGAGCTCACTTCTTGGTCACCTATGCAAGAAGCTTTTATCTAGAAAACTTGTCTCTTATTCCTAAGAATTATAAACAGAAAGCACTCTCTCCCAACCATGCAAAGTTCCTTATTTGGTTGCTTGGCAATAGGCGTATTGGCTGAAATGTAAGACTGAATTAAGCGGTCTTATACTTGATATATATACCAAGGCAATTGGTATATATTTTGGAGTACTAAGAGTTTTCTCTAATTTTTTAACATGATGCTTCTACTTCCAACTGATGCATCATACAATCTGCCTCTTTCTCAGACAGATTGTTTGATAACTGTTTTTCTAAGACTCCTGGACACGGGCAACAACTCTTTTCTTTAGGAAGAAAATGAAGCACTCTCCAGAGGGAAGCCAGCACATATTTTAAAATTTTCGTGATTTTAACGACGTATTTTCTACATTTACTGTAAGACTCATTTCATCCATATTTTGAAAGGAATGTAAGTCCGATTCTATGGGATAAAGGTGTTGTTGGTCAAAAGTCCTTAAGTATAAGTAATTGTAGGTCGAATTCATAGATCTGTTTGAAAAAAAAGACTTAGTATTTCTATGGAACAGTTATAATAGAGGAAGCCACTCACCCTTCAAATTATAAAGACCTCAGGAATGGAATGCGTATGCAGAATTCAGTGTGCTTGAAACTGTATAGAGTTTACATGCTCTACTGTCATGCTATTTATAATCTACCGTGTCAAAATAGAAAACTGGTGTACCCGCATTCCTCTCGGCCGTCATGTTCATTTTTCTTTCTGTTCATTTTCTTAATTGTAGAGAGAGGAGTATGTGGATGAGTAGAGTTGCCAGATAGAAGACAGGACATACTTATATTAGAAAAAGTATTCATTGTTTATCTGGAAATGCAAATTTAATGGAGAGTCTTGTATTTTTATTTGCTAAATCTGATAACCCTATGGATGGTAGAGAGTAACAGTGACTAATGTTGGGACATTAAAAAGGACTACGTATTGTATAATGTAGAGCAGCACTTCTAAACTTTAGTGTATTGTACCTATGAATTATCTGGAGTGCTTGTTAAAAAAACAGATTCTGATTCTGAGGATCTGGAGCAGAATCTGCATTTCTGACAGTTGATACCAGTGAGGCTGGTTTCTGGACCAGAGTTTGCGCAAGGCTGCAGTGGAAATTTGAGGGTGTGTGCGTGTTTTGGCTGCCCAGCATCTGAACTTGCTTTCTGTGCGTAAGGAATTCACCAACATATGATTCTTTTTTTTTTTTTTATCTTTGTTGGAGTATAATTGCTTTACAATGTTGTGTTAGTTTCTGCTGTATAACAAAGTGAATCAGCTATATGTATACATATATCCCCGTATCCCCTCCCTCTTGTGTCTCCCTCCCACCCTCCCTATCCCACCCCTCTAGGTAGTCACAAAGCACCGAGCTGATCTCTCCGTGACATGCCGCTGCTTCCAACTAGCTATCTGGTTTACATTTGATGGTGTATATCTGTCAATGCTACTCTCTCACTTTGTCCCAGCTTACCCTTCCCCCTCCCCAAGTCCTCAAGTCCATTCTCTACGTCTGCGTCTTTATTCCTATTGGGCCCCTAGGTTCTTCAGAACCCTTTTTTTTTTTTTTAGCTTCCATATATATCTGTTAGCATACGGTATTTGTTTTTCTCTTTTGGACTTACTTCACTCTGTATGACAGACTCTAGGTCCTTCCACATCACTACAAATAACTCAATTTCATTTCTTCTTATGGCTGAGTAATATTCCATCATATGTATGTGCCACATCTTCTTTATCCGTTCATGTGTCAGTGGACACTTAGGTTGCCTCCATGTCCTGGATATTGTTAAGAGTGCTGCAATGAACATTGTGGTCCATGACTCTTTTCGAATTATGGTTTTCTCAGGGTGTATGCTCAGTAGTGGGATTGCTGGGTCATATGGTACTTCTAATTTTAGTTCTTTAAGGAACCTCCATACTGTTCTCCATAGGGGCTGTATCAATTTACATTCCCACCAACAGTGCAAGAGGGTTCCCTTTTCTCCACACCCTCTCCAGCATTTATTGTTTCTAGATTTTTTGATGATGGCCATTCTGACCAGTGTGAGATGATATCTCATTGTAGCTCTGATTTGCATTTCTCTAATGATTAATAATGTTGAGCATTCTTTCACGTGTCTGTTGGCAATCTGTATATCTTCTTTGGAGAAATGTCTATTTAGCTCTTCTGTCCATTTTTGGATTGGGTTGTTTGTTTTTTTGTTGCTGAGCTGCATGAGCTGCTTGTAAAACTTGGAGATTAATCCTTGGTCAGTTGCTTCATTTGCAAATATTTTCTCCCATTCTGAGGGTTGTCTTTTGGTCTTGTTTATGGTTTCCTGTGCTGTGCAAAAGCTTTTAAGTTTCATTAGGTCCCATTTGTTTATTTGTGTTTTTATGTCCATTTCTCTAGGAGCTGGGTCAAAAAGGATCTTGCTGTGATTTATGTCATAGAGTGTTCTGCCTATGTTTTCCTCTAAGAGTTTGATAGTGTCTGGCCTTACATTTAGGTCTGTAATCCATTTTGAGTTTACTTTTGTGTATGGTGTCAGGGAGTGTTCTAATTTCATACTATTACATGGACCTGTCCAGTTTTCCCAGCACCACTTATTGAAGAGGCTGTCTTTTCTCCACTGTATATGCTTGCCTCCTTTATCAAAGATAAGGTGATCATGTGTGCGTGGGTTTATCTCTGGGCTTTCTATCCTGTTCCATTGATCTATATTTCTGTTTTTCTGCCAGTAGCATATTGTCTTCATTACTGTAGCTTTGTAGTACAGTCTGAAGTCAGGGAGCCTAATTCCTCCGGCTCTGTTTTTCTCTCTCAAGATTACTTGGGCTATTCGGGGTCTTTTGTGTTTCCATACAAATTGTGAAATTTTTTGGTCTAGTTCTGTGAAAAAATCACAGTGGTTGTTTGATAGGGATTGCCTTAAATCTGTAGATTGCTTTGGGTACTATAGTCATTTTCACCATGTTGATTCTTCCAATCCAAGGACACGGGTATATCTCTGTATCTATCTGTATCATCTTTAATTCCTTACATCAGTGCCGGGAGGCCTCTGGTGGACCAGAGTCCTGAACTCGGCTCTCCCACCTCACAGGCACAGGCGTGACACCTGGAGGAAGCACCGAGACCCTGTCAGCCACGCGGCTGAAGGTAGGAACACCCTCCCCCCCTGGGGTGGGGTGGGGGAGGGGGGCGTTGTGTCTGGGAGGGGCGGGGGATAGAGAGCCAGGCGGACATCGCAGTGGAAATCTAAAGGCTCAAGCGATTGGCACTGTCTGGAGGCGTGGACTCGGAGCGCGCCTCTGCGCCTGGCTAGAGAAGGCAGCCGCGGTAGGAGGGTCCTGAGTCAGGTGGCGCCCCCTCCCCCGCGGCCGAGCCTGGCAGGGCGCCATTACTGGGCGTGTGCTCAGCGGAGCCCCGTGGCTCGTGCACACGGGGGCGGGGAGCTCAGCGAGCGGCCCGCTTCTGCGGCTTCCTCTCCACGCCCGCGCCTCCGCGCAGCGAGCAGAGGACGGGCGGACTGGGAGCGCGCCTCTGCGCCAGGATAGGGAAGGCAGCCGCGGCGGGACGGTCCTGAAGTCCCGCGGCGCTCCCTCCGTGGAGGCGAGCAACGGTCCTGAAGTCCCGCGGCGGCCGAGCCTGGCCACGTGCCATCTCTGGGCGTGTGCTCCGAGGAGCGCCCGTGGCTCCTGCAAAAGGGGGCGGGGAGCTCGGCGAGCGGCCCGCGTCTGCGGCTTCCTCTCCACGCCCGAGCCTCCGCGCAGCGAGCAGAGGACGCGCCCTCGAGCCCGTTCCCCGCGCCGCGGCGCACCCGGCCTCCCGGTCCAGCCCAGGTAACTTTTGTGCTTCCTGAGTCCTTTTTAGCATGACCCAGTGATCTTTGATATTTAACTTCTGATATGACAGGATGTTCCAGAATCATATTGTAATTTCCTGCTCAATCCTAGAGTCAGCTATATCCCCAAGAAGACCTGGAAAAGATGATTTTTAATGGCTGCATCTTATGGATGTACGAGTTCTTATTTAACCAGTCCACTATTTGGAGGGAAAGAGTTTAGATAGTTTCTGTTACTCGTCTGTATTATAAATTAAATACTGAGATGTTTTAAAGAAATAGTATTTATAAGTGAGTGATGATGACCTTATAATTGTTTCCTTTGTCATTTAATATTTTTTAACAGCCTAGTCATTTGACCCACCTAGTGCGTGACGCATAAACTAGTGTGCGTCATTCACCTGTTAGAGATATCTGCTTCTAGAGAGGGGCTTGCAAACAATGAATTAAAAGGTGGTAGCTTGCTGGGTAGAGTAATCTTGGTTGTAGGTTTTTCTCCTTCATCACTTTAAATATGTCCTGCCACTCCCTTCTGGCTTGCAGAGTTTCTGTTGAAAGATCAGCTTTTAAGCTTATGGGGATTCCCTTGTGAGTTATTTGTTGTTTTTCCCTTGCTGCTTTTAATATATTTTCTGTGTATTTAATTTTTGATAGTTTTATTAATATGAGTCTTGGCGTGTTTCCCCTTGGATTTTTCCTGTATGGGACTCTCTGCTCTTCCTGGAGTTGATTAACTATTTCCTTTCCCATATTAGAGAAGTTTTCAACTATAATCTCTTCAGATATTTTGTCAGTCTCTTTCTTTCTCTCTTCCTCTTCTGGGACCCCTGTAATTCGAATGTTGGGGCGTTTAACGTTGTCCCAGAGGTCTCTGTGACTGTCCTCATTTCTTTTCATTCTTTTTTCTTTATTCTGCTCTGCAGTCTTTATTTACACTATTTTATCTTCCAGGTCACTTATCCGTTCTTCTGCCTCAGTTATTCTGCTGTTGATTCTTTCTAGAGAATTTTTAATTTCATCTGTTGTGTTGTTCCTCATTGTTTGTTTGCTCTTTAGTTCTTCTAGGTCCTTGAATGTGCCTTTTTTTCCGGAGTCTGCAGGATTCTAGTTCTTCTTGATTCTGCTGTCTACTCTTTCGTGTATGAGGCTATCTAAGAGGCTTGTGGAAGTTTCCTGATGGGAGGGACTGGTGGTGGGTAGAGCTGGGTGTTACTCTGGTGGGCAGAGCTCAGTAAAATTTTAATCTGCTTGTCTGCACAGATTTCAGAAACAGACTTATGGTTACCAAAGGGGAAATGTGGGTGGGAGGGATAAATTAGGAGCTTGGGATTAACATACACACACTACTATATATGTAATAGACAACCAGCAAGGACCTAGTAGATAGCACAGGGAATTCTACTCAGTATTCTGTAGTAACCTATATGGGAAAAGAATCTAGAAAAAAAGGAAAATATATGTATATTTGTAATTGAATCAGTTCACTATACAACTGAAACTAACACAACATTGTAAGTCAACTGTACTCCAATAAAGTAAAAAAAAGTACGTACAGGGACATCAGTACAATGGCTTGAGAGCCTGAGGACTTAGTGGGCGATCCCAGCTTGGCCACAGACACCCTCTGGGACCTTGGCCAAGTTAGATCAAGTCTTTGTGTCTTTGCTGCTTTCTCATAAATTAAGTTAGACTATTCTTATCCTTCCCTATTTCACAAATAATGTCATAAAATAAACAGATATCTGAGGTGAAAATACTGAAGGTTTCTTTTTTGGGAGGGAAGGGAGTGGCAGGTAAAAGGCACTCTGAATGAAGATTCAGTAGAAAGAAGCCTTTTGACCTTCAGTTTAGAAACCAATCAACTTCAGATAAATTCAGTACACATCTGTTGAGCACTAACTCTGTACATGCAGCATTCTGGGCTGTGTGGTATGTGGCCTTCATAGACGTTATAACCTAGTGGAGCCATGCTCCTTCCTGCGTACTCTGACCTTCTCTCAAGCCTATGCCAGTTCCCAGCCCTGAGTCTGGGCTGTTTTCATTCACTCTATTCATGCTCAAAGTCAGCAGAGCATTCTAGATAATGCACAAAATGGTGCTGAAGTTGAGGTCCCCCACTTGAGCCTAAGCTGTGATTTGGGGTTCAGATATGTCCGATTACCTCAGTGACTGAGGAGCCTCCTGGGAGAGAACATGTCCTGAAGGAAGAAGGAGCCAAACACAATAAGCTTGAGCCAAAAGCAAAGCCCATGTCATCAAAAGAGAGAGATCCTCTGACTCCAGTCCTGTGCTTCCTGGCCCTAGTCTGAGTCCAGTGGGAGGTGGGGTAGGGATGGTGTGTGGGAAGGGGGGCCAAGGTGAAAGCTGAAATATCTGTTTCAAACTTTTCAAATCCCACACCTCATATTTATCACACATGCTCTCACTTCTTACTTTACTCCAAAGGATCAAGGAAGGCATCAGTACAAGTGCAACAGAATACCTCACTAGAAGTGACTTTTTTTTTAATGGCTGTGTTCTGATAAATCTTTTTTTTAATATTTATTTATTTATTTGGCCTTGTCAGGTCTTAGTTGCGGCACGTGGGATCTTTGTTGTGGCATGCGGAATCTTCTCCTTGTGGCACAGTGGTCTTTTCTCTAGTTGTGATGCACAGGCTCCAGAGTGCACAGGCTTAGTTGCCCCGAGGCATGTGAGATCTTAGTTCCCCGACCAGGGATCCAACCCGCGTCCCCTGCATTGGAAGGTGGATTCTTAACCACTGAACCACCAGAGAAGTCCCCAGAAGTGACTTTTTAAAAATAAAGAAATGTATTATCTCATAAAATAAGTTTGGGGGAAGATGGTTCCAAGATTGGTTAATTGGGTAGCTCAAGTATGTCATCGAAGACCCAAGTGGATTTCTTCTTCCTGCTCTGCCATCCTCAGCATGATGGTATATTTCCTGGCACTTCCTGGCAAGGCTACACCATGGCTTCAGCATTCCTTGATGTCAGATGCAAATGGGGGCATCCAGCAAAGAGCAGGGATATTGCCTCCCATAGTTGTGATATTCATATTCCCTCCCTCCCTCTCTCTCTCTCTCTCTCTCTCTCTCTCTCTCTCTCTCGCTCTCTCTCGCTCTCTCTCTCTCGCTCTCTCTCACTCTCTCTCGCTCTCTCTCTCTCGCTCTCTCTCTCTCTCTCTCCAAAGGAAGAAAAACCCTTTCAGGAGCCCTATAGCAGAATTGCCCTGGGTTCCACTGGGCAAAATTGTGTCATACACCCATGCTAAACTCATTGCTTGTCAAGGTAATGACAATACTCATAATCCATCTCTCATGCTGAGGAGGAAAATCACCTTCCCAGAAGATGTGGCAGAGTAGGCTCAAACATGAAATTTTACGAGAAAGAAGTAAGGAAAGGTGTCTGTGGCTTAGGCCCCAACAAGTTCCTTCACCTTCCCTCTCCTCTACTTCAAAATGTTTGTACATACTCCCTTCTACTGCAAAATGTTTCTGTATCTGCTCCCTTTTAATCACCTCTGAATTGTTCTGTCTTCACCCAGATTCTGTACTATCTCAGAGAGGTAATTCCCATCCATTTCAAAACCTGACCCTCTATCAGTCTACCTGATTGATCCTTGACCTTGCTCTTTTTCTAGCCCCTTACAGTGATCCCTGAACCACATCTGCAGGCTTTTCCACCTGGCACTATATTAGTGAGAATCAGGCGAGATCTGAAGCCCTTTTCTTTGTGCCAGAGGAATCCGAATTTAAAGATGCAAGAACTCTTTCAAACTCTATGAGGTGGGGCGGGAGTGGGGACAGGGAGGCAAGAGCCAAGAGCATGCTCTATTGTTTCCTACCAAGATTCTATACGCAAGGATTCTCTGTCCCACTCTGGGATGTAGGAGTGCCACGTGGTATCCTCAGCTCCCTTGCACCCCCACCAGCCACAGTCCCCTGGAGATTGGGTTCACTCTAATTTTCTGTGTCTCATCCTGGAGGAAATCAGAGAATGACTTAGCTTGAAACTGAAAGTTGGTTTTCTTTTTACACTCCCATTTATGCATTTATTCATTCAACAAATAGTAAACTCTGTTCTAAGAACAATGTGCTAGGAAGATATTGCTAAATAAATCAGGTTCCCCACCTTCATGGAGCTCACATTCTGGTCCGGGAACTTTGTTTCTCCCACAAGGCTTGGCTTGAAATTCATGGCTGTCTCACAGGGACTAGAATGGAAACAAAACCTAAGAGCAATGCTGAGTTGTAAACTCTACACAGTATAACCCATGTTTTTATCCTTCACAAACAACTACTATTATTAGTCTAAATTATTTTGATCTTTATATAATTCATAACATATTACGGTTTTCACTGAGGCCATTGTTTCACACAATTACAGTTTCCAACAAGATAAACACGGTGTAGGGCAATGTACTTGTGGTACTAATGCTTTATTAACAATATGCCATGTCAACTGAGTGGGCTAGGCCATGGATGGATGATAACAGCAAAAGTGGAGCCTATATCTGATCCAAGTTTATGTATCAGAGTCATTCTCCTTTCTCTGCTCATCGTCAGGAATCTATCAGATTATTCAGCAGAACGATTTGTAGATGCATTGTCAGGCGATAAAATATTTACTATTACTTACACTCCTTTGGCTGCATTTGCTGGAGGATATGTAGTAAAGTAAAAATTTATTTTCTTTTTTTATGCTTCAAAATTCACCCAAGTTATCATTTCCATTTTTGCTCTTAGGAAAAAAATCTCCAAAAAAGTGCTACACTATATAGAAATACAAAACTCCTTTGTTATATAGCAGTTCTGCTTCTGAGGATATCATGGACCCTTGGTGTCTAATTTATCCTGACAGTGTCTAAAGTGGAAGTAAAGCAATTCAGAAATATGAGTCTGAGAAGGTGGATGTAGCAGAAGTGAAATGAGAGC
Organism: Balaenoptera physalus; assembly: GCF_965194825.1. Classification (NCBI taxonomy): domain Eukaryota; kingdom Metazoa; phylum Chordata; class Mammalia; order Artiodactyla; family Balaenopteridae; genus Balaenoptera; species Balaenoptera physalus. The sequence goes on along the minus strand of NC_138903.1, from coordinate 113,750,783 downwards.
GTTTAAATGAAATGTGAACCCCAGTCAATCTGAATGAATTCCTCTAGCACCTTGCTTCAGGAAAGAATCTGTAAGGGTCTTAATCTTTGCTTCACTCACAATGAAGCGCATGACCCTAAGTGAGTCACTTAATCTCTGTGTCTTAGAGTCCTTGATTTTACAACAGGGTTAATAGGACCTGTGATGCACCTGTACTTACAGGAGAAAAGAGAATTACACCCTTTCTGAAATGTACCTAATAATTAGTTATCAATCAGTTATCAAGAGGAATTTACTGAGCCCTGCATGTACCCTTCATTATATGCCCAAGGCCTGGTAAGCACCTTATATACAAATGCTCAAGAAATCTTTGTTGCATGGATGAATAAGAAAATAAATCAATGAGCCATCTACTGTATGCTATACAGGTCTTGTGCTATAGAAGATCTGAGATGCATCCCTGCCTTCAACGAACTAATTATCTAGTCAAATAAGGCATATAGATAATAAGTTATGTAGTAATTTAACGTAGTAAATGCCAAATGAATGTTATAGTCCATCATCTTTAAACTAGAATTTCCAGATTCTCTGCTTCATTTTGAATTCTTCCCTAAAATTTATCAGATTAAGAATATGCCTCTGATTTTATTGCATAGAAGTATTCGAGGATGTTTAATTAAAGACTTTCAAAAATAGAAATATATTTTATTAGGATAAAATTCTGTAGAGAAGTGGAATGGAAATATAAGTTCAACGGGAAAAAAGAAAAATATAAAACATTTCCATCATTCCCAAAAGTTTTCTCGTGCCTCAGCCTTGTGAATCTCTCCTTCCATCCCCAACTCAAGTACTCACCGATTCTGTGCATTCTGTCATTATAGATTACTTTGCATTTCTAGGATTCTAAACAAATGGAATCACACACTATGCACTTTTTTAATGGCTTCTTTCACAAAGCTTGATGATTTTAAGATGCATATATATTGTTCCTTGTGTTAATAATTGTTCCTTTTTATTGCTGTATTCCATTTTATAGGTACACCCCAATTTCCATTGTATACCACAATTTGTTTATCCATCTGTTGATAGACATTTGGGTTGTTCCCAGTTTTAGCTATTACAAATAGAACTGCTATGAACATTTGTGTACAAGTCTTAATATGAACATATGTTTTCACTTCTCATAGGTGAATAGCTAGAAGTGGAGTTGCTAGGTCATATGGTAGGTTTATGTTTAAAATTTTCAGAAACTGTCAAACTGTTTTCCAAAGTGTTTGTACCATATTATATTCCCACCAGCAGAGTATAAGATTTCCAGTTGTTCCACATCCTTGCTAACACTTGGTATGGTCAGTTTTGTTGTTGTTGTTTTAATTTATTTGGTTGTGCCGGGTCTTAGTTGTCACAGGCAGGCTCCTTAGTTGCAGCTCCAGGGCTCCTTGGTTGTGGCTTGCCAGCTTCTTAGTTGTAGCACGTGGGCTCCTTAATTGCGGCAGGCGGGCTCCTTAGTTGTGGCATGCATATGGGATCTAGTTCCCTGACCAAGGATCAAACCCGGGCCCCCTGCATTGGGAGCACGGAGTCTTATCCACTGCACCACCAGTGTGGCTTTTAATTTCCTTTCCCTGATGACTAGTGACATCAAGTATTTTTTCATGACCTTATTGGCCATTTATATATATATATATATATATGTCTTCTTTTTGTCAAGTGTATGTTCAAATCTTTTGCCCATTATTGTTTTGTTTTCTTATTATTGAGTGTGTGTATGTCTGTGTGTATATTCTGGATATAAGTCCTTTGATGTATGTATTGTGAATATTTTTTCCCAGTATCTGGCTTGCCTTTTCTTTTTCTCAATGGTGTATTTTAAGCATTAAAAAAAAAAAAGCTTGCTGGAGTTTTGTTTGTGTTATACCTATAGATTTGGGGAGAATTATCACATTAACAATATTGAATCATGCTATATTTCTGTATTAGGTATTCTTTAATTTCTCTCAACTCTGTAATTTCCACGTAGAGGAATTTAATTAGATTTATTTATAAATATTTTATATTTTAGTGCTATTGTAAATAGACTTGTTTTTTGAGTTTCATTTTTTTTAAACTTTTTTTTAAAATTTTCTATTTATTTATTTATTTATTTATGGCTGTGTTGGGTCTTCGTTTCTGTGCGAGGGCTTTCTCTAGTTGTGGCAAGCGGGGGCCACTCTTCATCGCGGTGCGCGGGCCTTTCACTATCGCTGCCTCTCTTGTTGCGGAGCACAGGCTCCAGATGCGCAGGCTCAGTAATTGTGGCTCACGGGCCGAGTTGCTCCGCGGCATGTGGGATCTTCCCAGACCAGGGCCCGAACCCTGCATTGGCAGGCAGATTCTCAACCACTGCGCCACCAGGAAACCCTTGAGTTTCATTTTCCAATCATTTACTGTTGGTATATAAGGATGCAGTTGATTTTCTATGTTAACCCTATATCCTGTGACCTTGCTAAATTCACCCGTTGGTTCTAATATTTGTTTTCTAGGTTCTCTGGGATTTTCTACATTAATAATCATATCATCTACAAATAGGGATTTTTTTTATCTTAATGCCTTCCATTTATTTTTCTTTCTTTTTGCAGTGGCTAGGACCTCCAGTACCATGTTGAATATAAGTGATGATAGTGGCATCCTTGCCTTGTTCCCATCTTAAGAAAGAACAATTCAGTCCTTCACCATTAATAATGATGCTAGCTGTAGGTGTTTTATAGATGGCCTTTATTCATTTGAGGAAGTGCTTTACTATTTCTAATTTTCTGAAAATTTTAATTATGAATGGACATTGGATTTTGTCACGTGCTCCTTCTACATTTATTGAAATGACTGTATAGATTTTCTCCTTTACCCTGTTAATATGGTGAATTACATTGGTTGATTTTGGATGTTAAATTAACCTTGCATTCTGGAATAAACCCTACTTAGCCTTCAAGTATGACTCTTTTTATATACTGTTTTATTTGGTAATGTTTTGTTAAGGATTTTTGCCTTTATATTTCTGAAGGATATTGATCTGTGATTTTCTTTTTTATAATATCTTTTTCCTGTTTTGGTATTAAGGCTATACTAGCCTTATAAAATGAGCTAGGGCATAGAAAGGCTTAACTAGAATCTTAGAGGCCTAGTTGATTAAACATGTTTTTTCCCACCAAAATTTATGACAAGAGTGACTTTTTCTTAATAAAAGATTCATTCGACTTACTCTATTGCACTTATTCTACATGAAGGCAGCATTGTTTGATATTCCCGTTATTTGATATGTCCCCCAGAATCTCTGATCCCAGTATCTACTATCTAGTCAGTCATTCATTCATTCAACATATATTTATTGAACATCTAAAGAGATAAGTCAGTCTAATGGCTTAGATTCCAGATGCTAGAGCAGGAATGCCTGGGTTCAAATCCTGGCTTTATCACTTTCTAGTTGTACGACTGCAAACAAAGTACTTACCATCTTTGTGCCATCTGTAAATGGGGATGATAAAAAGAGTACTTTCCCGATAGAATTGTTGTATTGAATAATTAATATTATAAAGTACTGAGAACAGTGCTTGGCACACACTAAGTGCTATATAATTTTTTATAATTTTTTTATTACAATTGTAATCATTACTATATACCCAGTGCCTCTACTGCTACTTCTCCTTTCTTTCTTGCATTCAGTTTCTTCCATTCACTAAAATGATCTGAGAGGGCATTTTCTCTAGAAGGCCCCACTCATAATCAGCATACATTACTGGGAACTTTGGTTAGTCTATCAGATATACTGCTTGACATCTTTGTTTTTTTCATGGGATGAGAAACAAAACAGGGAAGTTTTAATGTGGAACCATTGAGTAAAAATAGGAAGAGCATTAGACTGGGAATAGGGAAACCTAGGTTCTAGTACTTGCCCTGCCATTTTTCTCTTGTCCTTTGTGTGATATTGGACAACTCTTTTTAACCGTTCTAATTTTCTATTGACTCATCTTCAAAATTAGTTGGTTGGCCTAGAACAGTAGTTTTCAAATGTTTATTATTTATTTTATATCAGTGGAAACTTTTCTTCACATAAATATTAGGTAGGAGTTCAAAATATAAACATGGAGTTGCTCCTTTGGTTAAAAAGAAGATGAGGCGCTTCCTGAGGCACCTCTTAGTTAAGCACTGGGCCACAGGCATTGAAACCACAGAATTTAATCAGTGTTGTGTTGGTAAATCAGTTCTCCTAGAACCAATGAGCCCTGATTAGTCATTTTCCTACCATGGCCAACTTTCAAGGGTTAAAATTTGCCATACTTTTCTGTGTGCAACCACTCTTTAGGAGCAAAACCAGTCCATTAGCCCAGGTCAGTCAGTTACAATAGCTACCTAGCAAAGAGCAAGTCTCTGAGGGTTATGCTAGAGATAAGTAAGGTTTCAGAGAAAAATAAGGGCAAGAGATAAGAATAAAAAGAAATAGAATGAGACACTTTCTGGAGAAGGCAAGCTCAGGTAGGTATCATAAACACACAAAGGCATCATGAATTTCCAGGGAACTGGAGTGTGTTGGCAGTAGGGGAAGAAACATGGAAAGGGAAGAAGGAAAAGGAGTAGCAGACAAACTTGTTTCACAGTGTCACCGTTTTGCTTAGAAATGGCCTTTTTTTAACCAGTGGAGGGAAATGGAATCAAGGGTATCCCACAAAAGATGCAACACTCACATGTTTTTCTACTTGAGTTTGGAATAATTTTTTATCTTCATTTGAATATATGTCTGTATCTCAATAGAGAACTATATCTCAATAAAGCTGTTTTTTTAAGTCTTGTACACCAATGTTCACAGCTGTATTATTTGTAATAGCCAAAAAGTGGAAATAACCCAAATATCCATCAGCTGAAGAATGGATAAACAAAAATTGGTATATCTATACAATAAAATATTATGCAGCCATAAAAATGGAATGAACTACTGATACATGCTATACTACATAGATGAACCTACCTCAAAAACATTATGGTAAGTGAAAGAAGCTAGACACAAAAAGCTGCATACTGTGATCCTGTTTATGTGCAATGTCCAGAACAGGCAGATCTGTAGAGACACAAAATTGATAAAAAGATGATAAAAAGTTATTCCAAACTCAAGTAGAAAAACATGTGAGTGTTGCATCTTTTGTGGGATACCCTTGATTCTATTTCCCTCCACTGGTTAAAAAAGGCCACAGGGTGTGGGTAGGAGGGAATTGGGAGTGGCTATTAACAAGTATGGGGTTTCTTTTGGGGGATGATGGAAATGTTCTGATTAAACAGTGGAGATGGTTACACAATATTGTGAGTATATTAGAAATCACTGTATTTACACTTTAAAATGGTGTATTTTTATGTTAACTTATCTCAATTAAAAATTGCCCACAAAAGGCTATACAGGAGTAAAGCCTGGTGAATGGTGGTCCTGGAAAAAAAAAAGAACACGTGGTCAGTTAAGTCAAGAGAACCAAAAGAGTGGTTTCCTAGAAGCTTGGGGAGGAGTTTTAAGGATAGAGTAGTCAAAATCATCCAAACAATTTCCCTTGTGCTGATTCCATTCTCACCAGGCATCCTTTTTATTATAATTTGGCTTCTCAGGTACATTTCCTTTTGAAAGAAAATTTGCTGACCAGAGTTTTCCAGTCTTCTTGGCTGTTACATTTTTCCTGAAAAAAGAATAAATTGGATTGGAATTTTGGTTTGTTTTATAAACAATTTCTGGTCCTCCCTCTGAGGCAGATTGACTCTCCCTCCTCCTGATTTTAGTTCAGATGTGCAGGCTCATGACACTATACACAGAATTTGAGAGAAATTTTATTATTCAAGGGACCCCCCCACGGAAAGCAGGGGGGCCAAAATGGTTAGGACTGTCTTGAGAGAGAGGCAGAGGGAGTGCGTTGGGCCTTTATAGTCTTTAGGCAGGGGACTGGGGGAAAGCACTCCCTCATTAGCTATTGGTTTGCAAGTTTTAAATTTCCCACCTGTACCAAAGGAGGAGTCAGGCTGGAGAGTTGCGAGTTTGAAATTTCCCACGAGGGTGAAGGCGCCAGGACTGTAAATTTGCTAGTTTTAAGTTTGCTACTGACAACATGGAAGAGGGAGCTGGGCTTTCTTATCAGCCTGTCCAGAAGTGGGGAGCAATCTATGAATACTTTAAGATTTTTGAACTTTAAACTTTCCATGTTTGTTATTTTGATTATTCTCTGTCTATCAGGGCCAGTAGCAAAGAGCAGTATAGGTGAGAAAGAAGAAACTAGCTCAAATAGAAGAATTGGTAGAGTTCAGTGGCTGATTGAACTTACATGTGTGTTAAGGAACTACTGAGGCAAGATTTTAAGTCTTGAGAGGAGGAACACTAGTGCCATAGACCTTGTGAGGAAAGTTGGGAGAGAAAATTTTCTATACTGTTTATTACACATGGTTTAGAATATGTTTGTGCAAGCAGTATCTTGCAAGTGTTTTTCTTGTAAATGTATTTTTTTCTTAACATTTTAATAACTATTATAGACGACTATATGACCGGGTTAGGAATAACAGAGATGCAACCAAAATCATATTTTTAAAAACAAATTTAGTAAAATTAACCAATTATTTAAAATAACCTGATTTTTATTCCTTTTACTCATCTGATTTATGTCTTCACCTCTTGGGTACAGTATTTTTTTTTTTAATTGGTGCTTCTAGCCCTTAAACACTGGGAGGACCCAGAATTCACGTTTCCATGTGCTCACATTTCATGTGTAGCCCTGATTTCGGGATTGCAACATGGGCTAGACAGTGGTCTGGCCGAGGAGATAGGCATCAGCCCAGACCCTCGCCCTGACCCGCGGAATGTGGCCCACAGCCCACCACCCGCAGGCAGAGCACCGCCGCCTTCGAGAATGTGTAAGGCCGCGCACATGTCGGCGCCCGCCCTCCCTGGTCAGTTAGAAAAAGAAACCCGGATGTTTGGGGGGCGGGGGAGAAGCTGGCGTCTACCCATGAATCAGCGCGCGTAGCTATATATTTCTGCCCTCTTCTAAGGCGCTCATTCCGCGCTGAGAGTCGCCCCAGGCTGTGGCTGTGGTCGCCGCCTAGTGTTTTCACGCTCCTCCCTTTCCTCCTCCTCTTTCTCCTCCTCCGAGTTCCAGTCAGGCCGACCTGCTCCGCTCGCGGTAAGTGCCCCCCGCCCCCGCCTGCGCCGCGCGGAAGCAGGCAGGGGCTCTCCCGCGAGGCTATGGCCACCGTACTCTGAGGGCAGCTGAGGTGGCCCGGCCGTGAGGACTGCAGGTCGAGGGTCTGGATGCTGGCGTGCGTCGCCAGGATGGCCCAGGGCGCGGGGGAGGGGACGGACTTGGCGGCGCGGTGGCGGGTGGGCCACCATCTTGCACCAGCCGGGCGGGGGGAGGCATCTCGGAAAGGTAGTTGGTTGGTGGCAGCGTTTGGCGTTTGGCGGCCTGAGGGCCGGGGCCGCCCGGGTTGCCACTGCTGCCTCCTCACCTTCCGGGGCCTATGTGTCGGTTGGTCCCAGCCTGGTTTTGGCTTTTCTTTCTGGAGGCAACTCCCTTTGGTCTTTTGTATATATGATGCCGATGTTTGGCGAGACCCGCCCATCCCCACGGCTCTTCAGTCATGGGAATAGAGACCAGAGAGGGTTCCGAACTTTCTGGCCTCAGGGCCTCTTGGGCCCCTCCTTTCTGTCCTGATTCCACCCCCCACACACACACACACACTCAGGTTACTGGTCATTCAGTGCTCACACCCTTGTTCTTGCCAAAGGGACTTCGCTCCAACGTCATAGAAATCGTGCTCCATTCCGTTATTGTCTAGAGGAGAAGAGCCCTGAGGAGAAACGTGGAGTTAGAGACACAGTTTTTTAACAGTGATCTTTGCAGGTTTTACTTTGAGACGGAAAAAATTATCTCATTCTGAGGTTTTATCCTTCTCTAGACACGGAGGGAGTTCCTCTTAACTTATGTCAAGTTTTAATGCTTTTTTTAAAAAGGAGAAATCAGAGGAGAAAATGTCAAGTGAACCAGCTTCTACAAGCACAGGGGGTCTACATCCAAGGAGTTCTCTTTGTTTGCAAAGATTTTTTAATCTGTGAACTTATATTTTGCTTTTATTATTTTCAGGTTTGAACTGTGATTTTTAATGCCTTTTAGTGCCATTAAACATAAAATTAAAACAAACAAGTAGAGTTTTAACTACAGAAGTCTGGTCTTAGCATTTGTGATGTGTCTTGCTTTGGGGGGGTTACAGTGAAAACTCAAACTGTCTCCTTAAGCAGAAACTTTACTAAGCCTATGAAGACACTGGGTTGCTTATAAAATTAAGGCTGTGTGCCCTTGATGTTTTAACATTTGTACAAGTCCCACTGCAGTTGTATCTTGCATTTGTATATTTCATGGCTATCACCTCTTTTGAGGTGGGCTGTGGGGTGTTGAAAGAACTGTTTAGGTGAGGAAACAGCCTCAAGGAGGAGACTTTACCGAGGTCATGTGGCTAGGAGTGATAGAACCAATTCTCGAACCTAGGTCTTCTGACTCCTCACCCAATGCTCAGTTCACTATATTATGATTCATTTTTTATGAGAGTGAGTTGGTCAAGGAGAATAAGCATGGAGACTCACCTAAAATATATAAGTAACACTTTTCAATTCTCTTTTCCTTTATACTTAAAATATTTAAGACTTCATATCAACACAACATTGTAAATCGACTATACTTCAGTAAAATATTTTTAAAAGATTTCATATCTTTTCAACTTTTTTAGTATTTAAATAATATTGTTATTATTTCCAAGCATGTTGAAAAGTTGAAAAAAGTTCTACGTTGAAGGGGTCCAAATTTCAGCTTCTTCTCTTCAACCCCTTTTCCCCAGTTAAGTTTTCTAGTCCAATCTGATTTTTTCAGTCCAGGGTTTTACTTCTCAGCATCAGCTTTCTTAGTGGAAGAGGAGAGTAAGGGGAAAGGATATATAATTCTGTACCTCCTCTTCTATCCAATTTGTTTTCTTTATTCAAGAGGACATTTAGAACCATACCCAAATTTTTCTGTTGTTCTTGTTATACCAATTGGACAGGGGCAATACCTAAATGAACAGCAATTTTTGTGAATAGAAAGTAACCCATAGTTTTAGTGACAGATAGGATATTGGAAATTTATATTGAAAATGTGTTTTATTTCAAAAGTGACTTTTCAAAGATCAGAAATATTTGACATATTGACTAATTAAAATACGTAGCCCTGAATATTTTTTCTTCTTGCTTCAGAGAAGGACTTAAAATATATATGATTTTCAGTCAAGTTGTTTTAAATAATGACCCCAGAAGACTTGTTTTACTCAGTAATTTGTATCAAACATGTGTCTAGACTTTTTAAATTCGTTCATTGCAAAGCAGTTTTCTTTTAAGGAGTGTTTTGGGTTTTTTTTAATTTTTTATTTATTTATTTATTTATTTATGGCTGTGTTGGGTCTTCGTTTCTGTGCGAGGGCTTTCTCTAGTTGTGGCAAGTGGGGGCCACTCCTCATCACGGTGCGCAGGCCTCTCACTATCGCGGCCTCTCTTGTTGCGGAGCGCAGGCTCAGTAGTTGTGGCTCACGGGCCTAATTGCTCCGCGGCATGTGGGATCTTCCCAGACCAGGGCTCGAACCTGTGTCCCCTGCATTAGCAGGCAGATTCTCAACCACTGCGCCACCAGGGAAGCCCTTAAGGAGTGTTTTTAATAATACTCAGTATATCAGGAAAAGTAGTCATCCCTATGTACCATCTGGGTCCAATAGACAATTTTTATTTCATCTTTTATATTTTAAGTCATTTTAGAAATAATTTACATAAGAATAAAGAAATAGTGAAACCAGTTTTATTAGATATTTAATGTGTTTAGACATGGTGTACTTCTTTGTATATACTTAGAAGAACAAAAAAATACATTCCAGAAGCTGATAAAGGAATCCAGTTGTCTTTTATTAAGACAGATATTAAAGACATTTGCAAAAATGTAAATCATTGTCATTCTTCTCCTTAAATTTTTTGTTTTTGAAATTGGTTATTTTAATTAAAAATATTTATATGGACATGTAATGGGCTTATTATTACTTTAAATAAATTAATATATATTAAATTTTTTCTCAGTTTCAATTTCTAATATGGTAAGTATCAATAGATATAACCCACATAAACAGGAGGCTCATTGGGGTCCTCAGTAAGTTGTAAGAATGAAGAGTGGACCTGAGCCCAAAAAAGTTTGAGAACTACTGATCTGGTGTTCTTTATTTGTGACAGTATTTTAACAGTTCTATACATGAACTAGAATTTTGTTTCTTTTTAGTGCTTATATTCATCAACTTGTATGATTTTCAGTAAAGAAGGAAAAGTTGAGCAAAATAATGCAAAGTATTGTGCAGTAATTTTTCATGTGCTTCATTTAACCTTCCAGTAGTGCTGCAAGGAAGGTATTACTGTTTTCATTTTACAGATAGAAAAACTAAGTTCAAAGAGGCCAGTTAAATATCCTATACGTTTGGCAACCAGAAAGTGGTAGACTTCAAATTCCCACTCAGTTATTCAGCCCCTATGTCCAGTATTCCCATAATTGTGCTCCATGTTTTTACTTGATATTTTCCCAGTGGATCAGTTTTACTCCTATAAGATGTGAATTAATTAAGAATATATACTTCCTGAAGTTACTTTAGGAATTAGTGATTATAGAATATCTTATGAAGGGGACTTCCCTGGTGGCACAGTGGATAAGACTCCGTGCTCCCAATGCAGGGGGCCTGGTTCGACCCCTGGTCAGGGAGCTAGATCTCACATGCATGCCGCAACTAAGAGTTCACGTGCCGCAACTAAAGAGCCCACCTGCCGCCACTAAGACACGGTGCAACCAAATAAATAAATAATTTTTTTAAAGAATATCTTACGAAACTTACTAAAACATTTATTATATAGTTTGTCTTTGAAAGGCCAATTATGCATTTGTCTTTTCTCCAGGTTATATCTTTTACATATCAATTACAATAAAAACATCTTATAGATAAAATCTTTACCCTGCATATGATCTAAAAATTACTTTGCAGAAAGTAAATTTTATTAGAGGGGTGGTCCATCCCAAGAGCTAATTTTAAAATGTTTTAAAATATAGACAATCTTTGCAAAGTATTATGCTGATGAATTTTAAATCTTAGCGTCAACTAGCTATTTTCTACATATAGATGAAGTATGAAAGTCAACAGACAAAAGTTGAAAACTTATATTAGGGGGGAAATAGAGTTATTAAAGATCTGCTCAAAATGTACCTGGACTTCATGTGTTCAGGCTTTCAAAAAAATAAAAAATTTCCACAATATAAAAACTTCTTGGACAAAGAAAAGATGATGAGTCTATATTTTTCTTCTAAATTATATGTGATTTGTTCCCAAAACCTGGTTTGAGAGTTTGAATTGTTTAGGTGCCAGTGAAATTGTCTAAGAAACCAAGGTATAATCCAGTGTTTCTTGGATTTGAGTACGGTACCAATTAATTCCTATTACAAGGAAAACATTTTCACAGACACCCTCTTACTTAAAATGTTTAAATATTCTTAGAGTTCTTGTACAGTCATAAAACAAAATATTCAAAACTGCAAAATCAATGCCATTCGAATCAACTTTAATACATTGAATAACGTATTTTGGTGAAACAAAGTCACTGACTACTTTTTTTGAGTTTTTCATATCCATGATTCATATCTATCTAAACAGTAGCAAGATTTTTCTGTTTAAACTTTATCAATACCTTCATTTCTCTGGCTAACCATAAATACTGTCATTTTCCTTGCATTTAGTACAAATGCATCATTTAGATATTCCCTCCCTCTGTTCTTTTATTATTAGCCAGCAGCAGTAAAAGTGATAGTACTTGATGACAATGCAGTAGTAAATACAGACAAAAACATGAGTAGTGGTATGATCCAACAGTTCCTCTTCTGAGTATTTATCCAGAGGAAACAAAAACACTAACTCAAAAAGATATCTGCACCGCCATGTTCATTGCAGCATTATTGTAATATAATGTTATAATATTATTGTAATAGCCAAGACATGGGAAAACCTAAGTGTCCATCTTTGGATGAACAAATAAAGAAAATGTGGAATACTATTCAGCCATAAAAAAGAAGGAAATCCTGCCATTTGCGACAACATGGATGGACCTTTAGGGCATTATGCTAAGTCAGACAAAGAAAGACAAATAACATATAATCTCACTGGTATGTGGAATCTTTAAAAACACACACACACACCTCATAGATACAGAGAACAGATTGGTGGTTGGGGGAGGGGGGGGACAAAATTGGGTGAAGGTGGTCAAAAGGTACAAACTTCCAGTTATAAAATAAGTCCTGGGGATGTAATATAGTGTGGTGACTACACTTAATAAGACTATTGTATATTTGAAGGTTGCTAAGAGAGTAGATCTTAAAAGTTCTCATCACAAGAAAAAAAATTGTAACTATATGTGGTGATGGACGTTAACTAGACTTACTGTGGTGATCATTTTGCAGTATGCACATATATCAAATCATTGTGCTGTACACCTGAAACTAATATAATGTATGTCAGTTATATCTCAGTTTTTAAAAATGTGAGTACTGAAGTTATGTGACTGAGCTTAGTTATAAGGTAGTCATTCAGATGATTCTTGGAGTATGTTTATGTTAATTTTTTAGATAGCAAAACAATGTATTGTTTTAGAGCTTTCTTGTACCATCTGGAATATAAGTATTTTCCCAGAGGTCTGTTAGTTTCAAAAATGTTGGGGTAATTTGTTGGAAAGTGTATTATTAATCTTGAATGTAAATACCAGAAACTTAACTCAAAGTAGTTTGACCAGAAATGAACAATTATTCTCTCTCTTAACTGAAAAGTTCTAGTAGCTACTTTGCCTCCAAGCATGGCTTAGGTGTTTAAATGGTAGCAAAAGAACCTGAATGTCTCCCTGTCCTACCCTCTTTTTCTCTACTCCACAATCTTATGGTTTTGCTATTCTCTTTGTTGGCGTCTTTCTTAGGTAGTCTTTCTCCACATAGGGACTTCCATCACCACCAGGCTTATATCCTACCAGCTTATTATATGCTTAACAGCTTTATTGAGCTATAATTCACATAACATACAATTCACCCATTCAATGTACAATTCAATGATTTTAGTACATTCACAGTGTTGTGCAACCATCACCACAATCAATTTTAAAACATTTTCGGACTTCCCTGGTGGTGCAGTGGTTAAGAATCTGCCTGCCAATGCAGGGGACACGGGTTCAAGCCCTTGTCCGGGAAGATCCCACATGCCGTGGAGCAGCTAAGCCCGTGCACCATAGCTACTGAGCCTGTGCTCTAGAGCCCATGAGCCACAACTACTGAAGCCCAAGCGCCTAGAGCCCGAGCTCTGCAGCAAGAGAAGCCACCGCAGTGAGAAGCCTGCACACCACAACAAAGAGTAGCCCCCGCTCACCGCAACTAGAGAAAGCCCGCGTGCAGCCATAAATAAATAAATAAATAAATAATTTTTTAAAAACCAAAAAAAACATTTTAGTCACCCCGTAAAGAAACCCCATACCCATTAGAAGTCCCTCCTTATTTTCCCGCAACCCTCCCAGCCCTAAGCAGCCACTACTCTACTTTCTGCCTTTATGGATTTGCCGTTTCTGGACATTTCATATAAATGAAATCATACAGTATGTGGTCTTTTTGACTGGTTTCTTTCATTTAGTATAATGTTCTCAAGGTCCATCCATCCATTTTGTAGTATATATCAGTACTTCATTCCTTTCTATGACAATATTATTCCATTGTATAGATATATCACATTTTGTTTCTCCATTAATCAGGCATTTGGGTTGTTTACTTTTTGCTGTTATCAATAATACTGCTGTGAACTTTCATCTACAAGTTTTTGTGTAGACATATGTGTTCAATTTTCTCTTGCTAGGAGTGGAATTCCTGGGTCATATGGTAACTTTAAGTTTGTGAGGAATTGCCAAAAGTGTTTTCCACAGTGTCTGCACCATTTTATACTCCTACCAGCAGTGTATGAGGGTTCCAGTTTCTCCATATCCTTGCCAACACTTGTTATTGTCTGTCTTTTTGGTTATAACCATCCTAGTGGGATGGTTATATTTATTGTATCTATTACTTTTTAAAATATTTTATTTTGTGGTAAAATACACACAACATACAATTTACTATTGTAACTATTTTAATCCTCTAATGTTTTTTTAAAAATTTTTGTAGAATTAACTCTTAAAAGATAGTTGAATTTTAGATGTATAAAAGCTGAAACAAAATATATATATGTAAATTATAATTATTTATACACACAGTCTCCAAAAACTGATTGGGTTGTGCTGGAAGAGGTCTTTCATTAGTCAGTTACTTGGAATTAGTCAGTTACTTGTCAATAGCTGAGGTGGAGAGTTCTTTTCCGCTTATTTTGGTGCCAGCTCTGAGTTGCAGAACCTAGAGACCCTCTGGAGTTGCTCTTACAGGGATTCTAAGATACTTCTTGCATATTTTGCTAGATATTCCATTTCTCTAACAGATAATTTAATGTCCCATGGAATTCCTTGCCTTGCCACCAGAACTGTTAGTTTTGGGGGGCCTCAGCTACCTTATTGGATAGCACAGCTTTAGACTGAAGTTGTGGTTCTAATGGCATCTGAGAGTGTTTATGAATGTACCAATTGAGGCTCCTTGGTGGCTGCTATCAGCCTCAAAAGGTACCGCTGTAGTCATGGGCAGTGGATATGACTTGTTTATATAGACTACTTGAACATTTAGTACCAATTTAGGGTATTTGTACCAATAGATATTGTATATGGTCATTTAATAAAAGGATTCTATATGAGTCTCAAATGCTGTACAGTTGTGACTCTTAAAAAATGTTCTGTATTCTTCGTAGCAGTAGGTCCTTAATGCTGAGCAAGAATTGTCATGTATTTATCTACTTGACATATGCATTACCTTAATTCTCATTTAGGGACAAGCAATAACTATTCAAATAATTGAGTTCAGAGGTTTCAATAGCCAAACCTCAGAAATAGGGGAATTTACTTAAGTACAGAATTCACTAGAGATTCTTGTAATAGTAATTCAAACATTTTTACCAGTAACTTCTTCTGGAGTTAAAGTCATTTTTTTCCTTTGATCTATTTCAGTCTAAATGATTTGGAATTGGAAAAAGCAAGAAAGCTTGCTTTTGCTACTCTGAGGATAAAGACAAATGTGGAAACTCAGTTAACTCTATTTATCTTAATACTTTAGATTATTGATGTTTAAGTTTTAACTTTTAAATAGCTGAAATAGTTTTTTAAGCATGTTTATCTTGTATGTAAAAAAATATGTATGTGCATGAGAATTCAGAACAGAAATTCCTGTTTTAAAGAAAGCAATTTAAATGCTTTTTTGAAAATGTTTAATATAACAGCTTTTTAAAAAGCCCAAAGAAACATAGACATTAGATTGTAAACTTCTGAAGGCAAGGACTATGATTTATTCATCTTAATTTTTTCCCTAGAACTGAGCACATTACATTGAGTACAGAAGGCAATGAGTAATTATTTTTAATGAGTTAATCTATGATAAAATGTATCCAACTAATTTTCTGTTCCTTTCAGTTAGCGTTGATAAACAAAAAAAACCTAAAAATTTCTTTGAATGTGTTTTTTTATAATATTAATTTATTTCTGAAATGTAAGGAACAACAGTTAAAGATTAATGTTAACTTAGCATTTCAAAATTCAGATTTACTAAAGCATGTATTACAGGGTGATTACTCATTTACAGAAGGGTGTCTTTCAAAAACTATTTGTAATTTAATAATTTCAGATTTCTTCAAATAATAAATGCTTATTACATTCAGCATTTTATTTACGAAATTTGCATTCATTCAGGAATGAACCAGTTATGGAAAGTGAGTAGCATGTGTATATCAAACTCAACAGGTAAACTTTTTGTAGAGAAAAATATTTAATGTGTGTACATTTAATTTAACAAATCCACCCTAATAGTAAGTATCTTTATTTTATAGGGCAGAAAACTAAGACCTAACTTGCTACCTTGTCTGGAGTCACATGGTGAGTTTCTGGAGATTGAAATTAGACCCAAAGATTTCTGAATCCCAAGTATCATGTTTCAGTATATTTGGTGTTACTTAAAGTGACTCATAAAATTGATTGATGTCATGTGTTAATGCTTAGGTGACTCTGCAGCTTGATGGACAACAACAACCCTTTTCAACCAAAAAGTAAGTATTGCTGCTGCAAGTGATACTAGTGTACTTGGGTCTTGTACTGATAACCTTGCTTCATGAGAAAAGGTGAGAGAGACAGAGGTGGGCACGTTAAAAAAAACACACAAGAACACTTAAATTTTTTAAAGTAATACCATAGTAAAAAAGAACTACATACAATAAAAATGTCAGTAAAGTAGAAATGAAGTGTTTCTTCCTCATTTCCAGAGATAACTACTATTATCGGTTTGGTATACATAATCACAAACTTTTTTCTATGCATAGACAAAAAAATAAATTATTTCTAAATAAGATCATACTATATATGCTGTTATGTGCCCTTAAAATTTTTTACTCAACCATCTATCTTGAATATATTGACAGTGTCGGTACCCAGTTAAAAAGAATGAGGAAGACCTATGTATCAACATGGCATTAAGACCATGGTATTAACGTAGATATAAATTTCTTTATTATCAGTATACATGGGTCTCTCATTTTTTTAAATTTGGCATTGCCTGACTTTGCCTAGTTCCTTAGCCCTTAGATTACCATATGTTAAGTGCATACTGCATATCTAGTAGACTACTGTGTGTAAAAGGAAATGTAAAGGAAGAAGAAAATATGTTCTTTACTCTCAAGGAGCTTACTTTGGAGTTACACGTGTACAGTTAAGACACGTTAAGAAATAGCAGTTTGAGATTATATATAGTGTTTTCTGAATTGCCTGGCATAGGCTGTCAGTGTAGTAAAAGGTGGAAGAAAAACAGGGTCTAATAGTTTATCGAGGAGTTACAATTAAACCAAGAGTTGGGAAGGAGTAGGGAATTAATATTTTGTTGAGTATTGCTTGAAGTTAGATACTTCATACAGCTTTTCCCTAAATCTACATTACCACTTCTATTAGGTAGATATTACACCCATATTTTAGGTGAGGAAACAGATTCAAGTAATTTCTCCAGCGTTACATTAGAAATGGTGCAGTGAACTATTCAATTTGATGTCAAGTCCATGCTCTTTCTACTATACTTGAATAATATGGACAGTATAAGGTAAGGAGGAAGGGTATTTTAGATGGAAAAAACAGTACAAATGAGGGCTCTGAGGGACACAATATGCAAATGCTAAACTATGAATTACACTCTTAATTATTTCACTTAGAGCATGCTGTATATATTTTTTTAAGTAAGGTTTAGAAAAGAGATCAGTTCTTAAAATTGGTTACATTTGGGAGGGTGGAAGATTTTTTTATTTTGTTTTATGTTAGGTGAACTACTAAGCATTAAACAACACTATGCTAAGAAATTATTTGTATAGAAGGGGAAACTACATTTTAAAAATTTGTTAGAAAATAGCACCAATTTATTAAACTGTTTCTTTTGTATGCCATCCCCAAATCATTATATTCACATAGTACCTTTTAATTTTGAGTCAAAAGTAGAAATGACATTGTTTTAATCTAGTAAAATTACCTTTAGAAATTATTTAATTTAAAAGATAAATTTTAGGTATCATTGTCTAATAAAAAAAGGATATTATTGTCTAAGCCAGAACTCTAGAGTTATTATTTTGTTTTGTTTTTATTTTTTCAAAGTTGTTACCCCATCCACATCTCACTCCATATATCTAGTGCCACTTATATCCATCTTCATTGCTATTATTTTAATTTGGGTGCATTTTTAAAAATAATACATAGTTTAAAAAAGACAATCAGAAGTTTATACGTTGCATACCCACAGATTCTTGAAAAGTGAGAGAGCAAGCAAGAGAGAGGTGTGCGTGTGTTTTGGGCCTACGTACTCCCTGTTTTTTCAAGGCATCCACTTTGAATAGTTTAGCTGTTTTTCTAATAATTAGTTTCATATTTCTAAATTTTTGAAATATGTACTGCTGTCTCTTGAATCATCAGTTTTTGCCATTATCTAATGATTTTTCCATTAAGGAATAGGAGGATTTTAGTTTTCGTACACTTAACCACCCCCCGCAAGCACCTCCCAATGTAGTTATATCTCAATTTTTGGTTAAATCATATTTGATGTTTTTATTGTGATGACTATAACAAATATTGTTTGCTGATGAGCATAGTATTGATACGATGGTAATAATATATTATGGATACATTTCCTTTTTCTTTTTTTTTTATATATCCAGCAATTTAAATTTTTTGGTTTTTAAAATTTGCTAAATTTTATTAAAATTTATAGCCAAGTCTTCTCACACCCTTCTGTAACCTCTTAAGTTGATTTTCTATGGTAAAACTTGTCAGGTAATCTAACAATTTGATTGTTAATCTCTGTGTGTGTGTGTGTGTGTGTGGTCTCCTAGAGACATTTCTCCTGGGAGTAATGGTCGTCTCTACTCTGGCTGGTTGCTCTCTAGACCTGTTGAACAGCTATTGTCCTGGGACTTCCCTTTGTCTTTGTATTGTGTGAATGTCATGTTTTCTGCGTTCTGTGTCTTCCTCCTTAAGTCTCATATTTTGATGGGGTCCTAAGAAAGAAAGGGTGAATGGGAGGTAAATTTTGTGTGATGTTGCTGGTCCTTTTTTTTTTTAAAGGTTATGTTTTTATTTATTTATTTATTTTATTCATTATTTATTTTTGGCTGTGTTGGGTCTTTGTTGCTGCGCATGGGCTTTCTCTAGTTATGGAGAGCGGGGGCTACACTTCGTTGCAGTGCGCTGGCTTCTCACTGTGGTGGCTTCTCTTGTTGCGGAGCACGGGCTCTAGACGCACTGGCTTCAGTAGTTGTGGCACGCAGTCTCAGTAGTTGTGGCGCACGGGCTTATTTGCTCCGTGGCATGTGGGATCTTCTCGGACCAGGGCTCGAGCCTGTGTCCCCTGCATTGGCAGGCGGATTCTTACCCACTGCACCCCCAGGGAAGTCCCACTGGTCTTTATTCTTGATGAAAGAATATGTAACTTCATGCTTGACGAAAATCTTGGCTGGGTATAGAATTCTAAATTGAAAATTATTTTTACTAAGACTTTTGAAATCATTATTCCAACTTTCTTCTCTCCCTCTCTCTCTCTCTCAGATTTTAGGATATTCTCTTTATTTCCAGCATTCTGAAATTTCATGATTTGTCCATCTACTGTAGGTTGTTTTCTTGATCATTGTGCTTGGTGCTGGTGGGCCCTTTCAATCTGGAGATTTATGTCCTTTAGAACTGGGAATTTTTCTTGTATTTTTCCTTTGATTATATCCACTTTTTTCTCTGGCCTTTTCTGGGCCTTTATTACGTGAGTTGTACCTTTGAAATTGATTTTATAACAAACTTGTCTTTATTTAGTATATGTATACTTTTTGACTTTTAGTTCCACTTATGGGCTGTTTACTCAACTTTGGCATTTTATTTTTCTTTACTGAATTTTGGCTATTTTATTTTTAATCTTTTTGCTTTGTGAATATTACTTTTTATAACGTTCCTGTCTTATCTCTTTAAAAATGCTAATTACAGTCTCTAATGTTTTCTCTTGTCCTCTGTATTATCTGTGTTTTCTTTAATATCTTTTGGTCCGTTTTATTACTTTGGTCTTTCACATTGGAGATTTTAGTCATATTTCTGGGGCTTATTGGGTGTCTATCCATATTTAAGAATGAGGCACTAAAATGCTTCCTGGTAGCTCTGTGTGATTGGTCAGCACTTGTAGGCTGGTGGTATCCACAGTATGTTCTTTACTTAGTTTCTTCAGGTGAGAAATGCGTAATCTGCTCTGGGATGGAATAAGCCTCACTTAATTATCCTATTTTCGTTCCAGCATCTCATCCCTGCCTTGTCCTGTGCCTGGTATCCCTGAATCTGGTTCAGTTTTTCTAGCATATCTCCCACCTGTTGCTTCTTATTCTCAGTTTATCTCCCTTTTGTTAATACAGAAGTTTGTGGGGGGGTTTTCAGATAATAGGTACAGTCCTTTTCATGGATATAATCATATTCTAGTCATAAAACTGAAACTCGGGCTTCCCTGGTGGCGCAGTGGTTGGGAGTCTTCCTGCTAATGCGGGGGACACGGGTTCGAGCCCTGGTCTGGGGGGATCCCACATGCCGTGGAGCAACTGGGCCCGTGAGCCACAACTACTGAGCCTGCGCGTCTGGAGCCTGTGCTCCGCAACAAGAGAGGCCGCGACGGTGAGAGGCCTGCACACTGCGATGAAGAGTGGCCCCCGCTCGCCACAACTGGAGAGAGCCCTCGCACAGAAACGAGGACCCAACACAGGCAAAAATAAATAAATAAATAAGTAAGTAAAAATAATTAAAAAAAAAAAAACTCACTTTGATTGGATTTGATTGTTCCTAAAATTTATTAGCTGCTGTAAATAACTACTGTCATCCATTATCTATCTAGCTAGATTAATTTTACTAGTTTAGATATTAGAGGTTGAGTTCCAAGTTTCATACTTCTGTTACCATTTACTGACAAATATCAGTTCAGTAATTGCTATCAGAATATTAAAGTACATCTTAAATATCATACTATGTATTGCAAAAAAAAGTATTTAAAAAAATAAAATTTGATTCTCTCTTTTTGAAAATTAGATAATCCCAAAATGGCAGAACTGTTCATGGAATGTGAAGAAGAAGAGCTGGAACCATGGCAGAAGAAAGTAGAAGAAATTCAGGATGAAGATGATGATGAGCTGATCTTTGTTGGAGAGATACAAAGTTCAAAACCAGCCATTTCAAGTAAGCATTCACTTTCAGTGAAGCAAAGTTTTATAAGATGTTGCTTCTAATGGAAAACCTGGGCCTGTCTTATATGTCCTTGTTACTCTATAAGGATCTGGAGGTGAGAGAGAGAGAGCATAGAGGTCAGTAAGAATTTGTGAGAATCAGAGGGAGAATGTGGTTGGAGAGTTGAATAAGGAGGTGTGAGAGGTAAAAATATCATATGAGAGAAAAGGAAAATGTTAACTAAATTACCTAAAGGTTAAGATTACCTAACAACATTGTAGGCTTTTTGAGATTAGCAATCATAATTTTATTGGAGCCAAGTAGCCTATTTACTTGTTTATTTGTTAATTTTTCTTTTTTCCCCTTAAGCCCAAATGTACCCGGAAAAGGAAGTGTTGGAATGCTTTGCTTAAAATATCAGACTACTAAATAAGTTTGTGTTAGTCTCTGATGGAGTTTCTTACACCCAGGCAAGTGCCTCATCAGTGTCATCTTGACTCACGGCTACAAAAATAAAAAGGTGCTGGTCTGTGTACCAACATGGCCGGTAGCTTCTGGCCGCACCCATCTTTCAGCAACTCCTGATGACTGTGTATTCATGAAGAATATACAGTGGCCTGATCTTCAGCTACTATATTGGGATGATGCAGGCAGTCAGCACACTTAATCCTTAATCCACACTTTCTAGGAGAATATGTCCAGTACCTTTGTGGATTTCTGGTAGAGTAATTAGACTTGACATTGTTATAATGTTAAAGTGAAGATATTAATGATACTTGTTAAGATGTCCAATCAGAAATGTGTAAAATGCAGAGGAACAACATACTGAGTTTCAGCGGAGAATGAAGAAACAGATTCTTTCTCATTATACTTAACTTTTGTTAAGCCAGGAGAATTTACCAAAGAATGTAGCCAGCATACCAGTGTTTTCTTACTTACTATGGCAGTGCATAATAGTGTAGTTTAGAGAAAAGTTTGTAACTTTCTGAAAGCTTAGTTCTTACTTCTCTTGACTCTAAACTTAGAATAGCACTTCTATTCAGTTTTATAAAAGGTAGAATAATTTAATTAGTTTAATTCTCGGTATCACTTCCTGTGGCAAATTGAGAGATGCTAAGTGGAGTGCCACTTCAAAGAAGTAGGCATGTTGGCATATTTGCTGCTGATAGAGGAACAGAATATTATATTCTCTTAATGTTTCCTAGTCACTGTGATTATTTTTATACTGAAATATTGCCATATTTCAATATTATTCAAATCATCTTATTGAAAGCATGACAGTTCACATTGGATTTTTATCAGTTATAGATGACTAGTACTCAACTAGAATAATGTGTATTAGTTTTTTTTAATATCCATTTTTTTAAATTAACTTATTTGTTTATTTATTTTTGGCTGCATTGGGTCATCATTGCTGCGTGCGGGCTTTCTCTAGTTGCAGCGAGCGGGGGCTACTCTTCATTGCGGTGCGCAGGCTTCTCATTGCAGTGGCTTCTCTTGTTGTGCAGCACGGGCTCTAGGCGTGCGGGCTTCAGTAGTTGTGGCACACGGGCTTAGTAGTTGTGGCTCGTGGGCTCTAGAGTGTAGGTTCCATAGTTGGTGGTGCACGGGCTTAGTTGCTCCGCGGCATGTGGGATCTTCTAGGATCAGGGCTCGAACCCTTATCCTCTGCATTGGCAGGCGGATTCTTAACCACTGCACCACCAGGGAAGTCCTGTATTAGTTTTAAGTGATTCTGTCAGAAAGAAAATTGACCCCAGTGAAATTTCTTTTCTAAATAACTCAAAATTTAAATGATTTTATTGATGTTTTATGTGTGAGCCATAAAATATTTTAGCATATGGAACATGAGCTAAATATTTAAAAAGAACCACTATAAGAGGGGGGATAAAAACTTGTGTTTGATACACTGCAGTCACCAAAAAGTACTATAGGAATAGCTCTTTAATGGCTTGGGTAAATACTTACCTTGAATTTCTGAACGAAAACAATACCAAGTTGTTTGAATGAGCAGATTTTTCTCCTAGAAGACTTCTGTAGCGCTTAGTCAGAAACCCTACTTCTGTGTGACCCTTTACTTTATAGAATTATTTTATGAGATCTGGTTCTTTTCTACTAGGAGGGGAAAAAGGAAATTTTCTGATGTCTTATGGGATTTTTTTGTCTTCTTTGTATCTTCTTCTGATTAGCAATTTTCCAAATTTTCATTTGATTTCTCAATAACCTAGAAGTTATGGGTTCACATGGGTATAAGAGTGAGCAATATTAAACTGATCCAGAAGGTCATGTCAGGCTCAAATTGACTTTTGGTGTAGTAAGTAGATATGAGATACTTTTGTAAACTCTAGATTCAATTTAGTCTGCAGTCTCTGATGGTATCCCTTTCAGAAGTCAAGAGTAATGGTACAGATAATCCATCAGCTTGCCCATAATGAAACTTCCAGGCTTTTAGGGGTGTGAATGTGGCATGGAGATTGGGGAAGGGCTTGATTTCCAGTCACAGTAACCCAAGTCTATATACAACCCTGTCACCATTAAGAGAAAAAAATATACTTCAACTATTGGTTATATATGGATATATTTTTGGAAAGTTTTTTCTATTATCTTATTAATATATATTTCATTCAAATAAAAATTTTTTAAATAAATATAATTTTTACAGATATTTTGAACAGAGGTAATCCCAGCTCATCTTCAAAGGAAATAGAGATTGAGACAGTCAGTCACGGTATAGTATTATTGTATTATTTTAATTTTAAAGTGAAATATTTTGACAAAATTGGTTGTGTAGAGAAATATTCAATATTTGTGTAATTTTAAAATACAGATGTTACTGATGATTTCACGCCTACAAGTGAACACTACAAAGACCCGACATCAGATCCAGTGGCTGCCTTGCCTAGATTTCATCCTGAATCTAAATCTTCACGTAGCCCTGCTATTGTTCAGGACATGTCTAAACCTGTAAGTGTTTCTAAAACTACAGAATTAGATCAGGGACACAGTGGATATTATAATACCCAGTCAGAATTGTGGACTGTCATAGCTAGTCACCATCCCAGTAGAAACATAATCACTATCAGAAAATGTCACCATCTTTAAAGTGAGAGAGTGGCATGGACATATATACACTACCAAACGTAAAATAGATAGCTAGTGGGAAGCAGCCGCATAGCACAGGGAGATCAGCTCGGTGCTTTGTGACCACCTAGAGGGGTGGGATAGGGAGGGTGGGAGGGAGATGCAAGAGGGAAGAGAGATGGGGACATATGTATATGTATAACTGATTCACTTTGTTATAAAGCAGAAACTGACACACCATTGTAAAGCAATTATACTCTAATAAAGATGTTAAAAAAAGGAGCAAGGGAAAGTGGAAGGGCTATTATAAACAAAGAGTCTGTGATTGGGAGATTGGGATTGACACATATATACCATTTTTTTTAACATCTTTATTAGAGTAGAAAAAAAGAAAAAAAAAGGAAAAAGAAAATGTCACCATCTTTATGATGGCTCAGCCAATACCCAGAATAATAGCTGCAGGAACTAACTATCCAACCTGTCAATAAATCAGGTAATATGCTTAAATTAAATAGGTGTAATATTGAAAACTATGCTATCTAAAGGTGAGTAAAAAAGTATAATCAGTAATGAATATTGCATAATGGCAAAATTCTTAAGACAGTAAACTGAACCAGGTATTCTTAATTGGGAAGATTTTTCCAAGGTCATTATCGCTGTTTATTTTGAAAACATACTTTCATAGTTTAGTTTTTAAAACTTTTAACAGAAATAATAGATAATGGTAATATTTAACATTTGTTAGTCTGTCAACATGGGTAAGTCTTAGTTCTAGATGCTATATATAAATTAATCTCTTTTAATTCTTATGACTTTCTTATGAGGTAAGCGCAGTTATTTCCCCCATTTTGTAGTTGAGGAAACTGAGGCTCAGAGAGTCTAAATGATTCACTCAAGGCCACACAGCTGGTAATGATGGATCTGGGATTTCAATCCAGGTTAGCCCAGAGTTTTTAAAATATGCACATACACACATCCATACATACATTTAAGTATGTGCTTTTAAAAATAGAAGCATTGCCTTGGAGCAGTGGTGTATTTCACAGACCATTGGGGTTCCCTGAGACTCTCAGTAGTCTGTGAGGTCAAAACCATTGTCATACTAACCCTAAGACGTTTGCCCTTTTCACTCTGTTAACATTTGCACTAGTGGTACAAAGGCAATGGAGGATGAAACTGCTGGTGCCTTAATATGAGTCAAGGCAGTGCCACCCAACTAACTGTACTAGTAGTTTTTGTATTGGTGGCCACCAAACACTCACAGTAGAAAAATTTCACTTTCACTTAAGAATATTCTTGAAGAAGTAATAAATTGTTTCTAATTTTATTAACTTTCAACCCTTGAATACACTTGTTTTTAAATATTCTGTGGGACGAAATGGCTAGTATGCATCATAAAGCATTTCTGTATCTGCAGTATAAAGTTTTTCTTGAGGAAAAGCACTTGTGAGATTGAACTGCAAGCTGAACTAGCTGGTTTTTTTTAAATAGAATGCCATTTTTACTTGAAAGGATGACTGACAAAGCACCATGGAGTAATTATTTATTGCTGCTTAACAATAGTACCACAAACTTAGAAGCTTAAAGCAATATATACTTATTATTTCATGGTTTCTGTGAGTCTGGAGTCAGGGTATGGCTTAACTGGGTCCTCTGCTGGGCCAGGCTGCAATCAAGGTGTCAGGCAGAGCTGCAGTATCAGTTAATACTGCTCCCAAGCTCACATTGTTGTTGGCAGTATCCAGTTCTTTGTGGGTTGTCAGACTGAAGGTGTCAGTTCTTGGTGCTGTCAGCTGGAGACCGTCCTCAGTTCCTTGCCGTGTGGGCCTTCCTAACATGACTTGCTTGCTTCCTCAAAGCCAGCAAGGGAAAGATGGCCTATGTAACATAATCATGTACATCCTGTCACTTTTGCCATATTCTCTTGGTTAAAAGCAATCACAGGTCCCGTCCACACTCAAGGGGAGATTATACAAGTGTAAATATCAGGAGGAAATTATGGGGGCCACCTTTAGAGTCTATCTGCCACACACAGTTTTTCAGTACTCAGAAATATACAAAGCATGCCTATCATGGAAGAAAACTGATACTATTCTTGCCAATGATAAAATTTGAGCTTTCAAGCAAAAAATTCAATTTTGGAAAACCTATATCTGTATTCTGAAATTATTATCAATCATAATATGAGCCCTGGACTAATAGTCCAAGAAACCTGGATTGAAAATGAGACTTGAATGCTGATTCTGTCTTTGTTCCTAAGTAGAGCATTGTCACAACCTCTGTGGGCCTCACTTTCTTCATTTCTAAAATGAGAACCTTTACCCAGACCACTGGCTCTCAAACTTGGATTCTCTAAGTATCCACAGGCTGTTCTTAATGTTTTTATAAACTTAATAGGTGCACCTGATGATTGCAGGCTACAAGAAATGCAAAAATTATTTGATTTTAGCTGGAATCAGATTAACTCAGTGGTTTTCTCATACTGTAATAAGCTGTTTGGCATTTAGGAAAAACAAACCAGGGAATTCCCTGGCAGTCCAGTGGTTAGGACTCGGCGCTTTCACTGCGGTGGGCCCAGGTTCAATCCCTGGTCGGGGAACTAAGATCCCACAAGCCATGCGGTGAGGCCAAAAAAAGGGGGGGGGGAAGGAAAAACAAACCAAAAAAACAATAAAGGAAACATCATTATTTAAATACAGATAGATGAAAATCATTCCTATGTTGGACCCAGGGAAGAAGAATAATAAGGAGGAGGGATATCTTTCGTGTTAGGAAAGTTAGAAACTAGAGCTCATCCAAACTCAGAATTTTGTTTCTGTGGGCATGGTTGTTTAATCAAAGTTACTCAATCAGGTTCCCAATCCTAGGGAGTTTTTTAAAAATAGAGATTTTTGTCAGTTGGTCTTGGGTGAGACCTGGGCATAATAGATTAAAACAGAAAAATCTCCAGGTGATTCTATTATGCAGCCACAGTTGAGGATGACATATATTCTCAAATGAATTGAGAATCCTATGTTAGGGAATTTTCTCTGAAATTCTAAACTTTTTAAGTTTAAGAATTCTCTTTTAACCTCAATAACTCTTTTCGGCAGGCAGGGACATAATTATTATTATCCGTTTTAAAGTAAGTGTGATATAGCTTAAGGCACAGGCTTCGTAATAAGGCCGACCTTTGTTCTAATTCCAGCTTCATCATCAATAACAAGCTGGGTTGTACTGGGAACCTTACTTAACCATACTTAACTTTAGCTTACCTATTTATAAAATGGGAGATCATATTAGGTCTTCATTAGTACTGCTGTGACAACTTCTTAATAGAATACATGTAGTACAGATCTTCTTTGACTTATGATGGGGTTACATCCTGATAAACACATCGTAAGTTGAAAATATCATAAGTTAAAAATGCATTTAATACACTTAACCTACCAAACATCATAACTTAGCCTAGCCTATGTTAAACGTGCTCAGAACACTTACATTAGCCTGTAGTTGGGCAAAATCATCTAATACAAAGCCTATGTTATAATAACGTGTTGAATATCTCATGTAATTTATTGAATACTGTACTGAAAGTGAAAAACAGAATGGTTGTAAGTATATTGATTGCTTACCCTCGTGATCACGTGGCTGACTGGGAGCTGTGGCTTGCTGCCACTGCCCAGTATCGAACCACATATCACTAGCCTGAGAAAAGATCAAAATTCGAAGTATGGTTTCTGCTGAATGCGTATGGCTTTCACAACATCGTAATGTGGAAAATCGTAAGTTGAACCATCGTAAGTCTGGGACCATGTGTACTGTGAAAGAGGCAAGTACATTTTAAATAGACAATAATTGGTGGCTATTATTTCAGTTGCAAAGGAATAACTTGAATCTCATAAGTGACTTACCCAAGGTTCCATAGTTAAATAAATGGACAAGTCTTCCGAATCCCAGTCTATCACCTTTTGTACCTTACCATTGTATTTGGTATCTTTCTGAACTACTTTATGAGATATTAAAAAATCCCAATTGGAGAATTATTTTAACAAGTTATTTGTTTAATAATGTATCTGCTCTCTGAAACGGTGGTACTTAATTGACCAGAGTTATCACCTAGGAAAGGATTTAAAGTGTTAAGTTTGTTTGGAGGAACTTCTGTTAAAGAACTATTTTGGGAATTGCTAGTGAATATTTTCCATTTTTAAGTGCAAATATTTGGAGAAAATATTTACCTCGTAGTTAGATTGTGCTTGGTTACAATTAAGTCATATAGCTATTATTGATTTTATATAATACATGGTGTAAGGCTCAAATGCAGAAATCTGCCTGTTATGCCTCAAATTCTAGGAATAGAATGGTTTGTGTCACTTCGATATCTGTCTCCATAACTTCTTAACAAGTCTCTGTCAACAGAAAACTTAGTAGCAAAGTAAAATTCTTAATACCTGATTGTCTCTCAACTTGTAAGCACAAAACATGCAAGCAGGATCCTTATATTCCCATGATAAAGGTAATATGTATGGGGTTTGGTGCGGAGCGGGGCAGGGGTTGAAAAGAAACGGAAGAGAATTTTGTTTTCTGCAGATGGTTAGTATGGTATATAGAGTATATCAATCAGGACTATATTTTATACACAGATGTCTGGTCCTCTTTTTTTCACTGAACTTTATATTAGAAACATTTCTTTGTCATTGGCTGTTTCTGAAAAACTTAATGTTGCATGATAGTCTATTACTTTATTTAACCATTCCACCATTGTTGGACATACAGGTTTTAAATTTTTGCTATTATAAATAATTCTCCATGAAATATTTTCATTTCCTTAGCATAAATTCTTGGAAATGGACTATTTAGAATAATTGGATCAAAGGATATGAACTTTTTAAAGCCCTTGATAGATACTCCCAAAATTTTCTTGCAGAAAAGTTGTACCAAAATATAACCTCTACTTTGCTAGTAATATTATCATTATTTTTAAATGTTAACTGTTTATTTAAAACTAACTTTAGATTTTCAGAAAAATTACAAAAATAATCCAGAGAGTTCTCATGTACCCTTTACCTAGTAGATGCTGATTTTGACAGCAAGTAATAAATATCTTTGTGTTTTATAACTTATTAGTAATTGAATCATTAAGGTTATCTTTATAGTATTGACATACAGTTAAATTTACCTTTATAAAACTTTGTAAAACAAAATAATTGTAACTTATTACAGGATTTTACAAAGAATTCATCACAAGATGAATTGGATTATTCTTCAGATTCAGTGTTCGAGTTGACCCAGGTTACAATACCACTATCCCAAGATGGATCAACAGTTTATATAGAAGGTTTGGTTTGGCAGTTTTTATAAATATAATAAAAAGAGACTTGATGAATATGCATATACGATGGATTTCTATTTTGAAGCCTGTATCTTCATGCTGTGTTTTTCATATGTTGTAAAATGGAAGCTAATCGTTCCTGAATGCCTTTCTTGGGTGATTTTATATAAAATCGTATTTCATGGTAGAATATTTTATTTCTTTTTATTAAGTTGGCTAACATATTCTTTGAGCTCATTCTAACTTGGAGCCAGCCATGCACTGAAAAATCTTAATATAATTTCTGTGAGTCAGGGAAGTCCCCTGATACCCTAATACTATGGTTTAAAAAAAAAGTATTAATTACTTGGTAATTAGTATGAGAAAAAGTGCATGGTTATAGTTGATTTCTTAATAGGCTAGAGTCTTTCTATCGAAGTTAATGTTGTAGATGTGATAGTTAAATATGGTTATAGAGTAGTAGTATAAAATGGCAATACTAAAGAAATAAGTGATTTGCACATAGTAACTACTCAGTAAATATCCATTGAAGGAATAATAAAAATTTCCAATTAAAGAAGAATTAACAATTCTTTGATTGTATACCATAACAAAGTTCTTCATTAACCTGAAATAGTATGCCATGAAGGAGTTTTATCTAGTTGAAAAATTCCCTGTTACCAAAGCAATTATTGTTTCTATGTTAGCAAATTTGATGTATTTCACTAACTGGAGAAAGGTACACAAAAATTTTTGTGAATATTTAAATTGTTTACTAACAAATTAGTATATATTTACAAAACCAAAATAGAAAGAAATTTATAGCAATATGTGCGCCAAAAACATTTTCCCTTGATAATACTTGGTTTGATAATCACTTATCTAGGCGCCACTTATCTAGTGAGTAAAATAACCAAGAACCAAAATAAATAAGAAGATGAAATAGATGTCTGAAATCTGATTTTGTAATGCACACAGTCTTTATTCATAGAAAAAATCTGAATTCTTGAAGCTTCCACTCTCTCTCTCTCTAAGTTGTTACACTGCAAAGAGTGGAACTTTGCCCTGATGGTAAATAAGGTTATAGTTGATTAGGAAGATGTAGGCTTGAGCCTCTATTCTAAATATTTTTGTAGCCTTTATTAAATCACCTAACCTCTTTACACCTCAATTTTCTCATATTATTAAAATAGATATTTTTATTTTTCTCACGTAATGCATTCATTTTCTAGACCTGAAATCAGCCATTTAGCTATATAATTTTGATTCTTGCTCTGTTTATCTCAGGGCTTTTTTGAGGCTCAAATGAGATAAGTGAGAAGTGAAAAATTCATTAAAACTTTAGAAGACTTGACAATAAACATTGTTAGCATGATAATTATGAATAATAATATGTACTATATGTTCAGAAGCATGATTAATGGACTCCTGTCTAGGATGATCATAAGATCTTGGAGACGGCTGGATTTGAACTTGATTTTGAAGAAGGAGAATGGGATTTTTATTGGCACTGTTGAGGATAGCGAACAGCACAAGCCAAAGGCAACACAGATAAATAAGTTGAAGAATCAGAATTTAAAGCTATTGAGCTCAGAGTGATTTTATTTAACTTGGAGATTTATGCATGCTTAAAAAATTATATATAAAACAGCCTATTAGATAACTAGTCCAAAATAGCCTAGTCCAAAATACCGGCACTCATTGGTTGTTCAGTTAAACTAAGCAACTGAGAAGAATGTTAGTGTGATTACACAGAAATCAGTCCCAAGTGTCTGCAATATAGCTGTCAGTAATCACGTGCTTGAAGATGGAAAAAAATCATTTCTGTGTTATCTCAAAGAATGAAACGCAGATTTGACAGAGGAGCCCACTGGTGTAATACTCTTATTTTCCTGGCATATATCTATTCTGCTTCTCCTGTTAGTATACAGTTGGGAGCATTAAAACATGTGCAGTTTTAGAATCTTTATCACAAAGTACAATTGTGTGTTATTTTCAAAAGGGACTTTTTCTGGGTCTGGTTATAGCCTAAATAGCCCCACTTCTCTTGCAAATACCCTGAATTGCATAATTCTTTAGCCTTTAAGGTGGTGGTTTTCAAACTTAAAACTATTTTTAGCAATGAAATCTCTATTCAAACAAAATATGTAAAAGTCTCATTTTTTTTTTAAAGTAAAATGAGAATTTCTCTATCTAACATGCCCACTGAATTCCCTAAAACAGAACCGTTAGGCTCAGGGGAACATAGTTTGAAAGCCATCATACTAACTCCAAACCTTTTCATATGAATAAGTGAGGTATTGTCATTCAAGATATTTAAGATTAGTTGTTTCTACTTTGCATGTAGGAATTAAATAGATAATTTAAACTACCCATCAGATTGTTAAGTGGGAAAAGAACCAGCTTGGTTTTCCATTAGATATCTTAGGATATTTTTTAAAGTATCTTAAGGAGTTTCTCTAAATTTTTAGATTAGAATATAAATTGTTTTTGTTCACAAGCTCAAATGCATTTAAGCATCTGAAGAGAAATTCATTTTTTGGAACTGAGCTTTTAGAATATTCTCTCTGCTGCCTTTTTTTTGGGGGGGGGGGAGGGCTTGGGTTTTTTTGGTCTGACTTTTTTCATGATAACCTATTTATATATTAATTTGAAAGCATCTTTAGAATTTTCTTGCATAAAAAGTTTATTTCATGAATTGTTCAAACTGTGTAGTCCATAATGGCTATATGTGCAGTTTCTTTCTACCTATTGATCATATAAATTTTGGTCATTCTTCATTGTCAGTTGTATGATATGGTAATTCAATTATATTACCTTTATCTCCAAAGTATTCTTACTTAATTTTAAATGTAAGGCCATTTTAGTAGCATTTGTAAGCAATACTCTATACTAAAGCAATTTCAAATATCTTTCCCACTATTTTAATCATTGTAGGTGTGGATGAAACTCCGCCTATAATAGAACGTTCTTCTGTTTCTAAAGTAGACACTGTTACTCCAGAAAAGCCAAAGACCAGCGAAAGAGTTTCTGACATAAATCCTTGTGCTTCATTGTCTTTAACTAACTCTCCTTCAGCGACATCCTCCCATGTCTTGCTATCAAAAGGTAAATATGAATCTGGCGTATAAAAAAGAAATTGTGTTATTTATACATAAATTTCAGAAATTGTGATCAAGTTTAAAACTGTTATTACTGGTTGGGTTTAAGGTTAAAAAAGGAGAATTTGACTCATAAAACTCCTTAATTTATTTTAGGTACAAATACCTCACCAAGTCTCCATAAAACTCGACCACCTTTTCTAAGATCTTGTCCAAAGTGCAATGTTCATTTCAGTCTTTTGGATTCTTTGAAATATCACATGAAGGTAAAACTTTTTCAAAATTTGATTTTTAAAAATATTCACAAATCTCTGAAAATATTAATATTAAAATATTAAGGATTGATATATAGTAAATGCTAGTTTATCCAGATATTTAGATAAGAAATCTTCTCATTGGTATTTTCATATAACTTAAGTAAAAATTGATACTCATAATGATTAACTTTATAAGAGATTTTAAAATCCTTCCCAGTCATTAAATTATTAAAATTAAGTTTACAAACACTACATATTATATTTTAATTTTTAATGAAATAATATATTAATCAGAATATTTTATTGACTAGGTCATGCCATTCTTCAAACTTCTTGGAAAGCAGGCATTTTATTAGGTGCTTAATCTTTCATGTAACTTAATTCCTTTTTTTTACGTTATTTTTTGTCCATGGTGATATATGCATGTCACATTACTCAATGAAAATCTTAGCCTTGCATTTTAATTTTTAGCACTTAGACATAAACAACTAATGGAGCATTTCATATGAAATGATAATTTTAACTCAATCCAGAATATAGTATGTGTAGTTGTTATAAATTAATTCTAGATTTATATTGGTGTAAGAAGCTCTTGAAATTAGGTTTTAGGTAATTTTCAAAGTACTAATGAAAATATTTAAAAATATTTTAGTAGATACTACAGTGTCCTTCGTGTCTGTGGAAAGATAGTCCGTATTCTTTTTGTATGCCCAGTATAAATGGCAGGAAGCGGGGAAGGAGGCAAGAAAAAAGGTAGTGTAGAATATATGCAGGAAACAAGGGATGAGAAGAATGCAAGGTAAAGAAAACTATTTAGTAAAAGTTATTGCTCACTATTTCAAAGATTGGCAATTTTTTCAGCATTTTACAAAAAAATGTAGAAAGAAAAGGAGCGTCCTAGAATTCCAATTACAGTCTCTTTATTCTTGGGCAAAACTGTATTTGATCTATCACTATTTCCATCTCCCTGAGTGTGACTTCTGTTAACTGGACTTTGGGCTTTGGTTTTAAAAGTAAGAAGTAACTTCTACAATGCTTTCAGGTTTCCTATTTATGTAATATTGTGTAGAGATACACAATCAAGTGATGATTTTATGTTTTGCATCATAGATAGAGAAAAGAAAGGAATGAGTTTGTTAGTTATCTTTAGTTTATTTAATTTGGGGGTAATTATAGTCACATGATTCAAAAAGTAAAAGAAGGAATACAGTGAAAAATCTCACCCCGACTCCTGTTTGCCTAGTTCTCAATACAACTCACAAAGGAATCATTTTTTATTAACTTGTTTTGTATCCTCTTTGATTTTCTTTCTGCATATACAGGCACACGTGAATGTTCTTATTTTCCATCTATTAATATACACAAATCATAGCATGTTATATATATTTCTGCACCTGGAGAAAGTGACAGACTTTTTCTAAAATGTAGCTTTTATTTATTGTTTGTGATTAAAACTATGTGAGACTGTCTTTCCACATGAGCTGGCCCTAGTTATAAACACAGAATCATTTTTTGATGTCTAATTTTTAAAAGAAATATAAATAAGGCTTGTATTTTTTTTTTTTTCTCTTTCAGCGTTGTTGTCCAGACATGGTAAATGCATTTTTGGAAATGAGTAAAGTAGAACTTTCCAGTACTGAAGATAAAAATGAGACTGGTGCAGAGAAAGGAAAATTGGTTATGTTAGTTAGTGACTTTTACTATGGAAGACATGAAGGAGCTGTTGATGTGGAACAGAAGACTTATACAACATTTAAATGCTTCAGTTGCTTGAAAGTTCTTAAAAATAATATTAGGTATGTAAATAACTTATTTCTATTTCTATTTGAAAATTGGGATGCTACAGATGTAAATATTGTATTTCTTTTTCTGTGCCATCCTAGATAAGCAATTTTAACTTTCTACTGAGAATAAAGGCAGATTTTCATGTTGAAAAGCTTTTATCTTTTCTTGTATTTTTAGGAGTTTGACACTTGGATCCACTTTAGTTGTATGTATTTCAGATAGCTTAAGAAAGGACAAAATTTATTTTAAGCTAGGGGAAAATCATTCTTTTCTCTGTATTTATCATTGAACTAGGAATTTCCATGAGATATTTTTATTTTTTAACTGCTTCTGAATCTCATTTTTCCTATCACAAGAAGAACCACTTTATCCAATTTTACCTCCACCATGTTTGTCTTATTTAATGTTCTTTTTTTTTAATAAATTTATTTATTTATTTATTTATTGGAGGCGTTGGGTTTTCGTTGAGGTGCACGGGCTTCTCATTGCAGTGGCTTCTCTTGTTGCGGAGCGTGGGCTCTAGGTGCGCGGGCTTCAGTAGTTGTGGCACACAGGCTCAGTAGTTGTGGCTCACAGGCTCTAGAGTGCAGGCTCAGTAGTTGTGGCACATGGGCTTAGTTGCTCTGCAGTATGTGGGATCTTCCCAGACCAGGGCTCGAACCCGAGTCCCCTGCATTGGCAGGCGGATTCTTAACCACTGCGCCACCAGGGAAGTCCCTTAATGTTCTCTTTTACAATTCATATTTATAATTTTAGTACATTTTCCTTACAGAAAAAGTGATTTTTTTGATCGTCTTCTTTAGAGAAGTGCCAGTTCTTTCTTTTTTTTTTTTTAATTTATTATTTATTTTTGGCTGTGTTGGGTCTTTGTTGCTGCAGGCGGGCTTTCTCTAGTTGCGGCGAGCGGGGTCTACTCTTCGTTGCGGTGCGCGGGCTTCTCATTGCAGTGGCTTCTCTTGTTGCGGAACACCGGCTCTAGGCGCGCGGGCTTCAGTGGTTGTGGCTCGCGGGCTCTAGAGCGCAGGCTCAGTAGTTGTGGCGTACGGGCTTAGTTGCTCCGTGGCATGTGGGATCTTCCCGGACCAGGGCTCGAACCCATGTCCCCTGCATTGGCAGGCGGATTCTTAACCAGTGCACCACCAGGGAAGCCCAGAAGTACCAGTTCTATGCAACATGTCTGCTTTGATTTTATAATTTAACACATTTTCAAAGTAGAGATTTAATTCTCAATGGAATTCTGAGGAGTTATGCATGTATGCTTCAAAATTTTAGGAACTTATACTTTGCAGTCTTTGAGTTATATGGCATATTACATATCTATCATCCTAA
Source organism: Balaenoptera physalus (assembly GCF_965194825.1). Lineage (NCBI taxonomy): Eukaryota > Metazoa > Chordata > Mammalia > Artiodactyla > Balaenopteridae > Balaenoptera > Balaenoptera physalus. The sequence continues at coordinate 113,715,020 of NC_138903.1, read as the reverse complement.
GTGAGATATAACAAGAACAAAGTAACGAGACATATTGATTGGTATTTTTTAATTGGCTATATAGCCTGACATTGTTTTTCCAATATTTTATTATAAAAAATTTCAGATAGCAAAGTTGAGAAAATTTTACAGTGAACATCTCTATATATTTACCACCTCAGTTCTACCATTAATATTTTACTCTACTTGCATTACTACATATCTATTTATCCATAGACCCATCTGAGTTTTTTATACTTTTCAGAGTAAATTGCAGACATCAATGCACTTCCCTTAGGTGAGATACATATATGTATATGTATGTCTGTACCTATATTGTGACACATACATGCTTATAAACTTTTAAAAATATTTACCCTTGAAAACCATCATTTATAACTAGCATTCTTAAACATTCTATAGATAGGTCATTTCTAAGCTCAGCATTTATTTTTTCTGGTGAATTCTTGGGTCCAAAATGAAGTACATAGAAAAACACTGAAATACACTGTAATATAAGCCTAAAACAATTGTGAATGCTACATTTATGGTAGCGTTTTATAGTTTTCAAAGACCTTTCACTTATATTATTCATATGAGTTTTCACACTTCTTTACCTCCTTTTATCAAGCCCTACCAGCCATCAATTGCTAATGGTCCCAGTAGCTTAACAGAAGAGAAATTGTTATTTGCAATATAACACTGAAACAACGTTACGATAAAACTCTGTGACTCATAAAAACAGAGTAGAACAGTGGTTACCAGGGATGGGAGAATTGGGGATATGTTATTTAGGGGTACAAACTTGCAACTTCTTATAGATAAATAAGTCCTGGAGATCTAATGCACAGCATAATGGTTATAGACAACAATACTGTGTTATAAACTTCAAAGTTGCTAAGAGACTAGATCTTAATTATTCCCACCATAAAAAAAGAAATGATAATTATCTGATGTGATAAAGGTGTTAGTTTATGCTACTGTGGTAATCATATTGCAATATATAAATTATCAAATCGATATACACCTTAAACTTATACAGTGTTATGTGTCAATTATATCGCAATAAAAATAAAATAATGCCAAAAAAACACACCCAACTCTGAGACCTCATTCCATATTATCATTCTTATAGTAAAATACATCAGAAAAGGGACTTCCCTGGTGGCGCAGTGGTTGGGAATCCGCCTGCCAGTGTAGAGGACACGGGTTCTGAGCCCTGGTCCGGGAGGATCCCACATGCTGCAGAGCAGCTGGGCCCATGCGCCACAACTGCTGAGCCTGCGCTCTGGAGCCCGCAAGCCACAACTGCTGAGCCCATGTGCCTAGAGCCCGCAGTGAGGGGCCTGCTCACTGCAACTAGAGAAAGCCCGCGCGCAGCAGCGAAGACCCAATGCAGCCAAAAAAAAAAAAAAATCAGAAAATAGTGTTGATAAATTTCGTAAAATGCATAGAAAAGTGGTTCACTAGTTAAGTTCCTTGTTATACTTAAATATTATGTATATGATATTAGAAGTTCTTCCAGCATTAGCTTTTTGGCTTTTCTTTAAGATTAGCCCATTTAATATTAAGCATGAAATTTTCTTTGTTTTTTTGTTTTCATTTCAAAAGACTGGCTACAGATTTCTAGATTATCAGAATATCTAGAAATTTTAAACTAACCATGTTTTGTAATACCTAGGAATTTTGTGGCATTTTGACATACTGTTTAGTAAATGAAACCAGAACAGTAAACACTGAATAACCGAAGATGTTATATGTGTTAAATAACATTTTACCTTAATGGTAAAAACTAGGATGGAAAACTGATGGTTTTAAGGGATGGTAGACGCTAATAGCTCAAGATTTCTCCTCTCAGCCCTGTCAACATATTGTAGTATATTTTTCCCTACAGTGAGTGTCACCAAAACCAGTTAGGGTTATTTTATTTTGAGAATAGCCTTGTGAGGGGTTTCCTTTTTTCCACATCTCCATCTACTGGTTTAAGAAGTGTGAGCTGCTGATGGGGGCAGGGTAATAACTGAGAGATAGCTAGTTGGTTAACAGATTATTTTATACAAATAAATTTTACTAAAGTTGTGAGCTGAAAGGTTAATGGCTCATGACCTTTATATGTAAATATTTAGGCAAGACTAGGATTTTTAAATAGATTTAATAGAGATGATATTAAAATGAAAGGAGAAAAAACGATATTTCACAGTGTACCATAAGCAGCTCTAAAGAGAAGTGGTGTTTTGAAGGTGTGAAGAGATAAATGTTAAAGCCTCTGTAATAATTGCTGCCTAGGTTGCTGACATTATTACTTCATTTCAAGATTATTTCCTTTAGGGACTCATAGTGACTAGCTATTAATATTTGACCCAGACTTGAGATTGTAATTTTGATTAAATAACTTTACGTTGAAATTCAGTAGAACATTTCAGTAAGCCGTTTGAAATAGATATGCCTGTTTATATTGTACTCTCTGCCATTAAAGGTCATAGTTCCTTCTCATAAGAAGCCTTTTAGGGAATCTGACATAGCAGAATGTAGAACTGAAAAATGGACTGTGCTACAAAGGGCACAGTCTGCGAGTTAAAATGAACTGTTTGTGCTAACAGTAAACCTGTATCATTAAATAAAACAAAAGATTCTTGTAATTATAGGTATTAAAATTGCTATTACATGCATGTAGAAACCAAGGCACAAATAAAAATGCTAACAATTTGTCTCTTGAGCAGCTGAAAGCTATTGTATATCACAAGGCCGTCAAAAGATTTCTGTCATGATTCTGTAGCTGCTCTTGGTGGTAGAGTTTCCTTTAAGTATTTTATTTTAAAATGTAAATAGTATTTCATGTATGGTAAAGAAGCCTGCTGTTTTTCTTTACAAAAAAATTTTAATCTGAAATAATGGTGAAGAAGCAAATTAGCAGTATTTCGTATTAACTATATTAATGGATTATTTTAAAACAAAGATGCAAAGAAGAATGTTTGCTGATGCACTTAATGAAAGTGATCATTTGAAGTGCACACTTTTCCAGAGGACTGTATGGCTTTGGAGGTGTTATTTTGAGTCATACAACTGCGTTTTTAGCATTTAGGTTCAGATACTTATTTGTGAGATTTGTCTTTGGTTATAAATTTGAATATTTGCATCTGTTAACAATCATTTATAGGTTTATGAACCACATGAAACATCATTTGGAACTTGAGAAACAGAACACTGAGAGCTGGGAAAACCACACCACCTGCCAGCACTGCTACCGTCAGTATCCCACACCATTCCAGCTGCAGTGTCACATTGAGAGCACACACACTCCCCATGAGTTTTCTAGTAAGTCACAATTTTGTTAAAATCCTGAACATTAATGATTTTGATTATCTAACCTATGAAGAATCCTTAAGAATTCTGATGGAAAAATAAGAATAAGAGATAGATTTTGTAATTTGGGGGCAAAGTTGAAAGCATATTTTAACTTGTATAAACTTTTCAATAAAATTACTTACTAAAATTGAAGTCCCTCTTAATTGAAGCTTCCTTGGCATAACTTATGCATTGTACGTAGGAAGTAAATTATAAAACTCAGATTCCCTGGTTTGCAAATATAAAATTAATGGTCTTCATTTACACTCTAATAAGAAAAGTAACTGCAGTGATAGTTAAAATCACAGAGTCTGGAGTTAGCTTGGATTCAAATCCCAGCTCTGCGTCTTAATACAGCTGTGAGATGTCAGTCAAGTTAATTAATCTTTCTGTGCCTCAGGTTCCTCATCGGAAAAATGGGGATAAAACTTAACAGTACAGCTCTCAGTGATGGTATGAGAATGAAACAAGCTAATACTAAGCAAAGTCCTTAGAACAGCGTTACAAAATTAACCACTGTAGGATTGTTGGAACCACCATCACCACTGTTATTATTATTATTATTATTATTACTTGTTGTTGCTGTTGTTATGGATGTGCAAACTGAATCTTTGATTTATACATCCTTAAAATGATGTAATGTGTTTTTTTCCACTTTCAGCTATTTGTAAAATCTGTGAATTATCATTTGAAACAGAACAGACTCTTTTACAACATATGAAGGACACTCATAAACCCGGTGAAATGCCATATGTTTGCCAGGTACACACACATTTTATTGTGTATTTAGGTGTTTAATTTTCATATGCCATGAAATAGTATTGTTCTTTTGATTTTTTTTTAAATAAAAATGAGTTACTAAAATGAAGACCCTCTTCAATAGTTGAAACTCTTGGTTTAACTCATGTATGTGTGGATGGTGGGTTGGATTTGACCTGTGGGCCATAGTTTGCTGACCCCTCTACTAGACAAACAAAAAGCCCTGCTGGAGAAAGACAAACATATTGACTTTCTTACCCTGTAGGGAAGAATATAGACGTGGTAGAGAAATAAGAAATACTGTTAGTTACGGGGAACTCAACTAAAGGCTTTGGGGCCAGTATTTTTCCCGAATTTCAAGTGGTTCCCAGTAAGATAGCAAGATAAAGATAAATTGCCTCTGTTACAGCCTGGATGCTATTTAAAATCCAAAGAAGAGAATCCTCATTTGATGTAACAGGAAAAACTTTATAGGTCAAGAGGTGTCAGACTTTGAAAATTCAAGTCAGGATGGGGGATAGTAGATCTGAAAAGAAGGGAATCTACTGATGTTTAGGAATATATCCCTAAACTTTGAAAGACAACTTTTCTGCCTCAGAGATTATCTGTATTACTTGCAGTATCAGGATCCTTGGTTGTATAGGCAGCAGAGCTGAATTAGTAGTACATCATGTTACTCTAAACAAATGACTTATTGTTGCTACTTTGATATAATTGCATACCGTTTATAAATTTTCAAGTTAAATTAAATCTTCTTTATATTTCTAGGTTTGCCAGTTTAGATCATCAACATTTTCTGATGTAGAAACTCATTTTAGAGCATCCCATGAAAATACTAAGAACTTGCTGTGTCCATTTTGCCTCAAAGTTAGTAGAATGGCAACCCCCTACATGAATCATTACATGAAGCATCAGGTGAGATTTAGCAGTTCTTATTTGTTCATTTTGTCTTAGTGTAAAGGTTATATATATAAACTTAGAACATTAGTTAGATTTGTTCTAGAAGGAAAGCAAAGTTGTTCCAAATGACACCATTAATTTATAATTTATGCTGAAATACTTGTGAAACTTCCACTTCTTTTCTTTGTCTGCTTCCTGGTGTTGATGAGGCTCATGGATAGTGAAAATTCTGAAAGGTAGGTACAAATAGGAGCCTAGTGTGGAGGGGAAGAGGAAAGATGAGTGGAATATTTACATTGGACATTTCAAGGGTTTAAGAGTGGTGAGAATGGGAATGATTTTAAAGAGCAGGGGAAAGGATAAGTTTGAACTAAGGAAGATAAGATTGAGGATTCACAATCTTCTGTTTTCCTCTCTCTTCAAACTTTATCTCCACTTTCTAGTCCACCTTTTTTTTTTTTGGCCCCACGGCTTGTGGATCCTAGTTCCCTGACCAGTGGAAGCGCAGAGTCCTAACCACTGGCCCGCCGGGGAATTCCCTAGCCCACTTTTTATTATGAGAAGACATGTGGTTGTCATCAGTGATCCAGGATGGTCTCTTGTAGCAGCCAGTGCAGTGACAAAGGAAACAGCAATGACACATTTCTAGATATGTGAACTATGCCAAAGAGCAGTGTTTAGGTTATAACTTGTTTCTTAGATGACTTTTACCAGTTCTGCTTTTGTAATTTCTGGAATATCAGTACTAGTGCTTGCACCTTTCCCTTGAATTTTCATTTTATGCTTGCTGGTTCTTTTCCTGACACAATTAGACCATCCTTTATTTGGGCTGAAAACTTGATAGAACAGTGAGCCTATTCTTGAGTGCTTGAAAGAGCAGTCATACATTTGCCAAAATCAGAAGTCAGTGAATTTACTGAATCTGATTATGTAATCAAGTTTTGCCTCCTCACTGATCAGCTCATTACATTTCCTTATTATTGAATGCGTTATCATGGCCATTTTATTCAGCACTTGTGCTAACATTGCTTTCAGTTCCAGTCATTATATAATCATGAAATCAACTTATAGTTGTTAATTGGAAAAAATCATAAATATAGAATATCCAAATACATTCAAGATCACCTGTGTTATGGCAACATGCTTATTTTTTTATCCTGGTATATCACCTCACTGTTAAACTCTGGCAAAATCTTTCTATTCTAGAGTTTCCCCCATGTTCCATCAGATGTCAAATAGATGTTCTACTCTAAAATTGTTCCTGGAAAAAGAAATTCAGTAAATGGCTGCACTTACAAAATGAATAGTTTTTTGTTTATTTTTTAATAGGATTTTTCAGAGCTTTTAACATGCTAAAACATGCTTAAAAGATCATAAATCTCCAAGCAAGTGATATTGTATATGTTGTTCCCAAAACTTATTTGACCATTGAATCCTTTATTTGCACAGTACATATTAAGATTTCTTGAGGAATAGAGTTTTTGAAACACTGATCTTGGTGCTCTATATTTCATCTTTTAACCTTTGATTTTGAAAGAAAGAACGAGATATAAAGCAGTAGCTCTATTTTATTATGAAGCTTTTAATGTAATTCTTTCTCTTGTGCTTTACTAAGCTCCAGAGTGAGGTGTAGATGTGGAGGGAGTAATAGATGCTTAGAAAGGTAAGAAAGAGATGGATGGGCTTGCTATGTGGACTGTGTCTCCTAAATGGTTTAACCTGATCTGTAGTCACTCTTGCTGCCGTGAGTTGTATGTCTTAACTTGCCACATATATAGGAAAGCGTTAACCCAGCGGGTCTGAGTTGCTCAAATCATGCACATTTTCAGAAGAGTCTGCTTGCATAACTAGCCCTTGGCTAACTCTGGAAACTGAGCCTTTGTTATTAATTGATGAGTGTTTTACACGCCTGGAACCTTGAGCCATGTGGTACCAGCTTTTCTAGATCTTGTGCAAAAATATGATTATGGTGAACGCCTGCTTTTCTTCTGGAGTCTGAAGATTTGGTGACTGAACCCCATGAAAAACCTGGGCTCTTAGACTCAAAGAGAGCTTCCCTGGAAAACAAAATAAAACAACACAAAACAAAACCAAAAAACTTCATACCTGTTGCTGCAGTTAGTTGCTGGGGGATTGATAAGCATATCCTATGCAGCTCCACTGGGAGAGGGCACTTGGAGACTGGCGCCAGTATCCTCCAGGCTTCACCCGATGCACTTGTTTCCTTTATTAATCCTGTTCTGTATCCTGTCACTGTAATAAATCATAGCTGTGAGTATAACAGCTTTTAAGCCCTATAAGTCCTTCTATTGAATCATCAAACCGGGGAGTAGTCTTGGGACTACTGACACACCATGGGTGCCCAATTTTTTTTAAGTTTGGAGTACCTAAGAGGTAGGCAGTCAGCAATCAATAGAGGAAAGACTCTATCAATAAGAAGCGTCGTCAGGCATCCTTCAAAGTATTTCAGTTTGTATATAATTGTTCACAAAAGACTCAAAAGCCATAGCTGAGCAAGATTATAAGCTTGTAATTGAGATGATATTAGGGCAATTTTAGACCATAAGAATTGTTGAGTCTGTGGCTCATTTTATTCTTTTTAAAGACTTTGGTTGTAACCTTTTCCTTAAAAGAATAGATTATTATGTATTGAGTGATTTCAGAGCTAACAATGTAGTTTGTACAACTTTTAAGAAAGGATGAAGGATTTCAGATGTGTTAAATAGCCTCATTAGATCTTTATAGTAATAACAAGCAGTTAACATATACTAATCACTTGCTGTATGACAGCCACTAGTGCTTTTACTTGCATTATCTTGTCTGATCCTTACAACCACTCTACAAAGCAGGTATGCAATCATTTCCATTTCATAGATAAGGAAACAAAGCTTTATAGAAAGTAAGTAAGTTACCTTGCCCAGTGTCACATTCTCTAATAGTTGGCAGAGCCAAAAATTGACCTAGGGCCCAAGCTTTTACCACAGAGTCATTCTTCACTGACATTAGGTCTAAAGGCAGATATTACAGAGAGTCAGAATTAGCCTTGAAAACCCTCAAATCACCCAAAAGATATAGTATCCTTGTCAAAAAGTTCAACACAATTTTTTTCTCTACCCTTGGAATAGGTCACCATTTTTTTGGTTTAACATGTTATTTAAAAAACGTACTGGGGGCTTCCCTGGTGGCACAGTGGTTGAGAATCTGCCTGCCAATGCAGGGGACATGGGTTCGAGCCCTAGTCTGGGAAGATCCCACATGCCGCGGAGCAATTAGGCCCGTGAGCCACAACTACTGAGCCTGCGCGTCTGGAGCCTGTGCTCCGCAAGAAGAGAGGCCGCGATAGTGAGAGGCCCGCGCACCGCAATGAAGAGTGGCCCCCGCTTGCCACAACTAGAGAAAGCCCTCGCACAGAAACGAAGACCAAACACAGCCAAAAATAAATAAATAAATAAAATTAAAAAATTAAAATAAAAAACGTACTGTATTATTCTCAGCACATCACAGGTATACATGCATAAGAGAGATATGAAAGACTTGAGTCCATCTAAGGGAACAGTAGGTTAATGTACCTATCTCAGGGCTCTGGGCAAATGCTCATTGAATGGAATGGAAGACATTTTGAACTAGTTTAATTGTGCTTGCTTCTCATGTGCACTCTCTGTCAGTCTCTTGCTGCCTGCTTTACTGGTTATTTAACAAATATTTACTGTTTAATATATGCCAGGGACTGTTTTACAGAAGTGAGCAAAACAAAGTTTGTGCCCTCTGGAATTTGCATTATGGTGGCAGGGGGGAGAGAGAATGAGAATGTGTATTATGTCTGAATATATCTGTATGCCAGCTGATAATAAGTACCATAGGAAGGAAATACACGAGGATAGGGAATGCCAGGGCTTAGGAGGTGAAAGAGTAGCTTCCGTTTTTTTATATGGGGTGGTCAAAGAAGCCTCTCCAGAGGAAATAAGGGATTAAGCCATGTGGCTATCTGGGAGCGAATGTTCCAGGCAGAGGGAACAGTAAGTAGGCAGTGAGGTGAGCATATATCTAGATGTTCAAGAAGCAACAAGGAGGCCAGTGTGGCTGGAGCATGGTAAACAAGTGGGAGGAAGAGTAGTAGGAAATGAGGTTGTAGCAATAGAATGCGGGGAAGATAGTATATGGCCTTGTAAGCCAGAGTCAGGATTTTGGAGTGTTATGGGAAGCCATTGGAGTGTTTAGGCATGTGAGAGATTATTCTGGCTGCTATGGAGAGAATAGACTGTTGGGAGGGAAGAGTGGAAACGAGAAGGTAGGAGGCTATTGTGAGAGTGCGGGTGAGTGGCTTGGACTGATCTGGTGGCAGTGGTCGGAGGTGACGACAAGTGGAAAGATTATGCTTTTGAAGGTAGAGCTAAAAGGTTTTATCAGTGGGGTGTGAGGGAAAGAGTTGAGAGTGACCAAGTTCTTCCGTCCTGAGCAGCTGCAAGAATGACGTTCCCATCTATTGAGATATTGGGAAGATTAGGGAAGGAACAGATTTTTTTTCAGGGTGGATGGGGGAAAATCTAGAGTTTAATTTTGTCCATGTTGATTTGAAGTGCATGTTAGATATCAAGTAGTGATGTTGAGTAGGCAGTTGGATGAATACTATTTAAAGTCATGAAACTGGATGAGATATAGGTACAGGTAGAGAAAAGATTTCTGGGAACTATATCTGGGGAACTTTCTGTCATGTTACCTTGCTGTCAGCTTCTTGACTGAGTTTTTTTTTCCCCCTCTTTCCCCTCTCTTGAGTACATATAGGTGAATCTGTTTATGTTGGCTGTACCTATGATATGATCCAATTAACCATACTTCTTAAGATGAAACTAAAATAGTAATACAAGTACATTATATTTACCTATTGCTTTGAACTTTGTAAGGAATTTTTATGTATCAGATGCCTGCTGTGCACCAGTAATGGCTAGGTACTTTAATGTATGTTACCTCATTTGATTTTTCCTAAATGTTTATTTATGTTTTAAATGCAAATAGTGATGAACCTGTGGAGATACAGCTTTAGAGAAAACATTTTTATATTTGTACGTTGTTCCAAATTTACAGATGAATGTACAATACATATTTTAATTGATGACAGCATATACAAAAAAACTGCAGTTGCTAATATGTAGTAGAAAGAACACTAACTAGCTGTGAGCAAGTGCCTTACATCTCTCTTCGGTCCTGTTTCCTATTGGTAAGGTAATAATATGACCAGGTTTCAGAAGGAACGTAGTCAAGGGGTTCTCAAATAGTAAATTCAGATCAGTTGTTCTGATTTATGCTTCTGTAACCATGCCGTCCAATATCAGTCACTAGCCACGTGCATCTATTTAAATTTAAATTAATTTAAAATTAAAATTAAATAAAATTTAAAAATCGATTTCTCTGTTGCACTTGCCACATTTCAAGAACTCAATAACCACATGTGGCAGTGGATACCATATCAGACAGTGCAGTATAGCACATTATCATCACTGTTGAAAGTTCTGTTGGACAAACACTGACATATACAACCATTTCTATAACATAACTTTCTTGGGAGTGTCTGGTTAAATTTGTTTGGTTTTAGAAAGTTCAGTTTACCAACTTGTGAAACAAATGGAAATAACAAAAATTATTTGATCTTTCCAAGAATAAAAATATAATATAGCTCATTTTCATGGTATCATATATTTGAATAGTTTATACTTCAAAGTAATAATTAGATAAACTCACACTACAAATAGTATAGGACTTGTCCCATTGTAATCTAATTGATATAATTATCATATTGATTGCCTGTATGATAACAAATACTTTTGAAACTCAAATACTAATGCAAGAAGTACTTGTAAAAAATGAAATATTTTGGAATTATTTATGATAGGATGTGGTAAAATTCTGGTTTTAAAATTCTTTAGCTATTAGAATTAGCAATTTCAGGTCTCGGGATTTGTGGTGGTAGAAATTATTTTCTAATATTATTTCTAATATTTATTGTAAACAGAAGAAAGGAGTTTATCGTTGTACAAAATGCAGACTACAATTTTTGACCTACAAAGAGAAACTGGATCACAAGACCCAGCATCGGACATTTATAAAGCCTAAAGAGCTAGAAGGATTGCCTCCTGGTACAAAAGTGAGTTTTAAGTATGTTGTATTTTAACATTGTATGATAATAGAAATAAACCCCTGCCTGTTTTTATCTATTCAATATAATATTAAAAATTGACTTCTGGTTGTCATTAAAATTTTAATTTTAGGTTTTATCATTCTTATGCTTGGAAAGAAAATTTTTTATCCATTGTTTTTTGAGTTGATTGAAATGTGCTATATTGGAGCATATTCCTTTGCAGTGAGTGCAACTATATTAACTGTAGACTGAGTCATTGTGTTGTTTCAATACTCTTGTTTTTTTAAATAAGTTTATTTATTTATTTTTGGCTGTGTTGGGTCTTCGTTTCTGTGCGAGGGCTTTCTCCAGTTGCAGCGAGCGGGGGCCACTCTTCATTGCGGTGCGTGGGCCTCTTACCGTGGCGGCCTCTCCAGTTGCAGAGCACAGGCTCCAGACGCGCAGGCTCAATAGTTGTGGCTCACGGGCTTAGTCGCTCTGCGGCATGTGGGATCTCCCCAGACCAGGGCTCGAACTCGTGTCCCCTGCATTGGCAGGCAGATTCTCAACCACTGTGCCACCAGGGAAGCCCTGTTTCAATATTCTATAGTCTGGGGACTTGCCTGGTGGCGCAGTGGTTAAGAATCCGCCTGCCAATGCAGGGGACACGAGTTCGAGCCCTGGTCTGGGAAGATCCCACATGCCGCGGAGCAGCTAAGCCTATGCGCCACAGCTACTGACCCCACACTCTAGAGCCCGTGAGCCACAATTACTGAAGCCCACACACCTATGAGCCCGTGCTCCACAACAAGGGAAGCCACTGCGATGAGAAGCCCACGCACCGCAACGAAGAGTAGCCCCCAATGGCCGCAACTAGAGAAAGCCCGCACAGCAGCAAAGACCCAACGCAGCAAAAAAAAAAAAATTAATTAATTAATTATTTTTAAAAAAACCTTAACTTTAAAAAAAATATTCTGTAGTCTGTTTTTGAGCTTTTCCAGTTGGCAGCGTACATGTCTGCTTCATCTGGTGAGGAATCATGTTTAATTTATCTTTGTGTCTCCAACATCTGTCATAATGCCTTGAATGCCGTAGTTTGTTGAAGTTGGTATTACTGAGTCTACTCTTAGAGAAGCAAATTCTCTTGATTAGCATTGCAGTGTTAAGTGAGCAAACACACATCTGACTACAAATTTCATTTTCCCTCTGCCTTATGTACATCTGTTTTCTTTGACTTCTTTTATGTAAAGTCAGCTTTTGACTATTTGCTCCAGTAGAGGGATGCACAATCCAAAGTGAAATAATTCCCAAGCATTCAGTACTTATATTTGAGTACTAAACTTTGATGTGAGTATGTCTGCTATTTGAGTTCATTAAAATAATGTAAAGCAATGCTCTGAAGCTCCAGAGGGAGAGAAGCTATCCAGTATCCTTCCCTGTAGTCCATTCATTCCATGCTGGAACAAGACGCGCAGAATACTAACATAAGCAGTGCAATCCTCTCTCGTATCTTCCCTTATTAATAATAATAGTAATAATTAGTATACTACAATTATGATATTATTAATAAATGATACTAAATGTCTTGTTAGCACTTCAGAATTAAGCTTTCCATGTGCTTTTTCATACATTATATTATTTAATCCCTGTAGCAAACCAGTGAGGTAGAGAAGGCAGGTATTATTCCCATATTACAGATGAGGCTTAGAGAGGATAAGTTACTTACTCAGGGTCACATGGCTAGGAAGAGGTAGTACTGAAATTTAACCTCAGGTCTTTTGACTCCTAGTTCAGTGCTTTTTGTATGATACCAAATATATAGGTGACTGTTTTTCATTATCAACCAATGGGTATAATCAGACATTTCTTTTTCTGAATATTAAATGAGAAATTTTATATTAGTTCCCTCTAAGAAAATTCTGAATATTATTAAATTCTCCATGCTGTATGATGAATTGATGTAACCTCCACAGTAGTAACCTTTGCCCAAAGAACCCCCAGAGAGAGAAGGTCACATTTACTGGAGATCTGGTTTTTTTGGGGGGGTGCATTGTTGTTTTTAATTGAGGTATAGTTGATGTACAATATTATATAAGTTTCAGGTGTTAACAGTGATTCTGGAGATCTGTCTTATAGTTACCAAAGAGTAATGCATGCCTTTCCAGAGTTATTTCAGGATTTGAGATTTAAATTTTGACCTCTATATTTGCCAAAGCTGTTTAGTTACATCAGAGCATAAAATAGCCGTGGAATGTGCTCTTTTGACCCATTACTATCTGTGTTAACATATAAATGCTATCAATACAAAACTAGTATTACAACAGTAAATAAATACTGAGGTAAATTTCATTTAATTGGTATGACCATTTAGAATAAATGCAAGACTTACCTGATTGTAGTTTATACTCTGATGTTTAACTTTTTGTATTGCAGTGATTTTTTTTTTGGTAACAGCTTTATTGACATGTAATTCATATACCATATGATTCACCCATTTAAAGTATACAATTCAGTGGTTTTTAGCATATTCACAGAGTTGTGAAAACATCACTACAATCTATTTTAGAACATTTTATCACCCCCTAAAGAGACCCCATATCCATTAGTAGTCACTCCCAATTTCCCCTCCACCAGCAACAGGCAAACTTTAATCTGTTTTCCATCCCTGTTGGTTTTCCTATTCTGGACATTTCATACAAATGGAATCATACAATATGTGGTCTTTTATGACTGGTTTCTTTCACTTAGCATAATGTTTCTGAGGTTCATCCATATTGTAGCTTGTATCAGTACTTCGTTCCTTTTTAAGGCTGTATTAAGTACTTGTGTATCAGTACTTTATTCTTTTTTATGGCTGAATATTATTCCATTGTATGGATATACCATATTTTATTTATTCACTCATAAGTTGATGAGCATTTGGGTTGTTTCCACTTTTTGGCTGTAATGAATAATGCTCTCATGAAAATTCACGTACAAGTTTTTGTGTGTACATTTCTCTCGAGTAGAATTGCTAGGAGCGGAACACCTAGGATTATATAATAATTCTTACGTTTAACATTTTGAAGAACTGCCAAACTGTTTTCCAAAGCTACTGCACCACTGTACGTTCCCACCAGCAATATATGAGGGCTGCAATTTCTCCACATCCTGTCAGCACGTGCTGCTACCTGTCTTTTTCATTATAGTCATTTAGTTGGTCTGAGGTGATACATTACTGGAGTTTTGATTTGCATTTCCTTAATGACTAATGATGTTGAGCATCTTTTCATGTGCTTATTTCATGTGTATATCTTCTTTGAAGAAATGTCTATTCAGATCATTTGCCCATTTGTTAATTGGGTTATTTGTCTTTTTATTGAGTTGTAAGAGTTCTTTATATATTCTGTATACAAGTCCCTTATTAGAGATACGATTTGCAAATATTTTCTCTCATTCTGTGGTTATCTTTTAACTTTCTTAATAGTGTCCTTCAAAGCAGAAAAGTTTTAATTTTTACCAAGTCCATTTATCTATTCTTTCTTTGGTTGCTTGTGCTTTCAGTATCATATTTAAGAAATCATTGCCTAACCCAAGGTCATGAAGATTTACTCCTATGTTTTCTTCTAAGAGTTTTAGAGTTTTAGCTCTTACAGTCTGGTCTTTGATACATTTTAAGTTAATTTTTGTATTTAGTATGAGGTAGGGGTCCAAATTCATTCTTTTGCATGTAGATATCCAGTTGTCCCAGCACCATTTGTTGATAATACTGTTGTTTCCCTCACTGAATTGTTTTGGCATCCTTGTCAAAAACCAGTTATGGCCTGCATAATGTGTGATCTTTTTAATATTAATGTGATGCTTAATTTTGTAAAAATGTATATTGCCTTCATTTTTATAGGTTACCATTCGAGCTTCAGTTGGACCTCCTCATTCAGGGTCACCAACTACATCTTCCAAGGATACTCCAGGCACTTCTTCTCTTCAGGTCTCACCTCCAAGGTCTACAAATACAACTGCTGAAAATCCTACAAGAGCTAATGAAAGTAAATATAAGACAAGAAAGCCTTGTGCAGCTACGTCCACTGCAAGTAAGCAAGGTAGAGGTGCATTTGAATATAAAGCAAAAACCTATTACAAGCAAAAGCAAGAGCGCAACAGGAAGAATAAAATCAGCATAGCTTTGAAGAACTTAAGGTAATATCTTTATTCCTGATAAAAGATATCCTGATATTCCTGATAAAAGAAATCCTAATTTAATATTAAATATTAAAGGTTATTTTAATATAGCTTAGCATATCACTAGATATGCACATTTACATGATAATCACTTATCTGGCATGAAGGCCAAGAAGATAATAAAAAGGTACTTTTTACAACTGCTGAACAGAACTTGAATTACTGAGTTTATTGTATAATTGTCATCTTTTACACTAATCTTATATTTTATGCTTATATCTTGTGATAGTTGAATTGTTAACGTGATCCTTTTTATTCCAAGGAAACATTAACTGGTATTAGACTTTTTTACTTATTCTAGCCTGTTGTTTCCAAGCAGATTTTCAAATTATAAGTCTCTATTTAAAGATTTAATTTAAACACCTTGGCTTCAATTAATAAAACATTAATAAGGCTTTACCTTATTTTTTCGTTTTACAATATATTTTTATCATTTTTTTCTGTCTCCATAAGGTGTCTTCAGGGAGTTCACAAGTGCATTGAGTGTCGTTCCGGAATAAAAGATTTTGCAAGCCACTTTTCAATGTATATGCACTGTAATTTTTGCAGATACAAAACAAACTGTAACAAAGCCTTTGTAAATCATATGATGAGGTGAGTTAAACATGTACACTGCCAGTCAAAACTGCCATTCAAGATATTTGGCTTTTGAAAACAAAGCCAGTTTGTCACATCAAGGATCTAAAAAGATCTAGCAACAGGGAACTTCTAGGATATTACCCAATACTGTTTTCCAGCATAATAACTCATGAAATTAGTGGAACAAAAATTTCAAGAACAGTTAGACTAATGAAATTAGAATAGGTTTGTTAGGGAAATTATTTTTTGAAGTCTTTCAAAAAGTGGTCCATAAAATTTTAAATGTTTACTAAATATTTATCAAATAAATACATGTAACCACGTGAGTGTTATGCACTTCAAAGCAGTCAACTTTTAGAGACTTCAGCTTTGTCAGAGACGCCAGGAACGTCATCGGTGCTCACATGCTCGCTCTCTCGCGCTCGCTCTCTCTCTCATCCATCTGTCTGTCCATTTGTCTTCCAAGCCATCTATCTTTGCATTCATTTGATGAATGTGAAATGAGGGAGTACAGGGATATTCCGGTCATGACGCTACTGTTGGAATTTCTTTTCATATATCAATTCTGTTTACATTATTTGAGCACCTACCATGTACTCTATTGCTAGAGAAAGACTTCAGAGCCCACATTACTTTCATTTGAACCTCATTGGTACTTTATGCCTCCGGGATAGATTTTTTTTAATAGACAAAAATTATTCAGATATAAATATACTAAGTTGATTATTCAGATTGAGGTAGTTCCATTTATTTTCAGTCAGAAATAAGGTATAACCAATAAAAGTGGTTTTCTTGCAAATCATAACAAGACCTCTACATTACTTTATGGTCATAGTTAACTACCACTTTCAAGGATTTGCCCACATTTTTTAATGCCTTCAGAACTTAGCTCTCAGTTGTTGTTTTTTTTCCCCTTGATGATCAGCCTGTCATCATGTTGCCTTAACTTCTTTAATGCCAGCACTTCACATCCACCTCTGAGGTGTTGTACCCGCTTCTTTACCACCATCCAATTTTACCTCATCATATACAATATTCATTCGTTTTGAAATCTCATTACCCCAGGACTTTCAGTCTTGACCCCTCTTTCCAGTCCAGCATCACCAATCCAATCGTATAGTCAGCTTCACCCTCAAGTTCATCTGTTTTGAATGTTGCTTTGTTTTTTGTTCTAGAATCCTTTACATCTTCAATCATGCTTAACCTTGCTATCCTTGACTCTCTTATCCTTTTCGACATTCCTCTATGCTCAATTCTAGACCACCAAACTGTGCTTGATTCAGTCAGCTCTGAATTCCTGATCTTTAACTTTAATGTGGTCCTGTCTTTTTAAAAATACCTCTTTGTTTTTATCTACCACATGTTTAAATCCTTTTCAGTACTGTCAAGATTTTATTCTAGTCTCTCAGTTGTTAACCTTGCCTACTAGTTACTCAGAGGTCATCCTTTTCATTTTTCCCAAGGTTGACCTCTTTCTACCTCGTTTTTTTTTCCTTCATCCAGACATTAATCTCAGAAAAAGATATGTCCTCTTTTTCAAAGTTAATCCTGCCCCTCATCTCCTCCATTTCCTCCATAATCTTATGCACCTTCATTTCATCTTTTTCTCTCTACCACATTCCTTCTGCCTGCAAATATTTTCAGGTATTTTTTTTTTTTTTTAGGATGAGGGAGATTTGCCTTTACTTTGCATATTTTCTTATCTTCCTTTTACTGTCAACATTTGTAAAGAGTATTCTTTACTATCTTGTTTGTCATTTCTTTACCCTTTGTAATTTGAGTATCACCCCCATCTATCAGTTCAAGCTGCCCCTTTGAAGGTTATCAGTCATGTCCTAATCACTCAGTGTACTCACTGCTTTTCATTCTTACTCCTCCATGACTTCTTTAGAGTATTTGATACTTTCGATCACTCACTTTTGAAACTCTTCTCAACTTCTCTTAAACTATTACCACCATTTTTTTCTCGTTTGCTACTCCTCTGTTTCATTACCTTTTCTTTCTTCAGCTCTTCTTGCCTCTTTACGTTTCTTTTCTTGGTACTTCAACCACTCTCAGAGTTTTATCTTTTACCTTTCAACTGTAAATCCTCCAATTTCAATGCTGAGTTTTCCTGAGATCCAACTCTTCATCTCTAACTATTTGATAGATATTTTCACCTTTAACTCACTGGCATTTACATAGGACACAAATAAGTCAAACATTTTTGTCTGTCTGGGAACCAAACTCTTATCACCCCAATACCCTTTAAGCTCAGTCTGTCTCCATGCATTATTTCCATAAATGTGGAGCATCACCTGGAAATAATACACTTTAAGTTTCTGAAGCCTGTGGAGTTCTCTTGATCTGCCACCATTCATCATGGCTTCCTGAAAGTCCATCTTCTGTAATTTACCACTCTGCCTCACAACTACTGCAGTGGTTCTGCACCCATACCTCAGTTGTTCCAAACCAGACCACAGCCACCCTCTCTCTCAGTATACTGCTGGGGAGAATGCTGGTCTCTTATTCTGTGCCAAACACATGGCTGCCCCAATGGGGCTTTAATTCTGCCCCTAATTTCCAAGAGATTAAATTGGAAATTATCTTTGGTGTTTCTTAAACCCATGGATCATTCTGTCCTCTCCTTTCCCATTTTCCATAGGCTCCTCAACTGTCCTGTAGGACCTCTAACCCCATTCTATCCCAAAATATTCCCAATTGGCTCCAGGCTTCCTTCATAGCCTTTTTCTAATTTCCAGTTAGCCCCTACCCTGCACTGCATTGTCGTCACGCACACTGATTGCTTACTCATCGTCAGCCTCATGTAGAACTGAAATCTTCCACTTCTGCTCTTCTAAGGGCCTTGAGGCTCTCTCTGTGTTTCCCCTACTTCATTGGTGCCTTGCTTCCCTGGTTGCCTCAAGTACCTCCCTGTTAATTGGATACCCTCACTCCGACCCATGTGGACTTTTGTTATAGGATTAAGCTCTGTACATACAGAAGCTTCATTTTTCTCAGAGGTTGAGTATCTTTATTCTCAGCCCATACCAACTCTGTAATCATAGAGAAGTCAAGCCTCCCAGATTAATTAATCTTCCCCAATGTATAGTTTGTCCCATATTCAATATCTAAAGTGACTTTTCCTTATTCTTTGGAATGCCCTTCTCCTTCCCTTTCATTTTACCTTCTGTGAAGTATCTGATCACCACAGCCACTTGTAGGAATCAGTTGTTTCTTTTTGAGTTCTGTACTACTCAGCTGTTCTGCCTCATATTAAATATGTGTCTATGTCTTACCTACTTGAGAGAGCAGTTCTTTGTATTCACCATAGCACCTATTCTGAGGATTTTTTCTTGGGATTATAGGTAGCCATTCTTTGCCGATGTATACATGGTATGCTGATGATAGTTACTGTGTGTCTAAGGGTAACCATTGACTTGATGTGTTGTCTGGTTTGGGTCTGTCAGTGCAAGCTAGGGCTAGTACTTTTCAAACTTTATCTTGCGTAAGAATCGTCTGAAAAACTTGTTGAAACTGATTTCTGGGCTCCACCACCAGAGATTAATTCAGTAGGTCTGGAGTGGGAGCTGAGACTTTGTATTCCTAATAAGCTCCCAGGTGATACGGATGCTGCTGGTCTATGGACCACAGTTTGAGTAATACTGTGCTACACTAATCCCAGCTAATTCTGCCTGACTTTCTAATACAGGAAAGCTTTCCCTGTCAGTTTAAAAGGGGGTATAAAAGCTATTAGCATTGGCTACAAAATTTGGTTAGTGGTTTTCTGTTCTGTGCGTAGAGAAAGTATTGTTTTAACTCATGAGCTCTGCTTTTAATTCGCGTTCTTTAAAAGCTCTCCTAGTAATTGCAAAAGATTCTTTAAATGTTTCATTTTACTGATGGTAAGTAATGTCATTTAGCCCAAGAAACATTTACTTCCAGGATCATTCAGATTGGTCCCCTGGGCTAAGTATATCAAGATTAGAAAGTAATAATTATTATTCATAACAATTTATATTACAGCAAAATACATTATTAGCCAATACCTTTTAAGTTGTTCTCAACTCTTAACAGTTGAAAAAATTAATTTGATGCTCTTTGCATTTTTAACTCTAAAGGTTTTTTTTTTTTTAATAATGGTGAGGTATGATCATTTAAGAATATTCTCAGGGAAATATGTTGTTCGAAAACACACAGGGAAAATGAAACGTAAGATAAAAATCTTGAATTAAACAGAGATGCTAATAGAGCTTTATAATTTAAATCATGGTCTTTTATTCAAAACTAAGAAACTAAGCATAGGCTTGAAAACTGGTCATAAAATTAATTAATGGCTTATTGTATAATAAAATCTCATTTGTCTTTTGTCTCTCCAGCGCTCATAGCGACCAGCCAACTAAAAAGTTTTATATTTTTAAGAAGCATTCTGGAACTCTCAGGTAACTACTCGATCTTTTTTCATTCTCTCTATTGAAAAATTATAGTAGCTTTTTAACCTGATGCTGGAGTGCCTAGTTTGGAAAATGAAATGATTGCTACTAGACATAATAGAGTTCTGTACTTTATATCCTTAGCTCAAAGAGGGGATTGCCTATATTCTCTAGCTAAACTTGTTTCAGTGATGTCAGGCATTAAGGTGAAACTTCCATGAATTTGCATTATAAAATTAAAAAAATAAGGCTCTCCAGCAATATTTGAAAATTTAAAAGACTTTTAAGATGCCTAGTAAAGTGACTAACACTACTTTGGTTGTGATCAATATATAGCCTTCATAATCCTTGGGGCTTTTTAATTTTTGAAATAAAAGTACACAACTTGTTTACTGTTCAGAGGAATTGTTGTGAACATTTCTAAAGGCATTGATAATTCATTTTGGTTATACCACACACACTTAGCTCAGAATCCACTAAGCACCATTTTTTTCACATTCTTCTAATTCATTTTCACTCCATATTCCTTTGTTTAAGTTCTCATTGCTATTTGAAATACCAGTGTCAAGATCTTTGTAGCAGGAGGCTGAGACATAGACTTTAAGTTTAGCCAATACTTGTTTTGATGCTTTGGGTTAGTGGAAAAGTAGAAGAGGGGATGCTGTGTCTCAGGACCTTTGTATTTATTATTCCTTTTGCCTCATTTCCTCTTCCCCAGATATCTGCATGGGTAGCTAGCTCCCATGGTAGCTACCTTTAGGTAGCTCCTTTAGATCTCTCCTCCAATGAGTGAGCCTTTCCTGGACCGCCCCATTTAAAGTAGCATCCTTTCCCCGGGCCCCACCCCCAGCACTCCCTATCTCCCTTTCTTATTTTGTTTTTACTTCATGGCAGCTTTTTACTGTTCAATGTATTGTACATTGTATATTTCACCCTCTTGTTTATTGTCTATATCTTCTCACTAGAATGTGTGGAGTTCAGATACTGAGCTATGCCAGACATTTGCTGGGTATTAAATAGTGCCTGGCACATCATAGGCATTCCATAAATATTTGTTGAGTAAATTAATATTGAAAGTGACATATGTGGAGTATGTGGATGATAGACAAATAGCTCATAGGCAGAGGAAAGTTTGATTCCATTTTTAACATATATTAGTGCTATTTTTAAAATATTACTAAATTCAAGGCATTAGAAGTTTCTGATAAACTATATTTAGGTATTAACCTGTACTAAAAATTTTTATAGTAATGAAAAGGATTTGTAAAGATGAGAATTTAATTTGATTTTTACCTCACTATTGTCAAACACAGTTTTGTGTTTGGTTCTTAAATTAACTGTATGACTTTAAAGATCCGAGGTGCTTTTTTCTTACCTTGGGTGGATCTCAAATTTAAACAGAAAATTGGTTATTTTCTGTATATGGGAGTTTTCATACTTGTAATTTTACAAAGCAATAAATTTTGTGGTTAATATTTTGTTAAAATGCAGTGTTCATTCTTTAACTATTTATTGTACATCTATTATGTATAACACAATGTAGCAAGTCCTATAAAGATGACAGTGATGAAGAAGGCTTGGTACCAACCTTCAAGGAATGTACCATTTACAGTAAGGTGTGAACATAAATAACTACAGAAATTAATGCAAGGAGGTTTGTAATAAGTGCAATGAGAGTTACTGATTTCAAAAGAAAGAAAGGTTTCTACTTATAAGAAGAGGCACGGGGCATTTTAGTTGGAAGAAGTAGCATGAATAAAAAGGCAGACAGGAAAAAAGCAGAAGACATACACAATGAATGACAAGTAGTACAGTTTGAATGGAGCATGAAGTTCATGTAACATAGCATTAAGTTCAGAGTCTGGGGAAATAGTTTTGAGCTGAGATCCAGATTGCGGAATCCTTGAAAAAGGCTGGGGAACTTGGACTTAATTTTAATTTGAGGATGTTGGGAAAGCCATTGGGGTTTTGTGTAGAATCAAGGGTACTGAAAGAAGATCAGTTTGGAGGGGTATACAAGGTGAGTTGTAGCTACATGAGGCACATAGACTGGTTAAGACTATTGCAGTAGTTAACACTGATTTAATAAGATAACCTGGGTTAAGGTGGCGAGGTGGTGTAATCTCACATTTAAGAATATGGGCTCTGAAAGGGAACCCTCTTGCACTGTTGGTGGGAATGTAAATTGATACAGCCACTATGGAGAACAGTATGAAGGCTCCTTAAAAAACTAAAAATAGAACTACCATATGACCCAGCAATCCCACTCCTGGGCATATACCCTGAGAAAACCATAATTCAAAAAGAGACAGCTCCAGACTTTTTCCCGGACTCCCTCCCGGCTAGCTGTGGCACACTAGCCCCCTTCAGGCTGTGTTTACGCAGCCAACCCCAGTCCTCTCCCTGGGATCCAACCGAAGCCGGAGCCTCAGCTCCCAGCCCCGCCCGCCCCAGCGGGTGAGCAGACAAGCCTCTCGGGCTGGTGAGTGCTGCTCGGCACCCATCCTCTGTGCGGGAACCTCTCCGCTTTGCCCTCCGCACCCCTGTGGCTGCGCTCCTCCATGGCTCGGAAGCTTTCCCCCTCCGCCACCCGCAGTCTCCGCCCGCGAAGGGGCTTCTAGTGGGTGGAAACCTTTCCTCCTTCACAGCTCCTTCCCACTGGTGCAGGTCCCGTCCCTATTCTTTTGTCTCTGTTTTTTTTTCTTTTGCCCTACCCAAGTACATGGGGAGTTTCTTGCCTTTTGGCAGGTCTGAGGTCTTCTGCCAGCGTTCAGTAGGTGTTCTGTAGGAGTTGTTCCACATGTAGATGTATTTCTGATGTATTTGTGGGGAGAAAGGTGATCTCCACCTCTTACTCTTCCGCCATCTTGAAACTCCCTGCATGATTTATTTTTAAGGCCTCCTTTCTTTTCTGATTTTATCATCAATTAAATAGGACATTAGATTGTAGGCTTCACAGAGTGTATCCTTTTTTGTTCACTCTTGTATCCATAAGACCTAGTAGTACAGAGTATGTAACGAAGGTTCTCAGAAAATGTGTATTGAATGGATGAATATTGTAGCCTTGCTTTGCAGATGGGCAAAGGCATGGAAAGATTGTACCTTGCACAAGTTATATAAGTTAGTGGAGTCATGACTGGGCTTTCGTTCTCTTCACTCATATGTTTTGGAAACCGGCATGAGAGGGAACAGCTTATAGAGCACTAAATGCTAGCATAATTTAGACATGGCTCTGCCATTTTCTAGAGACATGGTTATACCATTTCATATATATTGGGCTTATATAACAAAATTTGCAAATGGTGATCATGACACATAAAAAACAAATCAAGTTATTACATGGAAAACTAATGCTTGAACTTGTATATGGATTTTCATAAAAGATAAAAACCTTTCTGTCTTCTTTTTTTCATAGGGGCATTACTCTGGTGTGCCTTAAATGTAATTTCCTAACTGGTTCTTCTGGTTTAGATCTTATGGCTAAACACTTAAGTCAACGTAAAACTCATACTTGCCAAGTTATAGTAGAGAATGGTACGTATATAATTGTGTTACTTTGGATTTCTGATACTTATTCCAGTGTTTTTGATCAGCCACATTACGGCTCTTACATATTAAAATGATAGTTTCATTCCTCATATATTCTTTAAAAAATTTTTTTATTGAAGTATAGTTGATTTACAATGTTGTGTTAGTCTCTGGTGTACAGCAAAGTGATTCAGTTATACACATATACATAGATTCTTTTTCGGATTCTTTTCCACTATAGTTTATTACAAGATATTGAATATAGTTCCCTGTGCTATACAGTAGGACCTTGTTGTTTATGTTTTATATATAGTAGTTTGTATCTGCTAATCCCAAACTCCTAATTTATCCCTTCCCCCCTTTCCCCTTTTCATTCCTCATATATTCTATTTTAAATGTAAAACTCTTCTAATTTCAGTTCCTGGAAGTATCTCAGCTTCTGGACCCACTTCTGCGTAAGTTTAATATTCATTCAGCGCATTTTTCTTTGATGGATTTTAGCACTGTTGCATTTTTTAAATGTGTCATTAATAGAAATGAAAAATATTAAAGTATTTTGTTTTTGTTTTTGTTTTTAAAGCCACTTGTTGAAATAGATTCCTGCTCTATGGAGCTCGTGCAACCTGGTGCAAGACAAGTTGGAATTTCCTAAGTTCAAAGTTCTGAAGTGTTTTCTTACACAAAGGCAGTTTCCTAAGTTCAAAGTTCTGAAGTGTTTTCTCATACGAAGGCGGTTAAACAGCCAAGTTCATGACACTAGTTCTCATTATTCAGCTCTTTTCAGCTTTCAGATGGCACTAGAGTCTTATTCCACCTTATCTTTGTGTCAGGTTAACATATCTTAACATATGCTTTTCTCTCCAGTTGGCTCTCTTCAAAAATAACTTTTGTTGCTATGGTCTTTTCTTGCTTTGCTTAAAATAATTTGTGTTTTTCTCTGCTATACTTGCTTTCAGAATATTGCATTCCAAAAGATGTGACTGTTCGTTTTTTGTCTGTTTTGTCTGGTTTCTTCGTTAATTTCTTATAAGTCTTAAAATTTTAGGTCAGATAGCTGTCTTTTTCCTCATTCCTTGGCTGTCATTGTTCTATTTTTCATATTTTTCAGATGCAGAAGCAACACAGAAATTTCAAAAAAAGTCCAGGGTACTCCTGGTCAGTGTCCCCCTTCGATGGACACATCTGATGCCTGTTCTCTCTTTCCAAGGAATGTGAATTGTTTGACTGTGAGACCTCCACTAGGTTGTGGCCTTAAGAAATCAGATCTTAGGGAGAGTCCGTTCCTTCATGCCTGGCCTCCCATAAGACTGATGCTAATGTGGCCAGAGATGACCTCAAGGCCCACCAAATTGAGCACAACTTCCCACTGGGGGCTTTGGTTCTTGATCTTAAGCTTATGGGTCGATTCTGACCAAGAAAAAAGCCTGTCAAATCAATGCTTCAACATCCAAGTTGAAGTTTAATCATTTTGGCTGCTGCCCTTTAATCTTTCTCTAGCATGCATGCAGTCCAAGGAATATAAAAACTGGTTATGTAGGGAACCAAGGTTACTTTCATGTTCTTGGAAAACAAATTTCTAAAACAGTTCTAAAATTAGTTATTTTTACTGTCATTTAAAGTTTTATCCAGTGTTAAACCCTAGGAGTTTTCAGCAATACTAATATTCAATTTTTTTTAAGTCTAATTTAATTTTGTTGTCTTGGTTTTATGTTGTCTTCACCAAATTTATTAACGTCCATTTTGTTATGTCCTCTTTTATTTCTTGTCTTTTAAACTTGTTTTGTGTTTGTTTTGTTTCATTAATAACTCCCCAAAAAGTCCTTACAATTCTCCAAGATTTTATGTAGCTACCTATTGGTAGCTTCTTAATTTGGTAATTGTTCAGACCCTTAGACATTATTATATCCTCTGTCTATCTTGGGACTATCATTAACATTATCTTAGTGAGTGTGAGGTCAGAGACATAAAGAATTGGCAAAAAACACTTCCTACAGACCTTAAAACAAATTTTAGAGTTACATTTTCTGTACATCTAACACATAATGTCTTCTTAGCCATTAATGTAATTCCTTTGGATAAAGATAATATATCCAGAAAATATTGGGACCAAAAACTGCACTTGTTTCTTGCCCATATATATATAGATGTATATTTTTTTTTATTTGGTGTTTGTTTATTTTGGTTACATTGAATATAGATTTGCTGAACAGTTTTGATGTTATTACTTATTTTTTTAATAAAAGTTGTATTGTTAAAATGCCTCCGGAATTATTTTCTAATAAATAACTTTGAATAAAAGCTGTAGATTTTGTCATACAACTAGGAGCATTGCTTTGCTTCTTACATGGAAGCCTGATTACTTGGCCTACAGACTGAGAGCTTTATCTGTTGAATCCATCTTCTGGTTTTTCCTTCAGCACAGTTAAAAGCTCACTATGTATAGTTTACTAATTTTTAGAACTTTAAAGGGTGGCAAGAGTCCCTTTGTAATCCTAATAACCATAAAGGTGGGCAGGCTCAGAAGTTGTTTGGCTCAATCATGAGTGGTTTTTTTCCTCTTAACATTAGAACTTCTTGAATTGTACTTTGAAACTTAGTCCGTTTGGGCTGCTAGAACAGAATTGGATGGCTTATAAACAATAGAAATTTATTCCTCATTGTTCTGGAGGCTGGAAGTCCATGACCAAGGTGCTGACAGATTCATTGTCTGTTGAGGACCTGCTTCCTGGTTCTTAGACAGTCGTCTTCTCTCTGTGTCCTTACATGGTGGAAAGGGCAAGAGAGTTCTCTGTGGTCTCTTTTACAAGGGCATTAATCTCATTCATGAGGGCTCCACCCTCATGACCTAATCACCTAATGATGCCTCACCTCCAAATACCATCACATTGGGGATTAGGTTTCAGCATTTGAATTTGGCTAGGGGGAGGGGGAAACAAATATTCAGCCTATAGCAGAAACATATTGAAAGCCAATTTCAAGGACCACTTGTTATGTAGTCTACTTGTAACTCATAGTCAAAAGAGTTGAATTTATTAGTTTTAATTTTCCAGACTGATTTCTGCTGTAAATGATTTTACAAAATTTCCAAAAGTTGCTTGTTTCTTAGTAGTGGACTTGGCGATATTTCTAGTCTTTATTTCCATATCTGTCTCTAAGATGTTTTTTCATTCACCATCTTTCCATCCATTTTTTTTTACTTTTCAAAAATTGTGGTAAAAATATATAACATAAAATGTACCATTTTAACCATTTTCAGGTGAATAATTCATCAGTATTAATTGCACCAAGCTTTAAACTTTTGCCCAGAAATAACTTCTTTGTGGTTTTAACATAGGTTCTCTTTTTATATACCGATATTTTCTCTGCCTCTGTCATAGTTCACAAATACGATAAACCACATTCTTGCTATAGGAATATTTTAGGCAGGGGTGAACCTTTGTGTTCTTCCATAGGATTCTATTTCTTACAGTATATATTAGGTTCATTTTCTTAAAGTATAATGCTCTTAAAATTCTGTGTCCTGTAGCATCATTTTTTTACTTCATTTAAATAAAACATCTCAGTCAATACTAAGCTTGCTTATTATAGGCAGTTAGTTGAGTTTTCATTGGTGCTAATGAGTTTTAGCTTGACAGTCTGATCTCTTTACTTTCAGGCTATTCTAAATAGTCCTTTCACCTGATTTAGAAATAGCCATCTTACGCACGCATGTGTCTTGGTTACAGCTGAATAAAAAGTGTGATTGGCTCAGTTTCAATCCATCACCATTATTAGAAAAATAACCTCTGAACTACAAAGACTGTTTCTTACTCTGTTTTGTCAAACTTTGCCAAAACACCTCTTTGGACCTCATTTATTTGTTTAGTAAATATTTATCGAGCACTTAACTATGTGCCTGACACTATTCTAGGTGCTGGCAAAACAGACTGAAATCTCTGCCCCTGTGGAGCTTATTTTTCAGTGTCGGAAGATAGACAATAGAAAATAAGAAAAGTGTATAGTATGTTAGATGATGATCAATACTCTTGAGAAAAATTAAGTACGGAAGGAAGATAGTACGGATTGGTAGTTGGGAGGTTGCAGTTTTAAATTTGGTGATCCGAATAGGCCTCCATGACAGGATGACAACTGAGTTAAAGACCTGGAGATAAGGAAGTGAGCCACTTGGGTATCTATCAGAAGAGCATTCCAAAGAGAGAACAGCAAAGGCAAAAGCCTTGAAGGGGGAGTTGGAATCCTCATTCGTTGCTGATGGTAATGCAAAGTGGTTCAGCCACTGTGAAAAATAGTTTGGTGGTTGCTCAAAAAGTTAAACAGAATTACCACATGACCCAGCAATTCCACTCCAAGGTATGTATCCAAAAGCCTCGAAAGCAGGGACTCAGATACTTGTACATGCATGTTCATAGCACTATTCACAATAGCCAAAAGAGGGAAACAGGCTAAATATCATAAACAGATGAAGGGATAAATAAATTATAGTATATTCATAAAATGGACTATTATCTAGCCATGAAAAGGAATGAAGTAATGATACATGCTACAATGTGGCTGGACCTCAAAAACACGATGCTAAGTGAAAAAAAATCACAGGTCACATATTGTATAATTACATTTATATGGAATATACAGAATAGGCAAATCTATAGAGACAGAAAAAGCAGATTGGTGTTTGCCAGGGGCTATGGGGAGGAGGGAATGGGGAGCGACTGCTTAATGGGTACAGGGTTTTCTTTTCAGGGTGATGACAGTGTGGAGGAACTAGACAGAGAAGATGGTTGCACAACATTGTGAATGGACTGAATGCAACTGAATTGTTCACTTCAGAATGGTTAATTCTATGGCATGTGAATCTTCTACAAAAAAAACCAAAAACAGACAAACAAAAAAAACCTTAGCAAACTAGGAATATGAAGGAAACCTCCTTAACCTAACCTAAACCTAATAAAAATCTACAGCTAGCATAATGAGAGGAAGAAAAAGAAGGGCCCTGAAGTAGGATCATGCCTGGCTCAAGGAACAGCAACAAGACTGATGGGGCTGCAGTAGAGTTGGGGAGAGGGGGGACAGTAGTAGGAGATGGAGCCTGAGAGGTAATGTGGACCATGTAGTATAGAGCCTTACAGGCAATTGTGAAGATTTGGCTTTTATTCTGGGAGAGGAAGCCATTAGTGGATTTTGAACAAAGGAGTGTTGTGTTTTTTATTTTTTAATTTTTATTCTTTATTGAAGTGTAGTTGACTTACAATGTTTCAGGTGTACAGCAAAGTGATTCAGTTATACATACATATATACTTATTCTTTTCTAAGTTATTACAAGATATTGAATATAGTTCCTTGTGCTATACAGTAAATCCTTGTTGTTTGTCTATTTTATATACAGTAGTGTGTATCTGTTAATCTCAGATTCCAAATTCACCCCTCCCCCCTTTCCCTTTTGGTAACCAGAAGTTTGTTTTCTATGTCTGTGAGTCTGTTTTGTTTTGTTCTTTAATTTAATTTTTTAAATTTTAATTTATTTTATTTTTGGCTGTGTTGGGTCTTCGTTCGGTCTTCACGCTTCACGCAGGCTTTTTCTAGTTGGGGCGAGCAGGGGCTACTCTTCATTGCGGCGTGCGGGCTTCTCATTGCGGTGGCTTCTCTTGTTGCGGAGCGTGGGCTCTAGGCACGCGGGCTTCAGTAGTTGTGGCACACGGGCTCTAGAGCGCAGGCTCAGTAGTTGTGATGCACAGGGCTTAGTTGCTCCGCGGCATGTGGGATCTTCCCGGTCCAGGGCTCAAACCCGTGTCCCCTGCATTGGCAGGCAGATTCTTAACCACTGCACCACCAGGGAAGTCCTATTTCTGTTTTGTAAATAAGTTCATTTGTATCATTTTTTTAGATTCCACATATAAGTGATACAGTATGATATTTGTCTTTCTCTGACTTACTTCCGTTAGTATGATAATCTCTAGGTCCATCCATGTTGCCGCAGATGGCATTATTTCATTCTTTTTTTATGGCTGAGTAGTATCCCATTGTGTGTGTGTGTGTGTGTGTGTGTGTGTGTGTGTGTGTGTGTGTGTATCCCACATCTTCTTTATCCATTCATCTGTCAGTAAACATTTAGGTTGCTTCCATGTCTTGGCTATTGTAAATAGTGCTGCAAT
The DNA here is from genome assembly GCF_965194825.1 of Balaenoptera physalus. Classification (NCBI taxonomy): domain Eukaryota; kingdom Metazoa; phylum Chordata; class Mammalia; order Artiodactyla; family Balaenopteridae; genus Balaenoptera; species Balaenoptera physalus. Next base: position 113,685,039 of record NC_138903.1, on the reverse strand, counting down.
GAACATTGGGGTGCATGTATCTTTTTGAGTTAGAGTTTTCTCCAGATATATGCCCAGGAGTGGGATTGCTGGATCATATCATAACTCTATTTTTAGTTTTTTAAGGAATCTCCATACTGGCTGCACCAATTTACATTCGCACCAACAGTGTAGGAGGGTTCCCTTTTCTCCACACCCTCTCCAGATGAATACAGGAGTGTTTTATACCTCAGTGAAAAACAAAAATTCTTAAGTACAGTGAACAGGATCACTCTAGCTGCTGACTTGAGAATAAGACGCAGGGGACCAAGGGCAGAATCAGGGAGATCAGCTAGGAAGCTATTGTAATAATCCAGGTGGGAGATAACAGGGCTTTGGAGTAGGATGGTAAGAGTGTACGTTCATAAGTGGTTCAACTGCGGCTATATCGTGAAAGTTGAGCCAACAGAATTTGTTGATGGTTTGGATGTGAGGTGTGAGAGAAAAAGTGTTGTAGGGGACACCACAGTCATTAGCCTAATCACCTGGGAAGATAATGCTGATATTAACTGAGGTGGAGAAGACTAAAAGAGGAGCAGATTTGGGAGGGAAGATGAGGACTTTGATTTGGGACATGTTTGAATTTGAGATGCCTATTAGATATCCAAGTGGGGATGTCAAGGACATTCTCATGTGTGAGCTTGGAGTTTAGGCGAGAGGTCCAGGCTGTCAATAACATTTAAAATTTTTTTTAAGTCGCAAGACGATATGAGATCTCCGAGGGATAGAGGAGAGGTAGAGAACGGACAAGGTCCACAGATAAAGCCCTGGGGCATTCCAACAATAAGTGGTTAGAGAGATGAGAAGGAATCAGCAGAGGAGACTGAGGCGTGGCTAGTGATGGGAGAAGAACACCAGGGAAGTGGCAGTATCCTTGACCTCAGATACCCTATTTGTAAAATGTGGGTACTAACTTGTTCTGGAGTTCTTGGATTTTATTATTGTATTTTTGTTATACCTAAACATCGCTTATAATTTGTTCTTAGAGGAAAGTGAATTCAGAATGTCACATCCACTCTCCCCAATAGCAGAAACAGATTTTTTTATACATTGAGAGAATGAAATACCCCAATTATTCCTAGTCATGGTTAACTCTCTACATGTACTCTTGTAAAAGTAATACTCTTCCCATTTCTGCAAAAGAAGGGATCTAGGTCTAGAGCTGTTGTCCATAATTTGTAAATGATCTGCATAATAAAAGTGCCATGGTCAAATAAATTTAGGAAATGCTGGGTTACAGTTAAATAGATTCTTTATTGTGGGACTTTTCAAAATAAATTTAGGAAATGCTGGGTTACAGTTAAATAGATTCTTTATTGTGGGATTTTTCATGCTACATGTGGTTTATGGTTCTCTAAGAAAAAAATCAGCAGACATTTATTTGACTCTGGAATTTCACCCCCAATACGTAATAACTTCTAAACATTAATCTCCATAAGATACAGTGTGGAGAATGCTGACCTAGAATAATCATTAGTCAGATTTTCTGAACTGGGAAATAAAAAATAGTTGGGTGAGAGTGTTGACTAAGATGAACTTCTAGACATTTCATTCACGTTCATGAATCATTTGTAAGATGGAGTATGAAACTGGAGGCTAGCAATATCCACTTTCATAGTTTTGGAAATTATATCAGGAGAAACTTGTGTGCTCATGATTGTGGTCGTAAAGTATAAGAAATACATAACTGGAAGAGACCAGTAATTTGTGTTGGAGTATATGGTCACTTTACATTGTTTCAAACTCAAGAGGCTTCAGACTCTTATTGAAATTATGTCTAACTTCTTTCTCTCTGTAACTCATGCTTATCAAATCTACACATTTGCCTACTTTTCTTGAAACTATTACTATTTCAGCCAATTTTTATCTATTAAGGAGTTTCTTACTCTGTAAAGTTTACTTCCTGCTTAAACAGCTTCAAGAGATTTTCCTTGATACTAAGATTACGAGCTTCGATCCCAAACTCCACAGTGAAGCCTCCCTGTACCTTAAAGGGGCAGTTTGGTGGGGTGGCTGAGAGCCCAGGGCCTGCAGCAGACTACCTAGGTTGGAGTTCCTGCCCCGCCAGCAGCTAGATATTTTACTCTGGGCTCTGTGCTTCAGTTTCCTCATTTGTAAAATGCAAATAACAGCACCTACTCATAGGGTCAAGGGAATTAAACGAGTTAATACATGTATATAGCACTTAGAACAGTGACTGGCACCCAGGAGTGTAAGTCATCTTTGTTACTATTAGTCTATTACTAAACTTCCTGATTTTATTTCTACCTTCATTTTATTCAGATAGAATGACCCTAATCTCCCCCCTATTTTTCTTTTTTTTTTTTTTAACATCTTTATTGGAGTATAATTGCTTTACAATGTTGTGTTAGTTTCTGCTGTATAACAAAGTGAATCAGCTATACATATACATATGTTCCCATATCTCTTCCCTCTTGCATCTCCCTCCCTCCCACCCTGCCCATCCCACCCCTCTAGGTGGTCACAAAGCACCGAGCTGATCTCCCTGTGCTATGCGGCTGCTTCCCACTAGCTATCTATTTTACATTTGGTAGTGTATATATGTCCGTGCTACTCTCTCACTTCCTCCCAGCTTACCTTTCCCCCTCCCCATGTCCTCAAGTCCATTCTCTACGTCTGCGTCTTTATTCCTGTCCTGCCCCTAGGTTCATCAGAACCATTTTTTTTTTTTAGATTCCATATATATGTGTTAGCATACAGTATTTGTTTTTCTCTTTCTGACTTACTTCACTCTGTATGACAGACTCTAGGTCCATCCACCTCACTACAAATAACTCAATTTCATTCCTTTTTATGGCTGAGTAATATTCCATTGTATATATGTACCACATCTTCTTTATCCAGTCGTCTGTTGATGCGCATTTAGGTTGCTTCCATGTCCTGGCTATGGTAAATAGAGCTGCAATGAACATTGTGGTACATGACTCTTTTTGAATTATGGTTTTCTCAGGGTATATGCCCAGTAGTGGGATTGCCGGGTCATATGGTAGTTCTATTTTTAGTTTTTCAAGGAACCTCCATACTGTTCTCCATAGTGGCTGTATCAATTTACATTCCCACCAACCTCCTCCCTATTTTTCATTCCTACCTTCCAACACCACTTTCACAATCATTTCTGTTAACTTTCTTTTCCTAACCCAGTATGTCTTTCTTGAGAATCATGGTTGAAGCACAGAGTACTAAAGGTAGGCATACCATTAGCTTTTGGTGTCTCAAGTTCACCAGACTTCTATTTTTAGGGAACGTGTATGAACGCTCCTAGGTTCCTTTGAGTCATAACTGTCTTTTATAAATAGTATTAGGGTATTTCTCCTAAATTACTCTGCCTTGTACTTGATCACACCATGGTTCACCTCATACTCATTCACACACCTCGATTCTCTGATTTTGAGATCCTTCCATGGCCTCACTCCTGTCACTTTGGTATTCGACCACGTGGAAAATCTTGCTGTCGTCAAGCAACTTGGAGAGGCTACTGTGCCCCTCTTCTACTGTTTTTAATCCTTCATACTGAAAAATATCTATGTATCAATACCACTGGGTTATATGGTGGTATGAAGGGAATTCAGGCTTGAAATAAGACAGTCCTAGGTTTAAATCCTGGATTTGAACCTAGCCAGCTGTGTAGCCTCGGGTGAATTACCTAAACTTGTCACACCTCAGGTTCCTCATCAGTGAAAAGTGTATGTGTGTGTATATATATATATATATATATGTATATATATATATATATATATATGTATACATATATATATATATAAATAATTTGGCACTGGCCTGACAAAAAGTAGGCGCTCGATAAATGCTATTGCTTACCCTAGTACTGCTAACATTAGTGCTATTCCTGCCGCTGCTCCTGCTGTGATTGCTTTCATTGCTGTTACTACTATTGCTACCGCTGGAAGGAGACTCTGGGAACTACACATCAGTGGAATCTTCTCATTGGCAGCTTTAGAGGCAATCCGTCAGTGCTGTGGTTATCCGTAACTTTGGCTTGTAGTTCAGATGTCCTGCAGTACATTCCTCCAGACTGCAGTGTGGATGACATCTTACCACAATGCTTCAATTACACGTGGTATAATTGTCTAATGTCGGAAATGAGGGTAGTTCTGGCTTTTCCTGTCAAGACAATGAAAAGACACCGCCTTGTTAAAAATGAGTACAGAATCCAATTTGCTTTGGGGGAAAACATTCCTTTTGTGCTGAGAGAATCCCATCTTTACAGGAAATTTTTTAATGATTATTACCAGGAATTCATTTCCAGGAATCCCGGCTTCTTATCTAATACCAGTAATTTTATGAAAAAGTGTAATTGTAAGTACCAGCAGTAAAGTGGCCTTTCCTTTAATAGGACTTTGAAATGATTAAAAAGTACCTGCTTTTCTCAGAAGTTAGGGATATTTTCATTCAACCTGGGAATTGCTCCATCTGTTTGCCCCTTATCTCCTTTCCTGTCCTCCATTTTCTCCAGTATATCTACCTGAATAATTGTAACATAGAACAGAAGGAACGTTTGAAGTTGTACAAGTTTCTCTTTCTTGATAAAATGTTGAGAACAGAATGGGGTATTTCTATCTAGCAAATCTTCAGAGCCTCAAAGCATAAGAATCCTTGGGTAAATCAATATCTCAAGCTTAGAAAATTAGGCTATTTAACCAGTTGTCTATTTATTGATTGACTCGAATGTCCTAAAGACCACAGTTTGAAGTGATTTTAAAAGTTGATTAAGGGACTTCCCTGGTGGCACAGTGGTTAAGAATCTGCCTGCCAGTGCAGGAGACACGGGTTTGAGCTGTGGTCCGGGAAGATCCCACATTGCCGCGGAGCAACGAAGCCCGTGCACCGCAGCTACTGAACCTGCGCTCTAGAGCCCATGAGCCACAACACTGAGCCCGGGTGCCATAACTAGTGAAGCCCGCGTGCCTAGAGCCTGTGCTCCACAACAAGAGAAGCCACCGCAGTGAGAAGCCCACGCACTGTAATGAAGAGTAGCCCCCGCTCACCACAACTAGAGAAAGCCCACGTGCAGCAACGAAGACCCAATGCAGCCAAAAATTAATTAATGAATTATTTATTTTAAAAACGATTTAGTTATCTCAGTGACTTTCAAGTGGCTTTGTGGTCAAATTACCTCAGTTCTGAATAATTTAAGAGAAGAATTTATTCAATACTGCTTTATTTTTAAAACTGAATGATCTGGAAAAACCTGAATAGTCTTCCATTTTTGTTTCTTCCTAATGCCCTTTATATTAGGGGAATTGAATAAAGTATAATATACAAATGTTCACCCATACACTACATTTCACATGCTATCTTATTTAAATCTTCAAAAAATCCTGTAAAGATGATTTTCAATCCCATTTTACAGAGGAACAAACAGGTTACTTATTCTGAAAATAAAATGGTATCAGGAAGTACTGACTCGGAAGCACCATCCTCCCTGCCCCAGCTTTGGTCAAATCTGAGCATTTTCTCTAATGGAAGATCTGCACAATTTCAAAGCTGACTTCTGATCTGCAGACAAGGAAGCAACCCTTATCCAAAGGCCTAAAACGTCATTATCTTCATAGCTGGCTTAAAATGCGTACGGCCATAGAAAAAAGCTAGCGCACAATCACGCTATTCTTGGTGTTGTCCGTATGAATGGAGAACTGGAAAGGTTCATAAAGGTCATTTCTTCCCATCTCTCAAATGGTGCAAGAAGCTCTTCTAAAGTATCTCTTTTTAAAGTTCCAACTGTTAGAGCCAGCCCATTCCTAGCCTTTCCATCCCCCTGCCCTGCCCTCTCTTCCTAGGAGGACAGTTCGATCCTCAGGTACCTACTCAGCCCCTACTCCCAGGTTCTGGACCTACCCCTGGGCTAAGAGTGATTTCACCAGATCAAGCCCTGGCATCTAGGATCAACTCCCAGCTAATCTGCTACTTAGTCCTGAATGCAGCAGGAGCAGAGCCATTAGTCTCAGGCCCAGGAGCACAGCTTCCTTCCAGGCTTGAAAGAAACAGAGATAAGAGAAGTTAGCGTTGTGGTTCTGGCTCTGCAGTTAGACAGACCTGGGTTAGCCCCTGCTCTGACCCTGGGCAGCAGTGTGAGTCTGGGCAAGTTGCTTTGATCATTCTGTGCCTCAGAGTTTACTGTGAGGATCAAGCATGATAGCCCATGTTAAGCACATAACCGAGTACTTAGCAGTGCAGAGTAAACAATAAAGATTAGCTGCCATTAATAATTGTCATTATTTGAGTTGGAGGTATAGAGATTGAAAATTAGGCTAGATCTGATATCATCCTTCCCATGGAATGATCCCCCTGGAAGGATAGGCAGGACCACTATACCTGTGTACTTCCCCTTTATCTGAAGCATCGGGGTTTCCACCTGGAATTGGTGAGTAAGAATCAGATAAGCCAGGTTTCCTATCCGTGCTTTTACCTGACGCTTCCTCCAATACTTTAAGATTAAACGGGATAAAGCAGAAACTAACACACCATTGTAAAGCAATTATACTCCAATAAAGATGTTTAAAAAAAAAAAAAAAAAGGTTAAACGTGGCCGGTCACAATACTTACTTTATTACTGGAGAAGAGACTAAGGACCAACCACAGTCAGCTCAGGTCATGAAGTCCATTTCTGTCTATTTCAACTGTGTCATGGCTTAGGGGACTCTCCCTGTGACCCCAGGGGTCTCTCTCAAGGCTCCCAGGGTTACTTACCTGGGATAGATTCAAAATCTATCTTCCTGGACAGGTGAGGTGCTTCTCAATGTCTCCCCTCCCTCTCTGCTGCCAGGCTCGTAGTTCTCACCAGGGGTCACAGATTTCCCTTAGGAGAGTTAAGCCCCAGTGATTTAGTGAAGGTAGCTTACTTATAAGAGTAACCATTAACATGAGATCCACCCTCTTAACAAATTTTAAGTGTTCTTGACACAAAAGCGTGGAGCACAAAGAAACTTTTGGAGGTGATGGATATGTTTATTACCTTGACTGTGATGATGACTTCACAGGGTGTGTGCATATGTCCAAACTCATCAAATTGTATAAAGTCAATATGTTGTTTTTATATATCAATTACACTTCAATATATTTTTTAAAAATTATTTATTTATTTGGCTGCGTTGGGTCTTTGTTGCCACATGCGGGCTTTCTCTAGTTGCAGCGAGCAGGGGCTACTCTTTGTTGTGGTGTGCGGGCTTCTCATTGTGGTGGCTTCTCTTGTTGCAGAGCACGGGCTCTAGGCGCACGGGCTTCAGTAGTTGTGGCACGTGGGCTTCAGTAGTTGTGGTCCGCGGGCTCTAGAGCGTAGGCTCAGTAGTTGTGGCGCACAGGCTTAGTTGCTCCGCGGCATGTGGGATCATCCCAGACCAGGGCTCGAACCCGTGTCCCCTGCATTGGCAGGCGGATTCTTAACCACTGCACCACCAGGGAAGTCCACTTCAATATTTTTTAATTAGTAACCTTTCTAGTTCCCAGTGTCTTAAGTGCCCAAACTGGGACCAGGATTAGCTCCTTCTGTATGGGCTTGCTTGCCAGGACATGGTCAGCACCCATTAGAAAAGCTACCGGTATACATATACATATATCCGCATATCTTTTCCCTCTTGCGTCTCCCTCCCTCCCACCCTCCCTATGCCCCCCGCCAGGTGGTCACAAAGCACTGAGCTGATCTCCCTGTGCTATGCAGCTGCTTCCCTGATTCACTTTGTTATAAAGCAGAAACTAACACACCATTGTAAAGCAATTATACTCCAATAAAGATGTTTTTTAAAAAAAGAAAAGAAAAAGAAAAAACTACCGGTAAACACTTTCCAGCCTTCACTAATTTTACCAGCAGAGGGCGCACAACAGACATGCAATTTCTATTGAATTATCAACCTTGCGTCCAGAGTGGTCCTCATAGAGCAGAGCTGTTTATGCTCCGAATTAGTTCTTCATTTGCCTCTCATGGTTAAGAGGCTCTTGCCTACTAGTTTCAGACGCACAGCCCAAGGACGTTTGCTATGACTGGAACAGTTTCATTTATCCTAGGAAAGGATCCACCTCACCAGGCTGGATTCCATGGTTAACTAGACCACTAATTTTGAAGGCGTGGCTCAGGAAAGGTAGTTGCAGATCTTAGGGTTTATCAGGAAGCCTGGGGGGGGGGTGGGGAGAGAGAAAGACCTGGAGGCACATCAGAATCAACTATGGATATTTAAAAAAAAATAAATTCCTGGGCCTTGCCCCCAGATCTAGTAGATCAGAATGTCCAGGCTGGTGCCCCAGGAATCTATACTTTAACACGGTGCCAACGGATTTCATTCAGTCAGATGTGAACCGGCGTTTGGGAACTGCTAATCTAGGGCAATCTCTGGTGTTCACATCTCAGTTCTGCTGCTGCAGCTCCAGCCCTTAGGGACATGGACAGTCATGGAGTCAGAACTAGGTGTGAAACCAGTGGGGCCTAGGCCAGCCCTTCCAGAGGGAGCAAGGCCCCTCCCAGTGAGGGGATGAGGGATGGTGGGTGGAGGGAGGTCTCTATAAGTTAAGGCAGCAACTCTGTCCCCTCAGATGTTATAACAGAATAATCACTGACCCCTCTCTGCATCTGCCGCTCAAAGTTGCAGGAGAAGCTAAGCCTTGCTTTCCAGGGAGCTCTCAGCACGTCTCCAAGCCCTCCATCCCGGCCCCGCATGTACACAGGGTGGGCGGCAGTCAGCTACACTTGGGGGGTGGGCTTCTCCAGCTATTCCGGGCTGGGCCTCCCTCCCCAGCACCGCTCCAGGTGGCGGTGCTCAGAGAAGCATTTGGTCCTGGTCTCCCTGACTGAAGGGCCCTGCTGAGACAGTTCTCAGCCACACTGAACTCAGCCAGAGCCAGTCCTCAGGCTGAATCGGGGGCCTGAGCAAATGCTCCGATACTGGGGGAAGGGTGGTGCTGGGGGTCCCAGTGACAGGATCCTACAGCCCCCAAAGGCTGAGCTGCGGAGTCCGGCTGGCTGTGTGGTTCCTAGCTATTGTCCAAGCCAAGGACATCTCAGGGACTCCTTTGGCCTGGAGCTGACACTTCTTCTGTCAGCCACTTGGGTTTCCTGGAGGATGTGGTCAGGGGTGTCCCATTCAGGGAGGAATGTCCCTGTCTGGCCTCCCGGATGTTGAGTGGCCTCCTGGTCAAGCCTCCATGGGTCAGGGGCACTGGCTGGAGCAAACTCACAATCCCTGCAAGGGGAGAAATCCTGGAGCTTGGAACCAGCTGGAAAGACAGTATGATATCATAGAAAGAGCCTCGACTTGAAGTAAGACAAATTTCCCTTCACCACTTACTACCTTGGACAGGTCAGCACCCATATTCTTATCTGTAAAATGGAAGGCATTATCCCTACCTCACAGGGTTGAAGGAAGATTAAATGAGCTAGTGAAAGAATATAAAATGTTTTAGCACAGGGTCTGGTATCCAATAGGCATTGAAATGTTCGTAGTTATTTCTCCAGGTCCTGTCTCTGTAGCACAGTTGAAGACTCAAGGGTACAGGTCTGGAAAGTGAAGGGGGGCTGTAGAGGGGAGATACTGGCCATCATGGATCGTTCCAGAGCTTTACTGAGGCTGAATGAGGAGCCCGCATCTCTTGAAGCCCCCCGCTCCTCACCACCCTCACAGCAACAAGGGTGTCACCGTTCTCTGGCCTCCTGAGTCCCCTTCCTCTGGGTGCACTCTGGGAACAGCCCATTCCCAGGTCCTCTTGCTCGGTCTGTGGGCGGCCTGGGGGCCACCATGCCACCCTGCTGCTGCCAGCAGGAAGTTCTGGGGCTGGGAGACTGGATGGAGCCCAGAGCTTCTCAGGATTCCTGGGGCCACAGTGGGGAACCCCCTGACTTCTTGGCTGTCCCCAGGTGCCTGAGCAAGAGCAACGTCATCCTACAGGAAGGGACGGGATTGGGCAGGTGAGCTGCAGAAGATACAGGCAGGTAGGATTGGTGAGTGCCTGCTTTTGGCAGCAAAACTACCAGAGCCTTGGCGGTACCAATTACCAAAAGGTAATTGTCTGGGGGCAGTTTTCAGAGTCTGGATTTTAAGGTGGGGACCAGCCAGCGTGGAAGGGACAGCCCTGAGGCCCACACTCAGGAGGCACCCGGGAAGGCTGCCCGTTCCTCTCAGAGGAGCTAAGAAAAGTGGAGGCTTTTCCCTCTTGCCGGTCAGTAAACCTGCTGAATCTTCCCAAAGGTTACTAAATCTAGATGATGCTAAGACCTTCCACTGGCTTCCCATTGCACTTAAATAAACCGACATTCTCCTCCCTGCTTGCTCAGCCACACCAGCCCCCTTTCTGTTCCTCAAATGCACCAACCTTACCCCTGCCTCAGGGCCTTGGTATCTGCTGTTTCCTCTGCTTGGGGTTCATTTCCCTCATAGCTGGTTGCTTTCTTTCATTTAGGTTTCAGCTCAGATGTTCTCTCTTCAAAGACGCCTCTTGGGGCTTCCCTGGTGACGCAGTGGTTGAGAATCTGCCTGCCAATGCAGGGGACGCGGGTTCGGGCCCTGGTCTGGGAAGATCCCACATGCCGCGGAGCAACTAGGCCCGTGAGCCGCAATTACTGAGCCTGCGCATAGGGAGCCTGTGCTCGGCAACGAGAGGGGCCGCGATAGTGAGAGGCCCGCGCACCGCGATGAAGAGTGGCCCCCGCACCGCAATGAAGAGTGGCCCCCGCACCGCGATGAAGAGTGGCCCCCGCTTGCCACAACTAGAGAAAGCCCTCGCACAGAAACGAAGACCCAACAAAGCCATACATACATACATACATACATAAAAAGAATGTAAGCAGACAAGAATAGCATTAAAAAAAATTTTTTTAAAAGCAAAATAATTAAAAAAAAAAAGACGCCTCTTGTGACCACTCTATCTAATATGTTGCCCTCCCCCCACCTCCTGCACTTTCTGTCCATTTACCCCGTTTTACGGCCCTTAGAGTCCTTATCACTCTCTCAAACGATCTCATTTATATATCTCATTTCTTGTTTAGTGTCTGTCTCCTTTATGAGAGTAGGATTTAATTTTGTTCACCTATGTATCCCTGGGGCCTAGAACAGTGGCACACAGTAGGTGCTCAGTAAACGTTTGTTGAATGCCTGAAAGGTGTCAGAGGCAAGCCTGGTCAGAGGACTTGGAATGTTGTCATCTTGACCCTGTTAAAGCAGAAAGGAGCGTGACCAAGGCGGGCCGGGACCCGGACTAAAATGCATCCATTAGGATGGACAAGTGTCCCCGCAGCCACTGAGAGGTGGCCCGGCCCTGCAGCCAGGTCACAAGAGCCAAAAGATGCCACAACAGTAGTCCATATCCTGGGCAAGAAGTCGGCATCTGAAGCCTGAGACAAGGTCCTGGGGTATTCCATCGGGGAGAAGCACAGCAACAGGGGCTTCAGCGGGCAGTTCACCAATAGACAACAGGACCCCAGCCCCTCGGGTGAGAGTCAGGGGCAGGACGTTGGGTGGGGACAACCGGTCAGAAAACACAGCCTTAACTGGGGGTACTAAGAAGACTCCAAAAACCAGGATCCAGGCAGAAACAAAGTGATGAGAACCAGACTGGCAGCTGGGCTGAGGCTGACAGCAGGCGGGAGTGGGGTTGGGCGGGGAAGTAGTCAGTGAGGGACTCAGGAGCAGACAGGCTGTTTGGGTGGGAAGCACGTCTGTTACCCTTTGCTGTTAGGGGCAGGGCCAGAGCTGCGTTCGCCTATCAGAGGACAGTGCTCAGGGGCTATCTGTCTGGGACCCCCTCCCCTCCTCTTGGGCTTCCAACAGGAGGGCTGCCTTTAGAAGCACCCCCAAGCAAAGAAATCTACCTGGGGCTGTTGTACAGTAGATACGCCTTCAGAGCCACTTTTAGTTTCTTTAACCATCGGATAAGGAGCTTTCACATCCATAGGACCAGATGTACAAGAAATACCTACAGGACTTCTGCTGGAGAGCCACCAGAAGTTCCCATTGGCTCAAAAAGCAATAAACTGTCCTGCCTGAGGCGTGGGCCTCCCCAGCCTTGGCTCCGCACCAGGGCTCTCAGCTGTCAGTGGGCCAGACTCCTAGTTGTCCTTCTGCTCAAGCCCCAGGGTCATTCCTGCCTCCCTACTTTTGCCCACTCCCCTCCTCTTTACCAATCCAAATATTACACTTTATTCAACAACCAGAATAAGTTCAGTGATTTTTTTGGTGACTCCTCCCTGACGCTGAGTATACGATGCTTTCAATTTCCATAGCACAGTCTTGCCCTTGGTAATATTCTTGTCTAATTTTTGTTCCCAAGTAGTTTCAGTGTGTACGTTGTTCTCACAACTAAATCAGAGGGTCTTGGAACGTAGGGGCTGAATCCTCCTGTTACATTTCTTCCAGCAAAGATCTGGGGGCATCATAGACCTATGTTAGCTTGAACCCTGCCCTCTTCAAGAAAGGGCAGGGGGAAAGAAATACTTTTGGTATCAGGGGCTGCTTGGTGAAAAATGGGGAAGCAGGAGCTAACGGCGTTGGAAGGAACTGGGCCTGTTGGGCAACCTATATATATATTTTTTGTATATATAAATTTATTTATTTTTGGCTGTGTTGGGTCTTCGTTTCTGTGCGAGGGCTTTCTCTAGTTGCGGCAAGCGGGGGCCACTCTTCATCGCGGTGCGCGGGCCTCTCACTATCGCGGCCTCTCTTGTTGTGTAGCACAGGCTCCAGACGCGCAGGCTCAGCAGTTGTGGCTCACGGGCCCAGTTGCTCCGCGGCATGTGGGATCTTCCCAGACCGGGGCCTGAACCCGTGTCTCCTGCATTAGCAGGCAGATTCTCAACCACTGCGCCACCAGGGAAGCCTGGGCAACCTGTATTTTTATTTTAAAATTTTGGGAAATAAGAAGAGAGCAGCCTACTCTCGACATCCTAGGAACCTAGGAAATAATGATGAGTCAATGTCTGCTCTCAAAACTTCTCTATCCCTCCGCCTGCACTGGCTCTCTAGAACCACATACCTGTCCTGTATTCCACCCCCTCCGGGTGTTTCTGACCACTGATGACATCATGTGAGAGAATGAATTAGTCCTGAAGAAGTGACTCAAAGGATGAGCATTTCAGGCAGCGTAGAAGGCTGGTAGGGAGTGTGCCTTTCTAGTAGGGCGAGCTGCCTCTTCCACTCATCACAATCAGAAATGTCTTCTTGGAGGAAAGCAAGACATGAAGGCATATGATAATCTATACAAATTTTATTTTAATATCAATTTGTATGGAAACAAGCAGGTGTCAGTGTTACACAGGCACGGAAAAAAGGGAAAGAAAAAAACCTCCAGTGATAATTGCTCTTGTATTTACACCGTTTGGTTTCAGCAGGGACAGGAAGTTTTACTGTTAGCTTCCTGTGGGAACTCCAGTTTCTGCACCTTCCCCTGCTGCCTCTCAGCATCACGATAGAGCAGGGATTTCTGAGCCTTCAATCGGCAAGCCAGGCACATGAAAATTGACTCCACGTTCTGGCTCTCTTTGGGGTCCTTGGCCGATGTCTCAAATAAGAGCATGTTGTGGGCATCGGCAAATTTCAGGGCTAAGTTGGAGGGCACCTGGATCTGTTCCCTCAAGTCACACTTGTTGCCCACAAGCACCTTCGGGACTAGTGGAGGCACGGCATGCCCATTGCATTCTTGGATCCACATTTTGAGGTTGGTGAAGGATGTCATCTTGGTGACGTCATAGACAAAGACCACGGCATGCACATTGCGGTAGTAATGCTCGACCATGCTTTTTCGGAAGCGTTCCTGACCGGCGGTGTCCCACACCTGAACCTGGAAGATACAAAGACCCGTATTTGGAGTCAGAAAATGAAACATGAACAGATAGGAGAAAACATGGTTCTGTGGCATTATAAAAATGAGGTGACAAGCCCTGACACAGGAAGTGGTTCTTCGACAAATTGGCAGAATGGACTTATCAACATATAGAGAGAAGTTTCTTTCAAGGTTTATTAAGTCTTTCTTAAGGTTTTTAGTTGAAAAACTGGAATGTAAATCGGTCAACTTTCCTGGAGGGCAATTTGGCAATATTATCAAAAACCTTAAAAATGTACAAAACTCTTAGAGCCTAGAATCCCACTTCCAGAAATCTATACAAAAGAAATAGCAGATAACGTAAATAAGTACTTGGGGTATAATATACAGCATGATGACCGTAGTTACCACTGCTGTATAATATATATGAAAGTTGTTAAGAGAATAAATCGTAAGAATTCTCATCACAAGGAAAAACTGTTTCTTTTTTTGGCTTTTTCTTTTTATTGTATCTGTATGAGATGATAGGTGCTCACTAAATTTACTGTGGTAATTATTTCACAATATATGTAACTCAAACCATTATGCTGCACACCTTAACCTTATACAGTCATGTACGTCAATTATATCTCAATAAAACGGGGGGGAGCAAAAAAAGAAAAAAAGAGATATGTGGTCAAAATTCTGCACAAAGATCTTAATCACTTAAAAAAAAAAAAAAACAGGAAACAACCTAAATGTTCACTAGGAGAGGAGCAGCTAAAACGTATGTATTGGGTTGGCCAAAAATTTCGTTTGGGGTTTTCCATATAATGTTATGAAAAACCTGAATGAACTTTTTGGCCAACCCAATATATATCTATACAATGGGCTATTATGCAGCCATTAAAATAACCTTTTCATAGAATAAATGGTGTAGAAAATGCTCATAAAATATAAGTAAGTGAAAAAAGTAGGAAACAAAATTTTTCATATGCTATGGCCCCAATTTATTTTTAAAAAGTTAAACATAGACAAATGCATAGGACTGGAAGTGTATATGCCAGGACATTAATGGTTATTTATGAGCAGTGGAACTTAGGTGATATTTACTTTCTTCTCTTTTTTTGTATTTTTTTAAATTTATTTATTTATTTATTTATTTATTTATTTATTTATTTATTTATTTATTTATTTATGGCTGTGTTGGGTCTTTGTTTCTGCGCGAGGGCCTTCTCTAGTTGCGGCAAGCGGGGGCCACTCTTCATCGCGGTGCGCAGGCCTCTCACTATCGCGGCCTCTCTTGTTGCGGAGCACAGGCTCCAGACGCGCAGGCTCAGCAATTGTGGCTCACGGGCCTAGTTGCTCTGCGGCATGTGGGATCTTCCCAGACCAGGGCTCGAACCCGTGTTGCCTACATTGGCAGGCAGATTCTCAATCACTGCGCCACCAGGGAAGCCCTTTTTTTTTGGATCTTCCAAATTTTCTACTGCATGAATACATCACTTTGGTTTTTTTTGTTTGGTTTGGTTTGGTTTGGGGTTTTTTTAATGATTTTTTAAAGAAAACAAAGTTAGTGTTAAAATCTCACCGTGTGGCTCAATTTATTTTAAGTTCATTTCTTTGTTATGTAAAAGGTAATTTAGCTCACTGGATTTTTCTTCTGCATCTCAGCTTTTGGGATAAGGCCAATCAGTAACATATGTAAAGATACAACTCCCAGGGGATACTCTGGAGTCTAAACACATTCAGCCCAATCTATTTCCCGTTATACATCCAAAGTCTTGGACAAGAGAAATCATGCTGAGAACGATGGTCCCAACGCCTTATACAATTCTCAGTTATGAAAGAAAATGTGATTATGGTCACTAATTGACTACTATGGTTCTTAAAACGAAGTATAGCCTTTATTTGGAGTTAGCAGTCAGTAAGTATAATCTAGTAATTAAATCTCTTTGCTGAATGAAGATCTTACAGGGCCCCAGAGTCATCATTGTGAACATCAGTTTTCATTGTCCAGGCTTCCCTTCATCTCCTCAATGGAGATGGCCACCATGTTCCTTTGGCACGACATTCGAATTCATCTCCTTCTTCTATTTAGATTTCCATGTCTCTTGGTCAGACTCTCCTCTCCTCACCCCTGGACTACAGCAAAGTCTTTCGGATTCTAGACGTCTCCACTCCAGTGCCTCTTGCACACTGCTTTCAAACTAGCCTTCCTAAATCCCTGCTTGCATCAGCATGTCACCCTCCTCTTCCGCCAATTCCGATAGCCCTCTACTGCATGTGGCATCAAAATGGAAACATTTCTGTCTGCCATAATCGGACCCCACCCAACCTGGTTTCCAACTACTCAGCTGCACCTGCTTCATTCTCTCCTCTGTACCTTTGGTGGTTGCCCCCTCATCGCTCTATCCAAAGCTCACCCATTCTTCCAGACTCGGCTCACACTGCACCTTCTTCCTAAAACCTTCTCCAACTTTTCTTCAATTCTCTTTCCTTAGGCATTCCTATCGCACTTTGAGTCTGTACCACACCATTTAGAATATATTTATTTTTTCTCTAGTCGTTTCATCAGTGTTCTTGGCATCCCTCCAGCTAGACTGTAAGCAGTCTTTTTCTGCATCAGATCACTCGTCATCATGCTTGTCATCAATATCGTCATCGTGATCAAAACGCAGTATTGGCCTGAGCCAGCAAAACTACTGTCTGGCATCCTAGGTACCTGCCAAGGTGATTTCAGAGACAACATTCGACTTTGGTTACCC
The DNA here is from genome assembly GCF_965194825.1 of Balaenoptera physalus. Classification (NCBI taxonomy): domain Eukaryota; kingdom Metazoa; phylum Chordata; class Mammalia; order Artiodactyla; family Balaenopteridae; genus Balaenoptera; species Balaenoptera physalus. Next base: position 113,668,501 of record NC_138903.1, on the reverse strand, counting down.
AGAAAAACATAAGTCCTCAAAGGCTGATTTGCTTCGGCAAGCAGAGACAGAAGAGATTTTCATTTCTTCCACCTCTCTGGTGCTCTGAGCAGGAAGAAAGAGGACAGCAGGCCAAGAAAGGAATGGAGGTCAGTGGGAAGAGGGCAGGTATCCTGCGAGAATATCATTACCACTTGGCTCCCACCCCCACCCTCCGGTAGTCGTAACTCTTGCCTCTGAGTAAGGCTGAATGCCTACCAGCCCTCAGGCATGTGGCAGATGCTTTAACACCATGAGCTCAGGACTCTAAAAATACCTGCCACTAGCAGGAACGTGGGTGGGAGTGTATGAGGTGTTTGGTGCTGAGTAGTTTGGCTGTTTGGCTTTTCTATGGCTTCAGAATTATGCACGCTACCCAAGCTGCCAGAACTGCAGGGAGGGCCCTCTCTGCTGGAGACCTCCTTTGCCTTTCCAGTGCCTGGGGAGCCTTGAAGCTTTTATTTGGAGGCTCAGAATTTCAACGACTGCTCTCATTCCAGCTCTTTAGAAACCCCACCCCAAGTTCTTTGCACCCCTGTCTGTGGTGAGAGGGGAGCCAGGAAGCAGGCTGCTCACAGCAGAGAATCAGAAGAGCCAATGCTGTGGCCTCAAGAGCTATCACGAAGGGAGAGCACGGCAGTCAGGCTCGCTGGAACACGACCGACCTCATTTTGTTTCTGGGTTGAGTGTCCCTGTCCTTCTCAGCATCCTCATAAACCCCTGGCCTCTGTCGGACAATGAAAGCATCTCCTCTCCCTTTGGCAGCTGGCGCTCCCTCACCCAGTCCTCCCTTCCTGTGGGCACGGCATCTGACGCCTGCCCCTTAGCCACACACATGCCCCCAGGACCCTCTTTTCTCCCGAAGGGCCAGTGGGGTATAGTGGAGTCAAACCAACTAGGGTGCAAATCTCAACCCAATCACGTCCTACTAGTTAGGTGTCCTCAGTCAGGTTACTTTATCTTCAGCGTCCTCCTCTGGAAACTAAGGATAAACACAGCAATCTGGTAGCATTCCTCGTAAGTACAGGACACAGTGCCTAATACACTCCCGCTTCGTCCCTGGCCTGAAACCGCCACCATCAAGTCTGGCCAGACAGCTAATCGGGCTGGCGCTGTTGGAAACGCAGCAGTAGATGTGGAATTGGGAAAGCCGGGTTCTAGCCCCTCAGCTTTCTAGCTGAGTCAATGACCAGCCAAATGAAATAACATGCGAGGAAGAGCTTTTGCACAATATAAAGTGCTCTGCAAATATTAGCTGTTGCCATTGTCTCAGAGGGCCCATGAGCCCTGTCCTGGTAGCACTGCTCCTTGGATCCGCTGGTTCTCATCCTGGAAAGCGCAGAAAGCTTGGCTTCTTTTTTTGGCTGCACCACACAGCATATGGGATCCTTCTGCCCCGACCAGGGATTGAACCTGTGTCCCCTGCATTGGAAGCGTGGAGTCTTAACCACTGGCTCGCCAGGAAAGTCCAAGCTTGGCTTCTTGATGATGAGATAGAGCCAAGGCAAACACAGTCAGTGGGGAGGGGGAAGAGAGAGGAAGGCCAGCAACATGCCATGGGTGGCTGGGGGCAGGCCCAAAGTGACAGGGACTCTGGAGAGTCAAGGGGCACAGGGTGGGGAGCTGCCAAAGATAAATCTAGCCTTGTAAACCATTTTCCTGGGGCTACCGCTGCCTGAGCAGGCTTCGGCAAGTCCCTCCCCCCTGCACGTGCTCTTAGCTGACATGGGTATTTCTTATCCCTAGGGAAGACATCTGGCGTCTTTCTACAGATAAGGCATGAATGTCCTTTTGTTGGAGGCTGGTGGAGCGGGGGTAGAAGTGGAAAAAGAGAGAAAATACATCTGTAACCTTTGGAGGATGCCCGAGTGGATGACGGGAAAAGTTTAAGATAAATCTTTCTTCAGCTAGCTGGCTGTCCCATCTGCATCTAAGATACACCACGTTCACACACCAGGCTGACACAGAGAATGGCAAAGGAGGACGACAAAGAGAAACTCACCCACAGCAAGAGAGGCAGCAAGGGAGACAGAGAATCAACAAAACTGCTGGATAATTAACCATTCAGCTAACTGGCAGGAGATGGAAGCTCAGAAGCCCTAAGGAAGACATGATGTCATTCTGACTGCGGGCAGCTTCCGAGGGAACGCTTAGCTCAGCCACTCGGTAATGTAACACACGAAGGTGTTTTTCCAAGTGATCAGCGGAGGAAGAGAAATCCACAATCCTGAGCGGCACCTGCCCACAGCCTCGGCTGTCCTGCAGCGTGCCTGGTCTGGAGTGCTGGGGCAGAGGGGGTGCCCAGGCTATAGGAGGAACCCAACTGGACAGCAGGGGGTGCTTGCATGAAAATTTACAAGGAATGGTTCAAAAATTAGAACTGAGCCTCCCCTCTACTACCTGCCCACCCCCAAACACACGCCCCAGTCGGCATTTTCCAATGTTTTAGACTGAGACAGGCGCAATATTTAGCTAAACCTGTAAGGTGACAGACACTTAATGGTCATTAAGGGAAGCTCCACCCTGCCTTTGGGGATTGGGGGAGGCCTCCATCCTTCCTAGGCTGATGTCAGGAAGGACTGTCAGCTTTCCCATATGATGTCTTACCATGTCCCTGTCACAGGTAACTTTGTGGGTTGGATGGACGATGGGGCTGGCCCAGAGTGGGGATTTACATGCTCTTCTAAGCCAGGCAGCATGGTGTGTGGAAAGAGCACCGAAAAGGGAATAGGAGACCTGAGTTGTAGGCCGGGCCCTGGGTGATCTTGAGCAAGTCACGCTCCCTCTCTGAGCCTCAGTTTCCTCTCTGTAAAATAAGGAAGTCAGATTAGAGATGCTCTAAGGTCTCTTCCATCTCTGAACATCCTCTGATTCTCATACCCAAGGTGAGACAGTCAAGGTGCAAAAAGTAAAACCCGGCTCAATGTCTGGGGTGCAGCTGAAGGTGACATCTTGAAGGTTCCTGGGTTCTGGGGCTGAAACCCTGGGCCCCTGGCCTAGAAGAGACCATAAGGCTGGTTGCCCGGCATGCCACCTCGCCCTGAGCACAATGCCCCCCAGCCAGATACTGCCCCGCTAGAGGAGAGAGCAGTAGGAAAGAGCATGAGCTCGGCATCTAGGTTGAAATCCTGGCCCTGTCACGGGGAAGGCAGGATAGTGAGATGGCGAAGTGCTTGGGCACAAGAGTCAAAGACTGAAGCTCAGATCCACATACCTTGGGGCAAATTATTTAATCTAACTTTGGTCTCCTTATCTCTAAAACAAGAATGGTAATAATAGTCCTAATTTCATAGGGTTGCTGAGAAGATCAAATAAGATAGTGCATGGAAAGTGCCTAGCCTGTGCTCTTTGCTTCTTCAATAAATAGAACTTGGTGTTATTATGATTATTGCCTACTCGTTGTAGGCTTTTCTTGATGTTCTTGTGAACCAGGAAATACTGGATTATAAATCTTGTGAAGGCATGGGGGACACATTGATTGGAGACACCAAATGGGGCTTCAAGGCCCTAGGGATGGCCCTGGTAATTAAGACAGTAGCTCCAAATATGCTAAATTAGTCGTCCCCCTGCAGGGGTTGACAGTATGTGCCACCCTGGGACACAGGGGGGCAGCCCAGGAGAGGCCACACCCTACTCTTGAACTGAGAGAAGAGCTTGCTGAGACCTCTCTGCCACTCTCCTGTGAGCACTGGCATTTTAGAGCCTGACAGGCTTCTCTCACTGGCTGTGGTCTAGGGCCACCTCAGCCTGGGGACTTTTCTCTCTTCCCCAAAAGCAGTCACCTCCTAGCGTGATTTGGGTACCTGTTCCTTGAGAAACTTCAGGCCAGCCGGAGTATGGGGCAAAATCATCTCCTATGGAGCTCATTTGCTAGCTGCCATTCTCTGCCATCTCCCCAAGGACATGCTGGTCTTGCCTGCTGGCTGGGGCCCTGAGCTTGCAACAGCTTTGCCAGAGGCAGGGTCCCCATCCCGCTGCGCCCACACCCCACCCTGAGCTCCTTCAGAATCTGCACTCAGAGGGCTCCTCCATGAGCAGTGTCACAAGGTTTTGCCCTCTTGAAAATATCATCTTCCCAAAAAAGCCTGTGTTAAGCACTTATCTGCACGTGGTGCTGTGCTGGGCTCTGTTTCTAGTGAGTCACATTGTCACAGGCTCTGCCCTCTGGGAAAAAGTCCGGAATCTTTGGCAGAGACTGTAAAATCCAGTTTGATCAAGTACTGGGTGTTAGAAGGGAAGGAATCTTTGCAAAATTTCCCCAAGGCCATTGGGTAGTGACCCTCTTCCACTCGTTTTCACCTCCCACTTTCTGGCTTCCTCCTCTCCTCTCCCCCTGTTCTCCTTCCCTAGACTCCCAAACGCTTCCTTTTTCCTCCATCTAAATTTCAAGGGGACTTATTTCCCCCTCTCTTAAATCCAGAGGATTCGTTGGCTCAATGTGACACAATTTTAAACAAGCGATAGCATTAAATTCAAAAGGTTTTGAGGGTTTAAGAGCACATCCATAAGTACATTTCTATTTTGGATTTTAGAAGGCATGTTTTAGAAATGCCAGAGTCTTACAATGTTACATTAAAGAAGTCCTAGCCAAGCAGATATTGACATAAGAGCCCTAGGAAAGGATGGAGACAGATACCTACTTTGACTTTTAAAAGGAAATGTAGCAATTCCCTCCAAAATGCGAGGGGCAAAAAAATATCACTGTTTCCAAACAGTGCCCTATCTTCCTGATCCTGGGTCTCAGTTGTTTTCAAGAGCACTCCCTTACCAATACTGAGCTGCCCATCTTCCTGACATCTATTGCCTTGGCCTGGTCTCTGAAGCCATTTTAAAACACATTCATTTTAATAATGAAGGAGTCAGGAATCTTGTACAGTTTAGAGCATTGCATCATTCTCCTCAGTTACTCAGTCCTTCTCTCCACATCACTCAGAAGAGAGGCCCTGTGGTCATTGGGGCTGTTTACCCAGCAGGAGGGAGGGTTACCTTCACCCGAAAGTGTCCGACCATAGGCTCAAGAAAAGGCCAGCTGTGGGACTTCCCTGGTGGCACAGTGGTTAAGAGTCCAACTGCCAATGCAGGGTACATGAGTTCGAGCCCTGGTCCGGGAGGATCCCACATGCCACAGAGCAAGTAAGCCAAATGCGCCACAACTGCTGAGCCTGTGCTCTAGAGCCCGTGAGCCACAACTACTGAGCCTGCATGCCACGACTACTGAAGCCCGCGTGCCTGGAGCTGGTGCTCCACAAGAGAGGCCACCGCAATGAGAAGCCCGTGCACTGCAGGAAGAGTAGCTCCCGCTCGCCGCAACTAGAGAAAGCCCGCGCGCAGCAACAAAGCCTCAACTCAGCCAAAAATTAATTAATTAATTAATTAATTAATTAAAAGACAAAAAGAATTAAGAAAAGGCCAGCTGTGGGTCTAAAGAAGTTGGTCTTTAGTGCCCAGTGCCTTCTGAGGTGGCTTTCCTGCCCATAACCCTGCCCCCTCTGCTCCTCTGACACATGAAGCTGCCCTTGCCATGTCCTCCCTCCCTCCGTCCTCTGCACATTGAAATACTACTGTCCTATCGAGTTTCTACCTTTTCTGAACCAAAAGTGAGCACAAATGGTCAGACAAGAATATCTGTACTTAGCCTACTTGACAAACTAAAGAGAGGGGGGCACCAAGACACTTCCCTTAGCCCTCAGATAAGTTGCTCTGCATTTTTACAAAGGCCTGCTGAAGACAATACCAACAGAATGAGTAACGGGCCTTAGGTACCCAGACAAATAAAGAAGATATCATTTAAGGGGTACTTTCCAAAAGAACTAGTTTTATCTATTATGAAGTGTTGGCAGGTAACCCTGTCTCAATTTCGTTAAAAGGGCTCATGGCTTTGTGCCAGAAGCACCCCACACCACTCCTATTCCAAATCAGCCTTAAACTTAATTATAACTTGTAATTTAAAATAAAGCAGCTTTCATTCTCTATGGATTTCCATCTCCCCCCACCCCCGCAAGGCCTGGGGACTTAGCCAAAGCAGGTTTTTGCAACCTATTGGCACCCACGAGGTAGAAGGGACCTCAAGATGTGTAAAGCGCTTTGGGATCCATCCCACAGACCAGGACGGAGATCCCTCATACCGCCCTCTGCCCACAGGTGCCGCTGCTCCCAGCTCAGGGTCAAGGATAGGATCAAACAGGCTTTTCCTACCGGGAGCTGTCAGGCAGGGGCAAAGGGCATGAATGCAACCACTCCCGCCTGCCCTCAAAAAACGGGTGAGGTGGGTACTGGGCCACTGAGAGAGGCGAAGGGGATGAGGACGTGCCGAGGGTCTTGGGCTCAGCAAGCGGCGACACAGCCACGCGCTGGACATTTACAACCACTAGAGCAACGCCTCTGGCAAGGCCCCCTCCCAGATCCCTCCCTTCCCGGACCTGACCGTCTGGATCACCTTGATCTTCTCGCCCTCGATTTCCACGGTCTTCTCCCTGAAGTCCACGCCGATGGTGGCCTCAGTCTTGTCCGGGAAGGTCCCCCCGCAGAAGCGGAAGGTCAGGCAGGTCTTGCCCACGTTGGAGTCCCCAATCACGATGATTTTGAAGATGCGAATCTGCACGTACTGGTCCAGCGACGAGTCCAGCTCCAGGGACGCCAGGCCAGCGGCCGAGGCGGGCTGCAAGTTCCCATGGCCCAGGATGGGCTGCGCCATCTCCCCCGGACCGGACCCGGGCCCCAACCCCCCTCGAGGGCTCCACACAAAGAAAACGGCCACGTTAGTGCGCTCGAGGCGAGCGAGCTTTGTGCGTGTGTGTATATGTGTGTGTGTGCGTGCGTGTCTGTATCCGCGCGTGTGTGCGTGCGCCAGCAACGTGTGCGCGCGCGCGCGTGAAGGGGTGCCTCTCACCCCAGCCGCCCCCCCTCCTCCAGCGCACCCTCCTAGCAGCTCTGAGACAGCGACACAAAAGCCAGGGAGGGGAGGAGAGATGGAGGAGAGTGGGCAAGCGTTCTCCTTGCGCCTGTGCGCTGGGACGGGACGCTCGGGCGTGCGATCCTACCGCGCTCCCCAGGCCGCCGCTGCCGCCACCGCACCTTCGCCTAGACCCTCCCCTGCCTGGACTCCAGGGACACACCGGAGGGAGGAAGCCTAAGGAGGAAAGGGTGGGTGGGGAGAGCCGCACACACCACCCCAGGATGGTCTTCTTTTCTCCTTGCCCCCATTTATTTTATAGGTTTATAGGTTTCGGGCTCCCCACCCCCACTTTCTTGGAGCGCACGGGGTCAGCGGGCACAGCTGGGGAGGACAAAGAGAGCTGCACCCTCAGGCATCTCTGGAGCACCTCGGCCTCGGAGCGACACTACTCGGCGGGGGTGGGGTGCGGGGCGGAGATACCTCCTTCACCGCCTTCACCAAGCGGCCGGCAGCTGCGCCGCGCCTCCGCAGCCCCCTCCCAAGCCTTAGGATAAAACGATGCTCTGTCTTATTGAGAAAGCAGGTGCGCTCGCGCGCTCCAAGGAGCCGGGGAGGGCGCTGCCAAGACACGCTGTGGGTTATGGGGGTCCGCGCAGCTGCGAGAGGTAGGCAGGGGCACGGGTGTGCGTGTGTAGGGGGAGTTAGTGTTTCTGTCACAGACCTGTCAGATGTAGGGGGGCGCGTGCCAGGCGCCAACCTCCCCTCATCACACCACGAGCACCCATCCTCTGAATGTTCAGGAGAGTGGCTCCCATTGGCTGCCGCAGTCGGTTGTGTTTGTCTGGCCAATGGGGAAGGCCCGCCACGGGAGAGGGCCGAACATGGGGTAGAAGAAGGGGGAAGCTGGTGGTGGCAGCTTCAGCAAAAGGGGACTTTGTTTCCGGGGCTAACCATTACAGGTCCAGGTGGAGGGATCTTGGGACATGGCATAAACCTCACAGTGTGTTGCATTCCCGAGCCCTCCATATAATCATAAATCCTTCCAGAATGGTGGAGTTTCAAAAGGAATTAGAAACCCCTAGGAGCGTTCACCCCTCTGCAACTGAATGTAGAACAAAGTGGTTGGGTCTAATTTGCCAGAAGCCTAGGTTATGCGTGGAAGATGATAAATGAACAGAACTTTCTTACGGTGTTAGGGGGCAGCTTCCCAAGGCTTAATAAGCATCACACATCTTGGTCAAGACCAGTATTCCCTCTGCCGAAAGTGATTTGCAGGTTCAGAATTTGTTTGAAATCAACTCTGCTGAGGTACAATTTACATACAATAAAATGTGCCCGTTTATGTTTGCTTTTAAGACTCTATCCCTCCTCCCACATACTTCATAAGCTAAGGAAATATTGACACATACCAATAGCACCAATGTATGAGTTATTTGCTAACGCCATCAAGGTCAGGGATTCCAGCAGCACACGTGAGTTACCATCTTATTTGTGTGTGAGGCTGAGCTGCAGAAGAGACAAATATGACTAAATCCATTCCCACTATGAGGAAAACAATTCAGTGCATCAGTGATAGATCTGTAAGCAAACTGGAATGTGACTGCTCAGCCAAGTGCAAGTTACTCAAAATGGCGGGGAAAATGGGGTCTTCTAGTTAAGAAGCTTTTTAAGCTGAGTTAGCAGATATATTTATAGCTAACTCTTTTAGCATATACGTGGGTCACCCATTTCTAAAACCCTAGATTATACTATTCAATATTAAACCTCGAGAAGGATTTAATCTTAGTTGGCTAATCGAAGGTCATCATTATGAATACCAATTATCATTGTCCAGTGTGAACAGTAATCCTCATTGTACAGTATTTTGTTTTTGATTGGTCGATGTCTAGATAATAGTTGGCCGAATCATTCTCCTCTGAATTTGAAGCTAATGCTCCTGGTGATCATTATCTACAGAAGAGTAGCTATTTTTTAAAAAAGGTAACTATTAATTAGGCATATCCAGTAAGTAAGAGTGAAAAGAAGGGCTTCCCTGGTGGTGCAGTGGTTAAGAAACCGCCTGCCAATGCAGGGGACACGGGTTCGAGCCCTGGGCCGGGAAGATCCCACATGCCGTGGAGCAACTAAGCCTGTGCGCCACAACTACCGAGCCTGCGCTCTAGAGCCCACAAGCCACAACCACTGAGCCCGCGTGGTACAACTACTGAAGCCTGCGCGCCTAGAGCCCGTGCTCCACAACAAGAGAAGCCACCGCAATGAGAAGCCCACGCACGGCAATGAAGAATAGCCCCTGCTCGCTGCAACTAGAGAAAGCCTGCACGCAGCAACGAAGACCCAACACAGCCAAAAAAAAAAAAAAAAAAGAGTGAAAAGAAGCTTTGCTAATTCATAGCCATAATTAATGCTAACTTTCTGGGAGATATAAAAAAATATTACATCCACATAAGATTATTTAGACATATGCTCCCAGCAAAAACTTGTCACTGAGTCTGAGAGTTCACATTATATTTGTAAGGTAGAAACACTGATTTCTGGAAATGTGGTATATCAAAATGGGCCCCATGCCCTAATAAAATACTCTGTGGAGTGAGATTTTGGGGAAATTTCACTTATATTTTTGGAGTTATTCAATATGTGTAAGTTGCTTTTGCCACCCAAAATGATAAAATATAATTTTTTATTAAGAGGACAAGAAAACCTCATGGTATCTATTGCAAAAATAAATGTGCTGTACAATGTCTTTTTTGTATGTTAATTGTGCATCATTAAATGACTGTCTTTCAAATACACCCAGTTGTTTTCATAGGTATCTGATCGTCATGATTGTGATAGTGTTTTCCAAAGCTTCTTTCACCAACAGATATGATTAACTTTGTATTTAATCAATCCATGTTTATTATTGGCTTTTAGAAATAGCAATAAATGTCAATGTCTGCAAGACCTTTAAAATATGAAATAAGTAGAAATAATTTTTTACCTTATTGTGGAATTGATATTTTCAATATTTATCCCCCCAAACAGCGCTAGGTTAAAAGGCAACTACTGGGACTTCCCTGGTGGCGCAGTGGTTAAGAATCCACCTGCCAATGCAAGGGACACGGATTTGAGCCCTGGTCCAGGAAGATCCCACATGCCGCGGAGCAACTAAGCCCGTGCGCCACAGCTACTGAGCCTGCGCTCTAGAGCCTGCAAGCCACAACTACTGAGCCCACGTGCCACAACTACTGAAGCCCACACACCTAGAGCCCATGCTCTGCAACAAGAGAGGCCACCGCAATGAGAAGCCCGCACACTGCAACAAAGAGTAGCCCCTGCTAGCCACAACTAGAGAAAGCCTGCACGCAACAACGAAGACCCAATGCAGCCAAAAATAAAAATAAATAAGTTTACTAACAAAAAAAGGCACCTACTACCTGCACTTCTGAACATTAACCTATTCTTAATGAGTAAGGGAACCCTGGATCATTTTCACCCAATAAATACTGCTTCCTGGGTTAAACTTCCTAAAACAACTTTGTAATTTCATTCTCTATCCCTATTCCACTAAAGATAATAACTTCATCACCTACAATATTAGGGCCAAACTCTTTTGCCTGTTCAAATCTGGCCCCACCATATTCACCTGTCCTTACTTACTTCCTAGCATGTACTCTCTACCATTGTCCCCTGAAAACGTGCTGGGTTTTGTTTTATACCTCCAAGCAGCATGGTGCTTCCTCTAAGATACTTTACAAATATTAGCTCATTTAATCTTCATAACAACTCTATGAGATTGGTAGAAGAGGAAAGTGAGGCACAAGTTAAGTGACTTGCCCAAGTGGCAGAGCCAGGATTCAACCTGGGGCAGACCGGATGCAAAGTCAATGGTGCTTAACCACTGAAAATATTACCTTTGGTCCCAGAGTATTCACCATCTGAAATATCATTCCTTCTCCTCCACTATTTGAATTTTACTACTCATCCTTCAAGACACAGCTCAAGTAACACTTCTTACATGAAGTCCTTCCTTAGCTATTCCATCCCATATTTTCTCTTGCTCTTGCACTACATCAGATATTATTTATTATTTAAATGACCAGTATATGTCATCTCCCCAACTAGACAGTGACCACTTCCTATACTTTTCATATCCCAGAGCTCCTTTAATAGCACAGTCCAAGTGGCAAGTGCTCAATAAATACCTGTTAAATGAACATGTAACTCAAAACTTTGAAATAGGCATATGTTATGTTTTGCATACAGCCAATAATTTATTTCCAATTTAGCTTACATTTGGTAGAGTCAAAACACCTATTTACACTCAGCCCCTCACCCTACTCCTCCCACAACTCTTAAAATCCTGCTTAGGAATACTCTCACAGAAAGTCTGTGAAGCACGAACTCTTTTTGCCAGCATCTTGCTCTCAAGCACGGAAGCCATAATAGCAGGAGACTGTCCGCAGCACCTCGTACAGCATCTAGGACACAGAACTGCACAATATAAAAGCGATTTGGGAAAGAGAGCGCGGAATGATTACTTGTCCTGCAAACAGGGGCTGGGTGGGAAAGCGCCAGCAATTTGTAAAAGACGGAAGTCCACTCCGAATCTGGGAAGCCAGGTCCCCCGGCTGGACCTACGGAAAGACTGGAAGTGGACTACAGCCAGAGAACCCGGAAAGCTTAGTACCTAGTAATTAGTGGCCTAAAACAGAAGAACAAACTGCGGTGCTGGGGCCACGCTTTGTGAGGTGCCGTTACAGGTTCCCGCCATCGACACAGCGGCAGCACCGGCCACAACCGCCAGGCAAGGCGGCCCCGCCGGTCCCTCCTTGGACAGCTTTTGAGCTCTCTTAGCGGAACGCGTTGCCATCAAACCCGCAGAAGCTTGCAAGCAACTCAGCCTGGGGTCTTTCCAAGTGTTCGGACAGCTAGGCGCATGCGCCCAGCTTCTCCCCGTGCGGACCAATCGCAATGCGGCGCTGAGCGTTACGCCTGCGCAGTAGGTCTCCAGTCGCGCTTCCCCTTCCCCTGCTCTAGAAGGCCGGCTTAGCTGTCCAATGCCCACCCGGGGCTGGGAGGAGGAGCCTACGTAGAGTGCGTGTGAAGGGAGCCGGAGGAACGGGCCAAGGCCCACGGTGTTTGACCTGTGGGTACGTGCTTAAGAAGAAAGGAAAGGAGGAGGAGGTCCAGAGTAGCGGTTGCCGAAATGTACCGGTGTGGAGGCCTGGCGGCGGGTGCTTTGAAGCAGAAGCTGGCGCCCTTGGTGCGGACGGTGTGCGTCCGAGGCCCGAGGCAGAGGAACCGGCTCCCAGGTGACTGACCCATCCCGGACAAACCCCACCTTGAAGACCAAGGGCCTGGGTTCTACAGGCTCCCTATGCCCCTCAGGCCTCCCCCCCCCACCCCCACCCCTGGGGAAAAACTATAAACACACTTACAGTCGCGTGAATTCCGAATTGGCGGGATCCAAACCGTGAGTTTCGCAAGCCGGTGCCGGCCTGACCTTCAAGGGATTTGAGCCCAGTAGTCAGTCGGCTTGAGGCCTTTTCCTGGGACGGTTTGCTGTTCAGGTATAACAGAACAGCTGGCTGTCTCGTATTGTCCAATGCCACCTCCCGGCCACCCCCAGTTCGCCTTTTTAGAGCAATGAGGTGAAGTAGACTTTGTCATTTATCGATTGAGAGACTTTAAGCAGGACACTTAAGCCCTACGCCTCAGTTCCTTCTGTAAATGAGCATATTACCTGCCTACCTTCCAAACCCCAGATCAGATTCATAGATTTGAGTGCCCTGTGAAACAGAAACAGTGCAATCAGTGCAAGTAAGGAGTCAGTACGCCGTGCGCCAGCCACGGGGAAGAGTTGGCCCAGAATTAGTCTGAGATGCCTGCTCAGTGTAATTCTTGGTAGTCTCAACGCTTCGAACAAACAGTTTGCAGAACGCATTGTATTTGCCCTCCCTGAAGTTGTTTCAGCAAATTTTAGAGCTAGAAGGGATTTCGTAGTAAAGTTCAGCCCACTCATTTTATAGATAATAAACCGAGGCACAGAGAGGTGAAATTGCTTGCCCAAGGTCACATACCTAAGTAACAGGCAGAGCAAAGGTTAGTTTGCCAGTCTCTAGGTCCCTAATCCTCTTGCCTCAACTCCACACTGCTTCCTAAAGTTTGACCTCAAAAGGTTAAGGATTAATCCGGTTCCCCTTTAGCCCATTGGGCATCAGATTCCTTGAATTTATCTAAGCATGTCTTGAGCCTGCTGATTTCCAACCCGCACAATTTCAGGGGGGTAAAGAATTATCCACCTGTAGGAGGTGCTGTTTTGTTGTTCTTGTTTCTTTTATCAATCATCTTTGGCCACCCGAGGATATTCACATTTGCTATGTCAGTGTGGAACTGCCTTGAGGCCTTTTCAATTTGGAACTGCCTTCTGGGTGCTTTAAAAAAAAAAGTGGAAAATATTTCCCTTAGATTGTGAGAGTCTACGGAAATGTGCATTTGAATAGTTTTTCCAGTTGCTGTGCCTCAAGAAAATGTTTCCTGATGGGTATACCTGACGTATGTTCTAAGACATGTTGCTTTGGGAACTTAAAAACCAGATTAGATTTTAAAAACTAACCTCCTGTCTATGATGTCATCTGTATGGGTTTTGTGCATTGAAATGAGGATGCTCTATGTAAGTTGGACAGAAATTTAGGTAAGCTGAAGATTTTCATTCACACTGGGCTTTCAAACTTTGTGTACTTATTTTGCTTAAAACTCACAACTTTTGCCAGCATTCTGAAGTCTGACCAAAAGTTCACATCAATTAAGTATGGATTTGCAAAGGTAAATTGATTTATGAGACATCTGAGGTGGTTGGTGATATTAGAACTACTGAAAAATACTCACTGAAAATGTTCTTTTCCATTGCATGACTTTATTTTAAGGCAGTCTGCTGTAGAATATATTCTGACTTCTCGACATATCCATCATTTCTTTGTATACACTTACTCTTTGTCCTTTGGCCAAGCACCAGAGTATAACATCATTACCTTTAGCAGTGGGTGGGGGTGGTTACAATTTCAAAAAGCAATGCTTCTGTCATTTAAGGAATCAACCTTGTTTTCTGGCTTGATTACTGATTGCTTTTAATCTGGTTTCTTTTGCGCATAGCAGCATTTACCATATGTTTTTGCATAGATCAGAAAGAGGCATTGTTTGTTGATATGCCATTTCCCCTCCGTTTTTCCCTTCCTCCCCACTAGTTCTTTGCCAGGATTACAGCAAACTTGAAACCTCCCTTGAAACATCTCATCCACATCTGTCACCATTGTCAGGTTCATTTCCATTATATGTTGCCTTTTACCTTAAAACCATAATTGCTATTATTTGTTTATTTACTTTATTTGGATGCTCTGCCTCTTTCCAGAAATGATTAAAGGTAATTAATAGTCACCACTTTATATCTGCATTCAGCACTGAGCAGATTGGTTAGGTAGTAGATATTTTCTGTTCTGTAGTATTTTATTTGGTTATCAAACATTGTGCCACCGATGTGATCAGACTGATCACCGACCCCTGAGGTGAGGGTCAAATGTTTGAACATTTTTCTCTGTTCAGAATCCTTCTCACCTCTTTAAAAAGGAAACTGGACATCTTGTGGGCAAGGATCCAGGCTTCCTGGACACTGCCAAATGACACTTTCTTTGAAGCCTAGAAGATGAGCCTTTACCCACTCTTTCTGCTGAGGCAAAACTTTCCAGAAGAAAATTTTAACAAGTCAGCATTTTCTGCAACCAATTAATATGTTGTATTTTCTAGACATTTTCTAATATTTTAAGGGAGTTGTTGCATATTGTAAGTTTTATGTTTCCAAAACTTGCCTGGTCATATAAATTGAGTGGAGGGCCAACCCTAAAAGTACTGAATGAGAATCTCTAGGAGAGAGCCTTGGGAATTTATATTTAACAAGCCCCTTGATGTAATTCATATGATCAGGCAAGTTTGGAAACTACTGTTCTGATGAATAATGACTCTTTCCCTTCCGTTCCTCTGACCTAAGGATTAAAAACCAAACTGAGCAGCCTTGAGTCTCTTGTGATTTGTGTCAGGTTCATTTTCTGATATTCAGAATAGTAGCAGCCGTTCTCCCCTCCTAAACTATACGCTGTCTGAGACAGGAGTTATGTCATATTTATCTTTGTGTCCTCAGCATTTTGTACAGTCTCTGGCACGTGGTGAATTCTCAGTGACTGAACCCTAGTACTGTGAAGGACTTAACTTTGCAGAATAGAGTTAGATTTTTTTTTTCTGTCTTCTAAATCATTTTTCTTCTGGTGCCTTCAGAGTGTTTCACACAAGAGGCATCTAACTACAATGGACAGATCATCTAGGCTTGTCCTATCCTGTGTTTTATCCATGTCAGAAAAATAAGTTTGACATTCAGAAAACAAGATTCAAGAGCATATAGACCTCTTAACCACTTGAGATTCCTAGGTGCCTCAATTGTGTGGATGTATTTCTGGAAAAGGCCTTCTGGGAGTATGGAAAAACAGGAGATTATGAAATCTACAGAAATGAATTTGCTAATTTAGGTACTATTCTAATGCTAGCCTGTGGTATTTGAAGTTACTAATTTATTATTAAGCAGCCTGTACAATGGGATATGGCCAAAACTTCTTTGCAAAGAATTCTTCAAAATGTTCAGTCCTTATCAGTAGAACTGGGAAGAATTTCTACTTCCTTATTTTATTCATTAATTCAAGAAATATTTGTTGAGCAAACACCTACAGGAATTGAATCTTTGCACGATATAATGAATATAGGCAATAATGTTGTATTATCAGACTTGCTAAGAGACTAGATCTTAATTATTCCAATCACTAAAAAGAAATGATAATTATATGACACAGTAGAGGTTCTAATTATCGCTAAAATGGCAATCATATTATTATGTATAAATGATCAAATTTAAAAAAAAAAGAATTGAATCCTAAGTGTGAGGAAGGAAGCTCTACCTCTGTACATGTGGTCTGACTGCAGAAGATCTAAAACAAGTAGATTGGGGCAATAAGAAGTCAAGGAGTAAGGTGGCTTTCCCACATTAATAAGACAAGTGAAAAGGCATGTTTCAGTCATAATGTAAAATCTCCTAAAACTTTGAGGCTATGGGGGGAAAGGAGTGGGAATAATTTTATAGGTAAAAGAAAATTGGAGGGAAAATATGAACATCCATACAATATTATCACCTTTTACAAAATTAAAGTCACTAGGTATGTAAAAAGTTGGTTTGTTAATGACAGTATTGTATTATATTTCTTTTCAAGCAATAGTTTAAATGTAAATCCATTTACTTTGTAAAAAATCAATTTACTTTTTTTTTTTTTAAAGGAACTCCTTTATTTATTTATTTATTTCTGGCTGTGTCGGGTCTTCGTTTCTGTGCGAGGGCTTTCTCTAGTTGCGGCAAGCGGGGGCCACTCTTCATCGCGGTGCGCGGGCCTCTCACTATCGCGGCCTCTCTTGTTGCGGAGCACAGGCTCCAGACGCGCAGGCTCAGTAGTTGTGGCTCACGGGCCTAGTTGCTCCGCGGCATGTGGGATCTTCCCAGACCGGGGCCCGAACCCGTGTCTCCTGCATTGGCAGGCAGATCTCAACCACTGCGCCACCAGGGAAGCCCTCAATTTACTTTTTTTAAAACATCTTTATTGGAGTATAATTGCTTTACAATGGTGTGTTAGTTTCTGCTGTATAACAAAGTGAATCAGCTATATGTATACATATATCCCCATATCCCCTCCCTTTTGCGTCTCCCTCCCACCCTCCCTATCCCACCCCGCTAGGTGGTCACAAAGCACAGAGCTGATCTCCCTGTGCTATGCGGCTGCTTCCCACTAGCTATCTAGTTTACATTTGGTAGTGTATATATGTCCATGCCACTCTCTCACTTCGTCCCAGCTTACCCTTCCCCTTCCCTGTGTCCTCAAATCCATTCTCTACGTCTGCGTCTTTATTCCTGTCCTGACCCTAGGTTCTTTAGAACCTTTTTTTTTTTTTTTTAGAGAAATGCAAGTCAAAACTACAATGAGGTATGACGGTCAGAATGGCCATCATCAAAAAATCTACAATCAGTGCTGGAGAGGGTGTGGAGAAAAGGGAACCCTCTTGCACTGTTGGTGGGAATGTGAATTGATACAGCCACTATGGAGAACAGTATGGAGGTTCCTTAAAAAACTAAAAATAGAACTACCATATGACCCAGCAATCTCACTGCTGGGCATATACCCTGAGAAAACCAATTTACTTTTAAATGTCTTTTTTTGTGTGCAAATTGAGGCAAGAACTGCTGAACTAACCCAAATCTACACCTTTAGTTTTATGTTTGTGAAAAGCAAGCAAAATCAGAATATTATATTAAATTATTATATTAAAGCAAAGTTATTATTATTTCTGTATTTAGGATCTTCTAGAGGGATAAATGGAATTTTAAAAGCATTTATTTTCAGTAAAAAAAAACTTGGAGTGAAGGTAAGGGACAAAACTAAATTATTTGTACTAAGCCATGTGGAACTTTTTCTACCCAGTTTCATTTTCTAAGCTCTGAGAGTTGTCAGTTTCTATTTCCGATGCTTCATCGTTTTTATGGACTTCTGAAAATCAAAAGCTTGCCCAGATCGAGATAAGCTTCTCCACTCTTGCACATGTTTTTATTTTCGTGATTTGTTGTTATTTCCAAATATAAGCCGTTTTATTTCATGTGGTGATGAAGGATTCTAAAACAGGAAAGAAATAAAAACAGTAGAGAAAAATACATTTCCAGTTCTAAGAATATAGGTCCATAGTCTCTTATCTATAATCTAGAAATCAAAATAGGACTAAAAATCAAGTTTTTGTAAGTCATTTGTCAGTAAAACCTGACCTGAACTGGAGAGAAGCTACTTAGAGTCTTGTTTATTCCACTCGGTGTGCTTGGTCATAGAAACATTAATGTGTGTGACTGGGTTGCTGCCCCTTACTGTGTTGGGTGTTACTATACGGTGTATGCATTATATACTTAAAACCTAACAATTCCAAGTTCTGGAATGCACATGTTCCCAAGGATTTCAGGTAAGAGACTGCAGCCCCGTTTTGGACGTGTTTTTACCCCTCTGAGCCCTGTTATTGTGAAAGCAAGGGGGAAAGCTCCCTATTTCACATCTCTGCAAGTACATATGGAATAGCTACCGGCGCCGTTCTGTTTGTCTTTTAAAGCTTGGTCAGAGCAGAACATATCTACTTGCCTCTAGACCAGTGATTCTCAAAGTGTAGACTGGCGGCATCAGCATCACCTGGGAACTTGTTAGACATGCACATTCTTGAGCCCTATCCCAGATCCTCCAACTCAGAAACTCTGGGGGTAGGTCTGGCCATCCATGTTTTAGCAAACCCTCCAGGGGATTCTGATGCGCACTCAGGTTTTAGAACCACTGTTCTAGATCAGGATTGGCAAACTACAGCCCACAGGCCAAAGCCACATGCTTTTGTATGCCCCTTGAGCTAAAATTGGTTTTTACATTTTTCAGATGGCTGAAAAAAATTGTTAATAGACTATTTTTTGAAAATTATTTAAAATTCACATTTCAGTGTCCATTAACAAAGTTTTATTGGGACACAGTCACGCCCATTCATTTATATGTTATGGCTTTTGTGCAACATCAGCAGAATTGAGTAGTTGCAGCAGACACCATGTGGCCCGCAAACCTGAAAATATTTTCTATCTGGTTCTTTACAGAAAAAGTTTTGCAAACCCCTGTTCTAGGTCAATAGTCAACACGAGGAATATCACAAGCAGAGAAGGTGTTGAGACCTTCTTCCTTCATCTGAAAATGCCAGCATCCTCCTGGAGAAAGAAGTCTATGAAACTCTTACATTTCCATGTGTGAGCGTTGTTATGATCCTCAGATTCTTACATAGCTGTACCGAGTTTTTGCATCAACATAATCTTTGTATTATTTTGGAGGACTGAGAGCCAAGTATTGATAGTTGGTAGATATTTTAAATTTTGTCATTGTAAAAAATATTTCGTAGTCCAAAATTCTTCAGTTCTTTGGGGGAGATAAATTCACCTAATTTTTTTTTCTGGTTTTCTTCTAAGCTTTACCATTTCTGTCTTCCAGGACACATTGCCTTTCACACAAGACTAAACTGTATTCTGGTTAGATTGTGTTGCAGGAGTTTATTATTTTGTTCAAGGTTTGAACCAGCCATTTAGACTACTCCTTAAGTAGTTGTTAGCGTGTCCCAGGTAGCCTGTAGTTAACTTGTTATATCTATCTATTCAGTCATCTCTCCATGTTTACTTCATTTACGGTGAAGATGTGAAGAGAGAGGTATTTGATGAACTGCCCGTGTGTTTTTCATTACCTTTTCTGGAAGCTATAAATTCCTCCCTGGACAGCATTAAATTGTACTGTTAAAACTCCAACAACTTAAGAGTGTGCATTCTGATATCTGTTGTATTTGTGTGTACAGCTTTGAAGATTTTTTTCCCTTGGTCATTTGACAGTGAATATCACACAGCCCAATGGGCAGTTAAGTCTTTACTTGTACAGTGCATTGATGTTTAGTCATAAACATGTATTAACTATTTTATTTTTGTATGTGTGTATGTCTTAATAAATTGTGTTCCTTAGGCAACAACTTGTTCCAGCGATGGCATGTTCCTCTAGAACTCCAGATGACAAGACAAATGACTAGCTCTGGTGCATCAGGGGGCAAAATCGATAATTCTGTATTAGTCCTTATTGTGGGCTTATCAACAATAGGAGCTGGTGCATATGTAAGTAGAAAAGCAGCGTGTGTAAAGAAGCTGCCAAACAGCTCCCACTAATAGACTCAATACTTCTCTGCTTTAAGACTTTTACAACTAATTCTCCTTTCTCCTTTTGGAAAAATTTCCAAAAAGCCTTCTTTAAAGTGCCTGTTGTCTAATTTCCTATGAGAGCCAATTTGGGAATGACTGAAATTTAATCTCACGTTGATTATCTTTGCTTTTTTCACTTGTCTTTTTACACTTTACTTGAAAGCCTCTGCGTTTTCTTAGATTTGACTAATCCACAAAATTGTACCTTTTCTCTTGGATGTGACACACTAACCTGTGAATATGGTCAAAATTTATTGCAGCTCCTTAGCACAATATTTGATTTTGACCCATTTGTCAAATATTTTATTTTTCCTTAGTTTGGGATAATAAACATTTAAAAACAACAACCTTCAATCTGGCATTCCTGAAAGGAAAACTATCCCTGAATCTCACCCAAATACTAAATTATAGAGGTAGGCCTAGTATCTCCAGTTTTAGGATGGAGTTTGTGTGAGGTGGGAAGTATGGTTTTAACTGCTATGTGGTAGTACCACAATAATATCTCCTTAAATGAACTCTGATCAGCTTAGCTGGTCACAGAGGAGTTATTCTGTGGGCATTTTTCTTTAACTTGGCAGGGTTTACTGTGACTAAGCAGATCAGTCTAAAGTTGGATCATGTAAGGCTGAGTGAACCAACTTAGGTAACACCTAGTAACACCCTTGATTGAAGGAAGCTGTTTGTTTTACTTATTGAGAGCAAATGGTTGGATGACATTACAGTTTTAGTTCTTTCTACCCTGGTAAGATGGTGAACTTATCTTTGTTACTTGATGTAGGTTAAAAAAAAGGGGGGACATGAAAGTTATTTGCAGCTACTTAGATTATCATTCCCTGACCTAACTCCCAAGTGCACAAGAAAAGTAGACAGCTTTTGCCAGTTGTGGGTCAAATCAGAGTAAGAAATAGGTGAGCTCTGTCTGATAACAGACTTTGAGGAAATATACATTCTCCTCCATTCCTGGAGCAGCATTTTTTTCTTTTTTAGCACAGGGTAACCAAAAATGCTTCCCTGCCTTTGTGTTGAATGTTTCTTCATTAATACTTAGTGCTTTTTCTATTTCCTTTTGTTTCTTTCTTGGCCTTATCTTTACCTACAGTTGTGCAGTGTCATCACCTAGGATCCCCTTCTAGATCACTAGCGTCTACAGGTGCTTCTGGGAAAGATGGCAGCAGCCTAGTATACTTCTTAATTGTAGGAGCAACAGTCACTGGGGCAGGAGTTTATTATGTAAGATACTTACAGTAAAATATATTTTGGGGTAGGGTGGGTGAGACCATGGCACTAATGAAAACTTGATCCATTAGAATACGATGAAATATTCACAGCATGTGCTTTCTAGGTATTTATTAAAAGGACATTGTCAGTCACTAGGGAGTCCTCCAGTCTCATTCTTCAGACTGTGGAAGTCTTACCAGATATATCTAAAGCCATACATTTAATGATTATTATAAATCCTCATCATCAACCCTTTCTTTGAAACTTTTGCCAATTTCATAATTCTTTTTTTTTATGATGCTAAATTATATTGTGCTTTAGTGCTGCATACCTAACAAGACAGTCTCAAAGAGTAAACATTGAATGCAAGTAAAGGTAACTTGAACACCATCCATTTTGAATCATTTTAGGTAAAATGTAATTTTCGTGTTTTGTGGGAAACAGTAAATTAACCCTACTTTTATTGTGAAAAGGCATTTTATTGAATGCTTCGGAGGAGGTCCAAAAAGCCATAGAAATTGCAGTGTTCTTCCCGCTCACCCCCAGCCTCTATTTCAAGTAAATTCATTTGGCAGTGTCCCTTTTGTAATCTGTAATTTGGTCAAACTAGTGGCTGAAGTGGTACAAGCTAATGCATTCGTGTGGATAGCTTTCTTAAATGCCTCTCTTTCATAATTCAGATACTACCCTCTAAACCTTACCTTTTCCATTTTATAGCTCTCTCAACTTTTCCCATCAGTTCCACCCCATTCATTCAGAAATAGATTTAAATTGTTTGCACCTGATATGTTTGTAACAGTTGAAACCTATTAAACCTCTGGTTTATGTTGCTGTACCAGAGTTGGATGGCCTCCACAGAGCTGGCCAGGCGAATCTCTTAATGCCAGGCCACAAGATAGGGCCACTCACTGTTGCTTTCTCCTGCCTAGAAATGCCTGTGAAGCACAAGTTCCTCTCAAGCCATTCAGTTAAATGCCTCATTGCCCTCTGAGTTTATCCAACACTGGTAATAATAAAGCTGCTATATTATAGTGATTTCAGGTTAAATGATAAGCTTTTGTCTACCAAACTATTTTGTATAGTTTTATATTACATTTTAAATAATGAGGTGGCTTAGATTTGTCAGTGAGCAGAGTCAAGGTGGCCTTTAGAATATTTAGTGAGATTTAGTATTTGGGCCCTTTGCCATTGTTCAACTGATAGGACCACATTGCCTGACTCAGAAAATGAACTGTTTCCTTTCATATTCCTTTAAGATGAATATATGGCGTTATATTCATCTGTTTAGAAAAGTTGTCTGCTAACATATTTCATAAGTTTGTAGTTTTTCTTAACCTGACATGTATTCATGTCACTAACTGAAAATCTGTGCAAACTGGGGAGACAGAAACACACGGGGGAAAAAGGTAACTTTTTATTTAGTATGTCTGTAAACTTATTTTTATATCGGAACATTTACTTAAAAGCTAAATATATAAATATATATGTATATAAATATGTGACAAACCTCTTTCTTGTCCTTTCCCCACTAAACCTCAAGATATTTCTTGGTCTGCTCTTCCCCTCGTGTGTGAAGCCATTAGGAGGTATGAGAGGCCCTAGGCTATTTTTGGATATCCCTCTTAATGTGAACATGACCCCAGTTTATTTCTCTGTTCACTCACACTGACCAGCTTAAGCCGTCTTTTTAGGTAAATGTCCCTTTCTTAAAATAAATATTTTTTTAAGGAATGAGTAAATGCTGGACTTGTGTATGATATCTGATGCCAAGATAAAAAAACTTTCTTCCTGAAGTTAATGTTAGTTGAATTCAGTTTATGAATTTGATGAATTTAGTGGTAAATTCAAGGAATAACCATTATCTTTAAACATACAGTACTTAATTTTCTAGTCCATTCATATCATATGTTAGATGTTTCCAAGCTCATAAATGTCAAGTCCAGGTCTGAGAGTCCAGGTTCCTTACTGCAGCACATTGCCTAGTGGGCTGCTTTGTAAGGGGCTCATAGAAGTATTCTTAGAACATATTTTATGATACTTCCTCTGATTGTCCTTACTTTCTCCTCCAATTAATTAACAATCTGGGATTTCAACTGACATATGGTCACTTAAATTCCTATCTTATTGACCCTGTGGGGTACAAAAGAGCAAAAGTGTTGTAATTAAAACAAGTCATTCTTGCCTACTGCTTTTTTAAAAATCTTCAATAAATTCTGATGCTGTATTTAAAAAAAAAAAACTAGTCAGTGCTAAGGTACCCTTCTTCAATTTGAAAGGATAGAGAAGATAGTATATTTGAAATATAGTAGGTGTTTAAGCGAGACGTTTGCCCATTAAGTATCTGAGTGTCATAAAAGGATAGGCCATTGAGGGAAAGATGGGTTACTCTATAAGGCTAGGCATACTGGCGGACATGCTTCAGGGCATTATCTAAGTACTTAGCGAAACTTGGGACATCTACCAAGAAAACCTATGTCCCAGCTTCCTACTCAGGACCATATAGATTGGTTTCACAGGTAGTATCCAGCATAGTCCAAAACCCCTTTTATAAAGTTTAGCTCTTCCTAGCACTTTTTTCTTCCAGTATAAAATGTTTTTCTTTTTTCTTTAGCTGTACCTTCAGAATTAAATATGAGGAAAATTCTTCACATAGAGCCTAAGGAAATCTGAAACTGCAACATTTCCATCTACTTACCTGTATTCTTTCCACACCAAGTGTGTACACACTTGGTATTTTTTATTTCTTAAGAAAATAATTTTTGCCTTAGTGATTCTAACATAGAAGAACTTACCTCATGTAGACAAAAGCTTCTCATTTAATTGAAAGATAATGAATGTTACTTATGGTATGAGCTAGCTAGCTGTATGATGAAATAAGTTTTCTCCATGTTTGGGTCTTCAGGCCTACAAGACAATAAAAGATGACCAAAAAAGATACAATGAAAGAATTTCAGGGTTAGGGCTGACACCAGAAGAGAAACAGAAAAGGGCCACATCATCTGGTGAGTATGATTTGAGACTCAATATATAAAGGGAAAGTTATAAACAATTTGGGTGCTGTGCTTTGCGGGTATATTGTTTAGACACGATGATGCTGTGAGATTGTAAGCTTCCAGAAACTGTGGTATTACCCCAGACCGGGGAGCAATTTGTTACAGTGTTTGACTGTAATTTGGGTTTGAGAATAAAATTAGTGATAATTATGATTGGTTGTTTTTCTTTATATTAGACCCTTAAGGGCAAGCTTTAAATAAAAAATGCAAGCTTGGCAAGGAAAATTATTGGAAAAGAGATGAAGGCCTTTTTTTTCCATGAGGACATTCTTTTGGTCTGTTTTGTTCCCCTTTTGAGTCTTTGGAGTTTCAATTTGTTAAAGATATATCTGTTTCCCTAAAGCATATAGCTCTAGCCATCACTTCCATCCCACACATCTGGCTTGATTTTTCAGAGAGGAGTGTTTTAATCCTTTAATAAGCCCCACGACTCTGGGTAGGCAATTTCCATTGCTTTCCTTCATACCACCTCCTTAGTTTTGAACATTGTTTAATAATCCACAATTGATCTGCTGGGTTTTCCCCCTTTATTGCTAACAAAAGGTGAAACTGAACTTGATATGTTCCTGTTGGTCATTAAGAAATTAATGGGAAGGGCAGAAGCTTTCTAATATATACTTTCTAATATATTTTAGAAATAGCTAAACACTAAGCTAGGTTCTAGTTCTGAGAGACTTAGTGAGTGAATGACATTGGCCAAATTATTCACCTCTTTTTTGGGTATTTTTCACTTATGAAATGCAAGGAATGCTTCCTTCTCCTATACTATCAGAATGCAATGAAATTTGATAAGATTAATGTAGCTGCAGTGTTTTGCTAGCTTTTTATGTAAAGGATTGAGCCAAGTGCAAGGTGTTTTTGTTTTTTTTTTTAAATAGTGGCAAGGAGTTGTCTGAGACTTAAAAAAAAATTCACCCTGTCTGGTCTTTTGCTTACAGCTCCAGAAGGAGAGCCAGTTCCTGAAGTCAGGGTACCAAGTCACATTCCATTCCTGCTCATCGGTGGAGGCACTGCTGCTTTTGCTGCAGCCAGATCCATCCGGGCTCGGGACCCTGGGGCCAGGGTAAGGCACATACTGTCCTGCTTGGCATGGAGGGTGCGGTCTGCAAGCACTTAGCCAATGTGAACGCTTTATTTGCCTCTTAAATGACTTGGCTCTGATAAGTATCATTGTTTTGTGTCTAAAGGTACTAATCGTATCTGAAGATCCTGAGCTGCCATACATGAGACCTCCTCTTTCAAAAGAACTGTGGTTTTCAGATGATCCAAATGTCACAAAGACACTGCGATTCAAACAATGGAATGGGAAAGAGAGGAGGTCTGTTGACTTATGTAAAATGGGTCCGACCAGCAACTTCAGCTAAGCACAAAGAGTAGGTCAGGATTTTGCATGAACCGCATGTAGTGAGTAGGACAGATGACTTGGCTGCACACTGGAGTCCGCTGTGGTACACACTTGGTATAGCTTATAGGCAACAACAGGCTATAGTGGCAAGAGTCCTGGATTCTGTTAACCAGATCTACCAACAACTGAAGATGTAATGTTGGCCTCTGAAGCACTAATGCTCCTGTTTCCAGGACCTTTGTGTTAGACGTCTCTAGTGAAGAGCAGCTCAGCCTGTGTTGTCACTTCTTCACACCTGCCTAGGCATGTCCCATAAAAGCAAAAAAAAAAAAAAGAAACTGTTCAGTGGCACTTCCTTGGATGCCCTAGGAGGCACTCAGAATTGGGGGTATATAGTGGGAACACTGTAAGGAAGAACCTCTATTAAAATGTTTGCATGAGAGACTTGGAAATACAAGTCAAGAAGCCCTTTCCTTTTAAAAGACTCCTTGGATCTCCTGAGTCCAGTACCGTGTTCTTTGGGTATCAGTTTTTTTTCTCATTAGTGGATCCCTTTGACACTGGACTAAATTTTATAAATCTACCTGCCTCCCTCACTCGTATTATCATGTCCTTCTCTCAGGCAGGATGCATACTTCCAGTTATGTTATCCATCCCTTAATTAATATTTCATGGTTACTGTCTACTGTTTGAGGCAAAATCATCTCAGGAGCTAGACCTAGTTGTCCATTGACCAGTGCCATTCTGGACAGCTCGTTTGGGTGGATGTGCATACCAGCTCCTTGGACACTCCTCGTGTTCTAACTTTGAAAGGAACCTAAATCCAGAGCAGGGTTTCTCGACCTCGGCACTATTGACCTTTAGGGTTGGATAATTCTTTGTTTTGGAGGCCTTGTCTGTGCATCGTAGGATGTTTAACAGCATCCCTGGCCTCTACCCACTAGATACCAGAAGCATCCTCCCCCAAAGCTATTATAGCGAAAAATGTATCCAGACATTGTCAAATGTCCCTGGTAGGCAAAACTGCTCCCAGTTGAGACTCACTAGTGTAAAACACCTCTGTATAAGTAAGTTGCGACCAAGATTTAGTGGCCTTGGAGACTTACTTTAGAAAATGTTCCTAAAAGTTTTCCATGGTGGAAGCAATTTTACTAGAGCTCTGGGGGAAGTTGATAGCAGTTCCAGGTACTTATAACATTTTTTCCCTTTTCTCCATACAGCATATATTTCCAGCCACCTTCTTTCTATGTCTCTGCTCAGGAGCTGGCTCACATTGAGAATGGTGGTGTGGCCGTCCTCACTGGGAAGAAGGTGAGCTAGTAGGCTGCTTCCTTTGTCAGGCTCCACCTATCTGCCCATGTGGGCAGCGAACATGGTGACTTGTATTCCCACTACCATTTACGTCTGTCCTGCCATTGTGGTTCATCAAAGAAAGATCAAGTCATTTTAGGTTTAATATTGCCAGTCTACACTAATTAGTGTGTCTTCCTGGGGAAAGCACTAGTCTCAAGCCTAGAATAGCAGGCTAGCTAAACTTTCCCGGGGAAGTCAAATCACTGGGGACCGTGACTCTGAAGCTGTTCCTTTTTCTGATTTGCTCCTCTGCCTTTCCTTCTTCTTCCTGTTTTTCCACACTAACATTTCTTTGGGATTATTGATGGCAAGACATTCACAAATGTATATTATTCAGGATAGTAAAATGATTCAGGCATGACATCAGCATGGAAATATTGTTAGACTTTACAAAGTTGAGTGCCTGAATACTGGGGGCAGTTACTGGAGGGCATTTAGGGTCCAGGGAGGATTTTGTTTTGTTGTGTTATGTTTTGTTTCTGTTAACAAGAGGGAGGTCTAGAGTGTGTTTGTAAACTAATGGCAATGTTCCAGTAGAGAGGGAAGGGTTATCAGAAGGAGCAAAGCCCAGAGTAGATGGGATCCAGAGCACAAGTGGAGGCATTGACCTTTGATAGGGATAGGCCCACTTCTCCTATAAGGGGATGTTAGGCAGAGAAGGTGGATATGGGTTTGTGGATAAGCTGGTAAGAAGACCTTATGTATTAAGTATCACCTATGGGTAAATAGCACACAGGCCCTGCCCTCCAGGGGCTAACAGTATTAGGCAGAAACATGAACAGATAATCATAACACAGATTTGGAGTAAGAAAGAAATTCAGTATACTGTGGGAATTATTGGGAAGTGTGCCCAGTATAATGATGGTTTCAGGAAAGGCTTGCTGGAGAAGGCAGTCTTATAGAATGAGAAGTCTTAGGGAATGAAGAGGCATTCACCAGATTAGAGGAAAGTGAAAAACATTCAAGTAAAAAAGAATAGCATAAGCAAAGGCACAAGGGTATGAAAAAGCATGTTTGGTGCAGGGGAACACAAGCAGCTAGGTACCGATAGAGCAGAAAGTTAAGGAGTGGCAGGAGATGAAACTGAGAAGTTGTGCGGGGTCTGATCGTCGAGAGCTCTGTCGTGTGAAAGAGCTTGAGTTTTATCCCATTGGCACTGAGGAGCTGTTGAGTTTTAAACAAGGATATAAAACAGTTGGATTGAATTTTAAGTAATCACTCGGTTGGCTGTGAGGAAGATGGTCTTCAGGGGAACAAGATTAGAGATAAACCATTTCGAAGACGATTATAATAATCCAGGTGAGAGATGATGGGAGCCAAAATTAGGGCAGTAGTGGTGGTGGTGGTGGTGATGATGATGATGATGATGAAGAAGATGAAGTAAGTATAGTTTTTTTTAAGTGCTTTACGTGTATTACATAATTTTACCCTCACGATAATCTTATGAAGTAGGTACTATTATTATTTTCATTTTATAGAGAAAGAAATTGAGATGAAAAAGAGGTTAAGTAACTTGCTCAAGATCACATAGTTAATAAGTGGTGGAGACAGAATTTGAGCCCAGATCTCTCTGAATGGAGAATTCTGATTCCAGAGCCCAAGCTCTTAATTACATCATTGTATAGCTTCCTAACAGAAAGGTGGTGAAGAGCAGGGAACAGACTGACGGCGTAAAGGCAAACTTGGTAGGGCGTGGTGACAACTGATTGGAGGCAGAACATGAGGGAGAGGGGGAGGCAAAGATGACTTTCTGATTTCCAGCTTGTGTGGTAGATGGTGGTACACCCCCAGCTGAGAGAGACATTGCAAGAGGAAGACCTAGTTTAAGGGGGACATAAAATTTCGTTTTGGACTGTTAAGTATTAAATGGAATATCTGTGTGGATATGTCCTAAGGGCAGTTGGACACATGACTATAATGTTCAGAGGAGGGTTCTGGGCTCAGATACAGATTTGGGAATCATCCACATGTGAGTAGGATTTGAAACCATGAGAGTAGGTGAGGCCTCCCGTGGAGAACTGAGGTAGTCAGAAAAGGAGTGAGGCAAAGATGGAACCCTGAGGAACCCAAATTTCAGGAAACAGGTTTAAGAAAAAGTGTCCAAAAAGGAGACTAGGAAAGAAGTACTAAAAGCATAGGATGAGGAGAACCCAGGGCAGGGGCCAAGGTTGGAGTTTCAAGAAGCAGGATGTGATCCACAGTATTACCGCAGCAAAGGAATCTGCTAAAAAAAGAATCATAAAATGACCCATTACATTTAGGTGTTCAGATATCATTGTGAAGTTAGAAAAGAGGATAAACTTCTCTTTCAGAAAGTTTAAATGACAAAACGGAGATGACATTGGACAAAAGCTTGAGGAGGACATAGAATCAAAGGTGGGACATTTAGGATGGGACAGACTTAAACATGTCAATGGGCTGAGGGGTAAGATGTCAGGAGAGAGATGGGGGAATGAGCAGGTGACTAATAGGGGAATGTTCTGGGAGAGAAAGAAAGGGATGGGGGTCAGGCATAGAAACAGAACAGAAAGGCCACCTCATCCCAGAAGCTGGAAGAAAGGAAGTAAAGTTTTTATTTGGGCATTGGGAGGTGGGAATCCGTACGGGAAGCTGAGGAAGATCACATCTGATGGCTTTACTTGTTTTTGCAATAAACTAGGACACCAGGTGGTTATCTGAGAGTGAGCAGTTTGAGGGTTGAGTACAGGGGTTGGATTGAAGAGGGACAAATCAAAGGCAGCTAAGGAGGCTGCGCACCCATCCAATCTCAGTTTATGTCGTTGCCCACCCCCACCCCCCACCCCGGAAAACTCGACTGAGTGCACCTGTCATATGTTTCTAGCGCTACCTGTACTGTCCTTCTTAGAGCATTTCTCACTCGATTTTTCACTCTTGATTGTAGTACTTGTTAAATTGTCTGTCTTGGCTACTACACTCTGAAGGCAGGAAGGTATCTGTTTTTCTCAACATTGTGTCTCCAGCACTTACCACAGTGCCTGACACATACTAGGTGCTTAATAAATATGTCTTGAATGAATGGTCTCACTGCTCATAAGGAGTAGAGCAGAGCCAGGAACCCCAGTCTCTCTGACTGCAAAGCTCAAGCTTTTCACCCTAAGGAGCAGGGTGCAAGGAAATTAGGGATGCTGGCAAGAGCACAGTTTGGATGATCTACTATGGGCCCAGATTAGTTGGAATGGAACAGCCCACTGGGTAAATGGAGAAAATCAAAAGCAAGGATAGGTGACGGTGGAACCGAGAGAAAGCTGGAAGGATGGAAAATTGTGACCAAAGAGTGAGATGTTTGAAGTATAAGTTTAAGAGATAGGATTCTAGATGTGGCTCAGAGGAGAAGTATAAGCCAGCTGCCAAGGACTTCAGTGAATGAGGAGTGACCAGGAGGAGGCTGGATAACACTGATTTGTAGGGATATATGTCGGTGTCCTTCAGAGGGGATGATAGTACAAAAATAACTTGGAACCACCAGCAGCCAACACCCTCTCCTTGTGATGGGGAGGAGTGTGGGTGAGTGAGCAGTCTCTATGTATGAGCTTTCCTGGGGGCGGGGGGAGCGGGCTCAGTTTTAGTGAAAGCTAGAAGTTGGAGAAAGCATCCTGCAAAGCTGTTGAGGATGTAGGAGAGTTGTTAACAAGGAAGTAAGGGTCCCAAAGAGCCAGGCAGAAAAGTCTGTCCCTGTTCTCCATTTCCACAAATTGGGCAGGAACTTTGGGACAGTAGGGACTTAACTCTAATGTTGGCTGCTTAGGAAATTATGACTACTTGAAGAAACTGGGTACCAGAAACTGTAGTGCCAGTGATTATCTAGAAATGGTTTCTTAAGGATCACCTTAGGTCAAGAACTAACTCTTCTCATTGGGCTGATGGGTACAGGGTTCCTTTTGGGGGTGATGGAAATGTTCCAGAATTATATAGTGGTGATGGTTGCACAACCTTGTGAATATACTAAAACCCACTGAATTGTACACTTTAAAATGGTGAATTTTATGTTGTATATCTCAGTAAAAAATTTTAAAGCCAATTTATATCTTTCTGTTTGTGTATGTGTTTGACTCGACCAGGTAGTACAGCTGGATGTGAGAGGCAATGTGGCGAAACTTAATGATGGCTCTCAAATAACCTATGAAAAGTGCTTGATTGCAACAGGTGAGTATTTCTGGAGATGGCTTTATTCCCTGATACAGCTCATTCAAGTTTTAGTATAAAGGCATTACTTAATCTTAAGAAAACTGAAACCCAGACTCTGAAGTGGGTGTCTTCTCTTGGTGCAAAGCTTGGCTAACTACAAGCATCTGATCAGTTGCCCCTCTGGATTATCCGTATTGTTCCTTCTGGTAAAGGCATGATGGATGGGTATTGAAGAGGACTGCCTTTCTTTTTTCTCTCCCTGCTTAGCCTTTGCCTTCTGCCCTCTACCCTGTGTCCTGAAAGTGATATAACCTCATGGCTTCATTGCCAGTTCCAATCAGAAATCAAGAGAGGAGAAGGATGCAGTTGCTTAAACAGACGTAGCCGTGCTTTCTGGTGAATCCTCATGAAAAAGTAGAAGAGAACGGGAGCAAAAAGTGAGGGCTTCTGGCCATCTACGGGAATGGTGGGCCCTTTGAAGAGAGACTCTCAAATCTGCTTTTCAAAGGAAATTGATTAAAGCCCACTGTGGGGCGAGTGGAGGGAAAACAAAGCCTTGTGTCCTGTTGATGCCGCTGTGACGCCAGCAGCACACACCACAGCACCACCCTTGTGGGGGGATTGTTTGGGCTAGCTCCTGCTCGGGCTAAAGGATTTTTCTCCTCTTGTTTCCAGGAGGCACTCCAAGAAGTCTGTCTGCCATTGATAGGGCTGGAGCAGAGGTGAAGAGTAGAACAACACTTTTCAGAAAGGTAATTGTCAGCTTTAGTGCTTTCGTTGTGGCGGTTTTGAAGAGGTAGCACAATCTTGTGGTCCCCAAGTACCCACCCGGGAATTGGGAGATTGAAGTTCTAACTATGGCTCTTCTACAGGCTTGTTATCTGGCCTTGAGCAAGTCACTTCCTCTCTCTGCACCTCAGATACCTCACTCAAGGCTTTTGAGCTCCTAGGAGAAAAACAGATTTAGCGTTTTTTATTGCTTGCTATAGTTCCTTCGATTGCCCTTCCATAGTTGTTTTTTCCTGATGCATTTGAGTCATTGGAACTCCTTATAGCCTCTTGGCATTTTTCACTGCAAGTGCTATTGTGGAGACTTTAGGGAGAAAAGTTAAGAGTACCTAAGTGAAAAAGGAAGCGGGGGTTTGCTTCTTAACACCATGCTTTACTTATGAAAACTGCTGAAAATTTTCAGCCACCGCTATGGGTACCGGAAAAGGTTTGTACTGTCCTTTAAGTTCTTGATACAACAAGGTTTGTCAACCTTGGCACTATGGGCATTTTGGGCCGTATAACCATTTGTTGTGAGGGGCTGTCCTGTGCATTGTAGGGTGTTCAGCGGCGTCCCTGGACTCTACCCGCTAGCTTCAACTAGTATCTCCCCACTCTAGTCGTGACAGCCAAAAATGTCTCCAGACATTGCCAGATGTCCCCTGGGGGAGGGGGAGTATATCTGCCCCCCGTTGAGAACCACTGTTATTAGAAAGAATGTTACATTGGAGAAAGAAATTTACATCAATAAAATAGAGGCTATAATTGAGCCACTTTATACAAGGAGAAGATTTTATGTGCAAATTACTGTTGTCAAAGATTTAGCGAAAATATTTCCTGGTATTATCATCCTATGCCCCTTTGGGAAATCAGTGGACTAAACTTGTGTGATCCTGCAGATTGGAGACTTTAGAACCTTAGAGAAGATTTCCCGGGAAGTCAAGTCGATTACAATTATCGGTGGGGGCTTCCTTGGTAGCGAACTGGCCTGTGCTCTTGGCAGAAAGGGTGAGTATTGGGGAGTGACCTCGATTTTCTTTCTCTGGTCTTATATCACATGCTTTTCAGAGATGCATTTACCAGGATCAGTAGAAAGAGTTTGATTAAGGTTTACATGGTGAAAAACTAATCACTGAGCTTAGCTCTGATGAGGGATGCCTTAGTGATCGAAAAGCTGTCATCTGAGCAGCTGAGCAGTGCTGCTTTCTTTCCTTTTTCCTTTCCTCTCGCCTCTAGGCCAGGACTCCTTAGAAATAAAATATTAAGGAAAGTGAGTTATTAAGATGGTAGGGGCAATGTAGACTACAGAACTGTATGTATCTTTGAACTGCTGCTCCCTGTAAAAGTCAAAGGCTTCTTTCAGATACATGATGGTTCCCAGCTTGACAGATCTGTGAGTTCCAGTTTGAATGTTTCATGGCAACCATTTTTTTCTTAATGTTATTTTTCAGCTGTGTGAAATCAGGGCATCTTCTCGGGAGGGTGCTTACTATTCAGAGCTTGCAAGGCACTTGTGTAAGCCTAAGTATAAGTGCACCGAGTTCACAGTATGTAGTTGAATCCAGGGACCAAGTTCTGGCATCTGTTGTATTTGCCTTGTGGATGCCCTTGTGCCCTAGTGCCCCACAAATGGGCGCTCTGGCCTGGGCCGCGGCATTGCCCTGTGTGCAGTAGATGGCTGCCTGTGGCTCCTTTACTTCTCTTCCTGTCTTCTAGGATTGACTTTTGCCTCCACTATACCTACTCTGTTTCTTCTTCCCAGCTCGAGCCTCGGGCACAGAAGTGATTCAGCTCTTCCCTGAGAAAGGAAATATGGGAAAGATCCTCCCCGAATACCTCAGCAACTGGACCATGGAAAAAGTCAGGCAAGGTAGAGGCACTCTTTCCATATGCTCCCACTCTTGCCTTGAGTGAGGACTAAGGCAAAATTTGCTTCTTTGGGAACCCCCTGTCCATAAGCCTTACCAGCTGCCCTATGAAAAGTTTCCACCATCCTCCTGTCAGCCAGCTTCATGTAGGTGTTCTGAATCTGACACACCAGATTCCTGGAAGTGCTGGAAGTGAACTGTGGGCGTGGGTGCCTGTGGCTCTCCAAGGCTGCCTACGTACTAATGATTACTCTCGTCAGCTTCTCTGGTTGTCATGAAGGTGGTAGGCTCACAGGCTCAGCCTCAGGTCTCGTTTGCCTTTACAGAGGGGGTTAAGGTGCTGCCCAGTGCTATTGTGCAATCAGTTGGAGTCAGCGGTGGCAGGTTACTCATCAAGCTGAAAGATGGCCGGAAGGTAAGGAGGGGAAGACAGGCTGCCAGAACACCTTCCAAGCCTGCTCTGCCCTTTCCTCATTCTTAGTCCTTCATTTGATACCAGTAGATTAGTTGTCTTGGCAGTCACCATTAACCTGTCATAATTTTCTTAATGAACTGTCTTTTGCTAAAAGAAGAATGATGAGAGCCAGAGTAGCTGCCTGGGAACCATTTCCCATAGCCTCTTCCTATGTGTATCACAGATTTTTGAGACCTTCCTAGGATGGCAGATTTCTGTTCAGATGGTAGGGGGTATGTATATGTGGAGGGGTGGCACTTTATGAAATGGAACTTAAAGTCTTTTGACCAGAGTTACCCGATGATTTTTTTTGTAAAGCCCCGATTTTTTGTGATTTTTTGTGATTTTTTGTGACTGTGATTTATAGTCGCTGGGTTCATAGGCATACGAGGAAACTGTAATAATTGACTGAATTCTTTTTGTCCTCAGGTAGAAACTGACCACATAGTGGCAGCCGTGGGCCTGGAGCCCAATGTTGAGTTGGCCAAGACTGGCGGACTGGAGATAGACTCTGATTTTGGTGGCTTCCGGGTAAATGCAGAGCTCCAGGCCCGCTCTAACATCTGGGTGGTAAGTATGCGATGACAGCCTAACCAGGCACGGTGCCTTGGTCCCGGCCTGGGAGCAGGTCTGCCCGGTGGTGTGCGAAGGCTCAGCAGCAGCCCACCCAAATAGGGTCAGCGTGTTTGGAAGCTGAGGGTGGAGAGCAGAAACTTGTGAACTGCTTGGTTTACGAGATCAGGTCTGGCCTCACGCTGCAGGCTCATGGAAAAGGAAATGAACAGTGTGCGTGCCCACAGGAGTAGGTCTCTCCTGGTTCCACTGTTGGCAGCAGCCATCAGCATGACCCTGGCGGGCGTGTGCGCAGCTTTCACACTGATCTGCTATTCCCTTGCCTGAACACGAGTCCAGGGAATGGAGGATGAGGCAGTTTTATAACATTCTCTGGAAAGGAAAATTACTCCATTTTCATTTTCCTTGAGTACTATTTTTAGCTGTTTTTAAAAATCTGTTATGACACAAACAAGACTATAGTATGTAGGAACCATGAGGTAATTTCCCTATTGTTAGATCATTACAAGTGTATTGTGTTTGATTATGGACTCTGCAACTGAGGACATAGGAACTTTGCAGGGTGTTTTTCCCGTAAAGATTTTTTTTTTTTAAAGTTACAGTGTACTGGATTTTTAAAAATTGTTATAAAAGCAATACACGCTCAGTATGAAAAACACAAGCAAAAAGGAGAAAGGGACATTCCCCTGCAGCAACCACTGATGTTTAGGTGTAGTTTCTTCCCTTCATTTTCTCGCGCATAGTTTTTTTCTTTGTTGTAGACAGTCATGGCGAGCGTACTATGTATAAACATTTGTATTTTCTTTTTCACTTAACATTCGAATGTAAGTTTTTTCCACATTGCTTCAGATTCCATAAACAGTGTAACGACTGTATAATATTCCATTAGGTGGATTTCAGAGTTTATCTCGCCATTGCTCACATGTTGGATTTTTAGGTTGCTTTGGGGGTGTCTGAATAGCCACAAAGATGAACAAAGGGTGAGAGAGCTCCCATACCACATCCTTTGTGAAGCTGGCCTTGTTCACCTCCAGCCGGGGGTTCTCTCTCTGCTTGAAACACTGAGCTCGCTCACTGCGCACCTCTGGCATGGCACACCATAGTGAGGAAGAGTGCCGCGCCTTCCTCAACTCACTTATACACTCCTCGTGGGCAAGGTCTGTGTCAGGCGTGTCTCTGCAGCCCAGACAGTATAATGCTTTGTACAGAGTAAGTATTCTGTAAATACTTGCTGAATGAATGAATGAATAGTGAATGACCAAAAAACTTTTATCTTGGAAAAGGTGTCTAGGTAAGAGGCAGTCACATCTAAAAACTGGATTCCACACAGGAAAGAATATTCTGCAAATCATGGTTATTAAATATCCTGTTTCTGCTGAGGGCAGAATGAGAAGAAATAGGTGTAAGCTGGAGCATGGAAGATTAAGGTTAGCTTTGTGGAAGCATAGAATGGTTTTTGTGAAAATGGAAGCTCAACTGTTTTTGATAGTGTAGGTATGATTCTGGCCTGTGGTTGGAAATCATTAGTTAACATCACAAGCATTTTTTGAGCCCCAAAAGTGTATGTTCTGTCCTTAACTTGCTTTTTTATCATGTGCTCATGTAATGTATTTGTCTCCAAAGGCAGGAGATGCTGCATGTTTCTACGATATAAAGTTGGGTAGGAGGCGGGTGGAGCACCATGATCACGCTGTTGTGAGCGGAAGATTGGCTGGAGAAAATATGACTGGAGCTGCTAAGCCGTACTGGCATCAGTCAATGTTCTGGTAATAGTTTTGTGCCTTGAGGACTCAATTGGTTAGAACACAGAATTAATGGAACCAGAGTTATATGCTTTGGTTTCCTGGTGGGCCAGTTAGCTTCATACAGAGGGTGAAAAAACTCCGTCTCGTGTCCACGCAGCCTACCCCCGAGCCATCTTCTGGTAAAAGGGTTCCATCTGACATAAGTTAGACTAGGTGAATGAATGGAAATGGCATCAGCACTTCTGCTAAAATAGCTCAGAGTTCGAGCTACAGTAGGTAGTACAAAAGTGTGCTCTTAGATACAGACAGCAGTATATTTTATTTGCTCTTTGCTGCTAATTCTACTGAGCCCAACCTACTGACAGAAAAGGCAGCTCACTCATATGTAACCCTTACGATCAGCAACTCAGAGTCAGACGTATATAGGCAGCTTTCTGGATAGTAGAAAGTTAACAATGGACATTCTTGAATACTGGAGCTGCCCCTGTTTGGCCCACTGTCATCTGTTGATTTGAAAGATGGGGTACATAAAACTTCAAGGTTTCAGAAGCCTCTAAGCAGTTTCTGTTGGGGAAATTCTCAGCTGATGGGAGTACATTTTAAGACGATCACACACAGTTTCATGAGTGGGCAGCAAAAAACATATGACAGATGGGTTTCAGGATCAACACGTGTAAGATAATGCAGTTAGGAAAAAAAGTAGTTTGTAGCTATACAATTATCAGTTAGGTTCCAGGAACAGAATCCAAGAAGTCATTGTAGACTGTTCCCTGAAGACACCAGTCCAGTGAGCTTCTGTGGCCAAGAAGATAACAAAATGTAGAGCACCAGAAACAAAACAGCTCAAGTAACTTGGATGATTACAAAACCATAGTGTGTCTGTGCCACAAGTATTCTGTGAAGTTCCTAGCATATTAAAAACAGCATGATGATGATAGGAAAAGTTTCCAAGAAGAACAATGAAAATAAAATGACCAAGTGAGTGAAGGTGCCACTTTATAGAAAGCACTTCAGCCTTGAAAATTGAAGGCTAAGAGGAAGTATTGTCAGTTAATAGAACCACAAAATGTCCCAGATTCTGGATTCCATAAATATGGAGCACTCTTTAAAGTTTCAAAAAGGCAGTTTTAAAAAGAGTAAAGGAAGGTAGTGAATAGTAAATGTGGGGAACCCACCCCCACCAAATGTGATATGGTAAAAATTAAATGATTAAATTTAAGAAAGTATAGATCATTGTATGGATCTGTGATATGCATAGTGGCTTGTTAGGAAAATAAAACCTGTTTGGAATAATCATGCTTTCTCACAATCGTCCCCAGATGTCCTAGCAGGCGACAGATCAGTTTGGCGTTTCTCTTGCTGTGGCACATACCAGTTTCTTTGGTTGGCATAAAAGTGTGGTGCCTTAGAGGAAGCGTTCTACCGCACCATCCTTTACAGTCCTTTGACAGAACACCCTCTTCTCTCTCCTTCCTTAGGAGTGACTTGGGCCCCGATGTTGGCTATGAAGCTATTGGTCTTGTGGACAGTAGTTTGCCCACAGTCGGCGTTTTTGCAAAAGCAACCGCACAAGACAACCCCAAATCTGCCACAGAGCAGTCAGGTAAGGAAGCCCAACCACTTCTCTTGGAAGAGTGTTGAGAAACCATGGTCCAAATCCTCCTGAACAAGGGGTATCTGTATTGGCCAGAGGGAACTGTCAGTGAAAGCCTCTCTTCATGTTGTGCTTTAAAATAAACCAAACCCGAAGTCCTCGCTCTTTAGTGGTCTGAGAGCTGGCAAAATCCGGTATCCTGGTCAAAGCATAGATATTGTGAATTGTGGGTGTCGTCCCAGACTCTTGGACTCTTGGACGGTGGCTAACTCAACGACTCTGTAAGTCTAGTTTGTCCCAAGGGACTAGGAAGACCTGCGTGATTAAGAAAACCTGAACTTTTTCAATGGCTTTTTTTTTTTTTTTGCTTCCTGCTGATCCCAAGAACTAGGCCTGAGAACCTTAGTTTGGGACCTGCTCCCCTCCTTGGGCCCTGAACAGTGAAGAACTGGGCTGAGTAGTTCTTGAGCTGCCTCTAATTCCATTTGTCAGATCTTAATAGCGGGTTTTCTTTAGACGGGAGGCACCTCTCGGAATGAACTTCTCTCCGACACACATCTCTTTCATTAACTCCCAGGTCTCTTCTCTCTCCCTTCGTGACCTTGGCTGAAGTTATTTAACCTCTGTGTCCTCTTGTTAGAGGCGTTTCAAGGACAAGTTGCTCTTTAGGAAGGAGGAAGCAAGACATTATATGGATATGAGGTCCTTTTCCTGTGTAATCTAAGTGGATTACATATACCCACTCCTTAATTCGGACCTCTCCTGGGAAGTGGATCCAGGAGGGGGACCCAGGGACTTATACAGTAGGTGTTTATAAACTCCAGGTCACTACTCTGTCCACTGGGCAGTATTACTTGAAGCCTGGTTGTTCCCAGAAGACAAAATGCCCTCTCCCCAGGCTGTTGCCACCACCCTGCACAGGAGGAAGCACTTGCACTATGGTTTTTCCATATGGAAGTGCCTTCTGCTTTGGCCAGAGTGTCTCTAGCAGTGCCATCCAAGTGAACTTTCTGCTATCATGGCGGTGTTCTATCTCTACTCTGCCCAATACATTGGCCACTAGCCACATGTGGCTCTTTAGTATTTGAAATGTGGCTAGTGCAAATGAGGAACTGAATTTTACATTTTATTTAATTTTAACTGAAATAAACTTCAATTCTGAATTAATTTTAATTAGAAAAGCTATATGTGACTAGTGGCTATTGTACTGACCATGTAGCACTAGAATGTTTCTCAGGGGACAAGAGCAAGTCTTCTGTAGTTTGAAAAAAGATACCAGGAAATATCCATAGTGTAAATTTAAAATGAGATAGTTTGGGGTCAGACTGACCCAGTGCCCAGGAGCTGGCAAGGAAGAGCTTTTGTTGGCTTTGTCAATGGAGAGGGGCTAGAATAGGCCAGTGTTTACTGAGGCGGCATAGAAAAACAAATCATTTAGAAGCAGCTTGAAGCAGGTGTTGAAAGATACTTGCCTTCTAAAATTTCCAAGCTCATAAGAACTGACTTTGTTTTGTTTTGACTTTGCTTGTTTGTTTTGGGGATTGGCTACAGGGACTGGTATCCGATCAGAGAGTGAGACAGAGTCTGAGGCCTCAGAAATCACTCTTCCTCCCAGCAACCCTGTAGTCCCCCAGGCCCCCGCCCAAGGGGAGGACTACGGCAAAGGCATCATCTTCTACCTCAGGGACAAAGTGGTGGTGGGAATCGTGCTGTGGAACATCTTCAACCGAATGCCAATAGCAAGGAAGGTAGGTGCCCGTCAGGGCTCTGAGAGGAAGATGGGAGGTGTGGGCGGAAGCCGTCTCTGTGACTTCGTCGGATGTCCTGCCACGCACTGTCCACCCGGGTCAGACTGTGCCTGAGCAGAACAAAGGTATCGCCTTGGCTCGGGTATGTTTCTTTTTCACTCGGGACATGGCTGGGTAGCACGGGCGTTGGCACATGCTCACTTGGGCTTCGTAGAAAGCCATTCCCACAACTCCCTCCCAGTGTGAAGTGGCGACTGGCCCGGGCTGCCCTGGTGTGTGGCCCAGCGCACACACTCCTTGTTCCTCTGTCCCTCAGATCATTAAGGACGGTGAGGAACATGAAGATCTCAATGAAGTAGCGAAGCTTTTCAACATTCATGAAGACTGAAGACTGCTGTGGAACAGGCAGGCCCTTTGCTGTCCCCGACAGCAGCTTGGATGGGTAAAGGAGCGTTTTTTATTCAGCAGAATTCCTCTGTATGTATGAGTGTGAATAATCAAGTCCTTTGTGAATATTTCAACCATGTAGGCAAATTCTTAATGTTCACATCACTAAATAAAACCCGATTCTTCTAAATTCAATTCTCTTCTCTTTGAAAGGGAGCAAGTGTGTGAAGGGAGGAAAGCTGTGCATATTAGAGAGCAAGTCAATTGGAGCCACTCCCAAGTGCATCATCTTCCTCGGCCTTGTAATCCCTGCTACACACTCTCAGCTTCTCTCATTCACTGAACTTCTCCCTCGCCCCTCCAGACATCCTGTACGGACCTGCTGTGACCTCTGCCCGCAGCACTTGACCCCTCTCCCCTCCTCTGGGGAACGTCCCGGTCTCCGAAGACTTTCCTGATCCTTCCAAGCCTGTTCCTTGTTTACATGTCTCCCTGCTGCTCTGCAGCTTCCTGGAAGCCAGAACCATGGCTCTCCTGTCTTGCTCATGGTTCTTGCTCCAGAGCTGAGCACAGGGTCTGGCTCACAGTGGGTGCTTAGTGAATCGTTGAATGAGTGTACACATAAACATGTGGACTAGACTCTGCTCTACCTGGGACAGCTCCCCTGTGTACCCCCCCAGCCCAGAACTGAACTGGTCTTGGGAGGGGAGGGCAGAAAAGACATTTATTGCAGACAGAAACGAAGGTTCGGAGACCTGCCGCCTCATGGCTAAGCCTGGAGCCTGACTCTGAGGGATTGTGGCCTCTCAACTCCTCCGCCCACTGTCCCCCAGACTAGAAATCTGCCCTCTCCTAACCCCTTTTATCTCAAATAGGCTTATAGGCATGCCTCACTTTACAAATGATTTCCTGGGAAGAGAAGTCAAAGTTTCATAAATCAACTCATTTTTTGCATTTCAAATTACTTAACTTTTAAAAATCAAATCTTATTTCAATTAAGAGGAAATTTTTACTACTTTCAAGAGTCCTATTGTGAATCTTCTTCTAAAGAGAAAATTATTACCAGGCTGGATTTTTTCGATATTGGGTTTGTTTAAAGGGAGTTGCAGCTACAATGAAATCCCTTCTGAACACTAGAACAGGACAAATGTCCACTTTAAGAATTAGCTGTACTAGAACAGGTTCTTACTATATGTATACAGGTTTAGTGAAATATGATCTGAGGCATGACATATCTAAGTCCATAATGTAGGTAGAAAACTCATCTAGTATCCTGTGAAACGGGACTTATTATACAGTAATTGCTGCTTACAAAGATCTTACAACTGTAAGATCCTGAAGTGTTTCACAAATCATTTTTTAAACGGATCGAATTGTGATTTGCCTTGTTTTAGTATCAGGTACAGTTTAGTCTAATTCTTTGACAGTTGTCATCCTTGGATGGAATGTCATAATAATTCAGTTAATTAAAATGAAAGGATGTATTCTTCTATTCAGTGTTCATTGAGTGCCTACCATGAGCCAGGTAGATGGCAGAAGAGGAAGATGGAGAAAACATGGCCACTTCTCTTAAGGAGCTCCTGGTGTCAGTGAGGAAAGCAGACATGTGAACGCAGAAGTATAATATAGTCAGTTGTGTCCACAGGAAGATACACACCAAGAATGGACATCAGCCAGAGCCTCCGTCCTTTGTCAACTACTGCTGCTAGATCACTTCCTAAAGCATCACTTGGTCCATATCCCCCCACCCTACCTCCTGGTGACATTGACTCCCTGTCACCAATCACATCAAGTCCGAAGCCTTCCATAGCGCTCTTGACCTCAGCCCACTCTGCCCTGTGGGCCTCCTCTGCCACAACTTCACGTGCATGTGCACACGCACATATACATCTGGTTTATTGCCACCTTTAAACTTCTGTTTGTGCTCTTCACATCTGGAACGCCGTCCCTATTCCCTTCTACGTATCCAAATCCTGCTCATCTTTCAAGGCCCAGATGAAGTCCCACCGTGGTGATGTAGTACCAGTTGGACTAGTGACCGCGCATGATTTCATCTCTGAACTTCGATTGCACCTACTGCCTTTGAACTTGATTTTGTTCTTTAAGTCGTTCTCTGCATTATTAGTGTTCACTCCCTAAATTGATTGCAAGCTACCCCAGAGCAGAGACTTTTTTCTCAGGATGGGGACAACATGCGCCATCCCCCAAAACCCTGGCAAAGTGCTGACCAAGTCCTTGGTTGCTTGGTTGGATGATGCTAGATAACAGGGCTTATTGTAAGAGTGAGCCTCTGCCTTGTAGCCTCAGTTCTCTCTAATCCAGGTTATCAGACCCCCATTACTTCACCCACTGCCACGACTTGCCACTTTACCCAGGATGCATTTAACCTGTTGAGGCCCCCAAGGATCGCAAGGACCAATTTCTGACTGTACAGACGACCAATGCCAGCTGAGGTTTGGCCCTTGAGAGCTGGCCTGTGATTAGCCGGGCCACAGCACAGCGCAGTACAGGGCTAGCCACACCCTGCAGAGTTGGGGCTCTGCCAAAGTAGCCAGCTTTCAGGGCTCACCCACTTGACTTCAACCTCGCTTTTCTTTGCCATTTTACAACTGACATCTGGTGGTACCTTGGCACCGCTTCACGATGGTACTAACATTTGCCTGGCCACCTGTAAGGCACGGCGAGGGATGTCCTCGTACTTCAGCTGGAGAAATGGACCTGAGGGAAGGAAGTGTGTTTGATTGGAAAGGGGTCAGAGTAAGCCTCTTAGTGGAGGATGAGGTCAACATGTGTGACTTTTTTGTTGTTCTAATCAACAGGGCCTGTTTTGGAGACAAGAGGCTTAAAGTGAAAGGGAGGGGGGGTGGGGAATCCACAGTGACCTACTGCAGGCTGCTTCCTTGAAGGAAAATCAGCAGCCCCTCTAGAGACCCATTTATACAAAGGAACTCTCCCCTCCCTTCCACCACTACCCCTTCCCTTTCCCGCTCCTCTCAAGTTTGGCTGCTGCAATATCCCTTCTGTCCTTCCCTGACTCCACCTAAAGCTGGGCACCCTTGCTGCCCTAGAGACCATTGGGACTCAATTCCAGTGCCTTGCTCTCTGGGCAGAGGGAAAGTCCTGCCGGGCCCAGAGGTGAAGTAAGACCGCCTCTGGCCTCTTTCCCATCTTATCAGGGAATTTCTGGCGGGCACAGACAAATGTACACAGAACCACACACAGAGACACACAGCTCAGGCCAGTGATGACGTCCCCTGCCTGGCTGGTTCTACAGATGGGTGTGAACTGGGTCAGAGTATAGGGAGGGTCTGAATATTTAAATTCTGGACTGCTAAGCCCTGGTTGGAAGACAGGGATCGTCTCAAAATGAACATTTTGGGAAAGAGAAACGCAGCCCCTGACATCTGGAAGCTGGTCTGGGACTGTCAGCAAGGCCTTGGTGTCACTAAAAACTGGCTTAACACGCCCCACTAGGCCTGGGTGTTCTGTTGAACGTAAACAGGTTCACAGGACATTAGAATCGTACAAGGCCACCCTGATCATGGTGGATGGAGACAAAAGCAAGACTACTCCAGAATCATGTGTGAACACAGGCAAAAATATGAACACTGCCCAAGCCACAGAAATGACCAAATACCGCCCTCCGTCCTGGCTAATCTAAGTGACTGCTGCTTCCTTACCAATTACATATTGAGCCTCGCTCCAGTCTGCCCTCCTATTGGATATGATTGATTCAGTAAGACACTCCCTGACAGCATCCAATCCAGAGCAAAGCCCAGCTTCCTTAAACCCTCCCCCAAATCACCCAGCCTGGCCTGAATCCTATAATAAGTCCTTCCCAGCACCCTCTTCCTGAGACACCCCATGGTTCCCCAGGGCATGCATCCTCCCTTGCTGCAGTGAGCAATGAACTCAACTGGTTCGACTGCAAGAGTGCCCTGGTGGTCTTTGGCTGGTGGGCATTGACAATTTGGAGACAAAGAGCCAAAATACCTTCGGGAGGCCCACCTGTGAGTTTTGCCTAGTCTCGTACCTTCTTGAAGACCTTACCTGGTCCCAGTGGAGCCTCCAAGGTCTGTGTCTCAGTTGGAGAAGGCCAGGAGTCGCATCTGGTGCCTGGACAGAGGTGTCTGGCTTCCCAAGCAGGTTCCCGCCTGTGCTCTCTTGGCATTTGCAGCACAACACAGGGATGCTTCTGGAGGAACACCCAACATGGGTGTTGAATTTATGAATACATACATACGTTCGTAAATGGATTTATTGGTCAGCTAGCAAACATACTGCGGAACTTGCTGCATGCCGTGGGCCAATAGGCCCCAGAGATAAGAAGATGAGTAACATACAGTCCCTGCCCTCAATGGCTTTAGAACCTAGTGGCGGACACAGACGGGTCAACAGGAACCATCAGTGCAACAGAAGTGCTGGGAGTATGATGTGTGAGTTCACATCGGAACTTCGTCACTCCTCAGATGGCTTTACTGTCCTGCTTCC
This sequence comes from Balaenoptera physalus, assembly GCF_965194825.1. Classification (NCBI taxonomy): domain Eukaryota; kingdom Metazoa; phylum Chordata; class Mammalia; order Artiodactyla; family Balaenopteridae; genus Balaenoptera; species Balaenoptera physalus. The sequence continues at coordinate 113,623,986 of NC_138903.1, read as the reverse complement.
ATCTACTCCAGGCTTTTCTTCCACTGACCAAATCGTGTTTCTTCCTCCATTCTCTGCTTGTAACTTCTCTCATCTCTAGGAGCAGAACATGAATATGTTTTCTTAAATAAATATGTATAATATCCTGAATACAGAGGATGGAGCTGCCAGCCTCCTTGCCCAAAGAGATCACCCCTCTTCCTCTTCACTTTTCCTCAGCCCCTTCATTTTCCCTCCTTCCTCGCCCACTTGTTTTCCTTCTACCTGTGTTTCTTCTTCAGGTTCCAGTAAGTGCTCCCTGCCCGTGTTTCTTCCTCCCGAAGCTGGGGAGCACAGCGGAAAAAGCGCTCTTTGGGATTTGCGTCTCAGCTTTGCCACTCACTCCTGGATGACCCAGAGCAGCTAATTTCCTAGGTCTCGGCAGCCTCATCTGTAAAATGAAGAGAACATACTAGATCATCCCTCCACCCTCAGCTCTAACATCCTGTGTATGGAAAAGTCTCTCAGGTGCTTGCCCAGGACTTTCTTCATCTCTCCATGGACTCAGTTGCCTTTCATCTCTAAGTCTAGAGCAGATGCTAATGGGACCCAAAGCCTTTGGCAGATGTCTCCCCACATTGCCTCTGCTGTCCCTTTGGCTCAACAGATTTTTTGTTTGTTTGTTTTAGTTTGAGGCTTATGATTCTTCTTTGACTCAGCAAGCAACATTTAGACCTAGGCCCCTAGAAATCGCTGCTTGCCAGATTTGCTCTCCATGGAGAGTTTGACAGCCTTAAAACTACGCTCCATGAAAGCCCAGAATTTCCCCAGGAAGGCTTTATGGTGAGACAATGCTCAGCCATGATCCTAGCACATATATTCCTACACAAGCATTCAGTGGCTCCCAATCCCCAACAAACACACCCTGCAGAGCTGGCCGGTGAACAGCCACCTTAACCCAAGCAGCTTTCAACTTGATGCTGAGATAATTAGCTCAGAAAACCCCCCTCATACCACATAAGCCCCAAGTCCTGAGACTAGCTTGTACACCCCCTTTGCTCTTAAGTCCATGGCCATTTCCACGTTGGCCATGGTCCTGGCAGAGCCCTGCCCTGAAGTGCAGAGACAAGTGAGCCAGGAAGCTGGCAAGCTTCACCACCCGATTCTTACCATAGAGACAAAAGGAAACTGCATACAGGGAAAGAAAGAAAATCCAGCACTGTGATTTGCTAGGTGGAAAAGGATGCTTAAGGATCTCTGTGCCTCCAGAGGGAAAGGGGAGCTTTAGGTGTTTCAGAGCAGGCCTGCAGAGCCCCGCCAGCGTGAAGCCTTCCTTGGCCCAGGCCTGAGGTCCTCGGCCACCTTTATTGAGACTAATAACCCAAGCAGCCTGAGTGAGATTCGGGTCTCCCACTACAGTGGGAGTCCTCAAACTAGTGGCACAGTGCGGGGGGGCAGAGACTGGTGGTGAAAACAGGGAATCCTTGGCCTCAAAGTCACCCCCACCTCAACCTGGCCTGGGCCAATACCAAGTTGGGAGGTATTCTCTCCAAAGGGAGAAAGGCCACATCGACCTCTCAGGCAATTGATCAGCTTGACTTAATGCAGGGGGTGGAGGGCAGCTCAAAGCTCAGAGCACTCTGTCTTTGTCCCCTTGGTGGCGCCAGCCCTTATGCTGGCCTCTTCACTAGAACAGGAGGTTCCAAAGAGACCTCAGCTTCCAAGTGAACTCCCCAGCCAGTCCTGAAGCAGCGAGGCTCACTGCGTGAGATGGATAATTGCAAAAGAATACCTTGATGGGAGTTTTGCCCAAAGTTGCAAACGTACACTGCCCTCCCAGGCATCACCTGTTGTTCCCCAGAATAGAGCGGCGTGGATGGGGCGGAGACCGAGCTTGGTGGTCTCCACGAGGACTCCCGCCCTCCCGCCGCTCCTCTCCCAGCTGCCCCACCAAGTCCTTCTCCAGGAGTCCGGACCCGCCCCTTCGCGCCCGACGGGGAGCGAGGAAGGGGGGTGGGCAGGAAAGAAGGGATTGAGGGGAAGTTTCAAGGGGTGTGCCGGGGAGGGGGCAGGATTCTCATGAGTCAGCGGATCGGGCTCAGTGTGACTTCACTGCTTCCCGAGAAGAGGCGCCCGGGGCAAGAGGCCGCTCGGAGTGCAGCCGCTGGAGTGGAAGGTCGGAGCGCTGGGCGGGGCTGCGGGACGGGGTTCGGGGCTGGCCAGGTCGCTCGGGGCCGGGGCGGCGCTAGGAGGCCGCTGGCGAGCGGGGACCGCTCGGGGCAGCGGCGCCGACCTCTCCCCCTCTCCTCCTCCGCCGCAGCCAGTTCCCGCCTCGGCCCGAGACGTGGCGCGCGTTCCGCCTGTAGGTGGCGCTGCTGAGGCGCCGTGGGCGCGCTGCTGGGGGTCTGGGTGGGGAGCTCTGCCCCCGCGGGGAATCCCGGGGGTGCAGGGTGGGCGGCCCATGCAAAGGGATGGCGAGGGGAAGGCGCAAGGGGCCGCCATAACCCCCACTGTCCTTCGGGCCCGGCGCTCCCACCCGAGTGGCGGCAGAGTTCGGAGAGCCGACCTGCTACGTTAGCGTCCAGGCGTGGGGCCGCCTGGTGCGCGCTTCTTCAGGGTCCCTCGGGGCACCTACCGGGTCCCGCAGAGCTCGGGGAAGCTCACCTCCAGCTAAGGGACCGCGGTTTAGGGACAGCGTTTCCTCTCCAGGGATGGCGCTCTTGACCCGCGGGCAGTAGAATGGAAATTTTGAATCGCTTCTCCAGCGTTAGGGGTGGGTTTCCCTGAGCAGCCACTCTCCAGCCTGGCTCCCTTGAGACCAAGGGTGCATCTTTTGCAAAGGGACAGGTTGTGGCCGGCGTTGGGGTGCAGTCTGGGACCAGGGCTCGTGCTAGATGAGAGGTAGGGGCTCAGCTTTGGGCTAGATGTAGGGCGATGGTTAGGGATTCCATGCTTGTCAACCCGGTCTTCAGCAACTATGTAAAAAAAAAAAAGCGAAGAGGCCCATCTGGGGCTCAAACTTGCAACCTTGGCCTCGGTTGATAGAGCTTTGTGCCCTACCTCCGTGCAGGCCCTGAGCTCTAGTAGTCATGATGCAGCTGACCTTCCCATGTTGGTTCATGGTTATGTGGTGGCTGGTTAGTTAACATATTGAGAGTATCAGGGCACAAAAATAACCTGTGGCCAGACACCTTTAAGCTGAAAGAAAAAAGTTGTTAGGGGCTCCAGCCTCACCCTTTCCAGAAGCTCCAGTGGCTGGCTCTTTCCATGACAGAACTTTACATATAAATATATGGATAGAGTGTGTCTCCCTTATCGGTGCCAAGATATAAAAGCTATGCCCTGTACTAGGGTTCTGGGTGCCTCTTCTCCTCCGTCAATCAGTCCAGCTCCTCTGCTTTCAGGATGTCCAAAGCCATCTGAGAAAGTTATCTAAGGATTTTCCATAAAGGAGAGGAAAGGGGGAAAAAAAACCCAAAGGATCCTAAACGTTCCCAGGTTTCACTGTGTGCCAGGAGAAATACCGTCTGTCTCCCGCCCAGACCTCAGAGCCCGGGCCTCCTTCCTACAGGGCGGTGCCCAGCTATTCCTGGAAACCCCCTCCTTTCTACCAACCCCTTCCCCAAAGTGTCTCCTCCCAGAGCACGACCTAGGAAAAGGATTGTATTGTCAGAGTTTGATGTCCCCCATCCCCACTTTCTGTCCCCAACCTGACCTGCCGCAGTCCTCAGCCTGCCCCCTCCCTTGATGCCCACGTGCTGGCTTCTCCTCCCGGAGCAGGGCCTGAGCTGTGGCCTCTCCCTCCAGCCTGGCCCTGCGCCCCACTAGGTGACTGGGAGAGGATCTGATATACTAATTTGTGTTAATGTGATAATGGGCACTAATGGGGTCACGTGCTAACCACTGCCTCACGGCCTCAACCCCAAGTCGAGGTTGCAGGCTGACTAATCTCCACAGCCGGCTGGGGGGGGCGGGGAGTGGGAGGAACCCAAGCCTCGGGACAATCCCAGGGTGCTGGTGCCTTCGAGCTGCTGCCTCGGTTTCAGTTTCATCCTTGGCTGACACTTTCCTCTGACGAGTGGAATTGCTTTGGTTTTCCTCCAACCCCTCTCCCCTCCGCGGCTGCCCCCCCCCCTTTAGACTTCTAGCTTCCCTCAGCCAGCCCTTCACTTCGTGAGGGGAGAGATGGGAAGATAATTTGGCAGCGATGAGGAAAAAATGTACACGTAGACACCCTCAGACGCACAGGCTCACATACCACACTGCCTTGCAGACACACACATGCACACGCCCTCCACAAACACACACGCATGCACGAGGGGACTTGACACTCACATCCAAGAGTAGAGCCCGTATGTGTGTGTGTGTGTGTGTGTGTGTGTGTGTGTGTATGCACACACTGGCCACGGTTACGCCCTCGCTCACATCTGAGGGACACACACGGAGTCACACATAGGCAGGCTAGGCCCTCCAGAGACCCATCCCACACACAGACCCACACACACACTCACACACTGTCACACACACACCAGCAGCGGCAGCCCAGTTGGATGGCTTCCTCAAAAGAGGGCTGGAAAGTTTGTTTGCTGCCAGTGAAGGGGCCTAGACATTCCGTGAAATGACTCATACTGCACCTTTATAGACATTAAATGTTGTATTTTTCTGGATTCGACAACAACAACAACAACATGCCCCGTCATGGGGGCACGGTAGGGGAAGTGAGGCGTGCCTGCACTCCTCTCGGGCCTCTGTCTAGCGCCCGCCTCAGGCTTGTCCTCGCCTCCCTGTGGGATGGGGCAATCCTGAAAGGGCAGAGTCCTTTACCTCCTGGTACAAAGCTCAGCCTGGAACCGCCCCTTGGCAGGAGGTGAAGTGGGTGAAGTCGGGAACCAAGTCCCCCTCACAGCCCCTCCCCATTATCCCACCACATCCCCAGTCCCGAGGACCTGCAGTCAGGCCCAGTGCCCCCACTTGGTGTTCCAAAATGAGCCCTTCGTCTTCTCTCCATCCATTCAAGCGCCCCTCCCCAGCTCTCCTGGGTTTGTCCTTACTGCCCTCTCCCGCACAACTCCAGGAGGCGCCACTCGCCGTATAGAACATGAGCGCCCCATGTAACGTGACTGCAGCCCCCTCCTCTCTCCTGAGCCTCTTCTCCATCTGAGGAGGTACCGCCCAGCCCAATGGCTACTTGTGTCCCTGTACCCCAGCACACTCAAGCGCCAGGGAAATCACTCGCTGCTCTCCTCTGGCAGGGCCTCCACGTGCTGGCATCCCTCTGCACCCCCGTCTCGAGCCCTGCCCCCTAGCAGAAGCTCCTTGGGCCAAGGCCTCCCTAGGTCCACTCGTGTCTCCTGCAGCCTTGAGGAGAGGCACCTCTGGAGTGTCATTTGGAATCCCCGCAGGGCTGAGGGGCACAGCGAGGCTGCCCACCACACAAGATGGGTGCTGAGCCAGCAGATGTCGGGGGTTGAGGGGTTAACTCTAGTTCCACTGGACAGTGGCCCAAAAACTCTGGATGCTGTGCTGCCTCTGATAGGTGCCCCAGAGCAGGCGCCTGCTCTCGGCTCTTCTCCAAGGGACTTTTCCAGGCCGAGCCTAGGCCCCAAGATCGGGGCTAGGGACCAGTGGGATTAGAGACTCCAGAGGGCTTGCCCTCATTTACTGAACTCTGCCTGAGCCAATTCTTCCTTATTTTTTGCAAATGAACCACAGGATCGGGTCCCTCCCCCTACACCCACCCTCCAAATCTCCCGACAGCCCAGAGGCACTGAATCTGTTTCCCAAATACAGTATTAGGCCGGCTCCCCTGGCAGTGCGTGCAGTGGGGACAGCGCCTCCCCGCAGCCGCTGAGCCCAGGGTGGACACGCAGAGCACTCACTCAGGGCCCGTGGCACCTCCTATATCTGGCTGTCATCTCCCTCCAGGCAGGCCCCTGAGCTGCTGTCTGGCCCCTCCAAAAAGTGAAACCCAGCGCTCCTCTGAAATTTTGTAGGGGCTCTGAGGATGCCAGGTCCTGTCCCAGTAAAGGCCTGGAGGGGAAATGGAAAGCTCTCCATTTTAATGAGAGAAGGGGTGGGTGAGGGGTGGGGACCAAGTGGCTTTCCAAGAGCCCCAGCCAAGGAAGGTGGCTGGCCAGATGAAAGTCATAATCTGGGAAGTTGCTCCCAACTACATTCTCCCACCGGCATGCCTGTGCTTTGGCCTGGGCACCCCACCTCCGTCACCCCCCAGTATGTGCCAGACAGTAGATCAGCTCGTCTCCCGGGAAGGAGCACTCTGGTACAACCTAGCCAAAGGAATTCTTCTCTCTTGCAGCTACTCAACAATCTTTTTAGGACAAAAACTCCTTATGATGCCCAGCCACAGCCTGGGACTTAGAGATTTCTGTCCATCATTTGCATCTATCTAGGGCCTCGTCGTGTCAACCCAACAGAGGCAAATCTGGAGTTACTGAACATATCAACAGAGGAATGATTGCGGGCTGTATAGAAAGGATTAGAGGGGACATCTCAGCTTTACAGGTGGGAGGATTCCTTTTAAACCATAACTTCTCTCCTGACTTTTGAATATGCTTCTCATTCTGAAAGTCTGATTGATAGGCGACCTTTCTAGCATGTGCCTGTGGTGGAAAGTAAGGGCCATGGCCACAGAGGCTGTGGCACTGTGGTATTTTGTTCTGGCCACAGGTTTGAATAGAATTTGTTGAGGCTAAGGGGTTAAGGGAGGGAGGAAGCAACCAGCCACCTTGTTTCCAGAGAACCTGGGGTGATTTGCAGGAGAACATAGGCTAGCAGGCACCGCTGAAAAGAGGGGCTGAGAAAGTGGCCAAGGTGGAAAGGCAAGTTGAGTGCAGAAGCGGGGAGGTGGCCCTACACAGGCTCTGGGCAGCCAGGAGGCCCCTCCTCTTCCAGGAGGACCCCAGTTCTGAGGGTCGAGAGGACAGAGTTGGGGTCGGAGAGTGGGGGGGAAACAGGGCTGGAAGGAGAGAGGCTGAGAGCTGGATGGCGCAGCCTGGGCATTCACGGGCAACTCGAGAAGGGGAATTCCTGCCAAGTCAGGGAATGAGCCATTGGCAGAGACATCATGCCTGTCGTCAGGAGTGGTGATCTCAGCCGGCTGGCCCCACCTGGCTGGGGCTCACCCAACGGGTAAGTGGAAGAGCGGGGAGCCAGGTGGGGAAGGGCTGGGCAGCAGCAAGGTCATCGGGAAGGGCAGCCTGGCTGACCTGGAGCCGTGGAGTCAGGAAGGTCATTCAGGTGGCCTATGGCTCCCTAAGGCGAGGGCAGCACCAGGTTTTCATCAAGGGGGTGGGGTTTGCTTTGGCTGCAACTCCCAGATCATGGGGCTGCGGTTAGTTCCGAGTGGCTGCGGAAGGTGGGAACTTATGGGATTCCCACAAGCCATAGGCTCCAGGTCACTGGCAGGCATCAGGGCCTGTCACCATAAGCTGGTGGGCCCGATGCTGTCCTCTCTCCCTGCCCATCCCAAGAGGAAGGCCTCTCCTCTGGCACTTCCATGCCTTGAGGCTTCAACCTTGGTTTAAACCACAAACATTCATAGGAGGCATCCACCATTCGTCCTCAGCAGCTTCCGGCCCTGGCAGACTTTCTCCCGATACTGGGTTGAGGAAAAACGAGATGAGACAGAGCTGGTGCTGAAGGCAGCTAACGTTTACTGAGGGCTTACTAAGCACCAGGCACTGCCACAGACACAGGCTATCTCATTCAAGCCTCACCACAGCCTTGGGAGGTAGATTCTTATTATCCTCAATTTAAAAATAAGGACAGTAAGGCTCCGAGAGTTTAAGCGACTTGCCCAAAGACACACAGCCGCTAAATGGTGCAGCTGGAATAGGAACCCAGGTCTGTCTGATGTTAGAGACCACTGAACTCTCAGCAAAATGGGAAAGTGTGTGTGTGTGTGTGTGTGTGTGTGTGTGTGTGTGTGTGTGTGTGTGTGACGGTCAAGTAAAGGGGGCTTAAGGATGACTGGGACCTACCACAATTTTGAGAGGGGAGCCTCCCTGGCAAGAGAACAACAGAAAATTGTTGTGTCTCCTGATCCAGAATCCCCTGGGGAAAGTGTGCCCATTTACAAGAGAAAAAAACTGGAAATTTGCTCTCGGCACTTATTTCAGGGACTTAACTTTAGGTGGCCAAGAGGTCTCAAGGTGCCCCGGTGCCCCAGTCCAGCCCCTAGGTCTTCCCCCGGAAACCTGTAATCTGCAGCTGCCTTCGCCACCATCATCCACCACCACTCCTGCTCCCCAGTCCTGTGCCAGGGACTCTCCTTTCCCAAGGCTGGGGAAGCAGACAGATGCTGGTGGCTGAGCAGGTCCCTGAACCTCAGGCCCTTGGTCCACCCCCACCCCCCAGAGAGCCCTCCTCCCCCGGGGCCCTTTCCACTTTGCTGCTTTCTGCCCGGGAGGTAGATGCCGGGCTGAGGCCTGGCTGGGCCCCTCCTCCAGACCATACAGAGCCATAGGAAGTGAGAATTCCCAGCCAACTCCCTCCTAGAACCTCCTAGCTGTGGGACGGAGGAGGGTGCGGGCTGGTATGGATGCTGGGGCAGGTCAGAGTAGAGGGTAAAGGGGAGGCAGAATGGGAGACTGGGGTTCAAGTAGATGCCTCAAGCAGAGCAGCCTGGCTCTGGACAGAAAGGGGCATGAGCTTTTTCCCAGCACCCCAACTCTGGCTACCTTTGCACCTGCTGCACCAGCCCCTCTCCCCCCAATCCTTCCCCGGATTTATATCCTCCCGGCCTCCCCCACCCGGAGCCCTAAGCTCGACTTCCCTAAGAAATCCCCAAAACTCTCCAGTCGCGCCAAGTGCACGAGCATTTGGCCAGGGATTCCGCGGCATCTGGCATATCGTTCCCGAACTGTATCCTCTGGGCATCTCCTGGCCTCACCCACCCGCTCGGCCCGCCCTCACGCCAGGTCCTCCACACAGCAGGCGCTCAGTAATAATCTGGAGCGCAGGGCTGGGGCCAAAGGCGTCAAGCGAGTGGAGCGCGCAGGCCAAGGGGGCCGGACATAGCCATCCAGAGTCCCCCGGGAATGGAGCGGCTTTCTCTGCGAGGCATTGTGTAGGGGCTTCCCGGCCGGAGCTGCGGGCCCCGGAACGCGCCAGGTGGGGGCTGGGGCGCTGGGAGCGCGAAGTGGGCTCCGCGGGAGTCCTGCTCTCGCGGTTCCCCGGGGGCGAGCGAGCCGGGAGGGGAAGGAGAGGCCGCGCGGGCCCCTGGCACGGCTCCCCCTGCCGTGCTGGCGACCGCGGCGGGCCGGGGGTGGAGGGGCGCTGTTTCCACCAAGACGCCTCGTCCCTCCCTCGCGCCCTCCCCCACCCCGCCCGCCCGTGGTCCCTCCCGTCGGTCCCTCCCTCCGGCTCTTCCCTCCCTCCCGCCCTGCCTCCTTCGCGCCCGCCCCAGCCGCCGCCTGCGGGGACGTGTGTGTCTCTAGTGCAATTTCCCCTTTCGCTCGGTTGTCTGAGTGCAGGTCTCCGCTGGCTCGCGCCCCCTCCCCGGGCGCCCCCGCCGCCCCCTCCCTCGGCCTGACCCTCCCCGGCGTCCACCCGGCTCCCCCCGCACTCCACCCCACCCCCCGGAGTCGCTTTATCAGGGGCGCCGCCGTCTCACCCGGTATTTGCATCTCGCCCTCCAACTTGCCATTGGCGGCGCGACGTGTGGGAGAGCCCTGCGCCTCGCCCGCCCGGACCAGCCTGCCCCGGCGCCGAGGTGAGTCACGGGCGCGGGGCCGCGGGGGCAGGCGGGCAGGGAGGAGAGGAGGGAGGGAAGGAGGGAGGGGGACGGTGGCCCCGGCGGGCGCGGGGACCGACCGGGCGCCGCGCTCAACTTCCACTTCTCCTTTCGCCGGCGCCGAGGTATCGGCGCCACTCGCCCGGCCCGGCTTCCGAGGGGAGAAAGCGGGCTGGCCGGGCTGGGGACCCGCGTCTCGGCCCTCGGAGCGGGGAGGGGACCGCGGCGATCGACCCCGGCCCCGCTACCGAGCCCCTTCGGCGGCAGGTACGTCGATGGCGCCGGTTTTCGGAGCCTGCGGGGACCTCGGAAAGTTTGCCGGAGGGCGGGATAGGGGACGCCTGGGCCCCGGAGCGTAGGGGCTGGGGGCCCAGGGCAGGGTGGGAGAGCGGCGGCGTGTTGCGTCCCGCCCTTGCCTCGCCCCACCGCGTGTGCGTTGTGGAACCCGGACTACGGATCCTGGGTTAAAAGCTGAGTCGATTTCCCGAGTCGGGGTGGAGGCCGGTTTGCCCTCTCCCCAGGCAGCCCGGGGTCCGTGACTGGGCCTATCGTGACAGCCCGCCCCAAAAGCTCGGTGCCCGAGGGCAGGAGGTTGGGCCTCACTGGCGGGGCTGCTAGATTGATCTGGCGGCCTCTAGGGCTTCTGGGACCAGGCGCCTTAGGGTAACACACACTCACACACACACTCTCTCTTTCTCTCCCTCTCTCCACACACACGCACACGCACACGCGCGCGCACACACACACACCTATGAACCTATGACTTGGATAATTGGGTCGCCAAAATAGAGACCTCTGTCGTGAGGGGCCGGAGTTTCCGTGTGAGCCGGCCGCCAGCCTTCCCGCTCCCGCGTTCCCGCTCTCCCGGGCTCTCCCGCCTCTCTGTTCCCTCCTCTGCTGCCGGCACGGGGACTCAGCGGCCGCGCAGCGCGGGGTCCCCTGCCGACAGCGCCTTGCTTTTGGAGACTGCTGAGGCGGCGGCTTTATGGATTCCCGGTCCCTCCGTCGCACCCGAGGTCTGCCGCCCTTCCCTCACTACACGGCCTTCCTGACCAGAGTCACCTCCTGACCCCATTGGCTCCGCGCCTCGGCCAGGTTCTCCCCGGCTGCCCACCCCCTACACGCCAGCAATGGGATTTGATGGCCGTTGGATTCCTGCCCCTCATCCTTCTGCCCGAGATAGAGGCCTGTCTGGTCCTGCAGCTTCTTCTGGTTAATGTTTGGCGGTTCATTGTGGCTAATCATTTTAATTAGCTCTTAAAGTGGGGAGGATCAGTTAACCTTGAACTTCTCGATTTTGGCCTGGTGGGGCCTCATATGGGAGGAGTGCTGGGGAGGTAGGAGCGGAAGTGAGGTCACCACCCCAGGGCCAGAGCCACCACTGCTTGGCCCCAACAGCTGGTGGGCACACCCATCAGGGACTCACCCACTGCGAGCTGACCCCTGGCCTGAGTGCCAGGTTGGAGGGGGGAGGTGAAGGGATCAGATCTAACTCTCTCCTCTGGGGAGACAGGACACTTTGGCACTGAAAATGCTCAGGGTCACGTTTGCACGGCAAGAATGCAAATTCCTCCTCGCAGTTAGTTATGTAGGGTTTTACCGGTTATAAGGCACTTTCTCAACCATTAATTCAGTAGACCCACAGCAGTAACAGATAACGGGGAGCTATCTTGAGTTAAGTGCAGGAATTAACTATCCTGGAGGACTTCCTATCCTGGCCAGTGTGGGGAAGAGGCTGCCTTGCAAGTGGTTGTCTCTGGGTTCAAAGCCCGGGTGGTGTGAGTTGCAGGGGTGGGGGTCGTGGAGCAGGCTCCACGTTGCCACCCTCACCCAGCCTCTAGCTGTGAGCCGAAGGAGTGGCTTGTTTGCAACTATGTCTGGCATTCCTCCCACTGCTGCACTGTTTGCTCGGTGGTTGCTCAGGAACTGGCGCCCACCCCTGGACAAACTGGAGGCCTGAAAGCAGCCCTCCCCCTGCCTTGAGCTAAGTGATGGGACAGCAGCTTCTGTCTCCTCTGTCCTATATGGGAATCTAAAAATGAGGGTGCTGTGGTCTGTCATTCAGGGCCCTGATTAATAGGATGTCCAAAATATCCCTAGCCTGCAAAATTCAGGGCCTCCCTGAGAGGCCCAGCCAGACGCAGGCTGAGGGGATTGCTTTCCCAGGGAAAGCCCTGCGCCAAAGTTTGGCCTTGGTCCTTGCGAGCCTCACCCCTCACCCCTCAGCTTTTTCATTTTCCCTCCCATCCCTAGAGCCAGACTGTCTGGGTCTATATCCCAGCTCCGTTATTTACTAACTGTGTGATTCCAGTCAATTGTATGCCTCAGTTTCCTCATTTGTCAAATCAGACCCACCTCATAAAGTTTTGCCAAGGATCAAATACATCAATACACATAAGCTGCTTCTTAGAACAGTGCACGGCACATGGTAAGCACAAGCGAGCCTTATGGTATTGTCTTACACGGTGCCTAAAACTCAGATTGAACTCAGCGAACATTTGCTGAGAACCAGTCCCGGTACTAGGCATCAGCGAAGGGGCAGTGAGGGAAATACAGAGGTGAAGAAGACACCGCCTGTCTTCCGGGGCTGTGTGTACCTTCTGGCATGGGCCAGAGTCAGGGTGGGGAATGTGGGAGGGGGCCAGAGAGGGTGGCTAAGTCATCTATATAAATAACCATAATTCGAAGCCAGGCTCGAATGCCTAATTCAAAGCCAGTGTGGGGAGCCAGGTACCCCAGACTTGGAGGCTTCTCCTTGTCTGGGGACACTGGCTGGGCTCTGGTCAGGACGCCACCCCTGGACAGAGGCCTGCCCTGGGATTTGGGTGAATGAGAGGGAGGGGGAGACCCAATTCCTGTGTGGGCTGCAGGTGGCAAGCATTCAGTGGTGTGATTTGTTGGTTTGCAGGACAGGACGGCGTTACTTAGGGCCACCCCCAGACGCCCCTCTAGCCCCTCTGCCTGCCACGCCCCCAGCACCTCCCGGAGGTCCCCCACCAACCTTGGAAGGGCCTTGGGCAGCCTTCTCCCCTCAGGCTTGGGCCTGACCCCAACGCAGGCTTGGTTCTCTCTCCAGGATTTCTAAGCTGCAAAGAGGTTTCTGGCTTCACCGCCAATTTATTCCCTTTGTGGTTCTCAGACTGAAAACTAGTTCTGCAGGGGAGAGAGGAAACTCATCCGAGGTACCCAGAATCCCATGGGCGCTTTCCTAGGGGTCAGGGGCTTTTCTCATCAACACCAACCTGCCTGCAAATCTCTGGCCGCTGAGTCTTGCGTGGCCTGTAATAGCGGCCGCACCGCTAATGCCCTATAGCTCGGACCCCAGCGCTGGTTGCCAAGGAACTGCTGGTCGGGGTGCTTATGACGGTTCTGACCTCATAGGGGCCGCTGAGTTTCAATTCAACGGACATTTATTAACACCTACTGTGTGCCCAACCTGTGCTAGGTGCTGTAGGGGAGACGAGCGAAGGGGGCGGGGTGGGAGAGATGACTAAGACACTGAGACAATCAGAGGCGAGGACAAGCAGCCAGGCCAGCGGCTGGTCAGGTGCTAATTGTGCTCCTTGGAGCAGGGGCCAGAGGCGGCCGGGGCTCTGAGGTCAGCAGCAGTTGGGGGAGGGAGGGAAGGCTTTGTGAGGGCCTCGGCTCTGAGCTAGACCTTGAAGGGGGCAGGGTGGCGCGGGGGAGTTTGGGCTAGGCAGAAAAGGGCGAGAAGACGCCTTTCTCTCTCTTCCCTGGCCACAGGCTGACCTTCAAAGCCTCGATAATTGTTTGGCGAATGCATGTCACATAAAAGACCAGGTCAGCCAGTGTGGGTGGCTCGGTGCAAGCCCCAGTCTCCATCCCGGGAGATGCAAAGTGGATGGCCCAGGTGGGGAGCCCAGCGCCCCCAGGACGGATTGATAAGACACAAAGGTTGGCCAGGCTTTCCCGCCCCACAAGCTGAGGGGATTTCATGTTGATCTCCTGCCTCCTCCGTCCCCTCCACCGCCCATGCACAGGCCCTGGAGGGGAGAGAGGGGAAAAAGAGAGGCAGATGGCACCAAAGGGACAGGAAAACTGCCCCGCCACAGGTGTTCACTGCAGGCACGGGCTGGTTGAGTCCCATCTTTCCCCAGGGTCCTCGGATTGCTCTGGAAGCCCAGAGGTTCAGGTAGAGGATAGAGAGTTTCATTTTCTCAGCCAGCCGAGAACTAAAATGTCCCACATGTTTCTGTCCAGACCCCCTGGGGAAGGGCGAGGACTAGCCATGTATTTGTTCTGCGACTTTTGCATCTCCCATGCCTGGATGTGGAGGGGGACTTGGTCCTTGTTGGATTTAATTGGATAAAAACACCTGGACACACACATACCGCCCCCGCCATGCATCAGTTTTCCTCTCTCACTGCCCTCTTGCCCTGCACCCTCCCCAGCACATTGCAAAACTACAGAGGCACACCAGAGTGCCCTGACTTCTCGGCCTGGGAAATTGTGTCCTAACGTGAGTTTCTTGGCAAAGAGACCCCACCCAGCCTTCTCCCAGGGTGATGACGAGGGTCAGGCAGAGCAGGGAGGGGTGTTTCATGCAGGAGGATCTGCGAGGGAAAGTGCCAGAACATTTCTCAGCCAGACCAACAAGAAGCAAGAGGTTAAACAACTTGCCCAGATTGAGGAAGCTTTGACCTAGGTTCCCATCTTCTCGAGGGACCATTTTCTTGTCCCAGTGCTGGCACTTCCCACTTCTCACTCCACCTGCCCTTCCCGAAGCTCCCTTCCTCTTCCAGTCTAACCCAATATTCTTCTCGAGACCGATATTGTCCGGAGGAGGAAGAGCACAGGCTCTCTGTGTTCATATCCCAGACCTATCACTTACTGGCTGTGTGACTATGGACTAGTCACATAACCACTCTGAGTCTCAGAGCCCACTTCCCAGGGTTTGAGTGAGGATTAAATGAGATAATGCCTGTAAAGCACTCAGCATGGTGCCTGGCACATGGTAACCACCCAGTAAGTGTTAGCTGCTATTATTCTGTGGCTCTTATTATTATTGTTGTTGTTGTTCTTATCATTTCCTCCTCCCACACCCTTGACTTTGCCAGGCTCCAGGGATCAACTGCTTCTCTGGCAGTGCTGGCAGGGCACGCGATGCCCATTCATAAAACCAACAGGGAGATTTTCCACATCTTTCTGCTAACGTTTTGTTAACTCTGCTGTCACACAGGATAAGGAAGGGATGTGGAAGAAGATTGTGTGTGTGTGTGTGTGTGTGTGTGTGTGTTAAAATCTTTCTGAGTGGCAGGCAGTGCTGTAGTGAAGAGTAAAAATCAAGTCTTTAACATTTTTATTAACATTGCCATCTTTATCTCTTCACCACTTCATCTCAAGGTTCGTTCTCTGCAGGAATACGAGTGAGTTCGTTCCTTTGAGAGAAGGCCTCATGTTCCATCCCTGGCAAGTATTTAGCAATCATCAGTTTGTTGTTATTACCCTACTGAGTGTAGAATTCTGGGAGCGACTGGCCAACCACTGCTCACTTTCTGCCTCCTTTCGCTCATGCCCAGAGGCCTTGGGTTGGGGCTGGGACACTGCCTTTGCCCAGAAGAGTTCCTGGGGGGCTGGGGGCCACTCCCATTCCAAAGGCCTCCCAGAAAGTAACTTGGAGGTTCCATCTGCTAGCAAATGGATTTTGTTTGCTTGAGAAGCCTGTGACCACCCACAAGGGCAGGAGGCCCTGGACCACCCTTGGACCACCCCTGAGCCACTTCACTCAGTCCCTTGGTCCCCACCCGTAGGCCTTGGGGGATGGGATGGGATGGGGGATGGGAGAGTGAGCAATTAGTCTTAACCTCCCCAAATTCCTGATGACCTGATAACAAGGAGGTACTTAAGACATAGATTTAGGAGATAATCTGTCTTTTTCCCATAATTCCCCCAGAGGATAAGAGAGGCTAGTTCAGCTCTGCTGCTTCTGTGGGAATCCATGCACAGAAAACACCTGTCTCATTAGGTGACCACTTTCTTGGCGCCACCCTGATCCTAAAAAAAAAAACACAGCAGGCCCAGGCCGCTGCTCTGAAGAATCTAAACCCAATTCTGGAGCTCTAGTAATACACATGCACTTAGCCTCACAGCAGGCGGGAGCTGAAGTGCCAACCAGCCTGTGGCACTTAAGGTTTGTAGATTAGGTGATGGTGGGTTCGAGGAGGGCTTACCTAGAGGAAGATCATTCTGCTCCCTCCTTAACTTAATTGGGGAAGGTCTCCTGGAAGTGAGAGGGCAGATGGCCTTTCAAAAGAGGAAAGAGAGCGCATTGGCTGTGCTCTAGGGGCCTTCCAGGCTCGGTGGGACGGTGGGACAATAACATCGGCAGGAGAGTGAGCAAAAGATAAAACAACAAAACACATTCGAATCAGCACACTCAGTAAGTTCCAGGGTTCAGAATTTGTCTCCACTGGTGGCATCAAGGAATGTGTTTTCTAGGAGAGCGTGCGTGTTCTTGCCTCTTTTGTCTTCACTGCTCTCATATAGTGATACTACTGCATAGTTAAATTATGCAGTAATATTACTTGCTAAAATTACATAGTAAATGCTGCTGTTGTTATTTTACCCAATCTGGGGACCTTTTTCTTTCTTTTTATTTAACAGTTTTATTGAGGCAATATTGACATACAATAAACTGCACATATTTAAAGTGTACAATTTGATAATATTTGACATACGTATATACTCGCGAAACTAGTCACCCCCGAAAGTTTCCTTGTGCCCCTTGGCAATCCCTCCTTCTCATCCCGAGCAACCACTTATCTGCTTTCTGTGACTATCAGTTAGTATTCATTTTTTAATTGAAATATACAGATCTCCTTTGACTTATGATGAGGTTACATCCTGATAAACCCATCGGAAGTTGAAACCATCTTAAGTTGAAAATACATCAATTACACCTAACCTACTGAGCACCATAGCTTAGCCTAGCCTACCTTAAACATGCTCAGAACACTTACATTAGCATACAGTTGGGCAAAATCATCTAACAAACACAAAGCCTATTTTATGATACAGTGTTGAATATCTCATGTAATTTATTGAATAATGTACTGAAAGTGAAAAACAGAATGGTTGTCTGCGTACAGAATGGTTGTAAGTCTACCGGTTGTTTACCCTCGTGATCGCGTGGCTGACTGGGCGATGTGGTGGCTGCCGCTGCCCAGCATCACATATCGCTAGCCCGGGAAAAGATCAAAGTTCAAAATTTGAAGTACAATTTCTACTGAATGTGTATCGTTTTCGCACCGTCGTAAAGTTGAAAAATCATAAGTTGAACCATCATTAAGTTGGGGACCGTCTGTATTTGACATATAACATTGTGTAAAGTTAAGGTGTACACCATGGTAATTTGATATGTTTATATATTGTAATGTGGTTGCCATTGTAGTGATAATTAGCACCTCTATCATGTTGCATAATTATCCTTTCTATTTAGTGATTGGAATAATTAAGTTCTAGTCTCTTAGCAAGTTTGATGGTTGTTAATACAATATTGCTGTCTACATTCCCTACACTGTGCAGTAGAGTCCTAGGGCTTATTCACTACTCATTGTAATAGTTTGCATTTTCTAGAGTTTTATATACGTGGAATCATATAGGATGTACTCTCTCCTTGTATGGCTTCTTTCATTCAGCATATTTATTTTAAGATCCATCCATGTTGTTTTCTATATCAGTATTTCATTCCTTTTTATTGCTAAGTAGAATTCCGTTGAATGGATATACCATATATTGTTGATCTATTCATCACTTGGTGGACATTTGGTGGTTTTGATTTTTTCTACTTTTTGGCTGTTACCAAAAAGGCTGCAGTGAGCATCTTTGTACAAATCTTTCTGTAGCTATATGTGTCTTTTTCTATTGGTCAAATACCTAGGAGTGGAATGGCTGGATCATTCAGTAGTTGTAGGTTCAACTTTTTAAGAAACTATCAATCTGTTTTCCAAAGTCATTGTACCATTTTACATTCCCACCAGCTGTGTATTAGAGTTTCAGTTGCTCCACATCCTTGCCAACACTTGGTGTGGGTAGTCTTAAAATTTTAGCCATTCTAATAGGTGTGCAGTGGTATCTCACTGTAGTTTTAATTTGTATTGCTCTAATGACTGAGGAGTTGAACATCTTTTCATGTACTTATTTGTCACTCATACATCTACTTTGGTGAGGGTGTCTGTTCAAATCTTTGGCCCATTTTTAAATTGACTTGTTTGTTTTCTTGTAGTTGAGTTTTGAGAATTCTTTATATATTCTAGATATAAGACCTTTATCAGATACATGCTTTGCAAAGATTTTGTCTGAGTATGTGCCTTGTCTTTTCATTCTCTTCATAGTGTCTTTTTTTTGGGGGGAGGGGTTTAAATTTTTTATTGAAGACAAAATATAGCCACATAAAATCCTTGCCATTTAGTGATTACAATGAGCTAGAAGAATTATTTTTAAGTTATTATTTTATTAATGTAGACATGCCTTCAGAGTCATAGTGTCTTTTTTTGTCAGAATATTACTACTACATTTATTTATTTATTTATTTGTTTGTTTGTTTGTTTGTTTTTGGCTGCATTGGGTGTTCGTTGCTGCGGGCTTTCTCTAGTTGCAATGAGCGGGGGCTACTCTCCGTTGCGGTGCACGGGCTTCTCATTGTGGTAGCTTCTCTTGTTGCGGAGCATGGGCTCTAGGCGCACAAGCTTCAGTAGTTGTGGCACATGGGCTCAGTAGTTGTGGCACATGGGCTCTAGAGCACAGGCTCAGTAGTTGTGGCGCACGGGCTTAGTTGCTCCGCAGCATGTGGGATCTTCCCAGACCAGGGCTCAAACCCGTGTCCCCTGCATTGGCAGGTGGATTCTTAACCACTGCGCCACCAGGGAAGTCCCATAGTGTCTTTTGAAGAGCAGAAGTTTTCAATTTTGTTGAATTCTAACCAATCGGTTTTTACTTTTATGGATCATGCTTTTGGTGTTGTATCTTAGAATGCTTCACCTAGCCTCAGGTCACAGATATTTTGTCTTATGGTTTCTTTTAGAAGTTTTGTAGTTTCAGGTTTTACATTTTGGTCTTCGATCAATTTCGAGTTAATTTTTCTCTATGATGAGTGGTACAAATCCAAATTCATTTTTCTCTTTTTACATATGGATATCCAGTTATTCCAGCACCACTTGTTGAAAAAGTTATCGTTAGTCTGTTACAGTTGTCCTTATATATAGGTTTATTTCTGGACTCTATATTCTGCTCTGTTGATTGATCTATTTGTTTATCTTTATGCTAATGCCAATTGTTTTGATTACTGCAGCTTTATAATCATTCTTAAAATCAGGTAGTATTAGCCCTCCAACTTTGTTCTTTATCAAAGTTGTTCTTGCCTATTTTAAGTCGTTTGCAATTCCATGTAAATTTTAGAATCAGATTGTCAGTATCATTTTTTAATTGACATATAGTTGATTTACAATATCATAAGTTTCAGGTGTACAACACAGTGATTCACAATTTTTAAAGGTTATACTCTATTTAGAGTTATTATAAAATGTTGGCTATATTCCCTGTGCTGTACAATATATCCTTATGGCTTATTTATAATATCATCTTTTTTTAATACTTGAATTTATTCTATTTACGTTAACTGTTATAGCAGATATGTTTGGCTGTGCTTTTGTGATCTTATTTTATAATCATGGATGACCCTAATGTTACTGTCATTTTAGAAGATGCTTGATTTCTTCATTGATATTCTTTTTTTTAAAATTTTTATTTATTTTTGGCCATGTTGGGTCTTCGTTGCTGCTCAGGGGCTTTCTCTAGTTGTGGCGAGCGGGGGCTACTCTTCATTGCAGCATGCAGGCTTCTCATTGCAGTGGCTTCTCTTGTTGTGGAGCACAGGCTCTAGGCGCATGGGCTCAGTAGTTGTGGTGCATGGGCTCTAGAGCGCAGGCTCAGTAGTTGTGGCCCATGGGCTTAGCTGCTCCGCGGCATGTGGGATCTTCCCGGACCAAGGGTTGAACCCCTGTTCCCTGCATTGGCAGATGGATTCTTAACCACTGTGCCACCAGGGAAGTCCGATATTCTTTTTTTTTAACTCATTCTTTTTTTAAATTTATTTATTTATTTATTTATTTTTGGCCGTGTCAGGTCTTAGTTGCAGCATACGGGATCTTCGTTGTGGCATGCTGGCTTCTCTCTAGCTGTGGCTCACGGGCTCCAGAGCACGTGGGCTCTGTAGTTTGTGGCACACCGGCTCTCTAGTTGAGGCACGTGGGCTCAATAGTTTCGGCAAGTGGGCTTAGTTGCCCTGCGACATGTGGGATCTTAGTTCCCTGACCAGGAATCAAACCCATGTCCCCTGCATTGGAAGGCGGATTCTTAACCACTGGACCACCAGGGAAGTCCCTCATTGATATTCTTCAGTAAAGAGTTTCTTAACTTTACTATGCGTTTGCAAAAGAGAACTATTTATTATTTGCCCTTCGTTTATAACCTATTTTTGGTGCAGGGTTCCATGATTATCTGCTCCATACATCATTTTCTAGATGACAGTCATATCCCTTTTCAACCTTGTCTATCTAGCCAACAAAAGACCTCTTTAAAAAAAAAAAAAAAGTTATCCTCACACCGCATTCTCTTGAACCACTTTAGCTCTTAGAACTGATCCAGCATCATGAAGTCTTTCCCAAGGGTCCAGTGATCCGACCAGCACCCAATATTCATTCACCAGGTAGAAACACTGTGGTTTTGTACGAAGAGAGAATGCTCTGATGATGACCTGATTGATCATCAACCGCCTTCTTGATGCCGTTTGGAATAAATGACTCTAGCTGGTATGTGTTTCCCTTAGTAGAGGCCTGGAGCAAGAGAAGACGAGTAATGTTTGAGCCTGGAGACCTTTGCCCCCTAATTCTATCCCTATCCCCACCCGTAGACTGTAGCCCTCAGATCTATCAGGTTTCGGGGTCTCTTTTCTAGAGATCTCACTTGGGCTGAGAATTTACATGGACTTAGTTCATGAATGCCCAGACCTGTGTTAGAGTCAGGAGAAGATTAAATAGACCTTGATCCCATGGATTTTACCACCTGTTGGGGAAATAAGACATACACATGAAATAAAGAGCAATTCAAGATTGCGTGGGATTAAGAGATCTTGTGGTCAAATTTAAGGGCTATGGGAGTTTAGAAGGGGGCTCCATTGGTGTGGACTCTCGTTATCAGGGCACAACCAGCTCCGTGGATCTGGGGGACTTGGTTGGGACCTTGCTGGATGGGCACTATTTGATTAACCAAAACAGAGCAGCAAGGGCCTGGCAGGCCTGAGAAACTCCGTGAATGAGCCTGGAATGTTCCCTCAGGGGACCATGAGGAGACCACTGGGCTTGAAGCCCAGGCTTGAGTTGGGAAATCATGGGAAACAAGGCTGAGTAGGTAGGGTGGGGTCAGACTGTGAAAGACCTTTGGAAAGCAAGCAGATGAGTTTGGACTGTAAAGCTCTGCCGAGTACGGCTGGTGTGGCCACAGCCGTAGATGTACATGTGTGCCCTGGAGTAGGAGCAGGCGCCAGCTCAGAGGCTAGGGGAGGAGCTAGGCAGAGGCAGGGCCATGACTGGAACTCACTCTTCCTCATGCCCAGTCAAGTGGGCTTTCTGCTGCACTAGGCCTGGTTAGCTTTTCAAAGACTTTCACATCCCCTCTATACAGCTTCCCAACAGAGACCACAGGCATGGGGAGTAGATGGGGAAGGCCGGCTCGCTCCAGGGCTAATGGTGTCAGCAAGAAACACTCCCTGGCTCACTGGCACCCCTATTAACCCCAGAGCCACTCCTTAGGTTAAAGCAGGGTAGCTCCGGATGGCCTTTTAAAATGAAAATGTGCTGAGGAGAGAGGTGACACATTAACCCAGTATCACCCATTAACACATTAACACTAAATGGTTTATGATTTTTCTGAGTGGTGGGAAGTTATTCCTGGGGAGGTGGGGTGGCCTGTGGAGCCCTGACTGCTACTAGGGTCAGTAAGCTTGTGAGAAGCTCTGAGTAGCATGAAATCTCTGGTGGAGGGGGGCGGGGGAAGCCCGAGGCTGTGAGAGCCATGTGACATGGCATGCCTGTGGTTACATAGCCCATTAATGGCAAAATTGCCTGAGCAGAGTTTTTCCAAACTTTCCCACCCAAGCGCCCCAAACTATTGAATTGTATCTTAGAGACCTAGAAAGACACAGCTGCATAAAATTTCTTTGAAGTGTGGCATTTTATCTGTAGTGTGAATGCCGCAATGTACTGCCTGAGCATATTTTAATTGATTTCTCAGTGAACAAAATGGAAGCCCCTGGAAGAGGAGCAGTTTCGGACTGTGGCTTTGATCCCTGCTCTGGGGACTGGTCAGCTTTAGCAAGCAAGCCCTGTCCCTGTGGGACCCGCCTAGGAACAGGTCAGGACGTGAACTTTCAAGGTTTTAGCCCAAAGTGCTGGAAGGGAAATCCATCACCTCCTGCATGTTTATTTGCCCACTGTCCCCATTCCTGTCCCCTTCCTTAGTTCAAACTCATTTGATGGAAAAATCTAAGCTGTTGTGCTCTGAGGGGAAGTCATCGGACTTGCTCAGTGGTTGGCTCTGGCCTCATCCTAGCCTTTGGGTGGGTGACCAGATCCCAAGGTGAGATGGAGACAGCGTGGGACCCAGGAAGCTCTGAGGTCTGGGCTCTGAAGGCTGTGCCCACGGATTCCCCAGCCCTCCCTACTCCACCACACTCAGTCTGCAGCCCCTCATTCTGCCCCACCTATAGTGTGAAGTGTTTACAGTACTCTGCAGTTAAAAAAAAACACAACAACCAACTGTCTGTACACTCAGAGCCTTCCAGCCTACGGCTGCGCCCCCAGCCCCCCGCTCACCTCTTGGTGGCTGAGAACAGAAGAGCCGTCGAGGCTCTCCAGGCCAAAGTTAGCCTCCTCAGCAACCCGAGCGCCTCATTTCTGTCCCCAGAGCCTGCAGGTAGAGACAATGACAATGTAGAAAGAGGGCATACCCTCCCCCAGCTTGGACAAGGTGGACGACGCGCTATGAATATTCAGCTCTCACTCCGGCAGGCAGCAAGCCCTCATCCACACCCCCTGCCTGCCGGGGGTGTAGGGGTGCCTGCCTGGAGTGACGAAACCACAGCAGGTAGGGCCCTGGGCAGGCTGGCTGCGCCGGGCGGGGCAGGGCAGCCGACTGGGTGAGGCCCAGATTCCCCAGGCTGATAAGGCAGCCTGTAAACACCCAGCAAGGGGAGGGGGCAGAGGGCAGGCAACCAGATGGCAGGAGAAGGGGGAAACCGGAGCCCAGGCCTAGCTGCAGGAAGTGGGGCTTGATGTGGAAACATCCTGTCCAGTGGGGACTAGACTCGTGGCCATCAGCAATCATTCCCTCCACCACGGAGGCAAGCTCAGCACGCGGTGGGGCTGCCTAGGGGCCAGGCCAAGAACCTGGTTCCTGACATCTCCAAAGGACATGATCAACGGGTCTCTATTATGGGTTATTCCACCACCTAGCACTGCTGGTGGGCAGGGGCGGTGGTGGGGGGAGCGAAATCAGGACCAGCTACCCCCCCATAGAGAAACTCAGCAGTGGAATCCTCTGAGAGCATCTGACTCTCACGGGAAAGTCCTGTTCGTCACTCTGCGTGAGGAGCATCAGTTGGAACACCTAATCGTGTCCAGGCCCCCTGCAGCACTCCAAGAAGAAGCCCATATCCGACATGCCAGTCTCTTCCATCCTGCAGGGCTTTATAATTAGAACTGCAGATGGTCAGAGCTGGTGGAGCCTTTTGCAAAGGATCACCAGACTCATCCACTTCACTTAACAGATGGGGCCACTGGGTCTCAGAGGTGGGCAGGGACTTGGCCACGCTCATGGAGACCTAAGTTGAAGCCCCAGCTCTAGAGCATTTTCTACTCCTACCCTGTTGCTCTAGATCCAGCCGCCAACCCTCACGCATAGGGCTGCCTTGCACACTCGCTGAACCTCAGCAGTTATGCTTGTTCAGGGTTATGGGGAGGCTGATGGGAGGAGGGAGCTTCAGAATCAGAAATCCGAAGACCTGGAGTCTGGCCTGAGCTGTTCTATGAACTTTCGTGTGGCCTTGAGTGAGCCCTCTCTGGGCCACTTTTTTTTTTTTTTAATAGCAGCTTTATTAGATATAATTCAATACCATACAATTCACCCAATTAAAGTATACAATTCAATGCCTTTTTGTATACTCACAGAGTTGTATGTACTTCACCACAACCCATTTTAGAATATTTTTATCGCCCCATAAAGAAACTCTATACCCATTAGCAGTCACTCCCCGTTTTCCCCCAACCTCCGAGCCTCAATTTTGAAGAGACACTTGCTATGGGAGTGTTTTGAGGGGAAAAAACCCCAGCAATGTTGTTTAGGCAGATGGGCTAACCCAGCTTACCGGGAACTTAGATACAAATAGACCCTACCACAGAGAAGAATGGGGTGGGCCCAGCGATAGGCCCCTGGCCACAGACCTGGCACCTATGAGGTGTTCAGGGCTGACTTCCCATAAATATTTGAAAAAACATGTGAACCAACACCCTGAGATAAGAACCCAGACTTAAATTATGTGTAAGCCGAGAGCAAGTGTATATTTATGGGGCAGGGACCATGCCTAAGCCACTCCAGGTCTGGAGCCAGCAACACTCTGGAGACAGTAGTCTCCTGAGGTACAGGAATAGAGTCAGCCTCCTTCATCAACAGAGCCGGAAGCCTTGTGCTCTACAATACCTTTCCTCCACAGCTGGCCACGGGGGCTCAACTCGTCACCATTTTGGTGCATCTTTGCCCAGAAAGTTAGGTTTCACCTATCAGATGGAGCTTGGAGGCGTCTGGGACACAGGCTTGGGAAGCTTTCGTTGAAGGACATCATAGGGGCTCCGAGCCTTCAACGTTGGTTGTTGCGAGCAAGCTCTGAGCTAGGACTCTGAGCAGATGGTCGGCAGCATGGAGCAGTGGGAAAAAGCACAGACTTTGAGGTCACACAGGCCTGGGTTTGAGTTCTGCCTCCATTCTTGACAGGCAGTGTGACCTTGGTCCTGTTACCTAATCTTCTCTAAGCCTCACTTCTCCTGTTTGTAAAATGGAACTATTAAAACAGGATTATTACCAAAAGAGATGTAACTGAAAACAAAGTTCAAAGAGCGTACTAGTTGGAAATAAACCTGGGTTCAAACCCGGGCTCTGCCACTGACGAGCTACTTTGTTTGGGATGCTGTAAGAATGAAAGGAGATAGCCCTACGGCAAGTGACTGGCGCGACACCACCCCCGCAGCTTGTACCCAATAAATGTAAATCCGTGCCATCTTCCCTATGCTCCGCCCTGTCACCCTGTAATGCTTACTGTTCGGTCCCCTTCCCCAGAAGCAGAGGGAACAGCCTGGCGTGATATCAGAGGGCACAAAAGAAAATCTTGCCCACTTTAAATGAGTACCCACGCCACTCTGCCCATCCTGCAACAGGCCCACGGCTGAGGCCACAGTGGCTACACCCGCCATCCCGGGTCCAGCACTAGCTCAGATCGGTGCCAACCCTGCAAGCGCTTGCCCTGAGCTGGCACCGGTCTCAAGTGCTTCCACCCGCTCCGCCCAGTCAGGTGTGCTTTCCAAACACGTGCCACCAGCTTTGAGTTGGGCTTGTAACCAAACCCTGGCCCTGGGTTTGCACTGCAGATGTAGGGAGGGGCTGGCAGCAGCCCAGGTGCACATCCAGATGTTGTCTCTGAGGCTTCCGTGGCATCCTCCATACCAGCTGTGAAGCAGTATTTACTCCAACTTGCGGGGTGGAGCGGGCACTCCCCTCAGGGGCGATGGGGCTCTATCGCAGGGACACTGGGTCTTTTTGGCTCTGGAGGCATGGAGGGAGAGGGGAGAGGGCGAAGCCGGACTGTTCTCTTGACAGGAGGCCTGGCTGGTCAGGGCTCTTGGCCAAAAGCACAAGAAGATGACCTCTCAGAGCCGGGAGAGGTATCAAGACCATCTTCCCATCCATTTTCGTTGGCCCATTCAGAACCATCATTTCGAGGGGTCCCCTTACCCTTAGCTTCGCTCACTGCTACTTGAACCTCATGGAACAATATTACCACAGGGGGCCAAGGTGGTTGTGTCTATCCACTATTAGGCCCCCATCCCAGGCACCAAGGCTTCTAGAACCATCATCATGTACTTCTAACATGTCTTCAGGGGGACTGACAACTGGGCAGAGGTGCAGAGCCTCAGGCTGCTACTGCGCCTCTGACCCATTGCCTTGGGAAGGCCTGGCAGAGCTGGTCACCTGCCCGGATCCCTCACGGGCACACAGCCCCACTGCTAGGAGCCCCACCTTGCAAAGGCAACTGGGAGGTATTTACAAGTAGAAGTCACCACACCAAATCAGCAGCGGCTGTGGAACGTGACAGCTTCCTGTTCCATCACCCAGAAAACGCCACTACCCTTGACCTGCATGTAATAGAATACTTTGCTCTCCATTGTTGCCTCTGTCCATCGGCGCTACGGACAAAATCATGCAAAGTTTTGACGTGCCATTGATTTCAGTGTCACCTGCTGCTCCGAATTAACCACCATGGTTGGCCTGGTTTCCCCAGGCTCTCTCGCTTCAACCCGCCTCTCCATCTGAAGCCACCCAGGGCTGGTCCTCAGCCCAGGCGGAATTGACCTCAGCACTTACAGCCCACTCTTTCACCCAGCAGGCTCCCTGTGCTCTCCAAGGTGATCGCTAGGTGAGGTGATGAGCTCACGTGTGCCCATCCGCTAACAGGAGCGGGTTGTGGAGGCAGTCCCACCTCCCTCCCAGGTCCCGGCTCCCCCGGCCCGAGCAGGCTGGCAGAGGAGCTGCTGGGGCGTCCCCTTGTGTAGACAGCTGTCTCCTCAGCCTTCCCCACTCACCCACAGGGCCCCTCCCCTCTCTGCACTCTCTGACCTGTGTGGGGCAGGGGCGGGGCTGGGAGGGCCCGCAGGCCCTGAAGGGGAAACTGCTGAAACCCCTGGGACAGGAAGTGGCAGAGAGGGGCTGTTTCCTCTGGCAGAGCAGGGGTGCGGGGAGGGCTGGCCCTATCTCCTGCTCCACTGCCTGTCTGCTGTGGGCCCTGCGAGGCCGAGGAGAGCCGAGAGCCCTTCTTTCCCTCCCTCCGCCCCACCCTGCAAAATGGAGGCTCCTGGACCACCGGGTGAGGGGGGGGGCGGTGCTTCCTCAGAGGAGGCCATGTTCATTTTGCCGGAAGAGGAGTTCGGAGAGAAGGGCAGACAGGTCAGCAGAAGGGAAGGGTTGGGCGGGGCAGGTGAGTATAAGTGAGGGGGCCCACAGTGGTAGGGAAAGCCACAGCTGGGCAGGGGAACCTTCTGTAAGGTCTTGTTCGGAGAGAAAATGATCAGAATGGTGCCTGCTCAAAACTGTGTGAGTTGGAAATGCAGCAGATTGCTGAGTCTCTAAATTGTAGGGCTGGAAAGGGCCTGAGGCCATCCAGGCCAACCCCCCTCGCTGTGCAGCTGAGGAAACTGAGGCCCACAAAGCAAAAGTGACTTCCTCAAGGTCACAGTATGGGCAGAGCTAGGGCCAGAACTTTCTGATGAAAATTAGGAGTTTGTACTTGATGTTCCACGCCTCCCTCCAGGCACCTCTGAGTCTCTGTGACATTCTTCTACGAAAGGAACTTGATGAATTTATTCACTCTGAAGGGGAGTGAAGCCTTTGGTCCAGGAGTCAGCAAACTCTTCCTGCAAAGGACCACATAGTAAATAGTTTAGCCTTTGCGGCCCATGTGAACTGTTGTCACAGCAACTCAACTTATGATGCAAAACCACCACAGACAATATGTAAACGAATGCACGTAGCTGCATTCCAATAAAACTTTCTTTGTGGACACTGAAATTTGGACTTTGTATAATTCTCCTGTGGCATGAAATATTGTTCTTCTTTTGATTTTTTCCCCCAATCCTTAAAAAAATACAAAAACCGTCCTTAGCTCACTGGCCACACAAAAAGACGGTGGGCTGGATTTGGCACATGGGCCATAGTTTGAAGACCTCCTGCTTTAATGTAAGTCAAGCTAAGGTGTTAAGAAGAGGAGGAGGAGGAGATATATCAGGTGAGGAGGAAGCAGGTAAGGCTTTGTAAAGGAGGTGACATTTGCTTCAGATCTTGAACACCGTGTGGGAATTGGAGCCACAGAAATTGGGGAAGGGCATATCAGGCCTAGGGGACAGTGTGAACAAAGGCATGGAGGTGGGGAAGTCATTGCGAAAGTTAAATGTGTTCTGCACATGTGTGGCTTCATTGTTGTTTGCCAGCCCTGGGTCTTTGGCTGCTGTCTGTTCTCACCAAAGGAAAGGGTTGGCTTTTTTGAGGATGCCAGAGAGACAAAGAGGAGGGGAGAAAGAAAGGTCACCTGGGAGTCACGGCAACTAGCTGTGTGACCTTGAGCAAGTCACTTCTCCTTCCTCGAGAACTCGGTGTCTGCAGCTGGATGACAGGAAGGATGGATGCCATGATCTTTCAGGTCCCTTTTAACTTTGGCATCCTGAGACTGCGTCAAGGAGAGGCTTTCAGCCATGTGGGGGAGGGGGAGGGAGGAGCCCCCCGCGAGCTCACGGTGACTTCAGGGCTGAAGGTGCCCTCCCTGTCTGCCCACCCCAGCCCATTGGCTCTTTCCACCTCATCCTTTCTCGAGCCCGCCCCTCTGTACAGGGGACGCTGGACTGCCCCTTGCTTTTCCTTGCCTGGAAAGTAGCCAGTAGGGGAAGGGGGTGTTTGGAAGGGGCACCAAGAGCCAAGCAGGTCTCAAACCCCGCGCCGCCCCTCCCACCTGGGGGAGCCCCAGATCCCAGCAGGGAGCCTCTGCATTCGTTTCTAGGACACGTGCTGGCAGGGGCCTCGACAAAGAACACTGTCCCTTCAATAAAAGTTATCTGACTTAATATCCTGTTGGTGCCCAGCCACAGATTGCCCCAGCTTCTAAAAAACCCACTAATAAATTTAATTAGTCTCTGGTCAGTGTGTCTGTCCCCCGCCCATCCCCCCACCCCGTGGAAGCAGGCAGGCCTTACTGGGGGCAGGGGTGGGGGTGGAGCGTGTGCCATTCGAAGCATTTTCATTCAGCACATGCAGCTTTCTGCTACAGTGTCCAGAATGCCAGCCTCGCCAGGCCAGGCCTGCTCCTCTGGCCACTGAAGGCCTGTCGAGGCCCCCCTGCCCGGGTGTGTGTGCGCGCGCGCGCGCGTGTGTGTGTGTGTTTAGCAAAATGACTGTCTGGGCCCTCTTTTTTCCACCATTAATCCTGGATTTTTCAAGATAATCCCAACTTCAAAATGTCCAAACTGAGCTCATGTTCTTGCCATATTTCCTGCCCCAGTCACTCTCTATCTTTTACAATTCTCACAGCAAGAACAGGCTGCAATCTTGGGGTCTCTGCAATTACTGTATGGCCCTGTACTCTGTCATTTTATTCCTTCAGGGTGGCCCTGGGATTCACCTCCTTGGCTCCAGGTGCCCCACCTGGTCCCCTTCCATCTCCTCCTCTCATGCACTCAGACCAAACTGATCTTCCTTGAGAACTGCTTGCCTTATGCCCCTCCCTTGCTCAAGAATCAACAGTAACTCCCAGTTGCTTTCCATATCAAGTTCAAATTCCACCACCTGGTGAATCGAGGCCTATGCACTTATCCCCCTGATTTCCCTGCCCACCCCCAGCCAGCCCCACCTCCTCCCCATAGTCAAACTGGTTTCCGCTCTCTACCATGTTTGATAATTGTTGGTTATGTCCCCCCTCAGCCTCCATTTCATCCCACCACTCCATTTCCCTTTCTTTCTTCCTGTCCATCCAGGTAAAGATATCCTGAATGCTTAATGCATGACCTCAGCCAGAGAGACACGGATCTGACCAGGAAATCTAAAAACACACTTAGGGAGTAACAGAGGGCTCTCACCTACATTGACCTGCTGGCCTTCCACAACAATCCCGTGAGCTAGGGAGGATGGCCTCGTTCCCCAGAGGAAGAGGGTGACCTGCCTAAGCCCCAAGGCAAAGCTGGGTCCTCTCGCTGGGAAGCCCATGCCCTTACAGTCTGCAGGGACTTCTGGGGTCTTCTAGGCTGTGGCTGGTAGCGCACCCCGCTGGGGTTCAGTAGCTGCCCTGGATTTGGCTTTGCCCGCTTTCCCGCAGCATGTTCTCCCCATCACTGACTTGTTCTTCGCTTCCCAGGAGCGCTTGGTGCCCCTCTGCTTCCTCCTGGTCCCTGGAGCTCTGGAGATGAGGGTGTGGTGGCTGCAGGCACCTCCAGGGGGCGCTCTTTTGGCTTTCTCAGGCCAAGCGCCTGGGAGTCAGGGCAGCTGGGGAAATAGGTTCCCTTTGTCATAGCCCTCCCCCCTCACCCCCCCCACTGGGGCTTCTGTAGTGCTCTTCTTGCCACATAACCACAACCCAGAGGGCTGGGGCTGGGTGGAGGTGGTGAGGACGGGACTGGTAGCACTCCTTCAACCACAGCAGCCTGTCCCTCCCTACAGGGCCCCCATCCCAGGAGAGGAGCCAGCCCCTTCCAAGCTGACAACTGGAAGCCTGCAGCCCACCCTGTCTATGTTCTAGAGCCATGGGGGGGGTATCCAGGAGCTTAATGGGGTCCCCAGCCCCCCTTGCTCTCTGGGAGGTCACCTGGAACTCATCATCTGAATGAGTGTGTTTTAATTTTCAAAGCACTTTCCCACCACCATCTTCATTCACCCGAGACTCCCTGGTGAGCAGCTGCTAGGCCTGGATTCCCCTCAGCCCTCACCCATCTTAAGGATGACAGAAACCACAGCCCAGAAAGATGGCTGACTTTTCCGGGGTCACACCTCTTGTTGGGATGCAGCCAGGAGAGGGCTGTTGGGTCTCCTGGAGAAAGAGGAGCAGACATCTCTGTGCCTGCGACCTGCAGCCCTAACCCCCCCTCCACTGCGCCAGCTCCGGCCCGGGAAAGTAGGGGCAGGCCTGGAGCTGAGAAAGGGCAGGGGCAGTTGGAGAAGAGCTCTGGGCCTGCCTTACCATCAGAGCTGTGACAAACCCTACACGAGAATCAGGCAGTGACCGAGGGCCAAGGAAGGAAACTGGGTTTCTTGTAAATAAGCACAGAGAAACCCCAACCAACAGAGCTTGCAAAACCTTTATTTTTTTCCCTCCCTCTTCCTGATTTCATCTCAAATGGAGGGAGTGGTAAGAAGGCAGGAATAGAGGAGAAGAAGCTGACAAAATAGCTGTGGCCAGGGCCCCTTCGCTGGGCATCTGTTCAAGGAGGGGGGTTTAGCTGGCTGCTTGGAGTCCAGCTCTAGTTGGACCAAGGTTGTGCAGGAGTCCCACACTTGGCTTACTTCTGCTACGTCCACGGCTACAGACTGGACCCCCGAGTCTGGCCCTCTGCCTCTTAAATACACGCCACTGGTCATGTGGTGCAGTGTGCAAATGTGCTGCTTGATGACTATTAGTCGGAGGAGGGGCTGTTTTTAAGTAGAGGGTACAGCTGTTCCTGGGGTAGTTTCCATTTTGTTTGTGGTTGTGGGGGAGGGGTGTTGAGGGAGTGGGAAATGGCATGAAGGAAATTGTCACTTCCTTTCCAGAGAATTCCAGAAAGGTTTCAGGGAGGACGGGGTATTTCAGGAGTGAGAGCCGGCTGCGAGAGGGCGAGGAACTGGAGAGCTCTGCTCTGTGGGCCGAGCTGACCATCTGGCCCCCATGTTTGCCGGCGTGTGTGAAAATGCCACGGGTGTTATTAGTGATTCTGTGAGAGCCATTGGCTCAGCCGAACGGGTGTAGATTTAAACTTGCTCCACGGAGGCTGTGGACGTGGCTTTCACATAGGGGCTGTTTCCTGTAGGGGAGGCCCAGATGGGTGGGTGCTGGACACCGCTTGACGTGTTCCAGTGACAGTCCCAGAAAGGGTCTGTACGTCTGAAGGGGGCCCAGCTGTGATGACGCAGGAACAGCCCAAACCACTTCTATTTTGCTATTTTGGTTTTGAAATGCAATCACAACCACAGAGAACCAGAGGTGTGCGTTTGCAGGCCGGGGGTGTGGGCGCCCTCGCTTTCTTGCTCCCTCCTGTGGCGCATGCGCACATGTGCGCGCACACGCACAGGCCGGGGCCATATGCTCTCACAAAGGCTTTGCTTTCAGCCCAAGTAGGACAGGCCCTGGGAGCCAGGGATACTGCAGTGGCCTCAAAGGGAGTGGAGCTCTTGCCACCCTGGGAGTGGACTTTGACTGGAGCCAGCTGTGAGCTTTGCAATGATGGGGCGGGGTGGGAGGAACTCAGCACTGGTTACTAAGGGTAACCAGGTGCCCGATTCCTTGAGCCGAGTGTCCTTGTGGACCTTCCTAGCCCCCCACTCACCCATGAGGCGGTGTCCAGGGCTCTAGGCCAGTGAATGTGTGTCCCAGGGCGTCTGTAAGGACGCCAGGGAGGGGAGCCCCTGTGCGGGCCTCCCCGGCCTCCAGCAGGGCGGGCCTTCTTGTGCTGGTGGCTTCTTTGGTTTCAGGTTCCTGGGAGAGGGAGGTTATTTTGAGGGACTTGGGGGAGAGTGAGTGAACATGCAAATGAGCCTCTCCCCACCTCTCACTTTCAAATCCTCAAACATCTGAAGGGGGAAGGGTGAAACCTTCTGGACTGGAAGGTTCCATGGGGGTGAGGGGAGACTTTTCTTAGCTCCCCACCCCCACCGCACACACCTCTTCACCTTAGCTTCAGGCTCGAGCTCGGGCAGAGCGAGAAACCAGGATCAGCCTTGGGTGCTGGGTGCAGCCTCACAGTAGTCACAATTCTGGGCCGTCGGGACCTGCACCAACCAAGTCCTGAATTTGGATATTTAGACACGCTGATACCTAAAGAAGGCAATTGGATTCGTCTCTATCTTGTATTTCAAACCTCTCCTTTTTGCCTTGATGGCCAAGGGTTCCATCCAATCCAGTGCGGAGCTGCCTTCCCTCTCCCACCACCCCCCTAGGAGAGCGGGCCTGGTGGGGGCTCACACCAAGGACCCGTGGGCCACGTACACATTCTGCTACTGGCATTCTCCTCCTGGGAAGCAAGAGGACTTTGAGTTTTCCGTGGGGGGGGCTGGGTGGCCGTGGCTGCCCTCTCACCAGCAGAACCCTGGGCCCCACCCCGGCCCACTTCACCACAGCCAGCTTCTGCCAGCCGGCATCAGCTTGGTGTGTAGCCAGTATTAGCTCGGGCTTGTCATTCTCACAAAGGCAGGCCTGGCGGAGGAGGAACCGACGACTGAGCTTGTGGTTGTGCTGGCCCAGCCAGGACCAGAGCCCTTTGACACACAGAGGCTCTCACGCACATATCCCCACACCCTGCACATATGTATATCTACAGTGTGTTTGCACACCCACAGCAAACTCCCTCCCGAGCTCCCCTCGTTGTAAATTACAGTGCAGAAATACACAGATGTAACACACACAGAGTGCACACGTTTCTCTCTCTCCTGTAAGCTAGAGCACGTGACACCCACCCCACACCCAGTGTACGCATGGGTATACTTATTGCCCAGGAAACACACCTCACTGGTACTAGCTGACCAGTACCATTCATTCATGTGTTCGTTCCACAAACATACATTGAGCGCCTGCTACATGCCCAGCACGGTGCAAGGTGCTAAAGTTTCATCCATGCCCTCAGTGAAGCCACGTTCCAATGGGGGAGGTAAGGGAGGTGCACAGAACTGTGAAGAGAAGCCAAATTGATGAGCAAACCTGGAGGGAGAGGCCATGGCGGAATGACCTCGGAGGAGAGGGGGGGCAGACACAGGAGTTTCATGTTTAGACAAAGTGGGATTAGGTGAAAGTGATCGCCTTTCATTTGATTAGTATGAGAATGCTTCCTGGGGGCAGACGTCGGCCTGTGGGAGGGCGGGAGCTGCGGAATGCGGGCCTTGGGGCACTTTGGCTGGGGGAGACAGACCTTCCAAGCATAAATGGCCCTGGGAGGCTTCTCCAGGAGGCCACAGGCGCCCGGGTCACGTGCAGGTGGGGGGGGGTGGGGGGGTTGTGGTGGAAAGCCGTGCTAGCGGGGCTCAGCCTCTCATTCACCCAAAGGGAAACTAAGACCTGCCACGTTGACTTGAGCGACTTCTCAAAGTTTTTGCTTGGGGGTGGGTGGAAAGGTGTGGGGGGGGGGAGGGCGGAGCCAGCCCTGTGGGCTAACGGAAAGGAAGTGGGAGAGGCCTGGGTGTCTCCTGTGGGGGAGAGCGGTCATCAGGGAGGTCACCCGTGATCCCCCTCCCTTTCCTCCCCTTTGTCCCTCTCTGAAGTTCCTCCTTTCTTTACGGGCCAGGAGAAGGTTTTGCCACCCTGACACAGCCAAAGGAGTGTCGAGGAGCTGGGGGTCAAGTGTGTCGCTCCTCCTATGGTGCGTGGAGCCAGTTCTTCAGACGCTTATGGTTGAACCAGGCTGTTCGTAGACCTGCCACAGCTACACACACGCGGGTACCACGCAGAGCAGAACCCTCGGGGCCAAAGCTGTGCTACCTGAGTGTTCGGGCTGGAGATGCTGACCGCGGTGGAGGGAGGGGCGTGGGAGGGGAGCCAGGGCTTTGGGAGGCAGGCCTGGGTGCTGCGCAGATGACTCGAGAAGGGCAGCGAGCACAGGAAACAATCAGAGGCCCGGGTGCCACGTGAGCACCTGAGGTACAGACTGTGAGTGCCACAGAGGACAGACGTGTGGACTGCAGCAGACAGATCTCCTGGAAGAGGGGGGCCCTGAGCTGGCCCTGGACGATGGGGAAGGTTCCCTGCGCCCCTCCCCCAGCTGCGGCTCTCCTCGCCGGTTCCCAGGGTGACAGTTCAGTCTTGAAACTGAAAGCAAAGCTAAACCAAGAGCACAAGCCACATACGGCACAGAGGCCATCGTCTCTGGCGGGCGGCGGCGGTGGCTGGGTGCTGACGAGAGCGCAGGACATGCGGCCCACCTGTCCCTCTGTCTCCAGGCTCTCTGGAGGCGTGGCTGAGTCTGAGAGTCCCATCCCCTCAAGCAGGGTCAGGCTGTCACTGGCCCTGACAGCACAACCCCTACAGTGAGACATTACTTCCACTGTGGACTCTGCCCTTCAGAACTAAGTGGCCCCTACTCCCAAGGCAAACTGAGCCAGGCAGAGCCTAGAAGACCATCCCGTGCACCCAAATGTCCCCACCCCAAGTCTCGCACACAGATTCTTTCCCCAGCCAAGGGTTCTGTAGGGATTCTTCATGCTCCATCCATGAGGCCAGATGGGCTGCCCCTGGCTTCCCCTGTGGCACACCCTGGGGATTAATCTTCAGAGTGGAGAGAGCCCAAATTCCCGCTATCTCTCACCTTCTCCAGAGGGCGTGGGAAGGGAGGGAGGCCAGCTCAGGTGCAGATGCTGGTGACCCAGACTGGCATTGAGGCTCAGCCTCTTCCCCCTCAAGGTGACTCAATTAACTTTCTCTTCTTCCTTCTTTCCTTACCTGCCTCCTTTTCTTTTCCCTCCCCCTTCTGCTCCCACTGTCCTCCACTTTTGGCTATCCCTCTTCTGGCAGTCTGTCCTAGGAACAGACCTCAAGGAAGGGGACTTACTCACTGCCCCCATCTCTCCCTTCTCTATAGGTCGCTCCTGCACTTGGCCCAGCCCAGCATGCAGCCTTGAACCTGGCTTAGGCCACCACCTACTCCAGCTCTCTACAACCCCTATTTTACCGTGGCTCGTGGTGTAGGCTCTAGGCTCCAAGGTACAGCATCTCTTCATTTAGGAAACCCCACGCCTCCAGAGGGCCCTGCGGATCCCGCAGTCGGCCCTCTGAGAAGACAGCATGGCTATTACTCTGCAGCCCAGTGACCTGATCTTTGAGTTTGCAAGCAACGGAATGGATGACATCCACCAGGTATGGCCCCAGAGAACAGAGCCTGGTCAGCCGGCACAGACGATCAGATAGACACAGACAGGCAGGCAGACAGCCAGTGAGCCGGCCGACCAGCCAGCTAGCCAGAAAGCAAATATTGTTGTTGTTGTTGTTGTTTTAATGTATATTTTATTTATTTATTTATGTATGTTTATTTTTGGCTGCGTCGGGTCTTAGTTGCGGCACACGGGATATTCGTTGCGGCATGCAGGATCTTTTGTTGTGGTGCGCGGGTTCTTCGTTGCAGCACTTGGACTTCTCTCTAGTTGTGGCATGCGGGTTTTCTCTCTCTAGATGAGGCATGCGGGCTCAGTTGTTGAGGCACGCGGTCTTAGTTGCCCCGCAGCATGTGGGATCTTAGTTCCCCGACCAGGGATCGAACCCGCATCCCCTGCATTGGAAGGCAGATTCTTTACAACTGGACCACCAGGGAAGTCCCAGTCAGCAAATATTGATCAAGCACCTACTAGGTTCAGGACATAGGGGCTTCTTGCCAGCCAGACTGTGCACCAACGAGTCCCATGCGGCCAGGCAGTAGTCATCGGGTGGTCATTTAGTGAGCTGGTTTTGCCCACATGCAACTACAGGGCACGTATAGTTCCCAAGCCAGCCAAGCAGCTGCTAATTACACTAGCTGAGCTGTCAGTCAGCAACAGGGGCTGAATGCACAGGTGTACACTGACCTCCATGTGCATTTTTGGCCACTTTGCTTCACCTCCAGTGTCACAGTGAGTAAGGTGCTGGGACAACCACATAGCGGGACTGAGAACTGCCAGCTGGCACCGCAGGGTACAGTCCAACCCCCAGCACCTTCAGACTCATGTCTCTAGCCCGGTGGACGAGCCCTTCCATAACCGTCTTTTCAACCTCGATCTAAGGATTCAGGATAAACTGGAGATAGGTTCCTCTAGTGGGAGGAAATTGGAAAATAGGACAGAATTCTGGCACTCAGGCCCCCACTGCTCCATACCTTGCCTGGCACTAGGGTACTTATATGTACCCATTGGATGGTGTCCTGGCACACTCATCCCTACCCTCCACTACCCTCCTTCCACACACTGGAGAAGAAGAGGCAGCCAGGTCCGGTAGAAGGAATGGAAGATTAGAAGTCCAAAGTCCTGGGCTCTGATCCCAGTGTGGCCACAGTGTCGCCTGGGCAAGTCCTGTCCCCGACCCTATCTGGCTGCCATCTCCCCATCTTCACCAAGAGGAGGTCAAGCTGGATTATCTCCAAGGGCACCCCAGCCTAATTCTGATGCTGTCTATCCCAGATCCCTGTGAGGATGGGAAACTTTGTCCAATCTCTAGTGACCTACCAAAGGTTGCCCCCTAGTGGGCTTGGAGTACATGGTACTTTCTGTCCAGCTAGGTCTTAACCTAAAGTTGCTCAGTTTTATCCAGCATCTCTGGTGTGCCTAGCCTCCTGGACGAAGGGAAGAAAAATCTAACTTTACCTGGGTTCTCAACTCCGCTAGTCACTTTTTGACTTGTTTCTAGTCCACTCAGCAATTATTTCTGTTCTTCATAAAGGCTGCTCTTCACCGAAGCTGTTCTTCCCTCCCGACCCCACGCCTGCCCCTCCACCCTCAGCAGACAGCCGCTCCTCCAATCCACAGAGAAGCTCAAACCCAAGGACGCCCTCACTTTCCCTCCCTTCTCCCTCTTAGCAATAACATCACCTGTTCCTATTTCCTTTCCAGCGGCCTGGGACAAAGAAGTGTCCCTCTTCCTTCCAAGGGTAACACCTACCCCAGTGCTTAATCTCTTCTCTCCTGCCGCCTTCAAGACCTCACACCATCCATCACCTCCTCTCTCTCCTGTACCTTTCAGACCTCCCACACCTTTCTCCTCAACCTAGAACGTTTTCATGTCTCCCCAACCCTAAAAGAAACCCTTTCCTCCCTTCTGCCCGCCTCCTCCAACATACCACCTTCTTAGCTCTGTTCTTCTCCCCAGTGTAGCCTCCACCCTCCGGGTTTACTTTTTCACCTCCCTTCTCTCACTCTTTTTAGGAAACAATTTTTGTTGCAAAATATACTGTGAATACAAAAGAGGTAATGTATAATGGAAAAGAATCTGTAAAAGAACATATATATGTGTGTGTATATGTGTGTGTATGTATGTATAACTGCATCACTTTCCTGTACACTTGAAACTAACACAACATTGTAAATTAACTATACTTCAATTTAAAAAATGAATACAAAAGAGTGCATAAATTATATATATATATATATTTTTTTAAAGAATAACTATAAAGTGAATACGCATTAGCTCACCACCCAGGTTAAGAAATAAAACGTTACTAGTCTCCTAGAAGCCCCTGATGCCTAAAGCACCTAATGAGAACCTACTCTATGCCAGACCCTGTTCTAAGTGCTTTATCTACATTGATCTGTTTAAAAAACCCTATGGGGTCAATAATATGATCGCCCCAGTTTTATAAAGGAGGAAACCGATGCACAGAAAGGTTAGGTAACTTGCCCAAGATCACACTGCTCGTAAATAGCAGAGTTTGGTTTCAAACCCAGGTAGTCTGGCTCTAGATCAGCACAGTGCAATAGAATTATCTGAGATGCTAGAAATGCTCTAGATTTGCGCTGTCCAATGTGGGGCCATGTGGCTATGGAGCACTTGAAGTATGGCTGGTGCAACTGAAGAACTGAAACTTTAATCTTGAAAAAATTTACACAGTCACCGGTGGCTAGTGGCTATCGTACTGGACAGGTAGCTCTAGACTCTGTGGCCTTAATCACTACGCCCACCTGCCTGCCTCCCTCTGTCCGTCCTCTCTGACATCTGTTGTAATGTGTTTTGGGACCCCAGCACTCCCCTGAAACTGCTCTAGCCGGGTGACTGCCCAGCGGCCAAACCCAAAGCCAGTTTCATCGATTTTATTCTTCTGGATCCTTCAGGAACATTAGGCAGAACTGAGCATTCTCATTCTTTTTTTCATGAAGAAAGAATTAACAGACTCATGAAAGAAAATTTGGAAAATACAGACAAGTAGAAAAGAAAAAAAATCACCCAAAGTCCCACAACCAAAATATAATTATTATGAACATCCTGGTATATTTCCTTCTATTCGTCATTTTTTAAAAATTTGTTTAATTTATTTATTTTTGGCTGCATTGGGTCTTCGTTGCTGTGCCCGGGCTTTCTCTAGTTGCAGCGAGCGGGGGCTACTCTTTGTTGTGGTGTGGTAGCTTCTGTTGCGGAGCACGGGCTCTAGGCGCATGGGCTTCAGTAGTTGTGGCTTGTGGGCTCTAGAGCGCAGGCTCAGTAGTTGTGGCACACGGGCTTAGTTGCTCTGCAGCATGTGGGATCTTCCCGGATCAGGGCTCGAACCCATGTCCCCTGCATTGGCAGGCAGATTCTTAACCACTGCGCCAGGGAAGCCCCTATTCGTCATTTTTAAAGAACAGTGGTGATTGCACTCATTTTTTAAATTTAGCTTTGTTTGATTTTAGAACAACTATGTCCTCTGGGGGTCAAATTCTCATGCCAATAATTTTATCCACTCCCAGGGATGAGCTCTTGGATACATATTTTTGTCTCCCTGAGGTATCTCCATTTTAAATACCTCAGTGGTACCTCCAACTCACCATATTCAGACACTTTCTCCCTATCTTTCTCCAAAAACCTGCTCCACGTCCTTCTGGGTTCCCCCTTAACAAGAACAGTATCCCCATGCACCCACTGAATCAAGCTGGAAATCAGAACCCTCCCCCCATCCAGGCAGGGACTAGGCCCTCACCTTCCTACCTCTATAATGCCTCTGTTCTTCTGTCTTCATTCCTACTCTCATCACCACAGACTGAGCCCTAAGATGTTCACAATCTGAGCCCCTAACCCTGGTACCCAACCCTGAGGGTAGGCTGAGTCCCTCGCCCTTGCCATTGACGAATCCTTTCCTACTGGCTTCAGAATGAGCCTTATCCTCATAGACTGAGCAGTAACCCTGGTCACTGATTAACCCGTAACTACGACCAGTTAGAACTGTCTGCCCTTGGTTGAGTGCAGCTGGTACAGAGTTAACCCATCTCTATTAATTAAGAACCCACTCAAAGCATCACCTAGTGAGGTTGGACCCAGAGCAATGTCATGCCCTACAAAGGACAGCCCCTGAGGGATCCAAGAATTAGGAATTGCAAGAAGGGCCAGATTCTGGTACGGAGGGCTTCCTGGGAGAGGCGGGTGAGCCCTGAACCAGATCCCTCTCTTCTCCGTAGCTGGAAGACCCCTCAGTGTTCCCAGCTGTGATCGTGGAGCAGGTCCCCTACCCCGAATTACTGCATCTGTACTCAGGCCTGGAGCTGGACGACGTTCACAATGGCATCATAACAGACGGGACCTTGTGCATGACTCAGGATCAGATCCTGGAGGGCAGTTTTTTGCTGGCAGGTCTGTTTCCTTCCTGGGCAAAGAAGGTGTGGAGGAGAAAGGGGTTCTGTCTTCAGGGAACAGTAGTCCACAATGGCTTCTAGTGACCCCACACAGCCAAGGTCAAGGCCCCCAACAGGTGGAAATTAGATGGGGTGATTAGGATAAGCAGGAGGTAGTACCACTTCAGAGAGGAGGAAACCACCTAAATGGATTCATGATCTCCTGAGATGGAGCGGGACAGTGAGGGGAGACCAGCTGGGATGGGTGTAGAGAGAGGTGGAGAATCAGGGTGGGAGGCGCTCTGGTCCCCTCCCGGCTGCCCCTGGGCTCCTTAGCTCCATTCTCTGAGCTGGCCCTGGTTGTAGCTGCATCCACTGCCTTATGCCCTGAGGGAACTTTTCTTCTCCCCCACATCATGGAACCCGGCACCAGATGACAATGAAGCAACCTCGCAAACCATGTCAACCACTGAAGTCTTGCTCAACGTCGAGTCTCCCAATGACATCCTGGATGAGAAGCAGATCTGTAAGTTTGAACCCTGGCACCTTAAGTTGAAGCAATACAAAATTCCATTTAAAAATATCACATCCGTGTATTAGATTCTCAGGGACATGTGTGCGCACCCACACGCACCCATATACACGTGCACGTGCTGTTTGGCTCTGGCTGGAATGGGAAGGGCAGGACGGCACTGGAGACAAGCAAAGATGGCCAGGGTGACTCTTTGGGGTTTTTTTTTTCTAGTTTTTCAATTATGGTAAAATACACATAACATAAAATGGACCACCTGAACCATTTTTCAGTGTGCAGGTCCATGGTATTAAGTACATTTGTTATGTTGTGCGGCCACCACCATCCTCTCCAGAACTCTTGCCATCTTGTAAAACTGAAAGTCTGTCCCCATGAAACACTAACTCCCCATTTCCCCTTCCCCTCAGCCCCTGGCCACCACCATTCTACTTTCTGTGTCAATGAATTCGACTCCTCTAGGGACCTCAGATAAGTAGAAGCTTACAGTACTTGTTTTGGAGGGACTGGCTTATTTCACTTATGTAATGTCCTCAAGGTCCGTCCATGCATAGCATGTGTCAGAATTTCCTTCCTTTTTAAGGCTGAATACTATTGGCCAGGGTAACTTCAGGCCCCTCTGCTGTCTTGCTGAGCTCCCAGGAAGACCGTGCAGGGTGTGGCTTATTTAGAAATGGACCAGGCTGGGAGCTTTCTCATCCCTTCACTGTTCTGGGAGATTGGCCCCTACCTCCTCCGATGGCCCCCGAGGCAGGCTTCTCCCTCGGCACCCCCCAGGCATTTGCCGTGACTCCACAGGAGGATTCCTGGCTCCAACTGCCCCTTCCCAAGGAGGCGCTGGGATACAGT
Organism: Balaenoptera physalus; assembly: GCF_965194825.1. Lineage (NCBI taxonomy): Eukaryota > Metazoa > Chordata > Mammalia > Artiodactyla > Balaenopteridae > Balaenoptera > Balaenoptera physalus. The sequence goes on along the minus strand of NC_138903.1, from coordinate 113,582,584 downwards.
GGGGGAAAGAAAGCCCTGAAGCTGCAAATTCTGAATCCTAGCATTCCTAACCCCGACTCTGTCACTAATATTCATTCAGGATTCAACAAATATTTTCTGAGTGCCTGCATGTACCAGGCATGTGTGACCAGCTTGCTGTGTGACCTTGGGCACATGCTCTGCCATCTCTGGGTCTCAGTTTCCTCACCAGAAAAGCAGAGGAATTGGGCTAAATGATGTCTAAGGCCCCTTCCGGTTGTGAAATGAGTAGATGACTAAATCAAGGTGGCCCTTTTCCTTGGGTGTCACCTGGAACTTCCCCACCACCAGCAGTGGGCTATAAACGTGGCCGCCGTGATTGGGGCCAGCTCGCGCCCACAGCTCTGCAGATGTTTCCTCTCCTAGTGTTGTGAGACACGGGAGGCGTTTTCAGGTGTATCCTGTGTCTGGGACCATGGGGAATGGCGCCTCGCCCCGCCCCCCCAGGAGCCCGCCGCTCTCTTGTGCACTGGGAGGCCGTGCCCTGGGCCCCAGCCACCTCAGGCCTTTCTTCTTGCAGTCAGCACCTCCGAAATGCTTCCAGACCCGGACCCTGCTCCAGCCGTCACTCTGCCCAACTACCTGTTTCCTGTCTCTGAGCCCGACGCCCTGAACAGGGCTGGTGACACTGGTGACCAGGAGGAACACTGTCTGGAGGAGAAGGTCCCCAGAGAAGAAAGTGCCAAGAAGACTGGAAAATCGAAGAAGAGAAGTAAGAGAGAGAAAGGGGGAGGTGGGGGAGGGAGAGTGTTCCTTCAGGGTGGTGGGCAGTAGGAGGGGCTCAGGGAGACCATAAGTAGGGGTGAGTGTCGGGGTGAGGCTCACAGACACATTAAGAGAACAGCTCTCTGGTGTGGCGGGGTGGACAGAAAGTCCTCCCTTCTGGAAAGACGGGCCTCATCAGGTGGCCTGCCCAAAGCCTGACATTGCCCAGGCCACCCCCATCTGCCCAGCAGATATGTAAACTTTTAAAAACCCAATGATCCCCATGGGTTGCATCCTGTACTGAGTGTTCAGACACCAGGCTTGGCCCCCTGGCCAGTCCCTGGCCCTCTGGGGGCCTCTGCCTCAACCCGTGCTCTTATCTTCCCTCTCGGAGCTTACGGAGCCGAGACCACGTATGGGAGAGGACTTTGGGCTTTCCCAAGCGCCAGTGTTATTGATTTACTCAGGCGGTGGCTGGTCGATACTGCCGTGTCCGTGCGGCAAGCAAACCCTGGTGCCACACTTATCCGCACCACAGTCACGCCTTTAGGCTGCCTTTTTGTTTCAAAAATGAGGCGCGGCAGATTCTGATCTTCTAAAGGTGGCTCATCGGCAAGCACTCCATTGCCCCACACAGGAGCGGTGTTCTGCTCTACCTTTGGGGCCTGAAAACGAGGGCGGGCCATTGGGCAGGTGCGGGCACCTGAAGGCTATGCCTGTGGAGAGTGACCCTGGGCCTCCCAACCTGCCTCTTCCTTGTCTGCCTCACCACCCCTAACTCGGCGAGCGCTTGGGCCCTCCGTCTCAGGAGCCTGCCCTTCAGCGCTCACGCTGGCTGGGCTCAGCCTCATCCTGCTCCCACCATCCCCCCACAGTCCGGAAGACCAAGGGCAACCGCAGTACCTCACCCGTCACTGACCCCAGCATCCCCATTCGGAAGAAATCGAAGGATGGCAAAGGTACGGCGGGGAGGCAGGTGAGGCGGGTAGGGAGCCGGGGGGCCTGGGCGCCCCCTCACCGCCCGCCGCTCTGCAGGCAGCACCATCTACCTGTGGGAGTTCCTCCTCGCACTTCTGCAAGACCGGAACACCTGCCCCAAGTACATCAAGTGGACCCAGCGAGAGAAAGGCATCTTCAAGCTGGTGGATTCCAAAGCGGTGTCCAAGCTGTGGGGGAAGCAGAAGAACAAGCCTGACATGAACTATGAGACGATGGGGCGGGCACTAAGGTAGGAGCCCCTGCCCTGAGGGGCCACCAAGCTCTTCCTTCTGTCCAAGGAGTCCTGTCGCTAAGAGGTCTCCAATTTTCCCTGAAGAGACTGGGCTCTGTCTGGGTGATGTGTAAGTGCCTCGCTCCTGTGGCCTGGGTCACCGGGACACTCTTCGGAGGAGGGAATTCCTGTGACCCTCCCGTTTGCTTGCCCCCCAGCCCATTTCCCAGGTCCCGCCTGGGAGGGACAGTCCCCTTCCTCTTGCATTTCTGTCCTAGCCTTTTTTCTTTTTAGAGCAGAAAGAGAACTTTAGGGCCCCCCATCCCCAAGAAGGGCTTCCTTCACATTCTGCAAGCTAGGGGCCCAGGAAGATGGGCCTGACTTACCCACGGTTGGTCTCTCAGGTTGGGGGACCGCTGAACCCCCATCGTCCACCCCCTCCCATCCTTCACTCACCCCCGTCCTCTGCCCCAAAGCAGGATGGAGATCAGCGTTTGCAATCCCTTCTTGTGGACCCTTTGAGTCATCAGGGGGAGAGATCAGAAATTTCATAAAAGCCTTCCAAGTCCGAGAGTTGGCCCTACCCCTTCCCTTGCCCTTGGGCTCCCGTCTGGCTCCCCGACCAGCCTCCACCTCATGCGCGCCCTGCCCGGGAGGGTGGTGTGTCCCTGGCTCACCCCCCACTTTCTGCCCCGTGTCCCACAGATATTACTACCAAAGAGGCATCCTTGCCAAAGTGGAAGGACAGAGGCTGGTGTACCAGTTTAAGGAGATGCCCAAGGACCTGGTGGTGATTGAAGACGAGGATGAGAGAAGTGAAGTCACAGCCACATCCCCTCAGGCCTCCGCTCCCTCCACCTCGTCCAGCAGCACCACCCGGCGAGCCAGCTCCAGGGTATCATCCAGAGCTGCCCCGCATGGCAGGGGCGCCACTTCCTGGGAAAAGCCAAAGGTTCAGCACGTTGGTCTACAGCCATCTGCGAGTCTGGAATCGGGACTGTCTCTAGACGAGGAGATCCCCACTACCTCCACGGTGCTTGTCTCTCCACCAGAGAGCCAGGCCAAACGCACCAAAGCTGTGAGGTAAGTGCACCCAGGTCGTTCCAAGTCTTCCCATAGTACCTCGTGATGGGGGGCGTTTTCAGCTTCTTGCAAAGCTCCGCACTCTCTCGGGTCTCCTGGGACCCTTGTGGCATCCCTGGGAAGCCAGTGGGACACTTGTTGGTTAAAAGAGGAAAAGTGACTTGCCTGAGGTCACACGCCAATGTAACGGCCGAGCCAGCTGTTGACCTGGGGGGCTTCTCTTGCCAGCTGGGGCTGTTTCTGTTACCCCAGAGTGCTCCCCAAGCAGCCACCGGGAGCCTCCACTCCTGGGCCCATCCCCCCAAGCCTCCTCCACTCCAGAAAAGAGGCAACAGAGAATGTTACATCCTGCCTTCCTCAGGCCCTCCAAGCCCACCAGGAAAGCTCTTGCTACTTCTTGTCCACACTAAGGTGCCTCCAATTTTCCATGAAAACTTTGGGCCTTGCCTGGCTTATATGTATGTACCTGTTACTACGCTGGTGTGGGCCACAGGGATGCTCTTCTGAAGAGGGATGGCAGTAGAGTGGAGCGGTGACAAACACGAGCTCTGGAGTCAGAAAGCCTTGATGTGTCCCTGTTACTGGCTGTGTGGTCTAGGGCAAGTTACATAACCTCTCTGTTCCTGTTTCCTCACACAGTAAAATCAGATTGTTAATCTTATTCAACTCATGGGCTGATCGGAAGATTGAGTGAAATCCTGCATGCCAGCCAGTTAGAATGATCCCTGACCTTTACTAAGTGCTCAACAAACGGTAGCCAAAGTGACGACAAAGAAAGAAAACGCCTTCGGCTCTGTTCCTCCTGTGCCCTCCTTCTGAGCCTCCTACCTGAACCAAATCTGTTTTCTGTTTCTCCTCAGTACGTCTTCAGTGCCCAGCAACATCCACCTAGGAGTGGCCCCTGTCGGGTCAGGCTCGGCCTTGACCCTGCAGACCATCCCGCTGACCACCGTGCTGACCAACGGGCCTCCTGCCAGTACTACTGCTTCAACCCAGCTCGTTCTCCAGAGTGTTCCGCCTGCTTCGACCTTCAAGGACACCTTCACTTTGCAGGCCTCCTTCCCCCTGAACACCAGTTTCCAAGAGAACCAGGTGGCCGCACCAGGGGCTCCGCTGATTCTCAGTAGCCTCCCCCAAATTCTGGCTGGGGGCAACTGTGCGACCAATCCAGCACCACCCTCGGTCACAGGGGCTGGCCCAGCCGGGCCCAGCTCTCAGCCCCCCGGGACTGTGATTGCGGCCTTCATCAGGACTTCCGGTGCCACAGCAGCCCCTGGGGTCAAGGAGGGGCCGCTGAGGCCCTCCTCCTATGTACAGGGCATGATGACTGGGGCCCCCATGGAGGGGCTGCTGGTTCCTGAAGAGACCCTGAGGGAGCTCCTGAGGGATCAGGCTCACCTTCAGCCACTTTCAACCCAGGTAGTTTCAAGGGGTTCCCACAATCCGAGCCTTCTGGGAAACCAGACTTTCTCTCCTCCCAGCCGCCCCACTGTTGGGCTGACCCCGGTGGCTGAACTTGAGCTCTCCTCGGGCTCAGGGTCCCTGTTTACGGCTGAGCCTAGTGTGACCACATCTGGGAGCCTGCTGACCAGATCCCCAACCCCAGCCCCCTTCTCCCCATTCAACCCTACTTCCCTCATTAAGATGGAGCCCCATGACATATAAACGGAGGGCTTGGGGGGAAGTGTGACCCACCAGGCAAAGTTGAGCAGCATTTGTATACGGACTTCCTCTAAGAGAGACTGACTTAAGTAGTGCACCTGCCCTTATATTTCAGTGGGGTGTCAGTACACCACACCTCCGTGCCCCACCCCTGCCTGGCGTCACCATGGCCAAGACAGGCCCAGTCGGAGCATCCCTGGTGTCAGACCACGGCTTTCAAGAGCACTAGGGGATATGTTCTTGTCGGGGTAATAGGCTGACTTGGTGATGGAGGGCAGACCTCCTGAGACGTTTGTAGCCAGGGCTGGGGTAGGGGCTTCGTGAGAAGAGTCTTTTCACCTGGCTGTATTTCACCATCTTCTTTCCCTCCACAGAGTATTTACTATCCCGTATGTGAATATCTCTGTACGTATTTGTGTGTACTCGTGGGTCTGTATCTCCATTTCTTTGGTGAGGACGGGGGTGTAGCTGTGAGGTCTTCAAGGGTGTGTGTCTCTCTGTGGGTCAGCCACAGAGATGGGGAATTTTTTGTTTTAAGGGAAAGCCTTCTCCGGTTCCCTTTGTACAAACCAAGATTCGGTTGTTCTGAGCCTATGGGGTACAGGTTGGAGCCCCCAAATCTGGAGAGATGTCACAGAGCTGGAGCAGGTCCAGGGGAGGAGACCTTCAATGGGCACGTGTGTTGGGGAAGACGCTTTCTTCCTGGGCTCAGCCTCTTTGCCCACCAGTCATCAGCCAGCAGGCCGGAAACGTCAGCTCCCCAGAGTGCTTTGCTGAAGCGCCCCTCCGGGGGCAGACCCAGCCACAAAGTCCCCAGGGGGAGGGGGGCTAAATTAGCTGGATATTTGCGCCAAGGGCTCGGGCTGTAACACCAGCCTTCACGGGCGCCCTGCCCTGCACCCCAGATCCTGGCTTCCCTCCTGATTAATTTTGCCCCTGCCGCTTCCCTGCTGGCAGGTGGTGCCGGGGACAGTCGGATAATCCAGTAGCAATGTGCTTTGGGCCCGCCTCCGTCCCCGCTCGTGCCTACTTGCTGCTCAGCCTACTTTCTACTCCCCTCACAGGTCGGTCCACCCAGCCACTCCCGCGACGGCTGCAGCAGACCACCTCCAGTGGGCCTCGGCCCCTGATCTCCAGCTTTCTCACCTCACCCTGATTCCTCCTCCACGAAGATGGGAGCCAGCAGCTGTGAGCTTCCCGTCCCTCCTGTCTCTCCACGTGCCTTCCTTCCGTCTTTCCTCTTTCTGAGAAGGGCTCAGCCAATTTTCTCGTGAAGTCAACCCCTCGACCTGGGGCCTCCATCCTGTCCCCTTTCTCTTCTGTGAATTCGCTTTCCTCTCTCCGCCAAGTTTCAGAGCCAGGCTAAGAGCTCTAATGTGTCAGCCTTGGAAACAGTGATATTATCTGATGAATTTGGTTAATGTGAATCAGTGCCTCAGGACCTTTGCTATGTCCTTGGCACAAAACCAGCCACGTGACCTAACTACCTCCCCTGGTTGCCCTTCTCTCCTGGTCACTGCCAAGCCCATTATCGTCCTCTTGTTCTCCCTCTTCTCCCCCCAGAAGGGAAGCATATATGGTTGTGCAGGTGTATTTCTTACACGTCTCCAGCGCTTGGCGTTAACGTGACTTTTTCTAATAAAATCAGTTTATTATGACCATTTCCTGGTGGCGGAAAGTAAAGCATCTTGAAAAGGGTCACCTTTAAAAGTAATTTTGGCACAAAGGTGCCACATGGGTTAAGAGTGGCCCTGCCCCCCTCACCCCAACCCCATAGAACTCATCATACGAAGGTCTTCTTCAGAGTTCTTGGCCCCTGTGAGCCCTCACGGCACATGACACTACTTCCCATCCCCTTCGGCACTAGCTGGGCTCATCCGAGCCCTCCGTCACCCTCTCTCTCTGTGCCCGTGCTGGCTCCACATCTACCACTTTACATGTGGGTGCCCCCAAGGGCCTCATCCATCCTCCTGGCTCCAGGAGGGCTCTTTGGGTTGGGTCTGAAATCTAGAGCTCCAGCCCTCACTCTTCTCCTCAGCTTCTGGCTCACATTTCTAGCGGTCTGCTGGATAGTTCTACCTGGATGCCTGTCAGTCCCTCAAAGAGTGCCCCTCTGTCAAAAATGGATTTTTGAAAGTCCTCCACACACACAAAACCTTTCGAAACAAAACGGCCGTCATGACTTGCCTGTTTCTGTTAATGGTGCCACCATTTTCCTGACCTTCTAAGCTTGACATTTCAGAGCCAGCTGATGGCTGCGTTCACTTGACCCTGTCCCCTCCCCATTTCCTGAACTCCAGCGCAGTTCCCCACTGTCTCTCAAATCTGGCCGTTCTTCCACAGTCCCAGCCTAGCTGAAACTCACTCAGAGCTTAACCCCCTCCCCAGACATATTAGCAGCCCCCCGGGGTGATCCGACTCAGCCCGTCCAATCTGCCAGGGCACCACCTCTGTTATTCCTCTGCCAGGATGCCTCCAGGTCGGGGTGACACTCAAAATACTTCACCTCCAATCTGTTCTGAGCAGCTGGGCATTAACCCTTTATTTTCTGAATCGTGAGGCAGTCCAGGGGTCCTGGAGGAGGTGTGGGGGAGCACTTGAGGGCTCAGGGCAGCCGTTCCAGAAGTATTTTGCGCTTAGCATCAGCTCTGTCTTCAGACAGGTTCCCAAGTCTTTGACCTTCTGACAAGGCCCTTCACCATCAGGGCCTGACTTCCCCAATCGGCTCAACATTGCTCCCCTGACCTGTGTACTGCTCCAGTCAAAGGGATGGATTGGCTGGACTTTGAATGTGCCTCTGTTGGAGTTTCCCACCTCTGTGCTTTTGCTTTACTTGCTTCTGCTCAACCGGAATGGTCTTCCCACCCCGCTAGTACCAGTTAAGTTGTATCCATCCTTCAAGTCTTGGTTCATGGAAGCTGCCTCCCCAGACCAGCCTATCCTTAAGTGAGTTCATTTAAACTTGTTGCAGTTGCCACTCTTTTGGCAACTGATTGTGAGCAGCCTGTGACATCTCCTCTATAATAATCACAAACTGTTACTCAAATCTTCAGTGACCTGAACCTATTTAGTCTCCCCAATTAGTGTGTTACCTTCTGAGGGGCAGGGGACTGTATCACCCAAAGAGCAGGGCACACTACGAAGCAACTAGTGAGCATCAGCGGACGGTTACTGATTGAGCTGGTGAGAGATGGGGGACCAAAGTTTGAGGTAGGTGACCTCCGACCTCCCCTCTGCACAGGCACTCACCCCAGGTGCTCCACTGCCCAGGGCCTGCCCTCCCTGGCTCAGTGCCCTCATGGTACCCCCACCCCACCCCCCAGCCTTAGCACCCAAGAGTTGTTACTACTTTGAACATCTCCTGCCCCTAAAGAAACTTCCCTGTCCAGTTTCTTTCCTACTCGAAGTGTTAAATTAGCTAATCTGATAAACTAACCTGTGCTGATATAGTTATGGGAGAGGGCTAGAGGAGAGCCTCAGGAGACAGGTTCATTTCAACCAGGGTCACGTGGCAACAACATCCCTGCCTTTGCAATGGTTTAATAGAGTCAAGAGACTTGCTCCTCACCCCCAGCAGCTGATGCATTACTCCCTCCTCTGAGCTCCCACAGCACTTTGTATATACCTCTTATTGTAGCACTTAGCACATGGTAGCTCCTTAGCTATGTGTTTATGTATGTTTCCCCTCCGATAGACTGTGAGCTCCTCAAGGACAGGGACTGTGTGTTAGTCACTGATGTATCCCCAGCGCCTAGCACAGTGCCTGGCACACAGTAGGTGCTCAATAAATGTTTATTGAAAGAATGAATGAGTCCTGTTTCTAATCATGGGGATTTCAGCCCTATACTAAGGCAGGCAAGAGGGGCGAGAAAAGGACAACCCACACTTGGGGGCTACCACGGCTTTTTTCCCCTCATACAGCACTGCAGGCAGCTGCCTCCCTTGCCCACGTCTGCGGCCACCCCAGGACAGCAGGGTCCACAAGGAGACCAAGGCTGCTTCCAGCAGTGCCTTGCTGCCACCGGGTGCCCCGAAGACTCTGAACTCCTGCCCTTTTCTGCTGCCCCCTTCCTGGGACAGACTCATCACTATTTCCTCATCCCTGGGTGCGACTGAGTGGTAGAAGTGTCAGGCCCTGTGGGAGGGGCGGAACAATAAGTTATTCTCACGGTCGCAGTCTTTCTGACCCCATCATGTATTTTTAAAGAGGCGGTTGCCTCCGGCTCCAAAGCCGCTGGATCCGAGGTGAGCTCATTGCCCTCCGGCCGCTCCCAGGCCTGGGAGGCCAAGGCGGTCGCAGCCTGTGAGAGCCTCCGCCTTGGCACTCCAGGCGTGCGGCCGGCGTCCAGCAGGTGGCGCTACGGAGCCGGCGCAGGCGGGCGGGTGACCCGGCGGAGCCCGGGAAGGGAGAGGCGGCCAGGGCGGGGCGCGCCGCTCTTGGCGGAGGCGGCCGCGGCCGGCATCTTCCTCTCCCTCAGTCCTGCCCCTGCGCCCCAAACTGTCCCTGGGCGGCTCCGGCCCCCACCAAGGCCTTCCATCGCTCCGTAGCTTGGAACTTTTCCCCCGGCCCCCTCCCCCTCCCCTTCCCCTTTCCAGAGGGAATTCAGCAGTCGAATGAATGCCCTCTCCCCATTGGCCGGTCGCGCCCTGGCCCCGCCCCGTCGCCCCCCACCCCCAGCCTCCGGGACTAGCAGGTGAGCACGCGGCGGGCCTGGCCTCCTGCGCCGGCCGCCTCTCTCGCACGGGCGGCGGGAGTGAGACCGGGCCGCCGCCCCCAGCCGCGGGGCGCCCGGCCTGGCCACCTCCCCACCGCGGCCTGCCTTTAGCTACACTTGCACGCACCGCCGCTTTCAACCTTGAAATCGGAGAGTGATCGAGGCACCCGCGACAGCCGTCTGCGCGTGGAGGGCCCCGACCGCCCGCGGCGTGAGCCCGGGCTCCTGGGAGGCGTTCGAGTCCGTTTGCCCAACGCTGCAGCTTAGCAGCCCGCCTCGCCATGGAAACCCGTGGTTTCGGGGAACACGTGGAGCCTGGCCCGCCCCGTTGCGGGGTCCAGAAGGCTCCAGCACTTGGCCCCTCCCCCTGGGAGCTAAGCAGGCCGCCCTTGGGGCGGACCTCATCCTCCGCGAACCACACACGCACTTGTCTTAGCAGGGACGGGACACAGTAAAGCACCCAACAAGCTTCCCCGTCATAGGGTAAAATATGGAAGGGGCAGGAGCTTACCGCCCAATTCCGCCCCCCGCAACCCAGACGGATCGCGGGTCATCCTTCCTCGGAGTACGGAGACTTGAACAGGGCCTCCCTCTCAACACTGCACCCCAAAAATGAACATTCTGGTAAGACCATCATTAACTGTAAGCTCGTGACCTCAGCATGTAGGAGGAACTAACTTAAGCTAAACAGCCATGTTTACTCAGTATGATTTTCTTCCGTCGGCAGTAAATTGAGCCCCATTTGGCAGATGGAGCAATGAAGGCTCGAAAGATTAGGTTCTCTCTCACCCGAAGTCAGCCTAGATGCTAAGTGGTGGGCTGGCTCTTTCCCCTAGGCCGCACTGAAAGGATTAGATCATTTAATAAGAGGCCATCGTCCTCACCCTAGTCCGGACCAGGGATGCAGATTTACCTCCTGCTTTATGGGATTCACAGTCCGTACCTCCTGCTTTGATCTTCCCACTCTGGCAGAAGGGCAGTGAGAGGACTCCAGAAAAGGTGTGGGGAAGGGAACCCAAAAGCAAGAAAAGAAACTGCTGTTTGGTCCCGCTTTTAACTCATCCCCTTTCTCCAGAGAAATAAAGGGGTGTGCACACCCACACACCCCAAACGCCCATGGCTGTCCACGGGTCCCCAAAGGACCATCACCTATTCCTTTGGGGTCATTCGGACTTTGCCCACAGCATCTCCCTCCTGCCCTAAATGGAAATCCTTGTCGCATCCCCACGACTCTCCCTTCATCCTTTCTTCTGAATCTCAAGGAATCACCTTTTCCCCTCCCTCTGCCTGTCCTACCTCCAGCACATTTTTACCAATGTATTAAAAGAAAAACAAAAAAAATACTCTGTCATACCTGGCTTAAAGAGTTCCCATGGTTCCCCATCACCTCAGGCAAAAGTCAAAGCCATACTCCCTGGCATGGCTGGCAGGGCTCCTACACCCTCCTCCCCCACCTGTACCTTCTAGCTCCAGTGACACTGAAGTGGGTTGTAGTTTCCTGCACATACTACCCTTGTCTGTCTCCAAGCCTGTGCTCAGATGTCTCCTTAGTTCAAAGATTCTTCCCTGCCACCTCTAATTCCCATTTTCCTACTTGTCAACTAGGCATCACTTCTGAACAACCCTGTGCCCCTGCCCATGCCTCTGAGCTCCCATAGCATCCTTGGCCTAGCTGGATCCTTGCACTCGCCACATGGCCTCAGGTGTTGTTTGGGAACCCGAGGCCTCAGGATCAGAAAGCGGGTAAGTGGAGGCCACTGGGGAGGAATGCTGCTGCTCCTCCACCTGGGCAGCTCACAGATCACTCGGGGGCTGGCTGGACTCCCGTCGGCCAGACACACAGACCCCTGGCCTGTATGCTGATACGGTGCTCCAGAGACTGCAGCCACAGTGAGAGGTCCTAAGAACATAGCTTAAAAGGGCCTCATCCCAGGCCTGAAGGCATCCCGTTCCCCTCAAACAATAACGGGCTCATTCTGGAGCCAGCAGTCAGAAGGAATCATAGCTTCTACCACTGGTTTTCAGAAGTAGGGAGAAAAGTTGTAAAATCCAGGATGGGCATCTTGCCTCCATAGTAGCTGGGTCTTGGGAAAGCAGAACCACAGAAAGACTGCACTGGGTAGGGGGGCAGGGGGGACACCGGCATGACAGTGAGGGCAGTGACAAGACCATGAAGTCAGCTGCTGACACAGGTGGCCCAGGGCAGGAAAGAGAGCTGGCAGGCAGGTGATTTCCTTGAGTTAAAGAGGATCATCCCTCACAGCCACCTAAAGAGGGTCCCTCCCTCCGATCATGCTCCTCCTGTGCAGAACGAGGAACGTGTGCACACGCGCGGGGGGACCCCACCAAACCCCGCCCCCCCGCGCCCAATCAACGCAGGTGCTCAACTCTCCCCACTGGCCCACCCCCAGGATTTGCCCCTGCCTTTCCTTTCCTTTCCAGATCTTGCCCCAGTGACCCAAATGCTCACTGGCCACTCCACCTTGTCCTCATTTGCTGTGCCCATCAGGACCCAAAACCGCAAAGCAGGATCAGGGCTTTCCCCACTGACTTCATGGGGATGCCCACCTTCTGTAACGACGGAAGAGCCAATACGGGGAGGAGAGAAGACAGGAGACAGAAGCCCTGACACAGGTTTTTCAGTATGCAAGTGTTTTTGACTCCACAGCCAGTTGCTTAAAATTAAACATAAAGGGCAGCCAGAATACACACCCAAATGCAAAAAAGTAAAGGCAAACATAAAATAAACCACACAATACCATGAGCCCCAACAAAACCAAAAAATTAAAACCCCCAAAACCCCTCAATTTCATATATATATATATATATACACACATACATATATATATATATATATATATATATATTTTTTTTTTTTAGAAAGGGAGAACAACTGTTCAAAACCAACTGGGCAGTATGGTGGGGGTGGGGAGCAGTCCTACAGAAGGGGGCCTAGAACTTCCCCCTGGGAACAAAGAACAAACACAATACAAAGAAAATAACCACCAATGCTCCTTCAAGGGTCAGGAGTCTCCAGAGAACAGATTGTCCCATCCTCAAACTGGCTCTTTTTTTTTTGCCTTTTTTTTTGTCCTTTTTTTTTCCATTTTCTTCTTTTGTTGTTGTTGTTTTAGCACCTGTACAATAAAACTGTACCATCTCCAACCATAGCTGGCCATAGGGAGGCCCTCCCACCTTTGGATGGCACGTACTCTCTACAAGGATTGTTCGGAAAAATAGCAATTGGTAGAAAAATAAGAACAAGAGTGGGAAAGACAACGCCACAGAGGGAGCTGGGACAGGGAAGCAGCCCAAGCCCCTCCCTCTCTCTCCATGAACAAACCCAGCGCCGGAAGGGAAGCCTGGTAGGGCCGCACACTCAGCCCCAGGTCCCCAGGCAGGAGTGGAGGCTGGCCGGAGACCAGACTCCTGCCCTCAACCTAGGAAATAGCTAAGGCCTAGGTTCAACATCTGGCAGGCAATCCCAGAGCCCTCTGCAGATTCCAAAGGAGAACAGGGGTGGGGGGCAGAGGGAGAAGGAGGGAGGAGAGAGAGAAGAGAGAGGAAAGGGGTGCTCTGAGTCAGGCAAGGGGGAGAGATGGGGACAAGGGTGGGGAGCTGAGAGGCTCAGTATCCAGGGCGGCCGGGGGCTCAGGGGGGAAAGCTGCAGGAACAAACCCATATTGTGCACTCTGAGGAGGGCGGTGAGGACAGCAAGGAGGGGGCTACCTTATCCTTCAGACCCATTCTCAACTCTCCTCCGTAAGAGTAACTCATTAACCCCTTACTCCCATAATCCTCCCCTTCCCAGTAAACACTGATCTCGAGACAGCAGGGCTGCTGCAAAGGGCAGGAGGGTGAAACGGGGAAAAACTGGGGGAGGGGTGAGCACCAAAGACTCAGGATTCACCCCCCACCCCCCAGACCTGGGCCAGCACCAGCCACCATCATTAGTCACAAGCCAATGGCCCCCCCCACCCCTCCCCACCCCCTCCCCAGTGGTAGAAAAAAACCTGGGAGTAACTTTTTCAGAGGGAGGGAACAGCTTCAGAGCTTAATCGAGAAAGACAAAGAAAGGAGGTGAAGAAAGTCCCTCAATACAACAAGTTGTCTCAAATTGTCACAGTGATACAGACTTATCAGAAACCAATGAAACAATACAAATTAAATACTAATAAAATAAATACTATGGAAGACAAAAGAACACAGGGGAACAGAGGGGGCGCTCAGAGATTTGGGCTTTTCTCATTTCTCCTCCGGACAGGCCGTGGCCACCCAGGGCCCAGGTTTGGTCTTGGTCACACACAAGGAGGCCAGTCCAAGGGACCCTGGCGCCACCTCCCACCACCCCTGGGACCTCTTGTCCTCAGACGTGGAGTTCAACTTTCCACCCCCGTCACCAACCACGACAACAATGACGATGACAGGGAGATGAGAACTAACTGTAACCAAACAAAAAACAAAAAACAATCCAGTCACTAATGCTGGCATTGATAAGGCGGCTTCTTGTTGGTCCGTATTATTGCCTCTTTCTGCAGTCTGGTGCTCGGTGGGGGAAAGACATGGGAGGTGGGGGAAGGGTGAACTTGGGAGGAGAAAGAAGAAAAGGGAGGGGCTGTTTTCCCGGTCAACTGTTCCAAGGCTGGAACTCCACCTCAGACCCTAGGAGCCGAAGCAGCTCCGCCTCGTACCGCACCAGCTCCACAGTCTCAGAGGAGCCCGGGGCGGAGGTGGCGTCCATGCCTCCAGGCCACTCGGCGGGGGTCAGCAGCTGACTGGAGGCCACCTGCCGGTAGAACTCGGCCTTGGGCAAGGTGGCGATTTCAAAGTGCGGGAACCGAGCCTGAAAGATCCTCGAGGAAAGCTTCAGCCTCTTCAGGACGTCGGTAAAGAGAAACCAGTTGCAGGGCCTAGAAACGGCAAGAATGGGAGTTAGGGGAGGGGGCCAAGGGGACGGGGCGGCGGGGGTGGGGTGCTGGGAGCAGGTGGGAGGGCTGCCGGTCTGGCCACCCTCCACTAAGCCACAGACCCCATGGGTGTAGCGGAGGTGCATATTTTCTCCTGTCCCCCACATTGGCAGGCCCAGCTTTCAGCTAAATGGCGAGCACTCAACCCATGAGGGAAATGGGCCTTCCAGAACCTAAAACTCTGAGCAGGCTTCCCCAGGCCTTACCCGCACCCGTGACCTGGAATTTACCATCTGCTGGGACCAGTTCTGCCCCGAGCGATCCCTGCCAGCCTGTCTGGCTTCCCTTTCCTGTTCTCACTCCTGCTTCCCCTGCCTCCTTGTTCTCCAAGACCTTCCCCGGCAGAGGGGGAGCCGTGGAGAAAGGCCTAAACTGCGGGTAATCCAAAAGGCATTTCTCTTTGGCTCTGGAATGCATTAGACAAGTTTTTTCTCCAGCGGAGCACCATCATTTCTGCAGGGCCAGAGCTCACGTTACAGCTACAGCCAGTCTGACTTTGCTGAGCACACCCGACTGGGCGACAGCCTGGGGGCAGCTGGGAGGGGGGCTGCTAGCCTGGCCCGGGCCAAACGCTTGCTTTGACTAAACCACGAGGAAATGCTGCATCCCCATGTCAGTGGTCCCTGTTTCCAGGGCTGTCCCTCCTCGCCATTCGCCATTCCACTGTCCCACTTCCAGCCTTTACCACTTTTAGCCTGGACTATATTGCATCAGCCTCCTAACTGGTTTCCCTCTGCCAAGAGCCAGCCCCCACCCACCCTCACTGGGTCCTCTGTTATTCTTCGTTTTCTAAAAAGAATATCGGACCTTTTCACTCGCTCCCTAAACCACTTTCAATGGATCCCCAGTATCTCCAGCAAAAAACCCTTCAAACTCTTTAGCATGATTATCATGCAAGACCCCATTCAAACACGACCCCATTCAACCCCTTCAGCCCTGTCTCCACCCAATCTCCCTCTCTCTTTCACACACACACACACACACACACACACACACACACGTGCGCACGCGCACACTGTATCCCCATCCCACCAAGTGCCAGCCATTTGATGAAGGACTAGCCCTGTTTTCTGAACTTGAATGTCTCAGTGCCTTTGCTCATGCCACACCCTCCATCCTCCTCTCCTCACTGGCGCAGTGCAGACTCCCTGTCACCAGTGAAGCCTTCCCCCGATGTAACCGGTTGCTCATCCCATCTTCCACAGTCTCATGGCACTTGGCTTGTACCCCTATTATAATACCTGTAACAGAGCCCATTTCAGAAAGAATATAAAAGAAATGTAAACTGTGGTTCTCTCTGTGGCACAGGAATGGGGACTTGGGGTGGACCGGAACTTTTACTTTTCACTTGACACCCTTCTGAACTGTTTGAGTGTTTTACAATAATAAATCTGCTTAGGAACTTGGTCTTTTATTAGAGTTAATGGTATACTTGTCTGTGTCCTCTATCAGACTGGAGATTCTTTGAAGGCCAGAGCTATACTCTAGCCCTCAGGGTTTGACCTGGTACAACTGCTTAACACATGTTTCTGGAATTGAATGTTCTGTACAGCACCTAAAACTTCTACCCAGACCCACAGTCCTCATCCCTAAAATGCAGCATTTCTTCCAAATGACAATAACCTCTGTCATCTCACACAATCAGGGAATGGGGTGTTCTGGGTTAAGGGAAAGGGACTACAGATGCCAGACACTTGGACATCGCTTTCAAAGAATGGAGGAAAAACCCCCTCAGAACATTAACACTGGTGATCACAATTCAGTCTTGCTTTGATGAGTCAGAAGGCACTTCTGAAAGCCACAGGGCCTCGGAGTCATCATTCTACACACACACACACACACACACACACACACACACACACACACACACACACTTCTTTAAGAACATAAACGTTCACATCGTGCTGTAGCCGTGTGGAAGGGCAGATTCAGAAGTGGCGCTGGGGCTTCCCTGGTGGCGCAGTGGTTGAGAATCTGCCTGCCAATGCAGGGGACACGGGTTCGAGCCCTGGTCTGGGAAGATCCCACATGCCGCGGAGCAACTAAGCCCGTGAGCCACAATTACTGAGCCTGCGTGTCTGGAGCCTGTGCTCCGCAACAAGAGAGGCCGCGACAGTGAGAGGCCCGCGCACCGCGATGAAGAGTGGCCCCCGCTTGGCGCAACTGGAGAAAGCCCTCGCACAGAAACGAAGACCCAACACAGCCATAAATAAATAAATAAATAAAATTAAAAAAAAAAAAAAAAAAGAAGTGGCGCTGGAGGATGTAACATCAGGAAAACCAGCTCTGCTGGTACCAAGCTCTCAACGGAAAACCTGCCTGCCGCCCAGCTTGCTGAGTGGTGCGCGGCCCTCGGTTGCCCCGTGTTCTGTCCGCACCTAAAGCACACTACCCCGGTCCTTTTACTGCCTGGGGCCCAAGATCCTGTTTCAGAGAAGGAGGTGCTGAATACTTTGGAAGAATTAATTAACTGTGCAATACTATATCCCAGAGGCCCAGCCCCGCCCTCAGGGATCAGCTTATGCCCAGAAGAATAAGGACCAAAACCCCGTGAAACTTGATCCCTACTAGTGTCATCATAGAGGCTATTTTTATTCTTATCAGGCCAGGGGGGAAGGGATGCAAAGAAACTGTGGTCTAGTGGTTAGAGTCGTCAACTGAGGGGCTCCCTCACAGGGTTCCTAATCCATTGCCCCCTCCTCCCCGTCTCTCTATCAAGTGCACTTCATGTGCTTTCGTTTTAAAAAAATAGGGTCTGATATTTTAAAAATAGATATCAAAGAAAAAGTATCCTTAAAAGTGTCTGCAAAGGTATTTGAAATATGTGAAGATACCAAGAAGAGGACACTTAATGATGGAGGCCAAGAACAAAAGGACAGTGTATCCTGCATCCTCCTAACCAGTACAGCCACGGCCCTGCAGGCCGCTGAACTCCCTTCTGAATCATCAAATAAAGGTTAAATTGGGTTCAGTCTAATGCTAAGCATCAAGTATATCCTAGCCTCCGCAAACGGGTGATCCTCGTTATAATGTGCACGGTAATCTGAGAGGACAGCGGCCACGCCATCATCTCGCCAACATTAAGGCAATGAGAAACCAGCCTGTGGATTACTTAAGGACCCCGGTGGCCCCATAGCTATGGCAACCATATGTCCCGGCTTTTCCAAGAATCTCAATTTCAAATATTCTGTCTGGCTGTCCCCAGAAACCACAAAAATGTTCCAGAGATTCTAATAGTTCACCAGCCCAAATATCTCCCAGATCATCTCTTACACCCAGGAACAGGGCAAAAATCCTTCAGAGAGTGAATCTAGATTTTGGTTTTGGAAAACACACATAGTCAATGTACCTAGAGCTATTCTGAACATATCTAATCTGGGCTGGAAAGTCAGGCTGGACTTGGTCATATATTATCTTTCCTATGCTCTAGCACTTGTTCTCCAGGTCTCAGCTTCCTTCTGGAGAACTCCAGCATTCGCAGGGAGGCGGGCCAGGGTTGCCAGGCTGCTAGTGCTTGGTCCTCATAGATCTCTCAAACACTCACCCGCGGGACACTGACACCTGGAGGTTGTAGCAAGGGAGAAGAGGCTTGTCTGAGAGCTCGAACATAAAATCATCCTCTTCCACATCATCTCCTTCTTGATCGGAGTTCCCAGGAGGATTATGTAGGAGGTCACAGGCAAACCCTTCTTCTTCCTCTGTAAAGACATCATACAGGGAATTAGGACTTAGCTACATGCATAAAACCAAAGAAATGTTCCAACAAGACAAAGAGGTGCGGCGGTGGGTGATCAGGAGACCAACAACCAGATCCCCGGTCAGGGCCAAATGTCTCTCATCTCGTGGCTCACATCCTTGGGAGGGCACGTGAAAGTTCTAGCCCTGGGAGGTAGTACTTTGTGGCCAGAGATTCCTTATACTCCTCCACCTTTCAACCGGAAAAAAGCAAGGTGGTGTGAAGGATACGCTGCCCAATTGTTGGAGACAGAAGCCTGAAGATGTCATCAGCAGTCGAAGGCAAGGGAAAACACTTGCCCTTCAAACCGCAGCTTTCCCAAGCCACCAGACTGCCTGCTGGCGTCCCCAGAAGCCCGGAGGGGGCTCAGCCTGTTCCCTTCCCCAGCCGTGTGTTCGGGTGTGGCCTGTTTCTCCTGCTCCAGCTTCCCCCCAAGCTTAGTAGTGGGTGCCTCCCTCGATCTGCAGCCCCTGGTCCAATGCGTGAATGCCGGATGACGGCCACAGATAAAGGCTCACTGCTCTTCCAACAAAGGAAAGCTCGGGCAAGAAGGCTAAGGGCTCGGGAGACAGCAGCTATCTCAGAAACTCTGTGTGCATCTTGGGGGCAGGGCAGGGAGGGAATGGTAGCTGCCAGATGAGGGGCTGGGTCCCTCTGGAGTGTGAGCAATACCAGAAGAGGTGACAACGCACACAGGCGCTTCTGGCAGGGTTAGGACAAAGCAACGGAGGAGAAAGGGACTTGGAAAAGAGAGAATTTTTAACGTACCCAGGGTGGGGAGTGGTAGAGGGCTAATGACGGATGGCTTTCTCCAAATCAATGGCATCTCCTGGTTTTGGCCAACAAGTTCTGAGTCTGGGGGAGGCATGGGCTAGAGTGTGGGCTGAAAGGGTCTGTAAGCTACTAATGGGTGAAGAAGGGCTACCTCCATTAGGTCACTCCTAGCTTTGAGAAGAATCAGTGAAACCCAAAGCAGATCCCAAACCTCTGAGCCATAGACAAGGGTGGGAAGAATCCCACTTAAAGCTTACCCAACACAGAACTGCTGTAAAAGTCCCAGGAAACGCCAGGATCACCCTCTGCCCGGCCCTGAAGATCCAAGAGGTGATCTGATGAAAGAAGAGAGGGAAGTGAGAAAAGGAGGTAGGTTAGAGAAGGAATCTAGAAGCAAAGTATATCCATATGGGGTTAGGAGAATGGAAGATGGAAAGGAAGGACCATAAGAGGGGCTGGGAGCGACCCAAGAGAAATCCGCTTCCTGCTATCCATCAGAGGTTACAAACCAGCAGCCAACAGCCAAATCTAGCCCGCTTACTGTCTAGGTTTTGGTCCAGTGTTTTAAACCCCTATAATTTAATTAACTTCTAACATTTTAAAATCGGGAAATTTCACTTAAAAATTCGGATTTCCAACTTTTCTTGAAAAAAAATCAGGAGATCTGGCAACACTGCATCCACATTCCTACATGTCAACAGTTGGCTGGAGGGAGAGGCGACATGTGCGTTCTCCAATTCAGCAGGCCCCACCCAGCCTGCTCTGCTCTCTAACACAATCAGCCTGAAGGCATTTAGGCCTGCGACCCCTGCTTCAAATGATGTAGGGAATTACTCTGCAAGCAGAATCCTAGACCTATCCCAGAATTTCAATTCCCTGTTGGTCACAATGTTCATATATCCAATCGCGATCTTGCCAATTCAAAGTAAGATAAGGAAGCATAATTCCTTCTGTTTCATCTTTGAAAACATGGTGGGGAGGGGAATGGCCAAGTTTATCCTCATGAAAACCTATTGCTTCCACTCCTAGGTATATACCCAAAAGAATTAAAAACAGGTATTCAAATAAAAACTCATACATGAATGTTCCACAGCAGCTCTATTCACAATCTCCAAAAAGTGGAAACAACCCAAATGTCATTCAGCTGATGAAGGGATTAAAAAAAATGTGGATAAACACAATGGAATATTATCCAATCCTCCATTAGGAGGAATGAAGTACTGTTACACACTATAACATGGACGAAACTAGGAAAAAAGGAGGCTAAGGGGTTAGGACTCAGTGGTTTGTTTTTGTTTTTTTTTTGTTTTGTTTTTTGGCTGCACCACATGGCTTGTGGGATCTTAGTTCCCAACCAGGGATTGAACTCAGGTCCTGGCAGTGAAAGCACCAAGTCCTAACCACTGGACCACCAAATTCTCCAAAAAAACCCCATTTTAAACCTTTTGCTTACTTGATCTGAGAACAGACATCAGGTCACCCCTTAGCCTCCTTGTTCCCTAGCTAAGCACCATCTAGGTGAATTGTTTCACCTCTCAGCCCCACGTGGACAAAAGGCAGGTTTCCATGACAAATTCAACTGTGTCATCTGTGGGCACGTGGCCCAGTGGTTGCCAATATGCCACGTAGTACAGTTGGCAAGCTGATTTAGCTGTGACACCTGGGCAACAGGACAGGAGAGAGTCCAAAGGGCACAGGTGAGGTGAGGGTGCCCCCTGAAAACCAAATCCCAGGAGGAAGTTGGCAGCTACTCTTAAAGGAGCAGAGCTAAGCTTCCCGGATGGAAGGCATCGCCACGGTCCAATATACCTTCCCTTTGGGTCACACATTCTATCAGCAAAAATGCCCATCAGCTGTTGTGAGCTACTGAAAGCAGTCGTTTTTTAGCAACCTTCTAGGAGATGAAGGGTTTCTTCCGAGAGGAAAAGGCAGTCAGAGAGAAGCATTCAAGTAATGGCCGAGCAGCCAGAGCGGAAAACCTTTCATCATGTACATTAGATCTTTTGTGCATTCTATGTGAAAAAACTCTGAGGTCACGGCTGCCAGCTTATTTCCTCTTCTGTACCCTGTGCCATTTGGGAGTTGGAAGTAATTCCTTCCAAAGGCATCTGTCAGGTAGGTGTCTATTCTGTGCCTAGCCCTGTGCTAGGTGTCCCGGAAGATAAAGGAATGAGATCGTAAGTTCCCTAAAGGCAGCGCCCACGTCTGTCCTGTTCATCACTGCCTCCCTGGTACCGAAGCCCAGGTGCCTGGCACACAGTAAGAGCATAATAAACACATGGGGAAAAAAGTGGGCGGCGGGGCAGAAATTACTGTAAGGCGAGACTATAAAGTCATGTGCTTACTCAGCCTGGGTCCGGAACATATGCATTCAAGTGACTGCTGTCCCCCGCACAGGTCACACGAGGACTCCATCAGAGCAGCCCTTGCTCACCACATTCCTGGGGCTCCAAGCTTCTCTTGGAGCTGCCTTCAGAGCCCCCAGCACATTCCTCTAATTTTCCTCGCTGGCAACACATCTTTGTCATTTGCAGGTGAATTTGCCTTCTTGAGACAGCCCAAAGTTAACTGGCACAGGCAAAGATGCCAAAGTCGGAACAGGCCCACGAGTGGCTTACAAGAGGAACCATCAAGGTCTGCTTGACGGGGCAGCTTTGAGGCACGTTTCCTCACGTCTTCTCGTACAATCAGGATGAGGAGTGACTCCTTTTCCTTGATTCTCCCTTGCCGTCCCCTTAACTTTCAGTTCTTTTCTCTTACCTTGCCTTCAAAAAAGAACCCTCAGCCCAGCAATCCTGCTCCTAGGTATATACCCCAAATAATTGAAAACAAACAAATATTGAATCAAACAAATATTTGTTCACGCGTGTTCACAGCAGCACTAGGCACAACTGCCAAAAGGTGGACAGAACCCAAATGTCCGTCAGCTGATGAATGGATAAGAGACAATGTGATCTATCCATACGAATGGATATTATTCAGCCTTAAAAACATGCCACTACGTGGACAGACCTTGAAAACATGATGCTACGTGAAAGAAGTGAGACTCAAAAGACCCCATATTGTATGATCCCATTTATATGAAATGTCCAGAATGGGCAAATCCATAGAGACAAAGTAGACAGGTGGTTGCCAGGGGGCTGAGGGGGCGGGGCATGGTGGTAGAGAGCAACTGCTTAATGCGTATGGGGTTTCATTTTGGGGGGATGAAAATGTTTTGGAGCTCGATAGAGGTAGTGGTTGTACAACACTGTGAACACACTAAACGCCACTGAATTGTTCACTTTTAAATGGTTAATTTTATGTTATGTGAATTTTGCCTTGATAAAAAAACATTTTTTTAAAGTACTCAGTGTGAGCCGTGACCCTGGCAATCAGAGTTTCTCTATGTCCCAGGGTCCCATCGTACCCCTCCCCATCTCCTCCAACCAAGTCACCAGCTGAGGGACATGAAAGGAGAGAAAAACAAAAAACAAGCGGTCTTCGACATGGGGTCATATGGCTGAGGTCTCTGGCAGGAAAAACAAAAACCTGTGATTCAGTGACCTCAAGTGGTAAATTGCTAACCCTTTCATCAGTGGAAGGAAAAGCAGTCCTGATACTTCCTCCAATGCCCCAACCCAAACTGCAACAATTCCCCCCAGCTCCCACATTCTTTCTGACAGAGGACGAAAAACGAATCTGTTTTCCCTTGGGTAGGTTGGATATTATTCTTTTCTTCAAAGGGTCAAAGGGAAATCGGTCACATGCCTGCCTGTAATCTGGCCCAAGGAGGAGGTCTTCCAAAGGCCTCTCGGAGGGTTTGGATGGCTTGGTGTTCCGAGCCCAAGGACGAGAGAGAAAAGGTTCACTGTCTGACCTCCAGTACCCAGAACTGTACCTGAAACCTAACAGGTGCTCTATAAACTCACGAATGAACAAACGCATGAAGGAGCACCACTATACCCTTCAGGATCTCAGGAGAAATGGGCCTCGTGTTAAGCCAAGCCAATGTAGGAAAATCCACATTTTCAACCCACACAAATTACCAGCATCTTCTGCTTTACAGAAGAATTCACTACCGGATACCATCCCCTTGTATTTAAAAGAGGATTTGATTCCCAGACTTTTCCAGAGCAGGGGACTTGCACAAAACGAGGGATGCTCTACATGAGGCACAACCCTGATAATCTCTCTGGCTCGCCGTTTCTGCCCTTTACACCCTACAGGGACTCGCCTTCATTTGCTGCCCAGTGGGATCTCCACTAGGGGAGGAAGAAGACAATTAATCTATGGAGAATTTGGTCAGGCAAATGCTTGGGGATGAAAAGCAAAAAGCTTTTTAACTACCTCGGCCAGACAGGCAAGGTAAAAAGAAATCCGGAAGTCCACACGGACGCATCTAGGTGTAGGGGCCTCCCCAACCCTCAACCTCATGGTGCTTCCTGCAGCCACTCTACCCAGTGGTTCCTTGAGATTTGGGGCAGGGGAGCGCTATGGAGATGAAAAAAGAGAAATACCCGGTTCAAGGAATCGAAAAAGCTCCTGGTGATGGTTGCACAACATCGTGAATGTACAAAATGCCACTGAATTGTTCACTTCAAAATGGTCCTGTTGGGTGAGTTTCTCCTCAATTAAAAAAAAAAGGTGGTGGGGGGGGGGACTTCCCTGGTGGCGCAGTGGTTAAGAATCCACCTGCCAATGCAGGGGACACGAGTTTGAGCCCTGGTCCGGGAAGATCCCACATGCCGCGGAGCGGGCTAAGCCCGTGCAGCCTAGAGCCTGTGCTCTGCAACAAGAGAAGCCACCGCAATGAGAATCCCGCGCACCGCAGCAAAAGAGTAGCCCCCGCTCGCCGCAACTAGAGAAAGCCCGCGCACCGCAGCAAAAGAGTAGCCCCCGCTCGCCGCAACTAGAGAAAGCCCGCGCACAGCAACAAAGACCCAACGCGGCCAGAAATAAATAAATACTAAATACATTTATTTTTTTAAAAAAGGCCCTGAGTAATACTTCTCATCCCCCCAAAACAGCCTTTGGGCTCAAGTCCCTCCTCCCGGTGCCTGCATCTCCCGGCTGCCAAGGTCCTAGCCAGACTGAGCACTTTCCCTAACAGCCAGTCAGAGCTCTGTCTTCAATCGGCACTCAGTATTTGCATGGAAAAGAGGTGGCCCAGTTTTAACACTCCTTTCAGCTCCCGGCTCCCACTATGAAGTTATAGCTCCATGCCCATAAAGTTGAGAAACAATGTCAAGATTTGAATGAGGGTGTTCAGCCTGGACAGGCTAGGAAGTGCCAGAATTAAGAAAAGTCTCCTCTTGCGTCTGCAACACAGACTAGCATTCAAGTTAGTTTAAGGAGGCATCAAAAGGCTTTCTAGTAGTTGGGATTAGTTAACAGACATGAGAAGAAGAGAGAAAAACATGTTTATTTCTAATTCTTTAACTACTTAAAATGGCTTCAACATTCAAACTCCTTGGGGATTTTGGAGAAGGGGTCGGGGAAGAAAAGACTTTGCGTGCAATGGTGGTCAGAGACAGCTTTATTTGGACCCAGAGGGCCCCAAGCCCTCAGGAGGGCAGTCTCTAGCCCAAAGAGACCCCTAGATGAGACCTGCTGATCAAAGGAGAGCTTCGTGCAGTGCTTTTATCATGTTGAGATGTTCCTGTGTGCCAGCTTTTCCTGGGAATTGTGTGGAGTGCAGACAACACGCGTGCGCGTGGAGGAGAGTGCGTGCGGTGCGCGGCACGCAGGAAGAGGCCACAGAGGGTGGCTTGCCCCGAGCCCCGCGCCCCAGTGATGGTCCAGCTAAAGTGAACAAGAGTCCTCACTGCCCCAGAACAAAGGCCTGAAGGAGCATCCCCAAGCGGCTCCACCCCTCACAGACACGGGCCTGGGACCCCAGAGCTGGCAGAGGGAAGAGGCAGTCCTCCTGCTGCAGCCAGAGAGGCTGGGTCCTGCTGGGGGCGGGAGGCCTGCACACAGCGGGTGGCCAGCAGGGATGCATTGGTTTGGCTGCGGACTGGATGGGGGCTGGCCGAGCAGGAGTCAAGGGCTCCCTCAGCGGCCTCCTGTCACTCCCCCTCCAGCTTTTATTAGTACCTAGAAGGCAATTCCCACCTAGTCCTCTTTCCATGGGGACCTTTAGCTCAGGTTCCTTTGTTTCTTCCTCCATCATCAGCTACCTAGTTAACCTTTGTTCAATAAACAAATGAGCCCCTGGTTGGGAGCCCAGGACTGTATTGGGGGAGGCAGGGGGTGGGGAGAGTTGGGGACTGAGGCCACAGCCTGGGAGAGAGGGAGCGGCCTCGGGCGAATCCTTGGCCCTGTGGGCTTCCAGGCGAGAGGGGCTGTACCACAAACATTGAAGCCTCCGCGGAGGATCAGCAACACAACTCCCAGCTGCTCCATCCGACCAACTGCCGCTCAGGCAGCCTGAAGAAGTCACTGCTAGTGCAAGGGCCAAGCTGTGATGTCACGAAGGAGGCGGGGTTCCTTCATTCGGAGGTCAAGTCTGAGGAGATTCCCACTGAGCATGCCCAAGCTAGACTTCCCTCCTTCCCTCCTCCCTGCTGCCCAACTCGGCAGAGCTATCTAACTGCAGACAAACAGCTGTCATCCACTAATAAGAAAATAAATGCAAGTTGGCTTGTGGCCCTTGCCATGGGCCTTAACACTACTTTTCCAGAGGGGGCAGGTGAGGGAGGAGGAAAAAGAAGCAGGAGGATGCAGAGGGAACATCACAGTCGCCACAGAGTGTGAGGAAGAAAGCATTGGAGGGGTCCCAAGGGTTGGACTTTGATCACCAACAGGGAGAAAGTACAAAGTGCAAAAACAAAAGCAAAATGTTAAGTGTCACTTCTTTGCAACCGACATACCATTCAAAGCACAAGTCCACACATTTTGCCCCCAACTAAATCTACTAGTGGGGCTGCTGTCCCACAGGGAGGCCTCCCCACATACCGAGCGGGGAAATGGGTCCCCGCGGGCTACCAGGGCCCTGAAGAGGATGTGTGTGATGTGGACACTCAAAGCACAGGGACAAGAGGAAGCGACATTCTGACTTTTTAAAGTTCACAGAGATTTCTGAGCCGCCAGAAGAAAAGCCCGTGCAGAGGGCTGACGCCCCTCATGGGAGGTGCTTGAGATGGAGGGAGATGAAGGGCATCTCGGGAGCTCAGGGATCAGAGGCCAGACCTAGGAACGAGGTTTTGAGTCTGGGCCGTACTCACCGCTCAGAAAGCGCTTCATGGTGTCGCTGCTGGCCAGCTTCATGGCCGTCTGTCCTGAGTAGGTGGCCAGCGTGGGGTCAGCCCCGTAGGACAGCAAGAGCCAGATGGTTTCCAGGTTGTCGTTGACCACCGCATCGTGAACTGGCCTGCGAGGTGATACAGGGTGAGAACAGCAGGGCCCAAGTGGGAAGCTGGGTGTCTAGGCCTCACGCCACCTCATCAGGGAAAGCAAACTGAGATGACCCCAGTGTAACGTGGGTAAGACTTAGGGCAGGGGAACCACTTGCTGGCCTGCACTGCCCTCTAGCCCTACCTTTCTCCTCCCTCCCATTTCTCTCTCTTATCTTTCCCCCACCATGACGGGACAGTCCCTGTGGCACAATGGAGCTCCGCTGTTAGTTCTGGAGCTCAGGAGAGAACGGGCCCCTGACTGAGGATAAACTTAGAGCAGATGCTGGGGGATAGGAACGGAAAAACCCAGACGACTGCCCCAGAGCAGGGATGAGCAGAGCTGCTCCACACACCAGGCCGGTGGCCAAGCAGAGCCTACAGCCTTTGACCCAAGTCCCCCCACGCGGTATGCAACTTGTGTCAGTTTCACCCAGGAAGTAGTCCCTCGAATAGAGCACAGGAGAACGGGTGCAATTTCTTTAAGACAATGGCAGGTGTCTTTTTTTTTTTCTTAAGTATATAGACATCAATTCAAGAATCATATCTGGGATGTTACCCTAAGGTCAACCTCCCAATTCCTAAAGCCCGAGATTCTGCCTGAGACAGGTGCACAGGATGATCCCTAGACAACACCAGCCTCCCCTCAGTGAGCAACGTGCACTGGCCAGCAGGAACTCATCCAGCCTTGCCCTAAACCTGTCCGAACCGGGGCAGGTTCTCTTGAGGGAGGGGCTGAGCGGGGGGGGGGGGGCTGGCGGGGGGTAAGGGGAGCAGCCTTCTTGCCTCGTGCCGTCCTGCGCGCTGCAGTTTACGTTGGCACCGTGCTCCAGCAGGATGTTCAGGATGTCAGTCCAGCCCCGGGAGCAGGCCTCGTGCAGGGCCGTGTAGCCAGCGTTGTCACGGTGATTCACATCTTCACTGTCTTTCTGGAGGCAGTAGAGAACAACGTCCTGTGGGAACAGGGAGAGCACCGTGAGCAAACAGAGGCCGAACTCCGGAAATCACCCGAGTTAGGTGTGAAGCTCTCCAAATGTCCAGAGTCTCAGAACCTGCTCTTTAGTCCAGAGACTGACAGGCAAATCTCAAAATCTTTTGCCAACAAAATCAGTCCTGAGGTGCCATTGCCAGGGGCTCAACTTTGGGCCGTGTCCTCAGCCGTGGGGAGGCAATTCCAGTGACCGAGAATACTCATCTGGGTGTGGTTTGCTGGCGTGAGGCCCTCAGAGAGGCTCACCTGCCCACCCAGAGCTTGCACCCTCAGGCCTCAAGTGTCTGAGCACCCTTTCTGTAGTCTGGGGCTTTTCGAGACAGCCCCAGACCAGAGAAATGAGACATGTGCTGGCAAGCACAGCCCCTGGCAGTAATTCGAGAACAAGGAAGAAAGAATTGGTTTAAGTACTATCCCTGGATGCTGGTTTTAATTGTTTTAAGTACTATCGCTGGATGTTTATCCCTGGGCAGTCAATTCCAGCCCTCCCCTCAAATCAAGACTGTTCCAAGGATAAGCCAGTATGGTCACTCATCCGTAGTAATGATTAGCTTCCCTGGGCTGAGGCGACAGGACCAGAAGTGGGACTCCAGGCCGAGAAGCAGCCTAGCTAGTCTAGGATGAAGCTGGTGAACACGCTGACGGGGAGGGGAGAGGCAGCCCCTCTTCTGAGGGAAAGAGGCTGACAGCAGCTACCAGGGGCCTCTCATCAACTCCCCCAGGCCCTGGTGAGATGGGACTCAGTCGTCCTGACTGACAGCTAGCTCACTGGCTGGCTGGCTAGAGCTAGCGAGCGCGCGAGCCTGTGTGTGCCCACTGCCTCTACCCAGGGGACCACAAGGCCCCCTACCCTCCTCATCAGTGCAGATGTTGCCTCTTCCTCCAGGCCTCAGACTACTCCTCCCTCCCTCCCTCCCTCCCTCCCATGACAGGCTGTCCAACCTGCTCTTGCCCTGTCCTGATTGGTTGGCCTGTGGTTTCCTGTTGGCTGCTTTGGCCCCAGGTAAAAGAAGTTCACTTAAAGGGCAAGTGTTGGTCATCATTTTTTCTTTCGATCTCCCTTGGCAGCTACCCAGGCCCCCACACGAGGTGCTCGAGACAGATACGTGGCTTGCCAGTAAGACATTGTCAAAGCGGCTCTCCCGTGCCAACCAGGCTGGCTGGGAGTGCAGGTGTCTTTAAATGAGTCAGTTATGCGTGTCGGAAGCCTTAAAAAAAAAACAGGGCCTACTCTAAAGCCCAGCAGCTCCACCCTTCAGAGCAAATCCTGGGGAAATAAGTGGTGTGGCGGGCAAAGGCGCATGGTCAAGGAGCTCATATCAACAAAAATGTCCAACAAGGTAACTGAATGATGGCAAATGAGTCAGGCTTCTGCCCCTACCTTGGCATTTGGGAATCAAAAAGACTTTGGTGTGAATTCAGACTCACATGTACGTAGTAGCTGAGTGACTGTGGATGTATCACTTAACATTGCTAACCCCTGATTTTCTCACCTATAAAATGGGGTTAATAAAACCTACTGCCATAGGCTTACAGTGAAGATGAAAGGACACGACGTAATGAGAACTCAACACGACAAAATAAACACCAGCTTCCTTTCCTAATTTCTTTTCGATCCATAGGGAAGTAGCATAAGGTCGGGTGAGCTCATCTCTGCCCCTCCAATGTACTCCTGACCCCCCCACTACCAGAAGCCGAAACGAGGAGAAGCTGGAGAGGGATGTAAAGAGTGAGCAATGATCACCCCCGTCCCTGAGTGGGGGAGCCACGGCACCGGGAAATTCAAGACGACATAAAAACCCCCAAATCCCATTTCTGGCCTAGGAATGTACTGGATGATATTGTGTTACCATTTCAATTCTGTTCATCCTAAATTGCCTTTCAAAAGGGTTTGCATTCCCACACACCACGCCAGGGTCAAGGTGGCCTCAGAGGCCGTCTGCGCAGTAGGAGGAGGCCAGCCTGGGCTCAAGCCCCAAACCAAGCCCTGCCCAGGCCACAGAAGAGCCAGTGGCGAGAAGCTTCTCCACAGATGCTCAGGCAATGGCATCCTGTGGCTGGGGCGGCTCCTTACCTTATAGCCAAGACGGGCCGCCCGCTGCAGGAGGGTCTCGCCAGCATTTTTGTTCACTATGAGCCGACGAGCCTCTGGGGGGATCTGCCGGGCTGCAGGTGACTCAGAGGCCTCCTCTGGGCCAGCACTTCGGGACTTCGAGGGCGTGCATGGTTCTGTGGGTCTCGCTGGGGTGGGAGATTTGGGAGAGCGTGTCTTCTGCTGGCTCCAACGCCCTTTGCCCTGGAAAGCAGAGACGCAGTCCTAGATCAGCACAGGTCCCCGCTCATTTCTACCTGGTGAGCAGACGCTAAGGGGCTCAAGTCCTCAACCCCAGAAACCAAGGAATAACGACAGGATTGGAAAGCGCAGGTTGAGGAGACATCCCAGCCTCTCTCAAGCACTCTGCATGCCTTCTTTACCTGCCTCAGTCCCCGTTTATTGTGGTTTTTACAAGTCATCTCGATAAATAAGCGGGAGCAAACTCTCAGAGTAAAGAGAAGTGGAGACAGCTAGCTTTGACTAAAGAGGCACGGCTGTGGAAGCCTTCACTCTTGTTGCAAAAACCTTCCCCCCACATCCAACCCTCACCAGGTTTTTCCCACCTCTCACCACACTGTGTCCCCGATCACACTCATGCCCACCTGGGATGGTGGAAAGCGATCAAGCTCACGAAGCAGACAGACCGGGTTTTGAATCCTGCCTCTGCCAGCCGCTAGCTATAAGACCTGGGGCAAGACCCAACCTCTCGGAGCCTCGCTTTTTCCCTTGCGGGGTCTTTGCGATAATGAGCTAGAGCAGCTCCAGAACAATGCACAAGGTGGGTTTTCACAAAACGTTAGTGTCCTCTCCTGATGAAATGACCCCTGCGTGTCTCCTTTATCCTCCCATCTTGAACTGGAATGTCTAGAGCAAGTTCCCATGCCTGGCCCAGCACGGTTTAGTGAGTCTATAGGGGCAGGTAACTTGTCTCTTTCAGATGAAGGGAGGGGACTTCAGATGGGGAGGAACTGTGTTCGAGGAGCTGTACTCGAGGAACCAGACCCAAGGCGCCTCATCTGCACCTGGACCTAAGTTAGATGATGAGATTCGAAACCTGGAGTTGATACCGTAAGCGGACAAGACTCTGGGGGGGGCCTTGGGAGAGGAGGGTATGACTTGCATGTGGAAGGGTATGAATCACTGGGGGGCCCGAGGACAAGAATGTGCCTTCATCAGACTTTAAGATGGCCCCTGATGATCCCCACCTCCTGATATTCATGCTCTTGTGTAGCCCCCTTCTGCACTGGAGAGGACTGATCTGTGTAGCCAACAGGAGAAGGCAGAGATGACGGTGTGTGACTTCCAAGGCTAGGTCCTAAAAGACAATGTTGCTTCTGCTTTGCTCTCTTTTGGATCACTCGTTCTGGAGGAAGCCTGCTGCCAGGTCATGAGGACACTCAAGCATCCCTTTAGAGAGGCCCACGGGGCAAGTAAAGGAGGCCTCCTGCCAACAACAAGCATCAACTTGCCACCATGTGAGGGAGCCACTCTAGAAGCAGATCCTCCAGCCCCAGTCAAGCCTTCCGATGAATGAAGCCCTGGCTGACACCATGACTGCAACTTCACGCGCGGGAGACCCCAAGCCAGACACAGCGAAGCTGCTCCTGAATTCCCGACCCCCAGAAAGTGTACGAGATAATACATGTTTATTGTTGGGTTAAGCTGCTAACTCTTAGGGTAGTTTGTTGCACTGCAATAGATAACTAATACATCCCACTTACCCAAGTCCCTTAGAGCATCAAGGTCTCACTTAAATCCTGTGTCTTCTACAACATTCTACAACACTCTGGTCCCCACTGCCCTCTTTCTCTGCAACACCCAGAACACCTAGTCTGAATCACATAGTCCAATGCCTTATGTCTGACTGTCAATTTCCTCCTGTTGTTTCACGGACAAGTCTGGCCTCTCCTGCTACGTTTGAAGCTCCCCGGGGTCAGGGTTCACATTGTCATCTTCTCTTTTGTTCCTTACAACACTTAACTCGGGGTTGGGCACATCACTGCAACAAGCATTTGTTGACTTGATCCAAGGCAGCTATATGGAGAGCCCTGGGCAGCCAGAAGAGTTGCCTAGAAAGACACGAAGCCAGGAAAGGAATGGCAGCAGGGAAAAGACAAGGTCCCAGGGCATTTGTTTCCTCTGGTAAATCCCAAGACAAGAGCTGCTATATGTCCACATCCCAAAAGGGCAGAGAGGTATGATAGCTAGCAGGAAGGCACCGGCTATGAGTGTAGAATGCTGCTTTACTGCCGGGAGGATAGAGGTGTATTATGGTGATACTGGAGGACGCTGGGTAAAGTACCCAGGTTTTTGCTAAGCCAAGCCGGGAGCCAAAGGGTGACTCTCTTTCTAGGGGCCAGAGCTGCCAGAGACAAGGGAGGCTGCCTGAGGGAGGAGCAAGAGCAAATGGGGACCACCTCCCCCTCCCCCCTTCCTCCCTGGCTCGGAACCCCTGTGGGAAGAAGCCTTTGGCCGATGCCCCAGCTTTAGTGTTGCACGTGCGTCCCCCGCCCTCCCACCACCTTGC
Source organism: Balaenoptera physalus (assembly GCF_965194825.1). NCBI lineage: Eukaryota > Metazoa > Chordata > Mammalia > Artiodactyla > Balaenopteridae > Balaenoptera > Balaenoptera physalus. The sequence goes on along the minus strand of NC_138903.1, from coordinate 113,550,725 downwards.
TTCCCACTACAAAGCACCGTGCCATGGGGGCAACTGGAGCAGGTGGTGGTGACTAGGAGAGAAAGAAAGGCGGGAGGGAGAAAGGGAGGCCCTGTGAAGGGAGAAAACCTCTCTGGGAGAACATGTCAGTGGACACACCGCCAGGCAGAATAACCAGACAGAAGCATCAGCGTGTGCTGCTGAACGTCAGGCGGCTGGCCACCTTTGTGTGGGACGGGGCCATCTGAGTGTGTGGGGAAGAGCAGGGGAGGGGGACGCCCACCTTTCGCCAGAGCTGCTCAGGGTTGCAGTGTCTCCCTGCTCAGCTGCCCCCTCCCCCAGTGTCTCCCGGATAGACAGAAGCCACCCATTCACAGGGTGGAGACATAGGCAAAGAGTGGGGGGCGTGCGCCAAGGGCAGCCAGGCCGGCCTCACACCCCAAGTCTCTCACTCAGGTCACCGAGTAACCTCGAACAAGTCCACTAACCTCCCCAAGCCTCAGTTTCCTCACCATAGAATGAAGACAGCTACTGTGGGAATTAAGAGCGATCACGCAAGCAGAGCACCTGGCACAGACCAGACTTCCCCTCTCCTGCCTAGGCCTCCTCTGGGGGTCACAGGGAACTGGCACTGCTACCTTGCCTCTCCGAGCCTCTGTCTCCTCATTCTTACCTCGGCCTGAAACTCGAGGATGTACACCAGCCTCAGAGAGAGCACTTTACTGTTCTCAAAGCCCTTCACATCCGTTGCCTCCTTTCTTCCCCCAAGCACCCTCTTGAGATGGAAAGGACATGAAGTATCATCTCCATTTTTAAAGAAGAAGAAATAGGCTTGAGTACTTTGAGCTGGAACCAGATTCCAGAACGAGGAAGGGGAAAGGAGGGGGGACTCAAGCACTTGGGTCTCCTACCTTTTGCCAGTGCCACACAGGGATCCCTGCTCTGGAGCTGGAAAGAACCGTAAGGATCACAACCACCAAAACAAGCCCAATATGACCTTTTTTTTGGTTGTCAAGACAAACACATATTACAGGTAAACATTTGAACCTGAACCTCACTTCTCTCAAATGTACAGCTCACCCAGGATAAGGACGGTGTAATTTTTTTTGAATTGTGCAATGCGGAACTCAACACCAGTGCCATGAACATCAGACCCAAAAGAGACGTCAATTTTGAACAGGGGTTCTAGAACGCTTGCCTGGCTATTGATTGGTGAGTGCCCACTTACCTGCTCCTCTGCTTCCACGAGAAGCAAAGGAACTGAGGAGTGGGGTTGGGGAAGTACAGCTATGACCGGCCCAAGTGGAAGAATTCCTTCAGCCCCACCCTTAGGCAACCTTGGCCTGGACATCAACATCCTTGCTTCTGTAAGTTGTTTTCTACCTTGATTGACTCAGAAAGCTCCCTGATTGGTTTCCAGTGAGTTAAGCCCATACAAAAGCTTCTTGATTGGATGTTAACAAGCTATTCAGGGTAACATCCTGCCATATTCTTTAGCTCTTCCCTAACTCAAAGGAGATTCAAGGATTGTCAAGGAAAAGCCATCATGGGCCAAACCCCATAGTTTGCAGATGCTTCTTGTTAGCTCTAACTTTAGTTCCCATTCTTCAAATCCACACCCCAACCCTTCTAGAACTAGTTTAAAATATTTTAATAAATATGGGTTAATTTGATCTCCCCCCCCCCACCCCGTGTACTCACTCACTCAGAAGACTGTTGACTGAGGAGCCTGCCTGGAAAATGTGCCAACCTAGCCCGGCCCCGGCCGCCACAATGCCCCTCCTCTACAGCTCCCCTGGCTGGTAATGTACCTTTGCCTCTTCTGAGACCGTCGTCATGTGCTTGGTCTTGCACTTTCGTTTTCCTGATGGCTTTTCTGAATTTTCAAGGCAGGCTGGCTCCTCTAGGTTATTTGGGAGGAAACCATTTGGTGAATCTGAAATCCCCTGGGCTTTGTTGGGCAAGAGAAGGTTCCTGTTCCTGAGGTGGTGCTCCGAACTTTGGGAGGAAGTCTTCTGCTTACGGGCCTTTAAATCTGAAGGCAAGAAACAGGAAAGAATGGATGTCAGGGAAATGGAACACAGAAAAGCAACGCCTTCCTCTAAGCTGAATCAGAGGACTTTGGGGATTAGAACCTCAGTACAAAGTTGTGTAACTATTCGCTACCCATATCTGGCACGGTGCTGACTATTCCACTAAATGCTTCTCGAATGGACACTGTGCTTCCGCATCAAAGTCCCTCTTCTACACGCAGGAGACAACAACTCCCAGCCCTGCTAGCAGGGGGTGGCCCATCTGGCTGTCCCCAAGATGAGGGTAATTTTAAAAGGATTTCCCCATAGCCCAGAGCAAATCAGAACTTTCTTTTCAGCTTTTCCCCACTTTGTCTTTTTTTCCACTCTAATATGAAAACAAATTTAGCAGCTCTGCTGAAGTGAAATATGAAGTATACTGGGGTGGGGAGTAAATGGTAGAAGGCTTCCTTCATAGCCTCAGCTCTACCCGCCTGACTGCCCTGTTGGTCTCTCTCCAAGCACACAAAGATCAAAGCCACAGAAACTCCCTGAAACCAGAAGCTGCCATGGGCCGACTTAACTGGTGGGCAATCACAGAAACCTGCTGCCCTCCGTGGCTGGAAATCAAGTCACTGGGACACACTGGGCAACATCTCTAATTCTAGCCATAGCTCACTGAACAGAGCACATTCCAGTTTCAAACAGGCCTGCTGGGAACTCCATTACCAAGAGCCTCATCCCACAGGGTCAGTCCTAAACTCCAGAGGTAGGGGGACAGATTGAGTTTATCCTTATCTCTTAGCATTAGTGTTACATGACTTGGCCACTAGCTGTGTGACTGCTGAGGGCAGGTCATAATCTCCCTGAGCCTCAGTTTCCACGTCTGTAAAATGGGAGCATATAACCCACATCACCCCTTTATAAAGTGTTATAAAGAATAAGGTATCATTATCGTATTATTTAAGTGTAAGCTCTTTAGGTAGGGCCATGCCCATGTGTTCTTTATCTCCCCCACAGGACTGGCCACCGTGCCCAGTACACGGCAAAAGATCAGTATGTCTGTGAAGTGAGTGACTGCAGCCTCAGTTTCTCCAGGTTGTGAAACGAGGGGGTTGAGCAAGATCCAAGAGTTCTCAACTCGCCTCCCCTGACCTTTGCACGCGCTCTTACGTGTGAAATCGCCAAGGGCAGATCCGGATGTAGGAACCATCATTACAGCATGAGGAATTGTCTGCAGGTTATGCACAGCTCTTAGAAGGCCAGCTGCCATACCACCCCTTCCTCCCAACTAGCTCCAACCCACTAGTGGGTCCCCACATCTGTCTAAGAACTGCTGTGCTGGATGGCTTCTAATGGCACTTCCAGCCAGCACGTTCTCAACCAGGCCTTTTGATGCAACAAGTTTGGGCTGAGGCAAAAGAGGAAGGAACAGAACCATGCCTTGTGAGGACCTCAGGAAACACAGGGAAGCCATATTACAGCATTCAATGCCACAGAAAAAGCAGCAGCCCCTTCCCTATGTACTCAGGGCAGGGCAGGCTGTGGAGTTTATTCAACTGTAGTGGAACAGCCTCACAGTAGCACAGAAAGGAACAGAGAGTGAAGGTAGCAGGTGTATGAGTGGCAATGGCTCTTCCTATCCCCTTCTGCAAATCAAGAAAAGAGAGACCCAAGCCAAGGACGAAAGGAAAGATCATGAGGCCCAGACAGGAGTAAAGTGACCTGTCTAGTTTGGTCTCTGCCTGACTCTCTGATGTCAACCTGAAAGAGGGTAGCAATAGGAGGGATCAGAGGTTTCGGAGAAAAGAGATGTTTGCCAGGCAATTCCTTCATGAAGAGTCACCATCAGATCTAGAGGAAGGTGACCAGACCACAGGCCAAAGCCAACAAACTCAACTCAAAGGGAGAATGATCTACTTTCCAACAGCTGGAGCTGCCTCCACAACAAGCAGGATGCCTTGCTGAATGGCGTTCCCATGCTCCTGGAGGTGGTTAAGTTGAGGCTACCTGTCAAGAGTGCTGTGGAGATCTCCGCATTGGGTGGAAAACTGGGCCAGGTAATCTCGAAGGTCCTTCTGGTTCCAAAAGCCGATAAGTTCCATAAGAAGCTTCCAAGCTTCTAGGAAACCAGATCTCATTAGAGAAGACTGGGTGATACAAAAGCTCCTCTTCATCCTAACACAAGTGGCTGAGGCCAACTGCTTGACAACTCATTCCTGACCAATCCATATGGCTATGGCAGAAAACTGGGAAAATCATCCCCACTCTCTCACACGGTTGATGAAAATTGGCTCGATCACTCTCTTAAGTGTAGGAATAGGTATTGTATATATCTCTACTTAAACAGAGCTGGAAATGAGGTTTAGCCTTCTTCGCATTATAGCAAACCCAGAATCTACTACCCACTCAGATGTGGTTATTCAGTTTTCACTAATATGGAGACTGCAGATATTTACCGACAGCTCAGGATGAATACATTATAGGAGCCAATCAATTGTTGTTTCAAGGGCAGAAGTCAGAGAAAGAGAGTGAGAGACAGAGGTGTTCTCATTGAACCCAGAGATGTGCTTTTTGCTCATCTAGAAATCCACTATAGGAATGGGCCCGAAGAGCACTTAGCAGAACAAACTGATATTAGCCTTGGTGACAGTCTGTGCCTCCATGATTACATATTATAGCGTCTAACGTGGCCAAACAAAGCCTGGTGTTCTCTCCTTGGGCTGCCTGATTTTCCAACAAAAATGATGCCTGCAGGTCCAACAAAAATGATGTCATCTGAAAGCTTCACTCTGCCTCTTAATAACCTTTGTGGCTTTAACCAAGAAAGCCAAGTTGTGCCCGCTTCTACTTGAAGTTCTTCTGTTGGGTTGAGGAAACCATTGTGCTTCTTTTTAGTTTAGGGGCTGGAGGCATCCCAGGAAAGGCAGCCAATACCCTCTTTCTTCTTGAAGCCCGGATTCTAGGAGAGAAAACCCAACCTCCCAAAAGACCCAACTCCCTCAAGCCAACCAGAGAACTCCCTGGTATTGAGTTGTCCCACACCAAGGACGTCACTGTGGCCTTGCCCACAGGTTCAGACTTTTATAAAAAATTGGAGAGCTCGGGGCTGCATGTCCTCAGCTCACCTGTAGGTCAGTCCAATGTCATTCAATCTCAACCCCAAGCCAAGACCTCGGGAATGGAGTTGAGTGACCCCCTCTGGCAGCTGGAGCTCATAGCACCATGTTTCTCTGGGTGCAGAGGCCTTTGGCTGGCGTAGAGGAGGCAGAGGTGGGAACACCCAAGATGCCCGAGGGTCCCCAGAAGCCAGAGTCACTGTGGTTTGGGGACGGGGGACAGCAGCTCCCTGGGGCAGCAGCCCCTGGCCGGCCTTACCTGCTCTCCCTTTCCGCCGCTGCTCTTCTTCTTGTTCAGTCAGGTACTCCCCAGTCTGATATTTTCGGCTCTTCTGCCGTCTCCGTTTCTTCCTCTTCACCAGGCCCTCCTCCTCGTCTTCCTCCTCCTCCTCGTTGGTGTCCCACATTTGCCGGGCAGCCTCTGTCCTCCAGGGCATCTCTCGGGCTCGCCACAGGTGCCTGCGGCCCTGGCTCAGCAGGGTCTTGTCCTGGGCATGGTGGCTGCGATACTGGGTGTCCCGTTGGGTCTTTCTCACCTTGCGACGCTTGGCCGGGGTGGGGGTCACCTCCTCTTCCTCCTCGGTGGGGAAGACTTCCTGGCTTCCCATGTCACTGTCTGCCATACCAGCAAAGGAGCTACAGATGCTTCCTGTGGACGGGATGTACAGAGGACGGTCAGGTACCTCTTCAAAGGACCAAGAGTATGGTGTCGAAGCAAGTGCCCTGGATTAGGAGTTTGAAGGTGGGTTCGAGTTCAGGCTCTGCCAGTTATTGGCTGTATGCTCTCAGAAAGTTCCTTCACTTCTGTCTCCTCGTCTATAAAATGAGAATACTGTTCTCTGCCTTACTGACCTCACAGGACTGTTCTGAGGCTCAAATGAGATAATTCACCCTTAAGCGCTTTACAGAGTCCAATATGTTACACAGCTATCAAGTATCCAAACCTCACACCCTTCCTCATCCACGCTGCCCTGCCACTTTCATTCATTCCACAAACTCTTACTTTGTGCTTATAAGGTGCCGAGACTTGTCTGAGGGGCAGGAAAGGGCCACAGGGTTTAGTAGAGGGTGAGGGAGGGCAGACTGACATGGCGCCCCCGCCCATGCTATGTGACCACCCCAATCTTGCTGACAGAGCCACCCTGGGCAAGCAGAGTTGTCACCAAAGAGTCTCAGGAAAAGTGAAGCAAGAAGGAGCCCCTTTCCTGTGACATAGCCTGCGTTAGTCCCGCCCAAATGCTCCTCAGCCAGGCCCTCTTCCCTTCCTTGACCCCACCTCCTATTGAGCAGCCAAGAGTCCAGGGGTGGAGCTTTCTCCCCAGCTCCACCCCCCTGCCCCGCTGCAGCTGTTCCTCACCGTTAGGCAGGCACTTCCCCCTCCTCTCCCCACCACCCCAGGATGATGGGACCTTTACTACCCTCCTCTGCCACCCGGCCAAGAGGCCATTTTCCTCCCCACGCCTGCCTTCAATTCTGCTAACAACAAGCACAGTCCTAAATTGGCCCGGTTTAGTGATCCAGGAGATCTGACATCTTTCTCAGAAGCAGCTCTGAGATACCACCATCTTTCTCTCGAGGCCCGGCTATTAACTCGACAATCCCCAAACCCAAGTGAGGTCAGCAGAAGAAAGAAATGGTTCGAGGGAATTCCCTAGTGGTCCAGCGGTTAGGACTCCGCGCTTTCACCGCCAAGGGCCCAGGTTCAACCCCTGGTTGGGGAACTAAGATTCCACAAGCCGCGCGGTGCAGCCAAAAAAACAAAGAAAAGGTTCGAGGCCAACGGAGTGGCAGTGGCTCTTGACCAAAGCTTCAAGTCAGTCAGACCGCTTAAAGACAGCAAATATCCAGCAAACTTTCCATTATACAGACTAGGCAGGGAATGAAGTGTTCTAGTTAATCTAATATTCTGGTTAACACGAATCACCATAGAGATCACACAGGGATCACCAATTTCCAAAGAATCAAATACACTACAATGTGTTTAACACTAAAATGGGAACGGCTGTAATGTAATCGTTCTTTGATGATTCAGAGGACACTTCAGGATTTTTCGAGGCCTCCAGGCTGTCATTACGAGCCCCAATTACCACCGCGCTCTCCATGTGCTGAGGTGCCCATTAATAGAATGTCAGATAACTGAGTTTACACTGTGCCCTGCTTCCCCATTCCATCCACTTTGCATGGAAATCTGGGTGAACTGGGGCAACCATTTCTAGCACTAAATACCAACTTGGAGGCTAGCAGACAACAGTAGTAGCTATAAAGGGCTATCCTTTTCTAGACACTGGGGGTTGACCAATACAAGTTCAGGGGACCAGAGGTGATTCTGCTGGCCCTGACGACTCAGTGACCATTTCCAATTTGGATGATGCCTGGCACACAGGGCAAGAGGACAGAGGCCCAAAGGTTAAATGTCTGTGCCAGAGACTGGCCCCAAAAATCACGAGATGCCAAAGCCTGGAGTAGAACCAGTTTTCCTGAGTGGCACAGGCCTTTCCTCTTTCCACCACTGGCTGCCAACAAGAGATGTCAAATCTCTGTTATGAAAAGCTAAGTAAATCATCCTAAAATCGTGGGCAACGACCCAGCTCCTACCCTGGGCTCTCTCGTCTCTTCAAGGAGCTGGGCATCTTGGCACGGTGAATCAAATTTCCAACTCTCCACCTGGGCCAATGGCAAAATCGCTCGACCAGACTTCTACCTCTCTGCAGAGAAGTGCCAAGATGGGCCTCAGCCTCAGGGTCACTCACCAGACTGACTGCGCGTCCGGGTGCTCAGGACCACGGGGATGAAGTCACGGAAACTGCTCTTTGCCTTCTTCTCCAAGGAACCTGGAGTGGTGTGTGGTTTCAGGGCAGAAGGCAGGAATATCACAATCAGAGTCTCAGGACAGGAAAGCCTCCCCCACCCTCCCAACCCAAGAGGCTCAACTGGAAAACTCAAGGGAGGGTTTGTGTTCTCCCTGCATTACATTTATTAATTCCCCTTATGCTGCTATCACCTACATATCTCTTTTAGAGAAGGAGCTTTTCCCGGTGGTTTTTGAAAACTGGGAGTTGGGTCATTTTTGCTGACACCAAAAAAGGCAGTGCACGGCATCGATTCGCCGGCACGCCACAAAGTGGAAGGCCCGGTTGCCTGGACGACTGTGAGGCTGCTGCGCCTCCACAGCGTTATAACTGAGCTGGAGCAGGTCCCAGAGAAGGGCAACCTCCATGAATCGTAGAGGATTGAGCAAGGCAGGAAGATGGGAGCAGGGAGCGGCGGACAGCGGAAAACTGCTATATAAGAACAGACTAGAAAGAGGCAGGTCACTTCAGACAGGCAAGGCTATGAACACTGGCTACTATGGGCAGGAATACGCGGGCTTCTCTCTGCTGAGGGCGCCAAGGCACTATTAGTGGCAGAGCATACGGGTTACATACACACCTCCCCAACCCAAACATCCTGTGTGTCCCTAAATAATAAGGGTTTAGGATTCCTCTAACCCTTCTAGCTAGCTAGCTATTAATTTTTAACTTTTATAATGGGAGCTTCCAAATATACCAAAGGTAGAGAAAACAGTGTAAATAACCCCCATTTGGTCTTAATCCTCATTAAACCCATTTCTTCTCTGAGCCTAGACCCACTGCAGGGTAATAGGTTGGCTACTCTGCTGTAGGACTGACTCTTGTCTGTCTGAAAAGCACCACTTCAGAGTGTGCCTTATTCTAGCAACCAGGGTGAGCAGCGTAAGCCCCCACTCCCGTCTCCCTTCTCCCTCCGCTTAGATTTCAGAGGTGTCAATTATATCCTCCTCCTGGGACTTCCCTGCTGGTGCAGTGGCTAAGACTCTGTGCTCCCAATGCAGGGGGCCCGGGTTCAATCCCTGGTCAGGGAACTAGATCCCGCATGCTGCAACGAAGATCCCGTGTGCCGCAACTAAGACCCGGCACAGCCAAACAAACAAATAAATAAATAAATACTTTTTTCAAATTATATCTTTCTCCCACAGTGAGGAAGTCTCACTTTCCTGGTCAGTTTCAGAGCCCCTCCCCCCCACCCACCATAGGGATCCCTCTGCAGCCCATCAAGAGGGCCAGGACCCACGGGGCCTACCTTCCTCGTGGCCATCGGCTCGTTTTCCTGGAGACTGGGACTCTGGCTTTGTTGGCTTCCGGTGCTTGTGCTTTACCCTGACTCCATTGTGCTCTTTTCCTGAATCTGAAGCCCCCCTGGGGCTTTTCTTGGTGGGTTCCTGGGGGTCACTAGGTGGCTTCCGGCACTGTGGAGAGGTGGAGAGAGTCAGGTCTGAGGTCAGTTTCACTTCTTAAGAAAGCCCTCTTAATGTTGAGCCCTGTGCCCTGATACTGACACACGGACACGAGCTGCCCAGGTGGAGGCTGGGGGAAGGGGCCGCCCGCTGCCTTCCACAGTGGGCTACAGAGGCTTTTTGGACTGAATCCAGTGCCCTAGCTAATCCCCATAGACATCCATACCCCATCATTTGAAACACGTCCACAGAGTCTGCATTCACAAGCCGAATAAACACCCAAAGTCATTTGAAAAGGTGCAAAGTCAGGCCCCATACTCTCTATATCCGAACAGCAATAGAGAGATGGACAGAAAACAAAAATGCCTCTTCTGCAAGTTGGATGACTACATTGTTCAAATAACTTCACTGTGAATAGTATTGACATCAACAACTGAAACTAATTCTCATATGGGCCAACTCAAGAAAAATTATCTATTTTCACGTGTAGATTAATACCAGAAAAAAGATTCAACTAAGGCAAGAAGAAAAGTCTACCACGGCAGCAATTCCAATCTCCCCGTACTTAGGAAAGACACCGAAAAGGCCCAGGCATTTTCAATAACGACCCTTTACATTCTGAGGCCCTTTCACCTTTTCCAAAGACTCTCTCTAATATTCGATTTGTTCTTCCCAACAACCCAGAGAGAAAAAGCTAGTATCACACCCTTGAACAGACGAGGAAACTGAGCCTCCAAGATAAGAGGTTAAATGACTTGTCCAGGGCAACACAGCCCAAGGCGTCCACTTGCTCAGGGGCCGTCAGGGACTAGGCAAACCTGCAAGTTAGCTGCTCTGTGCCTGCAGTGAGAAAACGGCTGAGCTAGGACTAAGACCCAGGGCTCCTGGCACCCAGCCCGGGCCTCTTCACCTCAGCTCTCACTCCTCTTCTTCCTTACTTGTGTCCTCCACTGGTTTTGGTCATCCGCACTCATACCTACTGCCCGGCGCATGGGGTAGGCACAATGGTTGTGCTTACACATTGCAAGGACACTCTGAGCCTAGCAGTCACAGATTCTCACAAGCTCTGAGATCTCTCCATGCCACCCAACAAGAAATAGGGCAAGGTAGGGATTTCTAGTATTGTAGGATCCAGGGAGTGCAGAGTAAGCAAAACATTTTAACAATGACAGCGGGCCCTAGGAAGAAAGGAAGAGTTGTTTTCCCCCTAAGCAGACCCGCACACCACATTCTAAAAAGTTATCATGGTCCAGCTCCAGCTAAGGGGATGGCAGATGTCTTACTGATGGAACATTTTTCCGGTGGGGGGGTGGGGGGAACATGTCTCCATAGAGTCACCATTCCCCATCAAATTCCAGGGACTCCTGCTATCCCATGAACTCCTCCTGCTTCTTATTCAGCAGAGGGCTGAGTTGAAAATTCAGTTTCTCCCTTTACTTGCTGCCAGTTCCTACAAACCAAAGTGTTAGGAGAAAGAAAGAAATGGGAAGGAAAGAGGAATATGGGCAACTGCTGCTTGAAGTGTGACCTTCAGGTATGGCCACAGAACAACTACCTCAAGTCAGGCGGAATAAAGTTCAGTGCATGTCAATTTGAACATGTCGTATTTATTTCTGAATATCATTTTTAGCTGGCTCTTTCAAGTACAGATCATTAACTTTTACTTCCTAAGAGAGACAAAAACAAGTAAAACAGAACATCTAGAAGGGATCTGTGTCTGTATGTTCTGCAAGGGCAACACTCAGAGTAAAAATATATCGCACACTCCAACTTAGGCAAAAAGTTGCGATGATGAACAGACCATGTAAGATGAATGTTCTGGTTAACAGAGTTTTGAAGGGTTTTCCAAAGAATTTTCCAAAAGATGAGAAGACAACCAGCACCAGATGAAGCAGAACTTTCTTTGCTGATGATTCAGAAGGTCCTTCAGGATTCCGTGCGGCCTTGGGGCAGGTGGTGTAGGAGACAGGAGACTGATTCTTTTTTAAAAAAATTTTTTATTTAATTTTTTTATTGAGGTAACATTGGTTTATAACATTATATAAGTTTCATGTACATAACATTATATTCCTACTGCTGTATACACTACAGAGAGTATTCTGATTCTTGGCCATACCCTGAAAGGGGCTGCTTTGAATCGACCCCTGATCTTAGTTTTGCTTATCAATGGTTTCTTTCTCAGGAAAATGGAACATAAGAAAAGAAAGATCTAAGTTATTTGCTTTCCGGAAAAATGGACATTTACTAAATCATTACAGGCAGTTGCCAAGGGCTGCTTCAAGGCTCCTGATGCTGTGACTTTATTCTCTGCCCTCTGCATCTGTCAGTGGGCCCAGTGAACTGTTCATCTAATATAGGAAGGGACAGTGCCTGCCTGTCAGCGAGTCACCTGCAAGACGTAAGCTCCATGAGGGTCTATCCTATTTGTAATACTAATGATATCAACAGCAGCCACTAACACTTTCTGAGCACTTACTATGTGCCAGGCACTGTTCTAAGCATTTACACGTATCACTTCATTTTATCTTTTTTTAACAATAGCTTTGTTGACATATAATTTACTGAGATATATCATACACTGATTTATGTTTATTATTCAACTGTTTTTAATACAACCACGGAAATGTGCAAGGATCATCACTATCTAGTTCTAGAACTTTTTCATCACCCCAAATAGAAACCCTGTACCCATTAAGCCGTCACTCTCCAATTCCTCATCCCTGCCAGCCTTAGGCAACTACTAATCTACTTTCTGTCTCTATCAATTTGCCCATTCTGGACATTTCACATCATCATTTCATTTAATCTTTACACAGCCCTATGAGTAGGTACTATCACTGTCTCATTGTATAGATGAGGAAACTGAGGGCGAGAGAGATGAAGTAACTTGACTGATATCACACAGCTAGGAAGAAGCAGAACCAGGATTCACACTCAGGCGCTGTGCCTGGCTCCAGAGAGCATACTCCTCACCAAAATGCTGTACTGCCCTCCTGAAGATGTATTCCCACTGCCTGGCAAGGACTGGCACATAGTAGACGCTCAACAAACACTTGCTAAATGGTCAGTGAAACAGCTATACATAAGCAGAGTGGAAGACAGTGTGGCATAGCTCAAGATGAACATGAACTTTATCTTTCTTTTTTTCTTTTAATTTTTTTAAATTGGGGTACAGTTGTTTTAGAATGTGAACTTCAGAACCAATGAGACTGGAGCTTGAGTTCCACTTCTGTCATTTAGTAGCTGTGTAACTTTGGGTAACAACTTACTCATTTTCTTATCTGTGTATTGGGTGTAGTGTTCACCTCATAGGGTTATTTGAAGGATTAAGTTAGATAACATATGTAGAAAGCACTTGGTATATAGTAGGAATTCAACAAACGGTAACAACTATAACGACATGAACTATTATTATTATCACCAAGAGCAGATTGCAGTTACCTGAGCAAATGCTAGACATATGCTCTACTGTGTAATGACCTATGTTCCTACTTGGCATGTCTCTGCCGTACTGAGGTGGTCATGGGGTCACTGAGAAAAACCCACCCAAACTCTACTCCCAGGGTTCTTAACCTGGAGGCCATGGGTGGGCTTTGGGGAGGGGGTTGGGTCCATGAGCCCCTTGAAATTATGGCCAAAATTCTGAGGCCATGTTTCGGGGAGCAGGGTTCACAGCTCTCATCAGCTCCCCAAAGTGCTCTATGGTCCAAAAAAGACTAAGAGCTTCTGCCACAAACAAATTCATAGTGCTCTGGCTAGAGATCTATTCAACATCCAATTTGAAGGCTTGTTAACATAACCTCAAATTGCTCCATATTTTGAATAAGCCCTATCCTCAACTGCTTCAAGAATCTCCTTGATCACTAGTGGCCTTCAGATCCTCTTTGGAGGAACACTGGATTCAGGCCAAGTCCTCTTAGCCCACCTTTTGGCCTAGAACCCTGCCATCATCCTTAGCCTATTAAGAACCCAGACCCAGATGCCCATCTGCCTTGGACACCAAATTCCCAATGGGCTGAAACCCACAGCTGCCACCCCAAGCATTAGGGGGATAGGAAACTGGTGGATTTGCCCAGAAGCTGAATTGGCTCAAGCCCCACAAAACTCCAAGCAAATCCTGAGCAGGCTTACCCCGGTGGTGCAGAGAACAACCTTGTCAAAGGCCCCTTGCCTCCCTGGACCCTAAGCTCTCAAGGCCAGCAGTCATCTTAGAAAAGGAAAAGGAAGAATGGCCATGCAAGGAAGGGCCTGTTATTAATTGATTTCCCTCCCCGTATCGTACGGTATTCTTCCACTTTCCAACCTCATCTGGGACAATGGCTTTCCTAGCCTCAGGGACCGAATCATTTCCCACATCTACAAAATAGAAGCCCACCCCTCCCCACGCTAAAACACCATATATGGAGAATGTTACTTGGTAAGGGTCATGATTCACTTTACACAAGCCTTCCAATCAGCTCAGTTCACAGAGCTACTCAAGAACACTGCACGAGGGCTTCCCTGATGGCACAGTGGTTAAGAATCTGCCTGCCAATGCAGGGCACACGGGTTCGAGCCCTGGTCCGGGAAGATCCCACATGCCACGGAGCAACTAAGCCCGTGCGCCACAACTACTGAGCCTGCGCTCTAGAGCTTGCGAGCCACAACTACTGAAGCCCACGCACCTAGAGCCTGTGCTTCACAACAAGAGAAGCCCCCGCAATGAGAAGCCTGCGCACTGCGACGAAGAGTAGCCCCCGCTTGCTGCAACTAGAGAAAGCCCACGCGCAGCAACGAAGACCCAATGGAGCCATAAATAAATAAATAGATAGATAGATAGGTAAATAAATAAATAAAATTAAAGAACACTGCACGAGGTTGACGTCTGCAGGACAAAGCAGACCCCTGGTGTCTCGGCCCGGCCCTCAACCTCAGCCCAGCACTCACCTTGGGTCCATGGGAACTCCGGACCATAACCTTGGCTTGTGGCTGCTGCTCCTCACCATCCTTCTCTTTGCCAGACTTCATTTTCTTGGGCGGCAGAGATTCGGTCACCCCATCGGTCACCACCGAGTCTGGCTGCCACTTGTTCTTGCAAGGAAAGACACCTACACTTTCCTGTTTCACTCGAGCCTGCCCGGCCTTACTCCGCACTTCAGCTTGGCCCCTCTGGGTAGCTGCTGGGAGGCCATCGGCCCGGAAGCAGGTGGCTAAATTGAAGACCACATCACCATCCACCTTCTCCATTTTCACCCGCCCCAGGTCCACCTGGCTTCCGAGCTGTGAAAGATCTGTGCTGGAGGCCCTCTTGCCGCTCGGGACCACGTCCAAGATGAGTTCCTTGGGGTGGCTGTCATGAGGTAGCAAAGGCAGCTCGGGCATCTTGTGCAGGTTCTGGGGGGTGGCCAGGACCAGCTCATGGGACATATAAGTGGCCAGCACTTGGTTCTTAGGCTTCGTGTCTCCTGCCAGCTTCAGGCCGCAAGCCCCCTGGGGGCCTTCCAGCTTAGGAGTGCTGTCGGGGCAGAGGTGGCTCTCTGATTCCTCAGGCCCCTGATTCACTCTCAGGTCCCCACTGCTAGGCTGCACAGACAGTGCCAGGGTCCCTGTCTGAGGGCTGAGCGTCAGGAGGACAGGGTTCACTTGTTCCTCGTAAGGCTTGGCAGCAATCCGGCAAGTTTTGTTCTTTGTGCCCGTGTCCTGCTCTGGAGCAAAGGGGCCCCCGGGCCGTGGCTGCCCCTCGGGAAGTCCATGCACAGCCTCACCAGGGCCAAGGGACGGCACACCAGAAAACTCAGGAACGACGCTGGTGGGCCTGATGGGCACCCCCTGGCTGGGGGTCAGCTGCCCGGCACTGGAAATGCCGATGGAAAGCAGAGACGCCTGGTGGTATGGTGACCAGCCAACAGGCAGGACCTGGGTGCTGGTGGGTTTCCCGTTGACTGAACACCGTGGGTAAATATTTGCTGGCCCCGTGGGCTTCCAGAGGGAGAGCTCCTTGGTTTGGCAGCCCGGCAGCCCAGGGGCGATGCGGGCTGGGGTGTAACGCTTGACTGTGCTTGGCTGTCCCTCAGTCCCAGCCTGGCTGCCCTTCTTGCCACAGGGGGCACCAGTGCTCTTGGGCTCTCCTTGATCGATGATGGAGATGGGCTCCTGCTTGGGGAGATGGCGGGGGTCTCGGTTGAGGCCCAGGTTGGGGTCTTTGTTCAGCAGGAGGGATGCAGGCACTGGGTTGGCCACTCCCACGTAGGTGCCGGGAATGGTGCTGATCAGCGCAGTGGAGTTCTTCACCCAGGTGCTTGGGTCCCCGTTCCTCACGATCTCAGGAAAGATGACGAAGGGCGAGGAAGTGGAGCCCAGGCATGAGGTGACATTGCTGCCGGCAGCCTGGGTTGTGCGCTGGGACCTAGACAGGACCGTGGAGAGGAGGGCCTTGCTGCTGGTGTGCACGGGGGTCAACACGGGCATGGGAGGCGTCTTGCGTTGGTTCGGCAACGGGAGCTTCTGCCGGTTGGACTTGGAGGAGAGGTCCAGGGGCATCTCGCTGCACTCGGGCGGAGAGGCCATCTCTCGCTCCAGCTGTGGAGGTGACTTGAGGGGAGAGAAAGTGACGGAAGTCCCTTCTGTTTGTTGCTCGTTGCCACCTGGCATCTTGGCAGGATGCGGTGGGGCTGAGCTCACGCTGGGGGCTGGCAGCAGAGGCTGTGGTGGTGGAAGCACCTTGGCAGAAGCAGTGGAGAGGGAAGTATCTGCCAAAGGCCCGGGGACCCCATCGGGTGCCGGCTGGGTGCTGGTGCTGCTGGACGGGGAAGCGCAGGGGAGCCTGTTCACCTCCAGAGAGACCAGCTTGGACTCCGAAGTCAGAGGCCGGGCCACAGAAAATGCATATGGGTAAGACCGCAGCTCTGGGGAGGCCAGCACCCCAGGGAGACACCTGTCCTGCAGGTAGGATGGCAGGACAGGGAGTGTAAGGGTGGAGGAGACTCCCAGGGTGGTTGGCAGTGTGGCCACGCTGAGTGGCTGCCCACAGCTTGGAGGCGGGATATAGACCAGCGGCTGGCTCGGGGTCAGCACTGTCCCTGGCTGAAAGGACAGGGGGACTTTTTGCATAGCTGGTGCCTGAGCTGCAGGAAAACACACTCGACTCAAACTAAAGGACGCCGGGATGGGTGCAGAGGTGGGAATGGCAGTGGGCGTGGCAGCCGGCATGGGCGTGGGGGCTGGAGTGAAGATTGGGGCTGGGGTGGGTGCAGGCACCGGCGTGGGAGCAAAGGCAGGGATGAGGGTGGGGGTAGAAGGCGGGCCAGAGGACGGGGTCGGGGTGGGCATCGGCACCGACAGAGGGGCTGGAGCTGCCGGAGGCGTGGACGCCGGCATCGGAGCCAGAACTGGAGTGGGGACAGGTGCGAGGACCAGGGTCGGAGCCGAAGGGGGCACGGGAGCCTGGATCAGAGCCAAGGGAGGAGCTGAAACTGGGACTGAGATGGGGGTAGGGGCCGGAGCCGACAGGGGAACGGGGCCCGACGGGGGAGCAGAAGCTGGCATGGGCACCAAGACTGAGGCCGAAACCGAAAGAGGGCTCGAGTCGGAGATGAGTGTGGGCACTGATGGTGGCGCCGGAGCCAGAGCCGGGACTGGTGCTAAGGGAGGGGAAGGGGCCGGAACCGAAGTGGCAACCTGGACGGGAACGAGCCCGGAATGGGGCACTGGGGCGGGGACGGAGAGGGGGACCTGGAATGCATCTGGAACAGATGGGGGGACAGAGGCTGAACTGGGAGCCGGGGGGCAGATGGGGGCTGGCAGCGGACTGAAGTTAGTGGTAACCAGAGGCAGGGTGCCCTCCACGGGGACGCCAGTTCCTAGAGTTGCCAAAATGAAAGTATTCTTCTCCCCGACACCCTGCCGAGAGTCCAAAGCCTTCGCCCCAGCTGGCGAGCAGTCCACCTGTTTGCTCATTTGGGTGCTGAGGGGCGTCCAGGAGCAGTCCGCCGTGCCGTTGCTGGCCTCCAGGCCGTCGGAAGTGGGAAGCTTGAGCCCCTCTCCTGGGCTGCTCAGTGACACCAAGGGGCCCCCTGCCTCTGCCACATTCCCAGCATAGTCCATTTTCGGCTGGGCGTCGTCAGGCCTGTCTTCTGACTTGTGCCCAAGTTTTTCTGTTGCACTGCCATCTGGGTCTGCCCCCCGGGCATTGCTGCCACTTCCAACTGCCGTGAGCTCCACCTGCAACGACAGAGCAGCGTGCCCATCTTAGCGAGCTCTCTGTAGATCGTGCAAGTGTCCCGAGGCCCAGGAGAGGTGACTGCTGGTCCTCTTTGCAACTCGACCAACCAGGCAGAAGCAAAGAGAAGCTGGCCAATTTCTGTCTCACATACAGCAACTCCTGGGAAACACCCTGTCCTTTCCTGGCCCCCTTCTTGGGATGGCAGGCTGGGCACGTTGCCTGAGCAGTTCAGCTCCACCCGTTGGCAGGTGGCATGTGGTTCTGCATGGCCCCTTACCTTGGAAAAACTGCTGACACAAAACTCCTGAGATCCAAAGCGCTGGCAGTCACCTGTCGTGGACTCCTCATCAGAAAGAGGTGCTCTTCTAGCATGGGAGACACAACCAGAAAAGGGACATGAGGCCTAGTCTTCAGGCCACCACCACCTTCCCCAGAACACCCCCTGCCTGCCTGGGTTCCCATAAAACCCTCCTGTCTCGCTTCCTTTGGTGGCTTGCGGGAAATCACAAGGAACTAGGGGTAGGGGAGGTCCAGGCTGCAAACCGGAGCCTCCGTGCCCAGCTTTTCAAGTTCCAGCAAAGGAGCCTGATCTGACTAGACTCCCCTCTTTGGGCTGTGTATTCTAGGGCTCTCACCAGGAGTGTGGAGGACCCCAGCACCTTTGCCTTGTCCCTAGAGCTTATCCATCAAGGTGACCGTCCAGGAGGTACTGGGCATTGCCAGAAGGGGAGAGGTAATTCACAGAAGATCCCAAAAGGCATGCGAACTGCTTTCCTCGTAAATATGATCTTATTTTAAGTCTACAAGGAAAGCTGGCTACAGGTACCATAAGGGTAACCCTTTCCTAAAACAAATAACCACCCCCATTGTGGTTCATGTTCTAAATCCAAATCATCACCTAGTCACCTGATGAGCTTGCCTAGAGCAGATACACGTTTATTAGCGCACATAATGATACTGATTTGAGGCAGGTCACTGAGCATCAAGGGGCATTTCAAGGGCACGACTTCTTTCTCTCTAGGGTATCTCTCCCCCTTTTCTAGGGTACCAGAGAGCTCAAGCCAGCACCCTCCTTCCTACCTTTCTGCTCTTGCTTGCATCCTATCCCCTGCCAGCTCCCCTACTCTCCACTTGGCCTCCAAGCACCACTGCATTTTCTCCCATCGCAAAGGGAAGGAAGCCTTCAAAGCTACAGACCCCAAATTCAAGTTGGTATATTGCAGAGGGAAATGCTCAAGGCCAGAGAGTTGGTTCCCAAAGGAGGAAAACTCAACTGTACCCTCACCTCCTCAAAATGTCTTCTCTAAAATTTGGGCAAGAATCTTAGGAAATGGTATATCCTGACCAAAAAAGGTCAGACTGGGAGGGTGAAGTTGAAGAGAAAACAAACACCCACTGGAAGTTTGGTATTTTGAGTTATAGCAAGAATGTGCCACTGCTGCCCTAGGGAAGACACCAGTGGGGCAGGAGCCATGGTGTGAGTGGCCAAGTGGAAAGCTGAGGTGCAGGAATAAAGCTCCAGAAGAAGCCCTGAGATGTGGTTCCTAGGGTGCAAAGCACAGGAATGCTCTGTGCACCTCTGGGGAGCTAGACTGCCTTGGGGTTTGCCCCCCTTCTTCAGAGCCTCGCCCTGAGCTCTGCAACAGCCAGGGAAGAAGCCAGCACCTGCCTCACCAGCCATCCTAACCAAAGGGCAGTCAGGGCGCCCACAACCAACCCCCCACAAGAACTAACTCCTTCCCTCCCACTGGAACAGGGCACCGTTGACGGACCCCAAAATTGTACCTGGGGCAAGAGAAGCAAAAAAGGCAAGGGGATCACCGCGGGCCTCTCCCCATCTTTTCAGGGCTCCAGAAGGGACTAACCGGGGGGAAAGGCTTGTTCCCTTTAAAAGGCATCTAGGCTGGCAGAAGTGGGAGGGTTCCACTGCTGGCAATGACTGCTGGTGACAAACAGAAATGATCATAAGGAGAGAGGCGGGCTGGAGATGCAGTCGGGGGTCTCAAGGAAGGGGAGGAAGGGGAGCCTGAGGGAAAGGGAAAACATACTTCGACATCAATCCCTGAGAGCCCAGAAAAGCAAGACCAATACCCAGCCTTAGGCCAGGCCAGGGATGGTTTTGTGGGGAGGATGGTGACGAGGAAAAAGGAGCGGCAGGGAACCCCCCCTTCACCAACCCCACATGAGGGACCGCAGAGGGGAGACACTATTTCCATTTCCCCCGTCCTCACCATACACAGGGGAGTTCAGCTGCATATTTGGTCCTCCTTGCTCGGCTCCCACCCTGCATAAAGTCACCTTGAAAATAGAAACCCTGCCTTCGAAGGCAGCCACCAGAGAACGGCAGAGCCACCGGCCCAGAGACTCTGGAGGTGGCAGCGGCCAACAGCAGTCGTGGCTACTCCAGCCATACCCACACCTGAGTGCCAGCCCCCAAGGCTCTGGGAAAATGTCCTGTGGCCACGTTTCAAACCCTCTGAGGAGAGAGGTGTGTAAAGCCAAGCAAACGTTAAATTGCTCCATTGAGAGAAGAACCTGGGACAGAGACAGCTTGCAGGGCAGGGGTGCATGGGGAGAGGAGGGTCAACTGGGCAAGATTAGGAGGGTGTGGGTGGCGGGGAGAAGGGAGCAGGGGTCAAAGCAGGCTTCAGTCAGGTCTGAAAATCAATCCCACCTTTTCTTCCCAACAGAGATGACCCTGGGCCATTATACTCAAGGCTTTGTTGAACCTAAACCAGAAACAGCCATAACCTTTCAGGGCTGTTTCCCTAATTATTAAGGGCTAGCACCACTGTCAAACCAGACCTTTTTCAGTTCCTTTTGGGCCCTAACTACATGGCACACATCTCGCTTAGATCCCAGCCCCTGCAGACTTCCCATAGCACCCCAAGACTGCCTTCATTCCAGCCAAGGTCTCCCGCAAACACACCATGTGAGAAATACCAGCCCTCACCTGAAACTCCTACTCATCCCCCAAGCCCCGGCGCAAAGGTCACTGCCTCTGGGAAGCCTTCCCTTATTCCCCCAGGAAGTTTTTCATTCTGGCCTGTAGACTCCCACGGGACCTGTACATGCCACTCGACAGCACTTACCACCAATATCCCATGACTACTGGTTTGCTCTGATTGAGTTTAATAAATGTTTGGTGAATGATGGCATGAATGGGTACAAGAAAGGAAGCAGCAAGCAAGCAAACAGAGGGATTTAGCTGGGGGCTTGTCTAGAGTCGGCCACCTGAGGCCACCATAAACCCCCTGTCCCCAGTTTCTACAGTCCTCAGCTACATCTGATGGCACTGGGCAGGCTTCTCAAACATAACTTCAAGAGTTAACCCCCAGATGCAGCTTTACACCCGAAATGTCGAAGTTCTACAGGTGGTCAAGGGCTAAGGAAGATGGTTTTTAAATAAGGTGAGATCACATTTTGGAAATCAGCTATAGCATGGCCTGGGCTGTAGTGGGAAGGTGACAGCAATGGGTAGATGAGATCAGAAGTGACAACACTTAAAAAAGGTCATCTTAACCACTTGGCATATTTGGTAATCTAACATCCCAAGAAAAGTCCATAAGGAGGGAAAATCAGGTTCGGGCCCACTTCCTGGTCCTTTTTCAGAGGGGATTTAGAATAGACAGTAAACTAAGGTAACTTGTTCATTGATTTTTTGAAGGCTCTAGTCCAGATCTCTACATCAAAGCCTCAACTACTTATAACTAGTTGCCAATGAATACTCACGCAAATCAGGGCCCAGATCATCTCTTAGTTATTATCTAAGGACATACCTCATATGCAAAGGAAAATACCTTTCTCGTGCAGATCTGAGAAGAATTTTGTCTTATTTTCCTTCATCTTGATTTTTATATTCTAAAATTAAATTCCTTTTAAGTCCATCTCTAACTTGTTCCTCAGTATAGACAGCATTAAACCATCAGGAGCTAATGGCTTTAAAAAAATAATAAAAAGGTCTATTCTCCTAACCTGAACCTCACACAAGTACATACTTCTCCAGTTCAGAACAGAAGAAGAAAATAGATACACACAAAGACGTCCATTCCTTTTCCCTTCAATATTACCAACACTCCCCCACATGCACACACACCCATGCATACACTTCCAAGATTTCCCCAAGGAAATGCCAGATCTTGAATCCCAGGGAAAGCCATACCGTTCTGTGTTCTAGGTGACTGATTTGATGTATTTGGATTTCAACAGTCGATATATTGAAACCAGCAAGCATGGGGGAGCCATACCTTCTCTAAAAATGGGAGAGGCATTGCAACCACCACACACAGCTCTTTGGCCAAGGGTTATGAAAATCAAATGTAGAATCTGAAGGCCATTTTGAGTGCTCTTCATACGGGGCATGATCAGGAAATGGAACAGCCTGGTCAACCCAGTATTTTGGTGAACAGAAAACTGAAAACACACGCAGATCAGGCAAGCATCACCAACTCTCAATTTCATACAAAAACTACGTTAAGCAGTTTGATCCTCCTTTGATACTTCATAAGGATCTCACTGCGAATCATCATTAGCCTCGTGAGGCAGGAAAGTGCTGATCACCAGAATACCCACTAACAGTTTCCAGTATAAAGCTGAATGACAAAATCGCCTTTCTTCCAGGCTTAGATCGAGGACCAAAAATATCTTACACGTATCCTTGAGCACAGAACATGGATGCAGCAAATAAAACTTGCAATTGCCTGAGCTTCCCTTTAATCCACAGTCTGACAGTTCTTAATGAGTAGACAAATACTAGTTGGCAAAAGGTCATCTGTTGGCCTCCTCACTTTCATCTGAACAGGGACGGCATGGCAGAGCAGGCCACTCACACAGCCCCAGCCCCAGCCCATCTCAGGAAAATTAGAAACAACCAGCAGCCCCCTCCCCAAGGTCCCCCCTCAGGCGCTGCTGCAGCTACCTCGCCAGGGAGCAGGCACCGCTCACTGGAAGCCGGCGATGGCCACCTTCCCAGCCTCCTCACCTCTCCTCGTTGATGCCACACATGCGAATCCGGTCAGAACTGGTCCAGTTGTGCACGCCGCTGTAGAGCGGTGCTGTAGAGATCATGACAGCCACTCACCACCAGCTAGGACCTGCTGTGGCCACTCCCCCTGGGGAAAAAGAACTCCCAAAAGTCAAAACTTGTAACACGGACAGCTGCTTTAACCACCTTTTATGCGGAAACATTTAAATAAATAAAGGTAATTAGAGCACCAAAATGTTAAAGCAGTCTCTCTCACAAGCCAGCCTGCTATGGAAAATTAAGGTCCAAATGGGGATGAGGGAGCACCAGCTTTCCAGGAATCCATAGGTTTCAGGATGGAGACGAGGATGCTGTTAATCACCTAGAGTGATTTTTAAATTATCTGAAAGACAGATATGCATGAGTGTTCAAGGAAATTCAATCTATTTCAGACAAGTGAGATGCCAGTATATTGTTCTACACACATTTAGTCTAACCAACTACAATTAGAGGGTCATTCCCATATATGAACAGGGCATCGAAAGGCTACTGGGGAATCTTTTTCTTGTCAACTCTCCAATCCATGAGTACTGAAGTATTTGAGTGACATAACCAATTTAAGCTCTCCAGAGGAAGCACATGCTTTCTTTATAAGCCCTTCAAAAATACTCATTCTAATTTCAAGTTAGGAGTTATACAGATATAATGCATATACCTAACCTGGTTTAAAGTGCCCTTCAGATCAGATGCCATACTCCTTGTGCTCTGACCACAAACAGAAAACAATGCTCCAGCAAGAACCGCACATGTCTGCCCTTGTCCCCTCCTATCGGTCTGTCATCCCCATGACCTACCGCCTCCTTCACCAGCCAATGTCGGGTTCTCGCTGTTGACGACCACTGCACAGCCAATTCACCTTCCAGAGAAAATGAGGCATCAAGAGAAAGAGGTTTATCCAATGAGCTTGTCTTGAGACCCTCAAACTCAAATTAACTTATTAGCTAAAAGCCTTATTCATCAAAGCTCAACTGAACAAAACCCTACAGTGATCAGAATTTTATGCTGTTCTCCACTTTCCAAAGAAGTAAACCACAGTAAAATACAGTCACCTCAGGAATTTGTTTCATTTATCCTTTATACAATTTTCAGAGATCATCCATATTCAACACAACATCACTTACTCATTCAACAAATATGTATTGAGCACCTACTATGTGCTGGCACTGTCCTAGGTACTGGGGATTCAACAATTAACAAAAAAGACCAGAAATCTCTGCCTTCATGGAGTTTATATTCTAGTGGGATGAGATGGACAATAAACACGTTAAATGAGTCTGTGTTACAGTATGTTAGAAGGTGGTATAACACAGGCTAAGGGGCAAGGGCGATGGTGGGGGGCGGGGAGTGGAATGGGCTACAATGTGTAAGTGGGTGATCAGAGTAGGCTTTGCTGAGAAGGAGACATTTAAACATCCTGAAGGAAGCAAAGAGGTGAGCCATGTGGATATCTGGGGAAGAGCATTCCAGGCAGAAGGAACAACCTTGCAAAGGTCCTTAAGGCACGAGGTGCCTGCTAAGATCAGAAAAGAGCCAGGAGGCCAGTGTGGCTGGCACAGAGGGAGCAGACAAGGGAGAGAGTCAGTGAGAGGAGAGCAGGGCCACATCCCCCATTCTCTCCTCAGTCCTCATCCTACTCCTGTCCCTGTCGCATAGGATACCGTTGCCTTCGCCCCTTCCTTTGTACTTGCCCCTTGCCTGGCTTTGCAGACCCAGTGCCTGCTGGCCTATCTGGGGCCCTTCTCTCCTGCCACCCCAGAAACCTGGCCCTCCATCTCTCCTCACCTCTGCCACCCTCTCCTATCCCTTCCCCTTCCCTCCTTCTTTCTCTTCCTACCCCACTCATCTCTCTCTTTCCCTTCCCCCTCCTCTCTCAATCTCTCTCTCCCATTTCTATTCCTCCTCCTCATTCCCCTTCCCCCTATTATTCTCCCAGCTCTCTCTCTCTTCCCCTCTCCTCTGCTTCTCTTCTCCCTCTCTCTCCTCCCCTGCCACGGTCCCCTCTCCTCCAACGTTCTCCCCTTTCCCACCCTCCTGCCCCTGTCCTTTCCCTCCTTTATCTCACTTTTCTTATTTCCCCTCAGGCTCCACTCTCTCCTCCCTCCCCGCTGCCTCCCCCCCTACTCTTAGTCCTCGGGCCTCAGCCTTCAGTCTCCCTCTCTTGTCCTTCTGTCTTCCTCTGTCTCTCCTCTTCCTGTCTCTCTAGCTCAAGTCTGGCTCTCACTGGCTCTCCCCAACCCCTCCGCCCCCCTCCCTCTGCCCTAAACCCCCTCCCCCTGTGTGTGTGTGTGTGTGTGTGTGTGTGTGTCCTGCCCCTCCTTTTCGCTTAGCTCAAGAGCTCTCAGTTTCAACTCACCCCTTCGTGCGCTGATGACTCCCAAATCTGTATCTCTAGCCCTGACCTCTCTCCTTAGACCCAGACCAGAATTTCCAGCTGCCAGCAACTTGCTGTTAATTGGATGTCCACCGAGCCCCTCAAACTCAATGTGTCTCAAACCGAACTCATTATGTTACCATAAACCTGCTCCCCACCCCCACGCCCAGCGTGTTTCCTATCTTAGTTAATAGCACCACTATCCCCTAGCCTGGAAATTTCAGCATTCAACTCCTTCTCTCCCCCACCACCCACATGCAATCAGGAGTCAAGCCTTAATAATGCCATCTCCATCCTCTCCTTCTACCCCTCTCGCCACTGCCCTGATGCAGACCCTCATCATTTCTCGACCAGAATATTACACTAGCCTCTTAACTAGTCCCTCTGCCTCCAATCTCTTGATTCTACAATCAATTCATCTTCTAAAGAACCAGTTCGATCACATCACCCCCTCCCTCCTCCAAAGCTTTCAATAGCTTTCCTCTGTCTTCAGAATCAAGCCCACATTTCTTAGCACAGCATTCAGGGCCTTCCACAACCTGCTCTCAAACCTCCCCTCTAGCCTCCTCTTCAGCCACATCCTGCTATTTCCCTGCGCCCTTGCCACCCCGACTCCTGGCCCTTCCCTGAAGTGGCCTCTCCTGTGTCCCCTCTTCCTTTCTGTCCTCTCTCAAAGCCTAGCTTAAATGTCATCATGTCATCTCCCCAGCCCCAGCCCCTGGTCGGTTAACTCCTCCCTCTCTGGTTCTCCTCAAACATTTCATTCCCACCCCTACCACAGCACAGATTCTTAGTCCCTCTGCTGTGTGGTTAGTTGGGGATGTGGCACGTCTGTCTTGCCCCCACCCCCAGACAATCTTACTTACGGTAAGAAATACTGTCTTTTCTGTCTCTGGTTCTTCTGCAATATCTTACGTATAGTAAGTACTCAGTATATACGTGTTATATGGAAGTGAAACCTGGATGAGAATTGAGGTGGTGACCCTGAGAAATTACATGAAGCAAAAGAAACCTCCCTAAAAAGTATTCACCATGCTTACTATTTTAAAAAAACGTATTTCAATGAAAACGCTATGCATTATCTATAGCACACCCTTCCAAGCTGCCTGATTCTAGCCCAGTTCATTGTCTTTGAGTTATTTTGCACCTTTGTAAATTGCAGGTAACTGATGGATATGCAAACTCTGTCTTGTCCCATGCAGTTTGGATTGACTTTCCTCCCCACTGTGGAAAAACCAGTTTTGCCTCCATTTGCAATTCAATTCCTTTACTCCATATAAATTTGTGCTTTTTGGACTTTTTCTTTGAACCGGCTATAACATCTGTCTGGTTCTCTTGCTGATTAACGAGTAAAATAAAATCTTTAATACGTGTTCATTTTTACATCTGTAAGAGACTGATGATTTTATCTTTTTCTGAAAGTTATCTTTAACATTCCTAAAACAGTTATGTGGGCTCACACATAATTTTAGAGATTTCCACAAGGGGTAAGACAAATGGGTTGACTGTCTGCGTCACATCAGGTCACCGGGATCCCACTCCCTAAACATCCCGGTTGATCAAGTTTTGACTGTTTCTTAGAGTATCTTGGAATATCCCAGTTTAGGAAACAATAGCTCAGCCTGTTGGCTGACCAGCCTGGGACAGAAATCAGAGGGGGTATCCTGGCATTTGGAAACAGAGTAACGTATAAAATATCATTACCTAGATAAGGGAGTTTTTAGACCCCCCAAATCCCCAAATAACAATAACAACAACAAGAAAAGCAAGTAAAAACCAAAATAATTACCATACAATGTGCATTTTATGACTACCTAGAGAGCAAACCTGATCCTAGGCAGCCCCACTTTCACAAGATCCTGAAGATAGAGCATCTGCTTAAATCTCAGCCTCCCACTCTTCCACTATGATTTTGTCAGACCAACACCTCTTCTTACGTGAAGTCCTCTGCTGCTAATTAATAGTAGCCTTTGCGGAGGCAGGGAGGGGAGGGGAGGGGTAGAAAGCGCAGTCAGGAGAGCACAGAGCTAAGTGGTCTACACAAGAAGCAAAGATCGGTTCTCCTGAGCCAGAGAGTATGCAAAGGGAACTTCTAAAGAGGCACCAGTGGCGTCAATGCCCACATAGGACAGGAGGAGTCAAGATGGACAATGCACACCAATATTTCCCAAGTCAGAATCACCGAGGTGCTGGTTCAAAATACAGATTCATAGGTCCCAGCCCTGGAATTTCTGATCCAGTAGGCCCAGGGTTTTGTTTTGTTATTATCATATCCGATCAAATTAATAACCACTCAGCTGTACACTACGCCTCAGGAGAGGTGAGCAGAAAGGAAAAATCCTACAGACACGCCACACTTGGTAGGTTTCACTGGTGTACACACTTGGGGCCCAGCTTGCTTTTGCTCGTAGTGCCTGCACTCATGTGTGGTGTACAATTCTCAATCTCTCTCTCACTCCCTCTCTGATGGGAACCATCACATCAAAGGCAAAAGGCGAAGTTCCTAAAAGGAACTTGGAAGAAACCTGGTAATCTCAAGTGACCCAGGAAGCACAGGCACAGGGATACGAAATACCGCAAAGGATTTTCCCAGATGTCACAACCATGTAATTGCTAAGAAATGAACAGCTGCACGGCCCCAGAATCAAATGCTGGTCACTGCCTGGAAGGCAGCAGGACCACTGTGAGCTGTCCCCACTTTGGGGGGAAAAACTCAAAAGACACATCCAACTTGTGGTGAGAACAAAGGAGAACACATGCTCCACCAATCCAAAGTGATAAGTGTGGCTGAAAATATAAATAAAGAAAACTTTTTGATTTAGAAGGCACATGTACACATAAGTAAAAGGACTGACCAAGATACAAGGGAATGAATCCAAGAAGCGGGCGGCAAAAAGCAGGTAGCCAGGCACAATCACCGCACTATGAAACAGGGGAAACCAAAGAGAAATGGACTAACAGGAGAGCAATAACCTTAAAATGGTGAAAAGAGCAGCTAAGCTGAGGACGAGCAGGTAGTAGAAGAAAAACCATGATGAGGCAGAACTCTTTCCCCCAAAAATCCAAACGGAAAAAAAAAAAAATGCTCGAAGACAAGTGCAGGTGTGAAAGGCATAAAAGAGAAGCCCATAGCATATAACAACCAAAAAGGAAAAAAATGAAATAGGGGAACCTGAAATATTTCACCATAGTGGGCCAAACTGAAACACTGGGGGGAAGCACTGAAGGCAGACATTTTAGAAAAGTTTAGAGAGAATATGTTCTCAAAAGGGGAAGAACATCGAATTGTAGCCCAAGTTAGGGTTGGGGGAGTTGTTAATAAGGGACAGTCAGCACTAAAATCTCAAAGGAGATTGTACAGATTGGGTAGACTTTTTTGGTTCTGTTTTGAAAGGAAGATGCCAAAACAAGCAGATTTCACAACAAGGACAAGCAAAAGCATGCTCATCCTGCATGTGAGGAAGAGGAGGACATGACAGGAGGTAACAGAGCATCTATCTGACTTTTTTTTTTTCTTTACAAAAGTAGACATTATTAAAAGCTTTTAGTTTTTGCCCCCGAAAATGACCAGACAGGGGACTTCCCTGGTGGCACGGTGGTTAAGAATCCGCCTGCCATGCAGTGGTTGAGAATCCACCTGCCAGTGCAGGGGACATGGGTTCGATCCCTGGTCTGGAAAGATCCCGCATGCCGCGGAGCAGCTAAGCCCATGGGCCACAACTACTGAGCCTCCGCTCTAGAGCCCATGAGCCACAACTACTGAGCCCGTGTGCTGCAACTACTGAAGCCCATGCACCTAGAGCCCGTGCTCCGCAACAAGAGAAGCCACCGCAATGAGAAGCCCGTGAACCGCAACGAAGAGTAGCTCCCACTTGCCACAACCAGAGAAAAGACCACGCGCAGCAACGAAGACCCAAAGCAGCCAGAAACAATAAATAAATAAAATAAAATAATAAAATAAATTTATAAAAAAAAAAAAAAAGAATCCGCCTGCCAATGCAGGGGACACAGGTTCGATCCCTGGCCCGGGAAGATCCCACATGCCGCGGATCAACTAAGCCCATGCGCCACAACTATTGAGCCTGTGCTCTAGAGTCCGTGAGCCACAACTACGAAGCCTGCGTGCCTAGAGCCTGAGCTCCGCAACAAGAGAAGCCACCTCAATGAGAAGCCCGTGCACTGCAACGGAGAGTAGCCCCTGCTCACCGCGGGGCTAGAGAAAGCCCACACGCAAGAACGAAGACCCAATGCAGCCAAAAATAAATAAATAAATATATTAAAAAATAAAAGGAAAGAAAAGAAAATGACCAAACAGGGTGTTTGTTAGTCTAGTGGACCAGTTCCCCAGAATCACATAGCTCCTTTTGTGGCCAAAGACCCCTTACATGCAGAACAACTGGTGCTGGCAACGCATGGCATACAACTAGGACCCCTACACATAGCATGAAGCCTGCCCATTTACTCCTGCTTGGACTCTACCATCCAGACAGTAAATTAGAAACTCAATTAAGAAGGCCTCAGTTAAACTAAATCTGGTAGTACTCCCCCAGGACTCTTTTGGTTCACACTGTCTTGTGACCTGGAAGCAATTATGACTTTAAAAAAATGAAAGAGCCGGAAAATATTCCTCTTGAAGCCTGGCCCTGAATCTGTCCTCAAGAGGATAGGCGTGGCCAGTAGACAGTTAAAGAAGGAGGGCTGGGTCAGTGATGACTAATAAGTAAAGAAAACCAACTTTGGGACCTACTGCTCCAATAGAAATCCAGAGCCCTGGGGAAAGCTCCCGTAAGACAGAGGTATTCACATTCTGATTCCACAGAAGCAAAGGCAAGGCCACCCTACTACCCCACTTTGGGAAAAGCAGCATCTAAGACACCCCCAAGGAGGTCCAAGTGATCACTGGCATTGAGATCCTAGGGAACATGAAAAGGCCTCGGCTTCCACCCAGTCACTGGAGTGCCTTTAGAGGATGTCAAAATGTCTCAAAATCATTGTTTTCAACAGGAAAGTTTACACATACCCAACAAGGATAACTTTACCTGACTTTAGATATAGAACCCTCACCACAGGTCTTACCCTCCTTGTCCCTCTGCCTTCTTCCACGTGTAGGACTAGCATTCCTATTTCTCCTACTTAATTACGTATCCTAAACCTCACCCCCCAATGAGGAAGTTCTTCCAACTTAAATTGTTCTAATTTAATGATTTCCCATATGATATTCTAATATTCTCCTCCAGCTTTCCACTCAGTATCACTATCCCCTCTTCTTTCCCTACCATTAACCAAATACCATTCCTTGAAACTGAAGAGTCCCGTATACATGCCCCAATCACTTTGCTTCCCTTTATGCAAAACAGGTTCCTCTACCACTATACACCACCACACACAAACATACACACGCACAAAATCAACTGAAAATAATCTGCTGGGCAATTGAAAGGAGGAAGGGGCCCTTTGCACTGTTCATCCCCACCTTCTATTCTAGCACTTCCTGGTTACCCTGAGGTTTTTTTTTTCTATCCAAATAGTTCCACGAGTTCTACTCCAAGAGATAAGTCTTATAAGGGACACTGCACACTGTTCCCAGATGCATTCATTCCTGTATTTACCGAGAAGGCTAAGGAGTTGTCTGCACACGGCTCTAGCACAGACACCTTCACAGACTCCTTGGGTACCTCCATGTTTGAAAACCCTGCGTCATAAACATTTATGAGACTTAGATACAAAGGAATGTTAACTATCTGCTAAACGCATGAGAGCTTACTCATTCAAATGAATAAATGTCGTTACCGACAAAGTAGTCACTTTGGAAAGCTAGACATTCATCTCGAAGCAGTGACCAAGGCTTGCGACCACTTCGGAGCTCTCCCGGTGAGCATTACCATCCAAACCTTTCTCAGTCCACCTCACAGCCTTTTCAGTCTCCTCACGAGCGCTGAATCCATCCATTCAGAGTCATTTTGATGTTTTAAAACTGCCAAAACCCATTCAGAATCATCTAATCACACAGCGGCAATACCCTTGAAGAATGATATACAGTTTACCGGCGGTAACCGTGGGTTTCACATCCGCAGTCGGCTGAATCCGGGAATGCAAACCTCGTGCGCGGATGCGAACCTCGTGCGCGGATGCGAACCTCGTGCGCGGATGCGAGCCTCGTGCGCGGATGCGAGCCTCGTGCGCAGATGCGAACCTCGTGCGCGGATGCGAACCTCGTGCGCGGATGCGAACCTAGCGCGAGGATGCGAAGCTCGCGCGAGGATTCGAACCTCGTGCGCGGATGCGAACCTCGTGCGCGAATGCGAACCTAGCGCGCGGATGCGAACCTCGCGCGAGGATGCGAACCTCGCGCGAGGATGCGAACCTCGCGCAAGGATGCGAACCTCGCGCAAGGATGCGAACCTCGCGCGAGGCTGCGGAAGGCTGACTGTGTTCTTTCTACTCCGCCATTTTTCATCAGGGACTTGAGTGTCCACGGATTTTCGTCTCCATTTTGATATCCACGGGGGTTCGTGTAACCAATACCCCGCAGATACCAAGGGACGGCTGTACGCTAGTACCCGAAGCCTAAACTGTGGGGGGCAAAACTTGGAGGGTATTTTCAGCCCCCACTTCTCAACCATCTGAGACATCTCACTATGTGCAGTTACTATGTCATCTGCAAAAACTGAGAATAACACAAAAGCACTTGAACGGACCAAAGGTAATCGATTTCAGCAGTGAAGTAGGCAAAAACAAAAGTTTTAATCTCTCACGTATATTTTCATACCACCAGATCATTTTAGCTTTTCCACCCACTGCCAAGATACTTTTTTCCTATTATTCAAATAGTACTCACTTCCATTTCCTGCTGTAAGGAAATTATTTTACTCCATTTAAGGAAAATACCTCATCATAGCTTTAAACTGGACCTAGGCTCTAGGAACAAGATTTTGTACAACTTCTAGATGTCACAGATATCTAGAAAACCTAAACATCATGAAATTAATCAGTCCTTTTCCAAAGCCACCTCAAAATGTCACCCTAAGTAAGTAGGGTCATCCTTTGAGCACTTCTCATTTCTACTAGATCAAAAAAATGAGTTGGCTTTCCTCAATTTGGTCTTCAGCAGGACCATGTGAATATTTGGTGTGTCTTTCACACTCCAAAGTTGAATCATTGTAATCTGAGACTTCAGTCCCTTTTGTGATGCTTCTGTGTCCTCCCTGCCATAAACTGTGACAGTGGCTCTCAGGTCCTCCATTTCAGTATACAGCATTCATGATATGGAATTTTTCACCTAAAGAGGATTCCTCCTCACCAAACTTTGGCCTTTTTTTAAAAAGCTCTCCTGGACCTCTTACACAAATATTTGGAGAGGCCATATCAGCCTATTTTTTTTTTCTATTCTCTCACCCCAGAATATGGGCTTAACTCATTTTATATATTTACTCATTCAAAGGTACACACACACACACACACACACACACACACAATTAGCTCACAGAATTTCAAACTCTCAATATTGGCTCAACCTGCTACCAGTCTATAGGTTTCTCAAGGCTAGAAAAAATATTTTCTACTTCTTTTAATAGTTCTTCCCAATAGTGTCTAGCATGACACAAAGCACACAATATGCGCTCGATAATTACTTGCTAAACTACGGGGAAAAACTAAAATTCCCTCTACCCCATACAGAAACCAAGAACAACCCCATGTAAAAAGCATTGGGTCAGGCTTCCCTGGTGGCGCAGTGGTTAAGAATCCACCTGCCAATGCAGGGGACACAGGTTCGAGCCCTGGTCTGGGAAGATCCCACATGCCACAGAGCAACTAAGCCCGTGCGCCACAACTACTGAGCCTGTGCTGTAGAGCCCGCGAGCCACAACTACTGAGCACCCGCACCTAGGGCCCGTGCTCCGCAACAAGAGAAGCCACCACAATGAGAAGCCTACGCACCACAACGAAGAGTAGCCCCCGCTCGCCGCAACTAGAGAAAGCCCATGTGCAGCAACGAAGACCCAACGCAACCAAAAATTAATTAATTAATTAATTAGTTAATTTAAAAAAAAAAGCATTGGGTTTTTGAATTCCTTTTACTTCCCGTGCTCTCTCATAAACTTTCTCTTCTTTCTTCTCCTTACTTCCATGGTAAAGAAACCACAGAAATAAAATAAAATTGGGCTGGGGCAAAACAATAAAGTCAACTTCCAATTATCTGTAGCTTAGCCACAGCTAATTTTTAAACCCAGCCGACTTATGGACTGCCTTCTGCCACTTACAGTAGATGTGTGCTCAGGGAACAACTCATTTTAATATTTGCCTAAGCATAATATAAATAGGAAGGTAGATCTGCTGGGGAGGGGGACAGGTAGAGAATAATAATGCATTTCTGAAGTCAAACAGAAATTATTAATCTGTTTACTCATCTAGTTTTAAATTGGCCTGGTATCACACTCTCCCTATATTGGCATAGCTGATTGTTGGCATCAAACTTCACTTTGGCTGCAGAGAGGGACTATATTTTACAGCCCATCATTTTTCTCTGCCCAAAAGTTTGGTTTGGGGATACCTGAGCTATTTGAGACGTTAATCTCTCCCATCCAATCACTGATGAACATCCTTGCCATAGAGCC
Source organism: Balaenoptera physalus (assembly GCF_965194825.1). NCBI lineage: Eukaryota > Metazoa > Chordata > Mammalia > Artiodactyla > Balaenopteridae > Balaenoptera > Balaenoptera physalus. Next base: position 113,517,154 of record NC_138903.1, on the reverse strand, counting down.
ATACCAGACCTGGGCTCTATCTACCAGCTCTTGTAGAACTCCCAGATGTCAGAGACAGCTGGAAAGCCCAACCAGTCATAATTAAACACAGCAGCCCTTTTCAGAAAGCAATGGCTTTTTAAAATGTCACCCTGGTAAACTACGTTTGGGTCATTTCTAAAGCACGGACCAAAATGTGCCGTGAAGTTTCGACTGGATATACACCCTTCAGTTCCTGCTCTGAAATACTAAGCAGGGTTACAGCAGAGCTGTTAAAGAAGCTGCCACTTCCACCTCAAAGGTGGATGCAATAATGCAGTGATGAGCCAAGCTCTTTCCTCCTACCACGTCGTAAATGCTAAATGTGTACTAATACAACAGGAATATGGAGAAAGAGCACAGAGAATCAAGATATAAGGGGAGCACTCAGGAGCTATTGATAGTTTTCTTTCTGCCACCATGTCTACCATCGTGTGATATAAAAAGGTAATGTCATAGGACACAATTGAATAAGAAAAACTAGATTATACTATAATAATAGATGCCATTTATTGGGCACCTGCTATGGACCTGGCACTATAGATGCATCATCTTGTGTAATCCTCACAGCCCTGTGAGACTAGGATTATCATCTCCATTTTATAGATGAGAAAACTGAGGCTCAAGGAAGTTCCACACGACTAGGAAGTAGAAGAATGTGGACTGTAACTGAGGGCTGTATGTCTCCAAAGGCTTCCAGGTAATTCTGATGCGGGCTAAAGTCTGAGAACCACTGGACCACACTAACCCGTGCGTGGTACCACCAAGTCACGCTGAGTAAAGCCTCATCATAGTAAGACACCTAATCACCTCTCAGGTCCAGGTATAGAGTGCATCCACTCACTCCTGGGCTCAGAGCCACATGTAGTGCACTTCTCTATAGAACTTGGAAAAATGAAAACCTGCTTGCTCTCCTTGTCCCCGGACACCAGCATTATAACAAAACTCGACTGTACCCTTAAATGGCACTAACACTAAGATTTCTAGGCATACCTTAGCAATGAGGTAACCAAATTTTGTTTCTTAGCAGACGGTCAAAGAAGCCTATAACACAAAACTTTGCCTGCCCCTCAGTACTCTCAATTCTTCATGGATACTTAGCTTAAGGTCTTCTTAAAATCCAAATGAAGATGTATCCTGCGTCACATACTCTCATGAATAAGCTAAAAATTACCCCATTTTACAAATAATAAATCATCTCTCTTCAAATTCATCACAATCCATTGGGCAGGGAGAATATGACCTTGACATGCAGCCTGCAGCCACTTTTTAAACAATGATTCACTTTTTAATGTTTCATGGGGAAAGGGTGGCTTCTGCTTTAAAAAAAAAAAAAAAGAGGGAACCAGAACAGCACATTGGAATGATGGGGATAGAAACAGAGTTAAATTTTACTCTTGACTAGAATTCAACTTTAGTTCACCAAAGAAAGTTTTCATCATAAAAGAGTGCTTTTAAGTTATGAACAGTAGGAAAGCGTATGATTTAGAAGGAGAACAGTTTCTACGTTATTTTAAGGATGACCATTCAAAAACTGGCGTTAATAAAGCCTAGTTTGTATGTGAGATTATATAAAATACTGTATAGCATCCTAGTGGCCGAAAGGTAGATTACTTCTTATTACCTCCCTCTTTGGCCGGTCAGACGCTAAACCTTCTGGCAAGCAGAGACTCACACCCAACTGGAACTCCAACATTAAGAAATTTCCTTTCTTTTGGAAAACTCAAAGGTCTAGGGCCTTCCTTCCCCCCTCATGTAATCATCAGTGGCTTCTCCTTTTCCCTGTCTATTTTATCCCAACAATTTCCGCTTTCCCCAGCACTCTCTCCGTTCCACTCTAGTGTTCACTTTCCCACCCAACTCAACCATGAACTCCTCCTCTCTCAATCCCAGATGCTGGTTGACACTGGAAAACAGCTCTCTACCCTCTGAGGCCATTCTAGTCCATCTCAAACTTAGCTCAGCCTAGAAGCAATGAACCACTCCAGCTGTCCAACCCCTGATTAGCGCCTCTCCTCCATGCCCCCACTCCACCCTCCAATTCTGGCCCAAGGCTCTCAGGCCACTGTTCTTTATCCTGTTTCATTCTGGAATTTCCATCATCCATCTCCATATATCTAGGATTCCTCCCACTTGCAGACTGGAAAAACTGGTGTATTCCCACTTTCTCATTCTTTCAAGGCCATTCTATTTATGACGGTTAATTCCTTCCCCCATTCAATATCCTTACTTTAGTCTAGATTTTCTAATTCATGCTTAGACTTATAAGCCCTGGATCCCAGCTAACCTCTGCTTCCTGGGCCCTCCCAGGGCAGCGGCTATCAAAGGCAAGTTTTTACCTTCCCCACACCAGCTCCCAATGACATCTGAATAAACACCTTCCTCCTTTGGCTTGTTATCCCACCCTCTTTCTCTATTCTGCATTTTTCAGCCTGTATAGTATCTCTAAACTCCCTATTTCCTTATGTGTAAATATATTTCTATTTCTTCCTACATATCAGTTTCTCTGTAGCCCTATTTTTACCCAAGATCATCCTTCTCGGGCTTCCCTGGTGGCACAGTGGTTAAGAATCCGTCTGCCAATGCAGGGTACACAGGTTCGTGCCCTGGTCCGGGAAGATCCCACATGCCGCGGAGTAACTAAGCCCGTGAGCCACAACTACTGAGCCCGCGTGCTGCAACTACTGAAGCCTGCGCACCTAGATCCTTTGCTCCGCGATAAGAGAAGCCACCACAATGAGCACCCACTGCAACAAAGAGTAGCCCCCGCTCGCCGCAACTAGAGAAAGCCCGCGCGCAGCAACGAAGACCCAACGCAGCCAAAAATAAATAAATAAATAAATAAAATTGAAAAAAAAAAAAAGATCATCCTTCTCTCTTGCCCAAACCTCACTGATTCTAGCATGGAAGTGTAAAGAGCCTTAAAGATTCTTCAAACTTTACTTCGGAAAACATTATCCTGGAGATTTCAAGGTTCCACTTTTTCCTACTTAGCCCTAACATGGAACCAGTGTCATCACCTTTCTTCCCTCTTCACTGTCCAACCAACCCACTTCTGACTTCTCTTTCTGCCTTCCTTCTTTCTAGTATTCAAGTCCTTTTCTCCCATAATTCTGTTCCCCTAAAAGAATACCCTCTCTAAAACCCATAATCCAGACTCATCATGTTGAGATCCTCTGCCCCCTGTACTAACCTTTTTTTTCCTATGTAGTGAACTGTAGCATGAGTAAAGCAAAGAGACCTCTGGAGGAACCCCCTTTGCTTCCCAAGAAAGTTTACATCACTGAGAAAGAAAGGGATCCTCCTTCCCTCCCTATCCTCTCCTGGCAAATCAAAACAATCAGCTCTGCAAGTGCCCTTGGTACAGCCACCATTTCTTGTGGAAATCCCCTCCACTCTGCCCAATCCAGACTCCAACTGCAGAACTTCCCAGGGACTTAGCTTTCCTCTGCCCTGTCCCAACAATTTGCCATCTCTTCCTTGTGGCCTCAAGAACTAGTCCTCCTTAACCGAGACATCAGAGTCCTCTCCCCTTCCTTCATCAGCAACTTCTCAGGGCCATAACAAAAAGAAACCTACCTACCTTTGCTGCAAAGCTAGCAACGGGGTCAACCCTCTTAACATCAATTTGAGTAAGTCTCTGTGCCCCATGGCCTGTGACTCTTGTCCCCTATATCCACCCCAAGGGCAGCTGCCTCAGTTGCCATATCAAAAGATGAGACTGCCTAGCAATATCCACATAGCTTAGTCAGATGGCCACGTCCCTCCTCAACTCCATCAGCCTTCAGAGTCTCTTAACTTGCATCACCAAGCCTCCTGCTCCTCCTAGCTCCCCCAGTCTTTCCTACTAACTTCGCTTCTCCATCAAAATTTTACAGGTTCCTCCCCCTGCATTTTGCTTCTATTTGGAGCCTCTGGATGATTCTTGGGATTAGGTTACCCCACTTAATCCTCCAGTGGAATCCTCCAAATTTCTTTCCTACATACTGTCCTCTTCAGTACTACATGGTGACATCACCATCCAATTTAAGTACCCCTAAACTCTGCTCCATTGTGCTGCCTACCATCTCTCCCCAAATAAAGCTTCCTCTCTCCCAACATTCAAGGACAGGACAGGTAAACAGAAAATTAGATGACCTTTAAAGTCCCTTCCAACCTTGTAATTTTATTATCAACCTAATCTACTCCCAACCCCGAATACATACCCCATTCATTTCCCCCGAAAAACGTTTCAGCAGTGTGACTTTGAGAAATAGCCTTCTAAGTTGAAAGAACCACGGGCTAACCAGGGTAATGCAAACCTACAGTTGCACCCCCAGAAGTCTCACCAAACATTTCTGCAATTGTACTCCACCTCTGTGCCACGGGGACTGCCTCCAAACTGCCTTGAGAGTATTCCGCTGCCGCAGAAGTTACAGGGCCCCCTTCCCACACTCGCATAAAGAGCCCCTAAACCCTGGGCTAGATGCGTCCTCACCAAGGTACGCCTGTCCTTACTGTCTACTCTAGGAGACACCAAGAATAAATAAGTATCACCGCATCGACAGCTTCGTACAACCAACACTTAAAATTTTCAAAACAATAAAACAAAACCAGAGTGCTTCCACTGGGGGGGGGGGAGCGGGCGGAATAGAAGTGCACCCCCACCGGCCTCCCAGGTTTGCAGTGTGGTTCCCTCCCGCCTTTCCCCTCGACCACGTCTTTCCCTACAACAATCTCCCACACCTCCATAACTCGAAATCCCCAGCTGAGGTGCGGCCGGCTCCTCCCAGCCTTGCCCCGGACGTCCCTCTGGCCCAGCCTTCCTCTCGGCGGGACCCCAGCAAGAAGGGCCCCCTCCATCGTCCAGCTCACCTCCCGGTCCCTTCCCGGGCCTCTGGGCACCCCCGCAGGGCTCTGTCCCGAAGCAGAACCTCGAGAAGCCAAGCCCACGAGGCCCGTCGCGGGACCCACCCCCCGCTTCCTTCTCCCAGCACCTCGTCCTCCATGCACCCGGCCCCCGGGGCTCTTCGTCGTCGTCGTCCCGGCTCGTACCGCCCCCCGTCGGGGGCTCCACCCCCCGCCTGCACCCGCCCCCAGGACGGTCCCCTCCCCACTGCGCGCCGCCTGCGCCCTCTGCCCCGGCACGGGACTCCCTTTGGCCTCCGTTCCCCGCCCAGAAGCGGCGGCGGCGGCGACGGCAACGGCTGCGGCGGCCCCAGCAGGAGCAGCAGCGGCGGCGGCGGCAGCGGCGGCGGCGGCAGCAGCGCCGCCCCGGCCCCGCCCCGCCGCCCGCCGGAGCCCCACGCCCCGCCCGCCCGCCCCGCCGCGGGACTGCTCCCCCCAAAGCCCACCACTAAGCACCCCCCCACCCCAGTCCCCAGCCGCGATCCGTTCGAATCCAGCTCCGCCAGGCCTGCTGTCCGTTCCTCACGCCCCTTAGGACCCGGGGTGGGGGAGCCCTGGGGTTCGCGGCCATCCCTCTCCCTCCTTCTCCAAGGGCTGGGGGATTGCCCCCGATCCCGAAACCCGGCCCAGTAACCGGAGCCTCCCTCCTTGCAGCCCTCAGCTTCGCTCTCAGACCCCTTGCTTCCAGGCCTGGCGCGAAGCGGGTGGAGAGCTTGCACGCCGGATCTCCCCCCTGGCTTGCCGGGGCTAGTATGAATTGCCCCCGAGCTCATCCTCCTTCAATTTAAGCCCCCTCCCCGCCGCGCCCGGCCCGGCGGCCCCCTCCCCTAGAGCGAGGGCAGCGGAGCCAGGGCGCTCCGAAGTCATCCCCCGCCTTTTTTCCAGGGACTCGGATAATTGCCCCTGCCCCCATCACAGTACTCCCACTCCCGAACCCAGGCCCCGCCGCCACCTAGGGGTACCCCTTACCCTACGGTTCCTGCACCCCGACACCAGGGAGAAAGCAGCCCTTAAGAGCACCCGTCGCACCTCCCCTCTGAGGTTGGAGGGTATTTTCTCCTGGTCTCTTCAGGACTTCATCACGGACAGCCCCCCCCCCAAAAAAACAAGCCCTTTCTCGCCCTGCCCTGCTGGCCAGCCTCCCTTCGGATCGTCGGATCCTTGTATCAGGGGGTTGGGGCCAGGTAGTTAACAAGACCGTAGCCTTCACCTCCCTTTCCGAGGAGTGGGGTAATTCCAATGGTTCCCCCCCCAGGATCAACCCGACCCCCGTTTCCATGGAGACCCCCGCCCAGCCGGGATGAAGACTCTCGGATCGTGGCGAACAAGTCTCACCTGGCTAAGGGAGAAGGGGTGAGGAGGGGGTAGGGTAGGGCAAGAATGGGGTACGAAGGTGGGAAGTGGAGGGGAGCTGTCCCGCTGGGAGGGGCGAGGACAGAGCGAGCTCCAGGGAGCGCTACGTCCGGGGACACGAAGAGGACGGCGCCCCCGGGGGGCAAGCAGAGCGGCCGCGGGGCGAAGAAGGGACAGGGTTGGGGAAAGGCTTGAGGTAGAAAGGAGCGGGTGGAGGATACGAGAAAGCCGGGGAGTCAAAAGGGGTGGAGGGGTTGGAGGAGAGAAAAAAAAGACGCACCTGTTCCCGAGTCGGCTCCGCGGGGAGGCTCAGGCCGCCACCCGGACTCCCTCTTACCCCCTCTGAGCCACCACCCGCCTAATACTGCCCCGATCTGATGCCCCCTCCGCCCCTTATTGCCACCGACCTCCTTCTCCTCTCTCTCGGCGGCGGCGGCGGTCGGACTCTAGGAACTGAGAGGAAGAAGGGAGGGCTCAGCAAAGCGGAGGAGAGACAGAGCCACACACTGGCAGCAGCCGCGGCGAGCGAAAGAGTGAGGGGGAGAGCGGTGTGTGTGTGTGTGTGTCTGTGTGTGCGAGCGAAGCCTGGTGGAGTGGGTGCCGGTCGCAAGGCTCGACGGGAAGTGGAGTCCGGTCGGGTTCGCGGGCGGCGCCAGCCACCGCTCCGCGGGACTACAACTCCCAGAATGCCGCCTGTCCGGGGGGAGGAATGGGGAGGAGGAGGCGAAGGGAGGGAGAGAGCAAGAGAGGGAGGGACGAAAGCAGGGAGCAAGCGGCGGCGAAGGGGGCAGAGCCAAGCAGCCCCGGTGACACTGGGAGGGGAGGGGAGGAGGAGGGGATCGCTGCGAGGACCGAGCGGATTCCGGAGAGGGAGGCAGCGGTGGCTGCAGCAAGCCGGGCAAAAAGCTAGACTCCCAGGAGAGGCGGAGGCGCTCAATTCGAGAGGCTGCAGGAGCTCCACGCCCCCCCCGTACGCCCCACGAAGGGGGAGGTTGAGGAAGGGAAATGATCAGTGCACCACGGCCAGGGGTTTCTCTCTTTCTTCCAACGCTCTCCACCTTATGCCCCGACCTGACTTTCTCAGGCCACTGGTGCTGGATCCAGTGTGCAAATCCGGAGACCCCAGATCTCCCCTGCCCGGCAGCACAGAGCAGACACATTCAGTCCCCTTCTCCCAGGGGCCTGAGGGAGGCTCCCCTTGCTGGCAGGGCGTGACTCCCCCCTTCTTCCCGCCCCCCCTCATCGCCACCCCCCATCTCCCTCCCCGGAACCCCTCCCTTGAAGCCGGGGCTCGCGTCTCCCTCCCAGCCAAGAAAGGGAGTCCCTCGGGGGCGACTACCCAGCCCCCTCCCTTATACTGGGCCCTTACCCACCAGTATCCCCTTCTTAGCGTTGCCCCCCTCACCGAAGTAATAGTGGGGGCGACCCGAGTTGGACTGGTGGCTACTTTCCCTCCGAGACTAGCCGTCCTTGGCCACGCCGACCCTGTGTAGAGACAGAGAAGCACATTAATTCTCCCGTTCCCCCCCCCCTCAAGTTCGGATCCCCGTGGAAATGGCTCACAAGGAAAGAGGGGTTGGTAGTGGAAGTGAGCTGGGGGTGAATCCCAATCCTCAAACCTCATCCCAGGCGTGGAAATCCAGGGATTCGTCCCCTTCCTTAAAAGCCATCAAATCGCTTGCGGGGGGCGTTAGTTGGGGGTAGATTATCTAAACCCCAATGTCCATGCTACTCAAAGCGACGCTACATGTAGGAATAAGATAGGAACTAGGCTGCCGCCGCGAGAGGAAAAGTATTACACCCCCCCCCCGCCGTCGTCCACCCCCAAACACACAACCCTAGGAGAGTCAGATGGCCGAGTAAGGGGCGGGGGGAGGCGGTGGGAGTGCTGGAGAGTGAAAGGGTTGCGGCGGGGAGGGTCCGCGGCCCCCTGAGAGCAGAATCCAGATGCTAAAGAGGTGGGTGGGGGGGGTGCGGCATAATTGCAGACAGTGTCTCTCCTAGCTTTTCCCGGAATCGCCACCGAACACCGTCTAACACTCGTAGTTGCTTACCAGTCAATCCCCTAGCCCCATTTGTGCGCTTGAGGCTGCCGGAGCCCGGGAAGCCCGGGCACAAACTCCGCGGAAGCTGGCCTTCGCCGCCGCCGCGCTGCCGCGGGCCTCCCTCCCTCCGCTGGCGGCCCCGCCGATCTACCTTCGCCCCCGGCCGAGGCCAGACCCCGCTCGCAACTCCACGCCCCTACTCCACCCCCGGCTCCCCCTCCCCTCGCCCTCTCCCCGCTGGTCCGGCCCAGCCCCTAGCGCCGCCCCGCCCTACTGCTCGGTCCCGAGCCCAGCAAGTGCCCCGAACTCGCCCCCCGCCCCCACGCCCAGGCCAGTCCGGCCGGGCCTGGTTTCCCCCTCCCGCCGCGCCCCGCCCCCGAATCCACGTCCTACTTCGCCACCCAACTCGGCCCGATCCGGGTTCGGCCCGCGCCCAAGCCACCGGAGTCCCCGGTTCGGTCCGGTGTACGGCCACCCACCCCGCCCTTGCCTGGGTGCCGGCCTGGCCCGCTGCCTGCGCCCGCCGAGCCGACTCAGGCGCGCGGTCCTGGTCCCGGTCCCGGTGCCGGCCTCGGTCCCGGCGGCGTTGCCGCGTCTCGCCACGAGGGCTGGGTCCACGCAAGATCCGAACCCGCGCGGGGTGGGGGCCGAGGAAAGCAAGTTTCTTTATCTTCTCTCCGCCCCCGCCGCAGGGCCGCGCCGTACCCCCCCTTCCCCGCTCCCACGGAGCCCCCTTCACCTGGGCAGAGCCCCTCGGCCGCTGTCGCAACTTTGCTCTTCTCCACGCTGCCGGGGAAGCGGGCGAAGCGGGAGGAGGAGGGAGGTGGAGGGGGGTGCTGGGATCAGGCCGCTGGGCTCCGGGAGGACACGTGGGGGAGGAGGGGAAGGAGGAGGAGGAAGGGGGGGCGGGCCTGCAGTTCTCGGGGCTCCCCCTGCCAGCCCCGGGGAAGCCGGAACCTCGCCGGGCAGCCGCAGACCCCGCACTGGCCACGGGGGAAGAACGGAGCCACCTTCCCTGGCCAGCCCCTGGCTCCAGGAAGGAGGGGGGGCGAGCAACGCCGCTCGGGGTCGGAGAGCAAGCGTTTTCGCTCGAGCTTTATGTGTGGCTCTCTCTTTCTCCGTTTAGCCTCTGTGTATGGGGGGGGTTAGGGTCTTGCCTGCGGGGGGGACGGACGCCCCGCCGGACGCCCCGCCCCTCTCCCGGCCCCCCACTTCCCTAACCCGGGCGACCTCGGTGCGTGGCTCCGGCACGGGCACCGAGGCCGCCCGCGGGTGCAGCCCCAGCCCCGGCGCCGAAGTGGGACAGGTGCTGGGGAAGGGAAAATGCCGGGGCACGCTGCCTCGCCTCGCGTCTCCGGGGCGGCCCACCCTTCGTGGCAACGGCCGGGGCTGCAGCCCCCCTGGGCAGAACTCAAAGGGCAGCCCCCGGCCTGGGCGTGGAGGCATCTGGGTGGGGGGGCGGGTAGGAGTGAGAGGCCCGAGGGAGGAAGGAGGAGGGGGACGAAAGGTCTGTAAAGGGGGGAGCCTGCACGACTCGGGCCGAAAACCTGGCTCTCTTTCCCCGGGCTCCTCAGTCACCAAACTGAACCCCTTGACCCTTACCCTTTACCCTAACGACTCCTCTCCTGGCCAAAGGAATAAATCCTCGTATGTGTTTACATCCCAGGCTATCCCCGGCACTGAAGGGCTGAGAAGCCTGCGGTCCACATTGGAACTCTGATGACTTTACATTAACTCTGAGGAGAGCAGCTTGCGATGGAGCTGAAGCTGCCGGGCGGACTTACTTTCAGTCTTAGGGTGTTTCTTAGCAGCTCCAACCCTGAGTCGGTGGTGGGGACTTCAAAGGCATCTCCTCAACATAGAGGGTATTAGGGGAGGTGCCCTGCAGTTCCTGGAGGGTTCAGGGCTTTGTAAACGGAATGTGAAATGAATAGCAGGAATTTGAAAAAACAATCTTTAATGTGCAGATATATTGATATTATTTATTATATATTTATCTATACTAAGGAAGCCAGAGGGTGATGTGGACTGGAAGGAAGCCCTGCAGGATTAATGTCTTCCTCCTCCCCTCCTCCCCGCCCCCCTCCTTTGTCCTAGGCCCAGAGGTTCCATCTCTAAGCTGTGGGGTGTCTTCTCTCCTTCTCTCCTTTGGAAGGACTTTAGAGATGGCAGTTGAGACTTGCCTGGTATGTCTCCCTCACCTGGTTTGAAGGATGTGTGTGAGTATTGCGGAGGAGGGCAAGCCACTAAGGCTGCAGTGGCTTTGCTGCTGGATGAGGCCTGGTGTTCTATGACCCCTCTTGCTTGTCCTCACCAACGTCAAAATCTGTTGCCAGCAGTGTGGACATACCGCTTGCCATTTTGCTTTGCTTTGGGAACCTCTTCACTAGCTGTTTTACTTGACCACTCCTGCCCTGCCATGCACCCCACACACACCTTAAAAATGTGGCCTAAGTTGCACCAAGGGAAAGTGAAGATTGGGAAATGATTTGTTTAAGCTAATCAACATATGAACGCAAAATGCATTATTAAGGGGGGAAATTGCCTCTATCGGGCCTGATAATGCAGGCCCCACCACTTCTGCTTTGATTTAAATTGGCTGTCTTCACTGATTTTAATTAATCTGGTAATTACTAAATCTCCACGTCTCTTAAGGCCCTTAGGGCCTTAGGGCTACTTTGCTCCTTGGTTTGAGAATGAAACAGATTCTGGACACCTCCGTTCCCACTCGTCTGTGTCTCACCATTTGGCTGCATCATTTATCTGGCGAAATATAGGTTGGGGCAAGATGGTTATTTCCTGGCTGAAGCCCTAGCATTTCTGAGCCTTTTCCTGTTGGGGGGCCACACTTCCTGCCCTACAGGAGATGATGGGAAACCAAGGAGCAGGGTGGGGAGAGCTGTGGGAAACCTTGTAAAGAATGTAGAGTTTAATGATTCTTTTATTTGAGGCTAGAACCACAACATCATCATAATAATACCTTACCTTTGTACAACATCAGAGTGTTTACAAAGCCCTTTCACTTGTGTTATTTCATTTGTTTCTCACTACAACTCTTGATGTTGTAATTGAGGAAACTGAGTCCATGAGCAGCTATGAGTGGCTTGCTCAAGGTCATATGGCTAGTGAGTGCCTGAGCCAGGATTCAACCCCAGTAGTCCTGTTTCCACATCCGGAGCTCTTTTTAATATGGAATAGCGCCTCCATTTCATGTCAAAATATTCCTTTTCAGGCAGGATTGTTTTTCTAATTGTTTCTCCCATCGATAACAGCTGGACTCAGAGAGGCAGCTTGGTGTAATGGAAAGAGGATTGTTTGGAGAGTTCTAAGAATCAGATCCCAGTCCTGTCTTGTCGATAGCTAGCAGTGTGACCTCAAGCAAGCCCTAACATTTAAGTAGTGCCAGCCTGATGCCCGGTACTGTATTTTGGGTCTTCCCCCTGCTCTAAAATATGGAAATCAATGCACCTGTCATACCTCCCTTACAGGGACACCCCTGAGCATCAGATGAGCTAATGGATGGGAAAGAATTTTGTACACTGTAAACCACTGGGCTCATGCAAGAGTTATTATTATCAGCATTGGCACCACCAGCCTCCCTAGGTGTAGCTCAGAGACCTAGGGGTGACACTGGCCTGGGCCCTACCTTCCTGAAGCTTACCAGACAAAACAGGGCACTTGGGGGTGGGGGGGGTCCCAGGGTAATTTAAGCTCCAAACCAACCTCTGGCTAAATTCATAGGATAATTGCTTCAATTCTCTGCTTTATTCTGCAATCACAGGCCTTGTCTCTCTGGTAAAACAGCCCAGCCCTATGACAACAATAACAACAATAAAATCCCAGTGGTTTAGATCTTTAGAGTGTCAGAATGAAGCACATTTGCAGCTTCTGGTCATCCCTTCATCCCCTGCACCCCAGTCAGTTGAAGGTGAAGTCACGTTTGGAACCCAGGGTCTCAAGACTGCTGAAGGGCTCATTCTAAGTCACCCCAGTTGAAAGCAGACCAGGGGAGATTGGGGTACAGAAAGAACCTTGCAAATGTGGGAAAAGAGTGGGGCTGGTACTAGGTCAGTAAGACAGACCATGAGTTACAAACACTATGTGCTCTCAAGTGTTTCACTTTATGCTCTAGGAGGGGCCACAGGGGAAAATTCATTGCCCCCTATTCACGTAAATCTCAAATGCACAAACCCTATTGCAGCAGGTTGCTGCTGGAGAAGCATTCCAGTGGCTCACTGCAGCTAAGGAAGGCCTGGTCTCTGCCCTCTCAGAGCCCCGGGTCTAGATGGGGAGACAGTATGTCTGGTTAAACTTAACTCTGTAAACAACCAACAACCTTTCTGGATTTTATAGCCAAAGGGGGGGAAATGAGGAAGGGGACTAAAATCACCCCAGAGGTCTCTCTGGGTCAAGCCTCCCCCCTTCCCTAAGACTCCTAGGCACTTAACAAGGTTCTTAATCAAACAGACAGTGTTAGAGGTGGAAGGAACTCTAAGAAATCATCTGCCCTCCTGAAAAACTGGCTGTGGCTGCAAGCTGCCAACAAAATCAAGTCCATGAGCCTTCACCTAGCTTTCAGGGCCTTCCCCGATCCGATTCCAGCCTCCTTTCCTCCCATGTCGCTCACAGGGCCTCTGTTCTCACCAAACTGGCCCTCTTGCCATTCCTTGGACAAGAGGAGCGCTTCCTTGACTGCTCCCTCAGCTTTTTCTATGCCCTTCTCAGCATGTTGAAATGCCACTCAACCATTACTTAAGCCAGCTCTTTCCTGCCACCTTCCCTGATTCCCCACTCCCTGACCCCCAAGACCTCCTCACTCCCTCCTTAGTGGTACCCCACAGTACTGAGCTTGTCCCTTTAGTTAGCACTTCTATGCTCTGCCTATTTAGCTCTCCAACCAGATTTTCCCTTTGTTGGATGAAGGAACCCAGTATTTCTCATCCATGTGTCACAGCCTCTGTCCTCTCCTCCAAACATCCCCCACCCTGGCATGGAGTAGGCCCTCTATGAGTGTTTGTTAAGTGAATGAATGAATGGATCATCTAATCCAACCCTCTTATTTTATAGTGAGGAAACTGAGGCCCAGACCTGGCTTCCCTTCTAGCCAGTTATTAAAGACTCGGGGCTTTTTTTAAAATTTATTATTATTATTATTTTAAATTTATTTTTGGCTGCGTTGGGCCTTCGTTGCTGTGTGCGCGCTTTCTCTAGTTGTGGCTTGCGGCGAGCAGGGGCTACTCTTCGTTGCGGTGCGCGGGCTTCTCATTGCGGTGGCTTCTCTTGTTGCGGAGCATGGGCTCTAGGCACGCGGGCTTCAGTAGTTGTGGCATGTGGGCTCAGTAGTTGTGGCTCGTGGGCTCTAGAGCGCAGGCTCAGTAGTTGTGGTGCACGGGCTTAGTTGCTCCGTGGCATGTGGGATCTTCCTGGACCAGGGCCCGAACCTGTGTCCCCTGCATTGGCAGGCAGATTCTTAACTGCTGTGCCACCAGGGAATTCCCAAAGACTCAGTTTTAAATCTTGGTCCTTTTTAGTCTTTCTCTTCCCATTTAATTCACACAGTCTCTGAAGTTAGACAGACATGATTGAATCCTGGCTCCGCCACTTCCTAGCAATATTACCTTGGACACTCGACTTCCTTCTGAGCCTCAGTTTCCTCATTTATAAAATGAGGCCTAATAAATACCTCCTGAAAATGTTCCAAGGATCAGATGAGTTCTTGTATGTTAAACACTTAGAAAAGGGCCTGGCCCCTAGTAGACACCCCATAGTAGTTTGTTTTTTTTTTTGTTTGTTTTTTTTAATGTGAGGAGTTTTTAAAGAGTTCAGAACTTGGGAGCACCTGCTTAATTCAAGCCTGGGAATAAAAGCTACAACCTGAACATAAAGAAAAAGAGAGGTGTATTTTTGAAGAGGAGAATGGAATAAAATTTAGCAAGACCTTTGAGTCAGTCGAACTATTACCTCTTCCTCCAAAGAGGCTAAAGAAGATTGAGAATAGCACTCAGTCCAGTGGCCCACATTCAGTGGGAGCTCACCAAATTCCTGTTCCTGGAGCGGTGCCTTCCTCTGGCTGTGGTGGTGATTCTGTGTCGGCTTCAGGATGCCGGCACAGGATTGACGTGCCCTGCTGAAGCTACACATACTATTCTCACCCCTATCTGTGTGCCTACACTTGAGCGCCCCTTCACCTGGCCAAATCCTTCAAGCCCTGCTGCCATGAAGCTTTCTCTGAATGCTTCTGCCTCTGAACTCTTGGCCCCATGGCAAGTACTACTTAGCACTTGGTTCTTTTCTGTGCTCTGTGCCTTAGTTCTACCTCCCCATCTGAGGGACTTGTCATAGTCATAGAAGGTGCATCGCCCACAGTTTCTGGGAGCATTCAAGGAGGCAGAGCTCCAGGAATACTTTGGGATTGTTTGACAGTAGGTGTTCAGTGGGGGCATGGGACCCTTCAAGTCGGGGCCACACTATTGTCTCCCAACCCCCCGACCCCCCCCCCACGTACCACACTCCTCAAATCAACCACTCCCAGGACACCCCACCCAGCCTTTTCAGTAGCCATCTTCTCTCTTAGAATTTGCAAGTATCCGGAGGACAAGGGCCATGTTTTACTGTGTCCTCCACACAGCCCAGCATAGTACTTCCAACATTACAGACTAGAGTAAGCACATGGTTTAGCTGCTGTAGATAACTTGGTAAAGATACCATGCTTATTTCGGGCCTGTGTGTTTATATGTGTTCTTGTGTGTCTGTTCTTGCTCATTAAACTTCAAGGGGCTCCAGAGGAAGAACTGTCCATTTTGGGAAGACAGTCGTCACAAGATGATTAAAAAAACAAGTTGAGACCTGGGATTTAGATTTTTTAAAAATCCAGGAAGCCAGCATTCTGCCTTCAGTACATACTCACTTTAAATGCTCACACCAAAATTTCTCAAATTTAATATACACAATAATCACTTGGGGGGAGTGGGGAGCTTGTCAGAATTCAGATTCCAAGGCACCCTCCCACCCAGGGTCTTATTGAATAGGTCTGGGGTGGTGCCTCATACTCTGAATTTCTAACAAGCGCTACCGGGAAGTTGGAACCAGAGGATTTTTAGATGACCCTCTGAAAGACATTGAGCACTTTTTCTATTTTCATCTTCACCAGGGACCCCCAAACTTTTCACTACCAAAGGTTTTATTATTTTGCCCCTCATAGACCCCATTTTAAACACACAGTTATATGTCACTTAGTGTGTGCTAAACACTGTTTTAGGATTTTACAGGGACTTCCCTGGTGGTCCAGTGGTTAAGAATCCGCCTTCCAATGCAGGGGATGCGGGTTTGATCCCTGGTCGGGGAATTAAGATCCCACATGCCGTGGGACAGCTAAGCCTGCGTGCCACAACTACTGAGCTTGTGTGCCACAGCTAGAAAGAAGCCCACGTGCTGCAACGGAAGATCCTGCGTGCCGCAACCAAGACCAAATGCAGCCAAATAAATAAAAATAAATAAATAAATATTTTTTTAAAAGGATTTTACAAATAGTTACTCTTTAAATACTCCTAACAACTCCATAAGGTAAATACTATTATTTTCCCCTTTTACAGATGAAGAAATTGAAGCCCACAAAGGTTCGGTGACTTGTCCAAAGTTGCCCAGCTAGTAGGTTTTTTTAACTGAGGCCAAATTCACATAAAATAAAGTAATAATTTTATTTTATTTTACTTTTTGTCCGCACCACACAGCATGCGGGATCTTAGCTCCCCAATCAGGGATGGAACCCGCGCCCCCTGCAGTGGAAGCACAGAGTCTTAACCACTGGACCACCAGGGAAGTCCCTAAATTAACAATTTTAAAGTGCGCAATTTGGGGTGGGGGGAGAGATAAATTAAGAGTTTGGGATTAACACATACACACTACTATATGTAAAATAGGTAAACGGCAAGGACCTACTGTATAGCACAGGGAACTATATACTCAATATCTTGTAATAACCTATAATGGAAAAGAATCTGAAAAAGAATATATATGTGTGTGTATAGCGGATACACTTGCTGTACACTTGAAACTGTCAAAACATTGTAAATCAACTATACTTCAGTAAAAAAGAATAAACAAATGTTCTATAAAACTATTATGTACAAACTATTATGTATAAAATAAGCTACAAGGATATATTGTACAATACAGAGAATATAGCCAATATTTTATTATAACTATAAATGTAGTATAACCTTTAAAAATTGTGGATCACTATATTGTACACCTGTAACTTATATAATATGCTACATCAACTATACTTCAATTAAAAAATTTTTAAAGTGTTTTGAGCTAACAAAATGTTCTATAAAAACATTCCATTTCAAAAATTAGAAATCTAGAAAATATTTATCAATGTTTTCATTAAAAATAAATTCAACACTGAAAAAAAAATACAGTGTGCAATTCACTGGCATTTAGTACATTCACAACATTGTGCAACCACCACCTCTAACTAGTTCCAAAATGTTTTCATCACCCCAAAATGAAACTCCGTACCTGTTAAACAGTTGCTCCCCTTTCACTCTCCAGACTCTGGCAACCTCCTGTCTGCTTTCTGTTTCTACAGATTTAACTATTCTGAATATTTCATTTAAGTGAAACCATATAATATGTGGCTTTTAGTTTCTGGTCAGTATCAAGTTTTCAAGGTTCGTCTGCATTGTAGCATGTATCTTCATTCCTTTTTATGGCCGAATAATATTCCGTTGTATGGATGTGCAGTAATTTGTTTATCCATTCCCAGCTACTAAGTTTTGTTTTTGTTTTGTTTTTTTTGGAGGGGGGGTCTGCACTGGGTCTTCGTTGCTGCGCGCGAGCTTTCTCTAGTTGTGGCGAGCAGGGGCTACTCTTCTTTGCGGTGCGCGGGCTTCTCATTGCAGTGGCTTCTCTTGTTGCAGAGCACAGGCTCTAGGCGCATGGGCTTCAGTAGTTGCAGCACGCGGGCTCTAGAGCGCAGGCTCAGTAGTTGTGGCTCACGGGCTTAGTTGCTCTGCGGCATGTGGGATCTTCCCGGACCAGGGCTCTAACCCATGTCCCCTGCATTGGCAGGCGGATTCCCAACCACTCCACCACCAAGGAAGTCCCCCAGCTACTAAGTTTTGAAGTCGGGATCTGAATCCAGGCAGTCTGGTTCCAGAGTCTGTGTTCTTAACCCTCTGTATTCAAAATATTTATCTACTTAAACAGGATATATTTTAAAGTAATAATTTTCCATTGAATAACGTATCAGATACATACAAAATTGGGCCAGAACTTCAGATCAGCCCAAGATAGTCACACTGAGGTCATTTAATTCCAGCCAAAGCCAAAAACACTTGCCCTTGTAGTTAACCTCTGCAACCTCATGCTGGTACGTTTCACTAGACTTTATGAAATACCAGTGCAATTCATTGATTCTCTCCCAGGCTTTTATGGGTTCAGGGACCCCAGTTTGGGATCCACTGGTTGCAAATCCCTGCAAGACACCCAGTCAACAGAGAGGTTCTATTGAGTTGCTCATTAAAGTCTACTGACAATCTAGAAAGTGGTCTCATGCACGTGAGAAAGGTTTTCCACACCAAGAAGCTAAACAAGAAAGGAGGTGGAAGTTAACCTTTACTAAATTGGAAAATTCCAAAATCCAGGAAGGCATTCTGTTTGAATGTTCTAGTTAACTAATTAGAGTTTCCCCACCAAGGATGCACATGGCCATGTACTGGGGACCAATAAGACAGCCCTTTAACCGCCCCCACCAAAAGGTGACAGCCTAAGCTGGACTTACCAGAGAGGCTTTCCAGACCCAGAGCATCTGCTCTGACAAAACCTAAGGTGAGAATGCTATTCCAACACAATGCTAATCGCATGATTTTTCTCCTGATTCTTCAAGGGTGTGGACAAAAAAAAAAAAAAAAGAGTCAGGCTTGCATCTCCTCTGGAGGTTTGTGATACTTGCGCCCCATGTCTGAGAGCCCCATTTGATGTTCTGAGCACTGCCCTCTCCAAAGGGGCCCCTTGTTGCCCAATCAGAGACCGAACAACCAGGGCTGGATTCAAAATCATTAGCCCTGGCTTCACTCAGCAGAATAAAATGAACATCAAGGAGAGCCTTGAAGGGGAAAAGATGCTACAAAACATGTCGCTTGAGAGGCGAGAGGTGAATAGTGAGCAATGAAAGCTTCTTCATTTTTGTAGCCCCAGGGTCTAGCAGAAGGCCTGGAACTGATGGGAAAGCACTCAAAACAGGTTTGTTGATTGAATGACTGACTGAAAGAGAGCCTTCTTCTTGGTCTGGAGGTCGTTATGGAGGCATTGTAGAGCTGCTCTGTGGGGACAGAGAATGGAGGGAAGTTGGCATGGGTCTGGAGTGCCCTGCCAGGACCTACACAGACCATGTTTTTCTCTGCCTGAAAATTTCTCCCAGGCAAAGTTCTCAGAGCCTGCAAGTCTCAAAAGTAGATTCCTCGGAGCTCACTGTGTGCTTTATTCTACTGAACTCAAGTCACAGAGACTTAACAGTGGCACAGTGTTGTGGGAGAATCTGATGAGAGCACCTATATAGAAGCATATTGAAAAAGACAGAAGGCCAGGGAATTCGAATTCTTGTTAACTTACCAGTATGGCTCTGCATGGTCTAAACGACTCTTTGTGTTACTTGGCCAAGTAGGTTTCTATCTGTGGGTCTTATCACTGAACATGCACTTGTGCAGACACCCCCCCGACACACACACACACACACACACACACACACACACACACATTTTATAATGTGGTAAACTCCTGTTTGCCAAAATCCAAATAACTACAACCCTCAAAGAGTCGGAATGCTCTTTTTGAGATACAATGCAATAATCCCTTACATTTGTATGGGGCTTTGCTGGTCACAAAGTGCTTCCCCATCCATGACCCCATTTGTTTTTTGATTGATGTTCAGAATGGTCCCGAGGCTTTGCAAGAGCCTGGAGGGTCTTGTGAAGCTTCGAAGAGCAATGACGTGTGGCGCAAGTGGCCTTGGCTGTGTGCAGGGCCTCCGAACACCAGGCACCTAGTTGTGGCAGAGACATCAGGGGTACAGTGACTGTCACAGACTTGCAGGGACATATCAGCTCTCGGGGGACTGGGCTGGTGGACGTGACTCCTACAGCTGAAAGGAGCTGAGACTCATCTGCACACAGTCAGCACTAGGGCAGCAGAGGGGACAGAAGGGTGGGCACACCCATCGCTCTTTCCTTCCAGCAGCCTTTCCATCAGTCATTCAATGGGCAGACATTGAGCACTTGAGCTCAGAAGGAGCTTGTTCTGGGTGTTGAGGGTGCAGAGACGAACAAGACTTGTCTCCTAGTTCTCCCTGGCCATGTAATCTGTGAGGTCTTCTCCCCTTCAAATGGCTCCTTGTTCATTATAACCCTATCTTTCCAGGGACAAATGTTGAGGGAAGGGGTTCCACCCAGTGGCTCCCTCCCATTTCCCTCCCTCTGTGTCTCTGGATCTCTTTCTCTCTCACACACTCACACACACACACACACACAGACACACACACACACACACACACTGCTTCACTCAGGGCCTCAAAAGCCTCAAGGCTAACCTGGCTATGTCATGCTCCTCTATTAAGGAGAGTATTGAATAAACCAGATCCATGGGAGCAAAATGAAAATTCATAATGCATAGCAATAATAATAGTAATCCCTCACATCTGTATAGAACTTACTAGTTTACAAAACACCTCCATCCTTATTTCTTTATTTGATCCTGTGTCCTGTCATCATCTTTCATATTCAGAGACAATCTTCTGATTGTGATCTCCATCTATGAGTGAAGCAAGACTAAGGCAGGGCTAAGAGTCCCTCCTGCTCCACCACTCCGCTCCCCAGGTAATGAACCTGCCCCTCCCGTTTGTTTTTGCACCTTTTTCTTTTTTTTCTTCCCTCTTTCTCTTGCTGTGCTGTCTGTGGAGCCTGGAGTTGCCTATGACTCAGCTTCCCAGTCTCTTGGGAGCCTGGAAGCCCATGGGAAAAGGCTGCTGATCAGTAGCCCCTCAAACTGGGCCACAAAGCCTTTGGCTCCTGCCAGGATGGGTGGGGTGGGCAGGGGAGACCCTCCTCTTTGGGTAGCCCCCAAATGAGCCTTAAACCACCTCAGCGGATTGGGCAGGCCTGGCCTGGGAGAAGAGGAGCGCTTTCAATTGAACAAGGAAAGGAGGGTGTGATGAAGCTTTTAGTAGGATGTGAAATGGGGCTTTGAAGCTGAGGAGGCAACCGCTGAGTGCGGGCTTTGCAGGATGCAGACATACTGAAGGAGCCTGGGTCTTGCAGGAGAAGATGTTAGTGAAGGGCAAAGAGGAGCCCCCATTGCATCCACTGGGTTTTTAGGCTTTTTTGTTTTTAACCCTGACTAGTTCACTCATCCCCATTCCCTCCCGTACTCCCATATCACCTTCATTTCTCCAGTCTCTTCACTGAGCCCTCTTCTCCCGCCATTTCTCGAATACAGCCCCAATTTGCTGAGCTAAAAATGCTCTCAGTGAAAGTCCACCCCAGATTGTTCTGAAGCCATCCCAGCCAAACATTCTCAAACTCCCCCATCCCTCTCTCTACGTGGTATTTAGCACATGGCTCGGGCCACACCAGCCACACCCTCCACCTGGCCCAGAGCTGGCCCCAGATGGGAATGCCCAAGGAACTAAGGAGGAATAGGGGGTATAAAGCCACTGTGCTCTGGTGATTTGCAGCAGTAGAGGATCAAAGCTTGTCCTCCCCTGGTAGGAGGGGTCAGGGCCGTCAGTCCTGGCAGTCGCAAGCAGGGGGCCCAAACAGCAGGGAAAAGCTGCTTTTAGCTAGTGGCCAGGTTTAAAAGGGACGATTGTGCCTAGTGGCTACCATGCTGGGATGGGGACGGAGACCCACGATCTCCTCCCTTCATCCCTGGATGTGACCAGCAGCCAACTGAGGCTTCCAGCGTTGCCCAGCCTTGGAAACTCCCTTCCTTCAGGAAAGGAGCTTCGTTCCAGCGCAGGAGCCCCCGGCCGAGCCCTCTTCCAGCTCCTACCCTGACGTTTGGGGCCGGCCGAGTTAGCACTGTCGCTCCAGCAGTGGCAGCCAGTGCGGGGCGGGAGTGTGTAATTGCAACCACTTCCTGCCCCAGCTTGCCCTAGGGCTGGCCCCGCCCCTCAGGACAGTCGGGGCGGGGCCCAGGTACAGTGAGGGAGTCCGATTGGTGAGGGGCGGGGCTGCCGAGGAGGGCGGCCCTCAAGGGAAATCAGCTGAGACTCATAAAAAGGCGGTGTGGGGCGAGGGGGGGGGGACGCCCTCGTTTTGAGCCAGCCGCAAGAAAGGGCTGGGGCCTGGGGCATTCTATTGGCACAATCTGTCCCTGCAAAGAAGGATCCAGACAACAGTCCCTCTCGAACTAGTAGACGACTAGTTCCAATATTAGCTTTATTCATGAGCTCTGAACACTCCGAAGCCCCAGTAGAGAGGGGGAGGGGAGACCCTAGAGATGCTCTCCTCTCTGGCCTTGGCACTGCTCTCCCTGAGCAAGTTAGAACTGAGAAGAGACAAGGCGGGGGGCTGCTGAAAAGACTCTGGTGGTACACAACACCCTTGGTCTGCAAGTGCCTCTCCCTTCCTGGAGCTTACAGGATTCTCTGGCTGGTGGCATCATCGGTCTGTTGTCTACCCAGGCCTCGGAATGCCCATTGTGTGCAGAGCCCGTGCTACATCAGGTACCCTGGAGGTACAAAAGAAGCAGAAAGGCGCCTCCCTCACTTTGGGGAGCTGGACATCAACTGGGCATTAGGGTGGCAGAGTGGGCAAAACATGCCCTTGATAGTCAAAAATGGAGGTTGTGGCCCTGCCCCATTCTCACGTATTAGCTGTGTGACTTTGGGCAGCTTGCTTATCTTCTCAGCTTCAGTCTCCTGGTGTGTCGGATGAAGCTACTAATACTTGCCTTACAGGGCTGTGGCAAAGGTAAAATAAAACACGCTTTGAAAGCTATAAAGCACCCTTCAAAGGCGGGGAAGGGATGCTCACGATAAGTGGGGTAAAGGTGGGAGAGAGGACCCTGATGGCGGGAAATGAGTGGGCACCAATGATTAGGGTGCAAGCTATCCACGGGAGTGTTAAAGGAGCATGTTGTAAGAGGGCTAGTGGGGCAGGCGGGGGTCGGGGGGCTTAAGTCCGCCTGGACGCCCACTTGGAGGTGGGTCTGAGAGAGGAGATTCCCCTAGGAAAAGGTGGGCAGGCGAGGTGGAGAAAAAGCCGTAATTTCTCTCCTTTTGAGAAGGGCTTGCAGTGGTCCTGGTTGCCTTAATCATGCCCATGTGAAGAGAGGCCAGCGGTGGGTGAGGAGTTTTGTCTGGGGGGAGGGGGTTGCCTGTCAGCCCTCGAAGGCAGCAGCTGGAAGCCCGCCGCTTGCTCACATACCACGCCTGCAGCGTGCACACGGCTCGCTGGAATGAGCCCGGAATGTCTCCTCTCCTCGCCCTCTGCAGACCGAGGAGAGCCGAGGGGAGCTGGGCGAGCCAAGCACGTTAATGGCAGCTGCAAACCTGTAGGCTTCTAGGTCCCCTTCGAACTCTGGCAAGGGCTGCCTAGGCCCGGCTGACCCCTGCCCTCCCTTCCTTGCTCAGCAGCCACACGGGGGCGGGGGCGTCCTTGTTTGCTAGGTGGGTGTTGGGGGGAGGGTGTACCCAGGTGTAGTGGTGGCACATGTTTCAGGGATGCACCCACGTCTGTGCATGTCAGCAGCCGTGTCTGCATACAAACGTGTCATACATGTGCACGCTCCAAGTGGCACAAATGCGGGATTGACGTTTCTGCTCCTGTCTGACTTTGCACCTTCTCCTCTGTAAAATGAAGAGACTTGTACCAGAGCATCTCAGAGGGCCCTTTCAGCTCAAATGTTCACTGTTTCCACATGTAAGGCTATGGCTACTTAAAAAGTCAGAGCAGCGGAAAAAAAAAAAATCAGCCAGGGCTTCCCTGGTGGCGCAGTGGTTAAGAATCCGCCTGCCAATGCAGGGGACACCGGTTCGAGCCCTGGTCCAGGAAGATCCCACATGCCGCAGAGCAACTAAGCCCGTGCGCCACAACCACTGAGCCTGCGCTCTAGAGCCCGTGAGCCACAACTACTGAGCCCAGGTGCCACAACTACTGAAGCCTGCATGCCTAGAGCCCGTGCTCCGCAACAAGAGAAGCCACCGCAATGAGAAGCCCGCACGCCACAACGAAGAGTAGCCCCCGCTCACCGCAACTAGAGAAAGCCCACGTGCAGCAACGAAGACCCAACGCAGCCAAAAATAAACAAATAAAAAAAATAAATTTATTTAAAACAAAATCAGCCAAACCAGTTGTGACGTTGGTTGTCGACACTTCAGATGTTTAGGTTTGAAGATTCAACTTTCAAAAGGCCAGTTACTTGGCATCATGTAACGTCTGTTCGCTTTCCACCCGGACTGTGGCATGATGGTGTTTGTCTATTTGCTGTGTGTTTACATGTGTGTGAGTGCAACTATGGGTGCGTGTTTAAATTGCATCACAGAATATTAGAGCTGAACGAGATCCTGGAGGTCATCTAATTGAATCCCTTCCATTTCTGATTCATTTATTCAACAGCCCTTTTGTGAGCCGGGATCTGTGCCGGGGAGCTGCAGAGATAAATAAGACTTAGTTTCTGCCCTCCAGGAACTCACCTCTAGCAGGGGGGAGAAACATGTAAACAAATAATTACAATACAATGTGATAATAGAGGTATAAATCCTATGCTATGGGAGCCCAGAGGAAAGGCCAATTAATTCCGCCTGGAGGTGTCTGGGACAGAAACTACAGTGACAGTCTCACAATCATTCTACAGCCAATGAGCTTTCACCTTCACTTTCCTACTTCCAAAATATTCATCCTTGTTCTCCTAGCCAGCCTTCTTCTCAGGAAATCTAGGAAGATGCACACTAGGTCCAGGTAACCAGGAGAACCTAGAAACTCCTATAGAGCTGGGAGTGAGAAGTTCCCGGCTGGGAGTATAAGGCTATGAGAAGAAAACCAGCGCCTCCACACAAAGGGCCTGTCTGCACAACCGTAAAAGGATTGGCCAAGTGGCATGCTAGGATCAGCACCACCCACTGGGATCCACCGTGACCCCTACCCCTCTCAGCTCTAGGCCAGGGAGAGCCATAGTTGCAGATAGTTGAGTGAGGTTGCCTGGTGTTGGAGGGATGGAGACTGAGAGGGAGGCCAAGGGAACTGAGACGCCAGTCCTTCTTGCCTGGCCAAAGGGGTGTGTGGATGGAGAGCGCCTTCAACAGGGCGTGCCCTTTGAGTTTTCTGCCCGAGGAACGTGGCTGCGTTAGGCATCCTGTCTCCCTTGCCCCGGCGGCCCTGGTTAACAGCAGTGCACGTTAGTGAGATGGTTGCTGATGGGGTAGCCGTAGTCGGCGCGGAGGGCAGATTAGAGCGATGCTAACTGGCGGAGGGGAGGGAAGACAGTAACTCTGGACTCGACACCAGGTTCCAACCTCTGCCCTACCTGCCCAAGAGGTAGCTGTGGGAGGCTAACCTGCAGCCCTCAACCTCCACCCCACCTAGCGTCCTTCTCCCTCTCCGCGGGCAGAAGACAAACCACCCTCGGGGCCTACCACCACCCACCCACCCGCAGGGCGGGAGCACTCCCTCCCCCTCCCACCCCTCGATCCCTAAAGCCCGGAGATGCTACGGCGAAGGGAACCCTGGGAGTGCGCCTTGAATGACCCCCAAACACATCTGGATTTTTGGAGTTCGGGCCAGCCCCCGAAACGGACCCCAGGGAAGTCCGCCAGAGGGAGGGGGCGGGGGAAGGGAGCGGCAGAGCCGAGCGAAGGGCCTGCCGTTTAGGACTCCCGGCCCCACGACTAGGACCGTCCCAAACTTCCTGTTTCTTCCGGCCGCTCTGACCCTGGGGCTGCAGCTCCGAGATAGCTCGGGGCCTGGAAGTGCATGCTGGGTAAGCGCAGACGGACGGAGTAGGCGAGCTGCTCGCTGTCGCTGTCGCCGCGGCGCAGGGCCGGTGTGGGCGCGCGCTCGCCTTCCTTCCCCGGCGGTCACGCTTTGCATGTGGGATGGGCAGCGGGCAGGTGGCAGGGAGGCCCCCGCGCCCAGGGCTCTGGGAGGAGCTTAAGCCGGGGCGGGGGCGGAGGGGGAAGGGGAGGAGGTGGCCGGAGGGGCGGGGGTGTGGGCCGGGAGTTTCTGCATTTTAAAGGGAAGCCGAGTCGCCTGCTTCGGAGGCCGAAGTTCGAGCAGACCTCGCCGCGCCGAGTGCAGGAAATCCTGGAGGGGCAGCGCAGCCGGCTCGGCCCCGGCCCGGCCCCCGGCTCTCGCGCCTCCCCGAAGCCCTAGGGGGGTCGTTTAGGACGGGTAAAAGGAAGTCCTTCTTTACTCTGTGAGGAGGAAACTTAACGGAACGGGTGACCCCCCCCTCCCCAAAGGTGGGCCAGATTTAGGATTAAAAAAAAAAAAGTGTGGGCAAATACCCGACTCCAGAGAGAAACTAAGGTGATCCCAATCGCGGAGGGGTGAAGGTAGGAAAGGACAACCCTTCCCTCTGCTTCCGTCCTCAAGATAGACGGCATGGAGTGGGGGGCCTGAAGCAGACGACGCTCGACTGCTATCCTGAGGTGCCTTCTCCCCAGCAGCCCCACTCTCCTCCCCGATGCTGCTACTTAGTTCCCGCTTCAAGACGCCGGGGGAGAGAAGTCGCCGGGGAAAGATAGTTAACTGCGAAACGAGGAGATTACCCACCCCCCACCCCGCACCTTCCTTTGGGGCCACA
Source organism: Balaenoptera physalus (assembly GCF_965194825.1). Classification (NCBI taxonomy): domain Eukaryota; kingdom Metazoa; phylum Chordata; class Mammalia; order Artiodactyla; family Balaenopteridae; genus Balaenoptera; species Balaenoptera physalus. The sequence continues at coordinate 113,491,046 of NC_138903.1, read as the reverse complement.
CCCCCTGAACGCCACCGCATCACCCACTCCCATCACCTCTCAATAGTCCCCACTCTCCGGCTTCGCCACATGTTTGCGTGGCATCTCGATGAAACTGGTAGTTACGCTCTCGACCTGGGGTCGAGGTTGGATATAGGACCAAGCACGGTGGGAGGTAGGGCACACAGGGGCCCACTTCACAGATTATTGCTCCCATTTTGAAGATGAAGAAACCGAGGCAGCCCAGAGAGCTTGGACGTTTGCTGAGCTCACACAGGGAATTAGTAATAGAGGTTAAAACACACCTTGGAGATGGGGGGCAGGGGTTGATGTTTAAGACTCAGATTAAGCAATCACATCCCCCATCAAGTCTCTCCAGACTCCATGCCTCCCACTAGCTGGGTGCTACCTTAGCAATCCTCTCTTATCCTCTCTCTGATGGCACAACGCACTTAGGGTTTTTGTTTTCTGGTTTTTTTAAAAATCGCGTTTCTGTCACCCATGCACTGCTGGACTGTGAGTGCCTCAATGATGGAGACAGGGTCTTGATATTTATTATGTGATCTCAGTGCCTAATAAAATGCTTGGCACATAGGAGTCACTCAATAAATGTTTCTTTTTTGAACAATGGAAATCAGGAGTCCAGACTCCCAACCCTTTTCAAGTCAAAATGCTCTCTTATCCCATCACTAAGACCCGACGCAACCAAATAAATAAATAAATAACTATTTTTCTTTTAAATGCTCTCTTATCTACCCATCTACCTACACACCCGGCTTAGAAGTACCCCTTTAGGAGCAAGATCTTTCTGTTGCCACATATCCCTGGTGCTGGACTCTGCAGTTAGAGGGGCTTTCAAAAGTAGACACGGGGGAGGAGGGGCCGTCTTGGGCTGGCTGGCTAGCTCACCTAGCCAGGGGCAGGCTCAAGCTGCCCAGTTACAAATCTGTTATGTATGTTCTGTACTCTGGTGCCCTTCTCCCGAACCAAAATATAGCAGGCAGTGCAAACATTTATGCAAATGAGCCAAGAGCCCTGCTGCTTTCAAAAATAAATGATGGAGCCCGTATCAGTAGTTGCAGTGTGTCTTGGCAGGGTTTGGAAGGGGCCCTGCCCGCCCCTTGCTAGTTCTCTCGGGAAGCCAGGCACAGTGAGAAGCAGTGTCCCCTACCCCCGTAGTTTCCCCCTCCCTTCCAAAACTACAAACAGCCACAAACCACATGGCCCACAAGCAACCGAGATTTGTGGCCTTTGGAACCTCCCAGGGCAGGGGTCAGTAGGGAGGTCAAAGGGGGTGTAGGCATCACACAGTCCAGAGTCATTACTCTAATGCCCTCTGGGAGAGTTTCAAATCAATGGGCCTATTTGTCCTCCCTCCAGGGAGGACTGGGGGTAGGGCAGTGGGGGTCCATTATCATGCCCACCCCCACCCCCCATAACACTGCCTACAAGAAGCTCACTGAAGGCCTGGTAGCCTGCAAATCTCCCCACTACCAGAAAAGCAGAAACCGGAAGTGGGATGATTTCTGTGGGGATGGGCAGACAGGACGTGTTCTTTGGATTCTACGTTCGGAATCTAGGAGTCTGGACTTTCATTTGGGAGTCTGTGGCATTTACAATGCCAGTGGGGTAACCCAGGGCCGCTGTTGACCCCCCACGTTTTGGTAGCCAGCCAATTTCCAGCAAGATTGTGCCCTGGCCCATGATTGTCCCTGTTCCTTCTGGGAGAGTTTTAGAATCACTCGCTGTGGGAAAGAGGCGAGATAGTGTAGTGAGTGGTTGAGGGCCTGGACTTGGGCGTTGGCCAGACCTGGATTCCAAACCCAGCTCTGCCACTAACCAGCTGTGTGACCTCTTCAAGTTACCTTCTCTGAGCCATAGTTTCCTTATCTGTTAAACCGGGATAATAATAGTACCTACCACATGAGACTGTTATTGGATTAAATATGATGTGTACTATGTACTTGGCACTTTCTTACGTGCTCAATACGTTGTAGCTGTGGTGACCATTCTTAATAAGTTTTATTTTTATACATCTTTATTGGAGTATAATTGCTTCACAATTGCAAGTTAAGTATTGTGTTACCTGTTACCTATCAAACCTGGGGCATTTCTCAGCTCAAGTCCCTCCCTAAGATCCTGGAGAGATGGAATTCCTTCCGGCACCCCTCCCCTCCCAGCATTTGGGTAATTGTTATCAGGATTGGCTCGGGATATGCCTAAGGTGCGGCAAGGGTGACTTTGGCCACAGGCAGTATCCCTTGAGGGAATTTAGCTTTATTGACTAAAATGGTTTTAAGTTGTGGTCAGTGGGGGGGGGGCGGGGCTCAGGGAAACTGTCCCTCCGTAAGCTCTAAAACACATGCCCATGGTATCTAGGGCCAGGCTAGTACCATGGCTCTAGGCACCAGCTAAGTGTGCATGTACAGTGAGGCAGCTTTGAAAATGGTTTGCCTGATTTACTTGATAACTTCCATCTCTAAATGGCCTTTGTTTAAAAATTTACCCTGGTATGGAATGAGAGAGAGTTCACTTTTAATTCCAAATTTTGGAGGCGGGGGTTGGTAGGCCAGGGAGAGGCAGTTCGCTAAGTGCTGGCCAAGATGGGCAGGGAAACACAATCTGGTTCTGCCAGAAGTTCACGAATATGTAGGTCCAGCTCTGCTTTTGCAGGGCACTTTCGGATTCATCCTTTTTTTCATTGAGTTTGTACTGCAAAAGAGAGGGAGACTGAGTCTCTGTCATCAGACTCTGGCTCCCTGAGGTTGGAGACCTTGTCATCCACCCCCACAGGACCAGGAGCCTTCCGACGGCGGGGTCCTAGTCTCCCCAGTGAGGCTGGCGGTTCCCCAGCCTGGGAACCGAGAGCGTTGCCTCGGTCCTCGGAGCGTCTCCCCCCACCGGCGCCCGGTGCATTCCTTGATGTTCGAGGCGCCCGGAGGCTCAGCACCCGCGGCAGAGCGATTGGCGCGAACGGGGAAAGGATGGTGCCTCGGGGGCCCTAACTCCCCAGACCTCTGGCTGGGGAGGGGACGGGGGAGCTGCACGCCGCCCGCGGAGGGAGGGGCCACGTGGTGGGGAGCTGCAGAGGGGTGCCCCCGGAGTCCGTCCGAGCCCTTTTGTCTGTCCCCCGCGCAGAAGCCCCCTCCCCAAAGAGGGCTGGCATCGGGGAAGGAGGGAGGCCCGGGCGAGGGGTGAGGGGGAGAGGGGAGGGGAGAAGAGAGGGAGCGAGCACTATGGGGGCTGGGAGAGGCTGGAGGGGTGGAGGGGCCGGAGGCCGAGCCGAGAGGAGCGGCCGGAGCTGCCCGAGAAGGCGAGGAGGAAAAAACGGAGGAAGGAAACCCATCCTGCCCCCAACACCCGAGTGTCTCCTGTTACCAACCGAAAGGTGCTGCCTCAGGAAGAGGTGATCGGAGCCGTTGAGAGCAGTCGGTCACGTGAACCGAGGGTTGGGGGGGAGAGAGAGAACGAGAGCAGGAGAGCCAGTGCGCGAGAGAGCCGACAGACAGACCGACCGACAGACAAAGAGCCCAAGAGGGAGGCCGGCGGGGACCGCGAGAGAAGGAGGAGCCGGAGGGAGGGCAGCGCGGCCCCGGGTCTCCCCCTCCCTTTCCCTCTCCTCCCCAGCCTCAACTCTCAGGTCCCCCACTTGGGGAGACCAGTGATCCAATGAGGGCCGGAGACCCGGTCCTCCCGCGGAAGGAGCCCTTAATTCCCCTCGCTGTCTCACTCTGCCCATGCAGCTAGGCTTGACGCTTCCCCATTCCTGGAACGACAAAATCAGCTGTAATTGGGCCTGGTAAATACTCCTTTCTAGCTTGCAGAATAAGGGCAACTCCCTGTTATCCGCAGGGGGGCTTCCCCAGGGCCCTGGGAATCTGGAATCTTCCAGACCTTAGAGCTACCCCCGTCCCCGCAAGTCCACTGGGAATTGGGACCCCGCGGGGTAGACACTGTTGCCCATTGGGCAACAAGAAACGAGGTTTGGGTGAGGAGTCCACTGTGCCAGGCACTGTGCTGGGTCCGGGGGCTGCTAAGACGGACAGCACAGCTGAAAGGCTGTGACCTCCCTTCTGGGAGCTTCCGCTCTAAGAGAGGCGGTAACAGTCGGACAGTCAGAGTTGACTGTGAAAGGACTCTACCCAGCACTAGGAAAGAGCTAGAGGGAGTATGGAAGAAGGAGAAATGACCGAGGAGCTGCAAGGCTTCTTGGAGGAACATGGCCTTGAAGGCTGAGGAGAGCTCTGGAGTCTGGGGGATGTAGGTGCAGGTGGAGGGATTAATCTGAGCATTAGAAGGGCTGGAGCACAGGCTAGCTCCTTCTAGCAGGAACCTGCACTGGTTCATAATTATAAAGGTAAATCTGCTGTTTTAAAACAAATTGGATTGTAAACATTGCTATTTTTCTTGATCTAATTGCAGGCCCTACTGCTGGCCCCTTGTTCGTGCTGATTACTGGGAATTGGCTATAATTTTACAAAGTGCTACCAGTTCAATGAAAACTTTCCTCAGCCCACTTTTTCCACTTTTTCCATTGGGGAAGCACGGGCTAGGAGGAAATGAAGTCAGTATCCTGTCCCCTGTCCCCCTGCCCCACAGGGCTAGGAGGTGACCACCCACTGATGAGTCTGGGCCAGGGGCACAGAGAGGTTTGCCTTGGTCCTGCCCTCCCCTCTCACTGCCTGCTTGGCCTCACCATTGGGGTCACTGGGCAGGGATTCCAAATCCAGATTCCAGGTCCCTGTGAGCAGGTCAGGTGTTCCTTGGCTATCCCAGGCCTTTCATATTGGCATATTAATCGTGTGAATTCCTTTATCTTTCATCTTTTTTAGTTTGCAAAATACAGTCAACTCCCTGTTATCCTCAGGGCCTTCCAGGATGCTCTGAAATTCCAGCATCTCCCTGACCTTAGTTAGACCCCCTCCCAGCTCCAGCCCGCCAGGAGCTGGGGCCTGACAAACACAAGGGTATTTTAGTGGAAAGAAGGACATGGTAGCTACAAGCCTTGGGTGGCAGGCCCAGTACATGGAGTCCCCAAGATTAGGGATATCACTTGAGATATGACTGGCTGGGTTGCTCGGGGCAAGGGGACCCAAGTCTCATAGGAAGGTGTATAGTCCTAAAGGTACCCTTCTCAACATTCTGGTGAAAGGGCTGTCTCTTCCCCAAACACCTTGTAGACACACAGTATTAACATCACCACAATGAACTTTTTATGACTGTTACTCATTTATTCCTTCATTCAGTTCTTTATTGCACAAACATCTATTCAGCATCACTGTGTGCCCCTCTGTGTTCAGGACTGGGGACTGAGTCCCTCCCCACCAGGAACTACTGCTCTACTGAGAAAGAGATCACAAATTCTGAGGAATGGGAGAGAATGCTTCCCTTTGTTCCTAATCCAAGAAGGATTAATTAGTTGAAGAAAGGGACAGTTGGGAAAAGGTAGAAAGCACATGTTCATTGTCAAAAATTTGGAAAATAGAAAAAAGCAGAAACATAATTTTTAATCAATAATTTTTAATTATGCCACTTCTGAGCTGTGTGGATTTCAGCTAGTTAGCCTCTGGGAGACTCAATTTTCTCACCTGTAAAGTGGGAGTAATTGCCTCACAGGGTTGTTGTGCAAAGACATGTGATAATTTATCTAAGTAAAATGCCAAGCACAGACCTGATACTTAATAGGTCTTTGATAGTTTGCCTCTACCTAGTATTGTTAAATAACTACCATCCAAAGACAATCAACTGCGGTTAATATTTTGGTGCATTTCCTTCCAGTCTTTTTAAAAAGGCATAGTTTTTCCATACAGTTTGTGATTCAACTCAATATACCATTTTATAGCTTGCCTTTTTTATTTTTACTTAAAATTATAAAAAGAATCTCCTCATGTTATTGAAAAGGTCCTTGTAAACATCATTTAGTGGCCATGTAATAGCCCATTGTGTCGATTCCTGTTGCTTTTTAAAAGCTCCCAGGTTATATGTCAATTATTTCTCAGTAAAGCTGGGAAATAGAAAATAAACAAATAAAATAAATGAAAGCTCCCAGTCCTACCATCTCCTTTATCCTTTACCCATGACCAGCCCGGCAATACCATGTCTTTGCTGAAGACAATTATAGAACCACCTGTTTCCCACCCCCCACGTTCAGATCTAGTTATTTTCTGTGACATGGATTGGTCCTTTCACTTGGGCATTTCCACAAGTGTCTGCCCTTCCATACACTCATTGGCAGCCAGACATTCTCAGGCCTTGTGGTACCATGTTGTAACTCAACACAGTCCCTGCCTCAGAGGACCCTCTCCTCCTCCCCCTCACCACCTTTGCCTCTCCCCACTCCCTAGCCTGCCCCTTAAGCTTGGGCTGCGAGTTCCTTAAGGACTCTCTGGATGCCAACTCCATTTCCACCCTTCCAGCCAGAGATGGCACCTCCACTGCTCTACAGCCTCCGTTTCAGTTTTTTTGTTTTTGTTTTTGTTTATGTTTTTTGTGGCCACACCTCGCGGCTTGCGGGACCTCAGTTCCCTGACCAGGGATCGAACCTGAGCCACAGCAGTGAAAGCCCAGAGTCCCAACCACTAGGCCACCAGGGAACTCCCAACAACCTCAGTTTTGATGTCACCAAGAAAATAGACCAGGAGGCAAGCACTGTAGCCACTGGCAGGTCTCAGGGGGTCTATAGATCAAGCTCCTGTGTCTGGAGGAAGCTTAGTAGGTCCTCTTCTCTCCTGGGTGTTGCCACAGATGACAATGAGAATTATACAGAATAAGGAACCAGTGAGGTGGGTGGAGTGGGAGTGGGTGCTTATCTTGGGGCATTTCTTTTTTCATTAGGTAAGCACTTCTAACCCCTCTGAGTTTCTCCAAATGGGGGCTGGAATCGTCAAATAGATGTCTTGCTATGGGGAGACCTAAAGTCAGCAGACATGTTTCTTAATGCAGTCCTCCAGCTTAAAGAGAGAGAAGTCCTTAGATATCCAGAGTGCTCAGTATGAAGCAGGCAGTCTGGGGTTCTAGAACAGGAGACTTCCCTTGTGGAGAAGAGAATGAAAAACCCTCTGGTGTTCTAGGAGAGACAAGGAATTCTAGTCAATGGGACAGTCCCAAGAGCAAGAGCTCATTCGGTGGAAAATGTCACGCATTTCAAATCGGTGGGAAGAGAATGGATTATTTAACAAATGGTTTGTGGATATATGATTATTTGGGGGGAAAAGTTAGCACCTCATGCCATCTGCCAATGTAAATTCCATAGTTAAATCATAGTAGCCTGATGAGTCAGGTTCTTGGTTGCAAACCACAGAATCTAATTCGAACTAACTGAAGCAGGAAAGGAGTTTGTTGGAAGGCTATTGGGGATCTCACTGTGACCGTGACTATGTTAAAGAACCAGCCTCAGGAAAAGGGTAGGAAGCAGGGGAGGCAGGCACAGTCAGGATCATGCCACAGGACGGGCTTGCTCAGGATGCTGTGACTGCATGGTCCCCTCCAGAGACTTAACTGCTGCTCTTCTGGATGTCTGGCTGCTGAGATCTCCAGGAATAATTGCTTTTCTCCCTTGCAGTGCTGTACCACTCAAGTTCCAAAGTCCAGAGGGAGAGAGAGCATCTGACTGGCAGACCCTGGGCCACATCTCTGCTACCAAGCTGCTGGTGGATAGAGAAAGGGAATATCTGCCTTCGTGTGTCTTGGGATTTGCTTCAAATCATCAGAGTGCTTGAATACTGAGCAACTCAAAATAAAAAATGTCCAAATACAGTTGCTGATGTTTCCTGAGCACTATCAATTTGCTATACATGTTCCCCTTGCCATCTTTGTCTCTCCCCACTCCCTACCCTGCCCCCTAAGCCTGGGATGGGGGTTCCTTAAGGACTCTCTGCATGCCAGTCTCGTTTCCACCCTTCCAGCCAGAGATGGCACCCTCATTGCTCTACAAATTCTTTACATATATTATTTCATTTAATCCTGAAAACCACCCTGTAAGTTGGAAACTATTATTATCCCCACTTTATAGTGGAGGAAGATGAATATGCCCTTGGTCACAGGGCTAGTAAGTAAGGGGTGGAGCTGATTTTGGTCCCAGCTCCATCTGACTCCAGAGCTAATGCTTGCACTTATACACTCTGCTCCAGAGTGGAAAAGAACAGCGAACAATAAGACCATAAGCAACCTAGAAGAAAATAGGGGAATATTCCTCTGGTCCTGAGAATAGGGAAAGTCTTTCTAGACATAAAGGTAAATGAAGAAACAATAAAGGACATGAAAATATAGATTTGGCTATGTAAAAATGTAAAACTTCTATATTTAAAAAATAATAACACCACAAGCAAAATTAGACGGCAAGGAGTATTTACAATATATGACAAAGTTTAAGTATCTTTGATATATAAAGAAGTCTTACAAATCCACATGAAAAAGACAAACATCTCATTAGAAAACTAGGCAAAGGACATGAATTGGCAATTTGCAAAACAAGAAATACTAATGGCCAATAAAGTAGGAAAAATATTCAATATTGCTAAAGAAGTGCAAAGTCAAATACTGAGATATTGACATAGAATTTTTTACCCATCAAGTTCACAAATATATATGTATACATTTAAATTTATTTTAATAATAGTTATTTAAATAATACTCTGTTGGTAAGAGTTTAGGGAAGCATGTTTAAAAAATCAGCTTGATTGAGGGATACTTTAGCTACAATTAATGTCCATTGAAATTGTGCAATTTAATGAGTTTTGGTATATATATCTACCCATAAAACCACGGCCACAATCAAGATACAGAACATATCCATCTTCCCCAAAACTTTGCTTTTAATAGTCCATATCTTCCCCCACCTCTCTCCCCAGGTAACCATGGACCTGCTTTCTGTCACTATAGTTTTGTTTGTATTTTCTAGAATTTCATATAGTGAGATTATACAGTATATAGTATTTTGGCTAGTTTCTCTCACTCAGCATAAATGTTTTTGAGGTTCATCCACGTTGTTACCTGTATTGGAGTTTATTCCTTTGCATTTCTGAGTGGTATTTCACTGTAATAAATATACCATTAAAAAATTATTTACCCGGTGATAGTTATTTGGGTTGTTTCCAGGTTGCACTGACTGGGTTATTGTGAATAAAGCTGGTATGAATATTCTGGTAGGAGTGTAAACTAGTAAAATATTTTAATAGGTCAATTTGGTTCTGTGTGTCAAATATTAAAAATACACCTAGCAAAATTACATGATATACACCTATCAAAATTACATGATGTACAAGGTTTGCTTCAAAATAATCCATTGGCAGGAAGAAATAGGTGAAGGTATAGGTGAAAAAAGATCGGCCATCAGTTGATTATTATTGAAACTAGGAGATGGGTACATGGGGGTCTGTTAAACTATTTTACCTTTGCGTATGTTCCAATCATAACATTTTAATACTCATACCTCTTGATCCAGTTTTTTGTAAAATCACATATGCACAAAAGATGTTCATAATAAATTATATTTATAATAATGGAAAAAGCTAAACAATCTAAATACCCAACAAAAGAGTGGGTAAATAAATTATGGCACATTCATTGAACAGAATACTATGAAGTCTTTAAAAATCATGTTTTCAAAAAATATTTAATGACATTGAAAATTACAATATACATTTTATATAAAAAATGTAGGTTACAGACCAATTATATACAGCATGATTCCACTTTATTTAAAATATATAGTAAAATACAAAGACTGGAATGTTAACGATGGTAAGCTATGTGGTAGGATTACAAATGTTTTTTATGATCTTCACAGTTTCCTGTATTTTTAAAATTTCTACAACGAGCATGTGATACTTTTATAATGTTTTTAATGAAAGAAAAATAGCATTTCATTTTCCTCTGGTCTTTTGCATTCTTTTGAACTCTTTTCCCTTACATTGTCTTATTTTTAACTCTACAAGATCAGTAGAACAGCTTTTTCTACATTCCCACAGACCCAAAGTAATACATTCTCAGAACTAGATGGAACCTCAGAGACTAAGACTGATCCCATTTTTCAGATGAAGAAACTGAAGATCAAAGAAGGGAAGTGACTTGTTTAAGGCCAGCCACACAGAAAATGGGTGTCAGAGCCAAGACTAGAAGTCAAGCCCCCTGAGGCCAACTCTAGGGACTTTTCACTGCCTTCTGGAAGGGATCCCAGTTAAACCCAGCTCCTGACAGGGAGCATGATTAGACATTCTTGAATAGGAGGCCCCAAAGATAAGACACCTGCCCTGACTTCTAATCCTGGCCCTAACCCTGGCTGCAGACTGAACCCAACCCCATTAATCCAGGCCTCAATGGACCCCTCAACTCCACACACAGACCAATCTCCCCAGCCCTGGCCAGAGACTGAATTCAGATCTGTGTTGCACAGGGAGCCTTTTCTCCACCCTCACCCTCCATCATACAAATCCGTATGATGGAAAGGCTGACAGGGGCAGAATATGGGTGAATCGATACAACCTCCTCCCTTCAAGGGTCAAGGGCAGCACTTTCCTATAGGCAGGCAGGCAGGCAGGCAGGCAGGCACCTTTTAACTAGAAAGACAAAGGCAAGTCCAGGGCTCCAACGGAGGATACTCAGAGCCAGCGTTCTAACTTGGGGAGAGTCTGGCTCCTCTTGAGCACATCTCTCCTATCCGTCCATGTGGCTCTCTGGGGCCCTCAGCCTGCTGGATCAGAAGGGTCAGGCCCGGAGGCCTTTCCCGGGGTCCCCGAGTTAGCTGAGGGAAGGGAGCGGCCCAGCGTAGGGCGGTTCTTGAAAGGCCTTTGGGAAACAGGGGCGGGGCGCAGGGGCGGGGAGTGTTGAGAGCTGCTGGAGGGGCGCCAGAAAAGATCGAGGGAAAAGATGCGACCCGTGACGCCTGGTTAAAGGAATTGGAGCTACAGGAAGGAATGGACCATCCTCTCTTCACCTTCATTCCCGGAAGCTCTGTCAGAACTCCGCCGTGCTGGGAACCCCAGCGGAGGGGACTGGGACTCCCTGAGGGATAAGGAGTTCCCCAAAGTTGAAAAGGAATTTCTCTTCCTGCGAGATAATTGGACCAGTGCCTCAGTTCCCCCTATCTGTACAATGGGGCAGCAATAGCCTTCCTGGCCCCGCCTCCTTGGGGAGATAAGTGAAAATGCATAAGAATCGGGTACAACGTTGTTGAAGCATCTCTAGTTTCAGGCTCAGCTGGGAGGGAGGTACACGTCACACTAAGAGAGTTATAATTCATTTTGGTGCCTTTACTGACAGGCACTGGAAGACTGGGCATTTAGCATAGGCCTTTTTAAGGGCTACGACACTGCTCCTCACCCCCCCCCCCTTAAATTTCCAGGGGTGGTATTGGGAGGAAGGGAGGGGGCTCAACCCTTGCCTCTCCATCCTCCCTGGCCCGGCAAGGGAAACCTATTCCAACATCACTGCTCAAAGATTAAGGCGACCCCTCAATGTTCAGCATCTTGCCAAGTGGAAAGAATTCCTTTGGTGGCATAAGGTGGCCCCATCTCTGAGTCTGTGGAACACTGTCGTCCAAAACTTCGCTGTTTGGAGTTCCTGAAATCTGGAAAATGAGCTGTCTTTTTCTAGCTGTAATTGTGTGTGTGTGTGTGTGTGTGTGTGTGTGTGTGTGTGTGTGTGTGTGTTGGGGCGGTTTGTGGGGGAGAGAGGGAGGAGAGGGAGGTGAAGTAGGTAAAGGGGAGGGAAATGGGAAGTAGTATTGCAGGTATTAACCTGCCCAATAGATTTTGTTTCCCCTCCCACAAATGCTTAGGAAAAAAAAAAAAAAAAAAGACCCGCAAAGCCAGAGAGTAGCTTCAGGGTGAATCTTCTGTGGTTTAAGGCTTTTCAGACCCCAGTTAGCCCTCTGCCCACCTGAGCAAATGAAAGACAAGGATGAAAAAGTAAAAAGAAGAGATCAAGGTAAACATGTGAATCTCCTTTTTACCTCATGATCTTCATAGAAAAGATGCCAGTGGCAGCAAAGCTACAAACCCAGGTGACAACATGGAGGAAGCAAGGACCATGGGAAGAAAAAGGAAGCTGACCACGTGTCTTTCTTGAAAAACTTTCCTTTATTTCTCTATAGCCAAAACTGTGAGCTCAAGGGGCTTACAGTGTGGGCAAGGAAACAGATTATAAGAAACTAGAGAACAAGGCAAGAGAGCAGAGCATCAAGATTCAGGTTAAAAAAAAAAATCAGACAGGATGAAAAAGTTGAGAGGTGGTCAGAATCAGGGAAGGCTTCTGGGAGGAGGTGAGTCTTGAACCTTGACTTGGGAAATTCAGGTATGGAAAGAGGTGGGGAGGATATCAGACTAGAGGGACACCACGAATCTGAATCCCCGTGCGGTGGGGGGTGGTGCAAAAGAACAAAGGCTGCAGAGAGCAAGGTTTTTTCAGGGAGGCAGCATGGCTGAAGAGGAGGGTGCGTGTTGCAAGGTCATTGTGCAGATCTGAAGAGAATGTACTGTACTGGGGGGATCAAGGAAAGAGACATTGTTTCCCTTTTGAGAACGCTGGGATCAGGGAAAGAGACTTTGTTTCCCTTTTGAGAACACTGGCCCCAGGCGATCTGGGAGAGGCTTCCACAATTCCCTCAACCCGTGGGACACACACACACACACACACACACACTGCTCAGCCCTCTGCCCCCTCGTACCCCCTCTTCCTTCCATGCTTACAGGGCTAAGGGGTGATTTATAAGATGAGAATATTGACCCCACAAAGATCAGTGTAATTATTTTACAATCCTACTGTGAACACGCAGGTTGCTGTGTGGGTGTGCATGCATCTGTGCGTGCACGTGTGTATGCATGCTACCGTGCAAGGACACACACAAAGCGTGTCTTGCATTTTGTCAAACTGAAGCAGAGCAGGTGGCAGCCTGCTTGGCACTCTTCGAGGCAGGCTGCGCAGCATAGCAGAAGGGCACAGGACTTGGATTTGAATCTCAGCTCTGCCACTGTCCATCTGGGGGACCTAGGTAAGTCCCTTCACCTCTCTGAGTCTTGTTTTCTCATCTGCAAAATCAGGATAACAGAACCTACCCCAATAAGGTGAAGGTGAAATGAGATCAACTGGAAAACACCTGGCTCATAATAGATACTCAAGCATGGGCAACTTTTTATATTAATTACCCACTCCCCCAGCCCACATCACCCCCAGGAACCTGCTCTGCAAGCCTGAATTCCCACCGTTTCCCACCAAGCCTCAGCTCCTTTGTTGAAAGAGCTGTTCAAGGCAGTGCTAGGCACTGTTTGTGTGGGATGCCGGATACAAACATGAAGCAGAAACAAATGTGGCAAAATCTTGATAATTGTGGAATCTAGGTGATGGGGGTGCATTGTACTATCTAGTCCTTTGTGTGGGTTTGAAACCCAAAGCATAAAGTGAAGCAGAAGCCCTCCTCAGCTACAAAAAGGTTACATCTATCCCATAGGAGAGCAGCAAGCCAGCAACTAATTTTTATGCCAGGCAGAATGTGCAAGGAGGCCCTCAAAGAGGGACTACTGAGTGCTGTAAACCCAGGCGGGTGGGCGGGAAGATGACTTCACCTGGGGCACTGTGGGCAGCTTCCCAGAGGCAGGGGCAGTTCAGCTGGTCCTTTGAACAAGAGACTTTGATTTGCAGAGAACAGGGTTGGGGGCCTGGTTACAGTGGTCCAGGCTCAGAGAACAGTTGCCAACTGCATAGACTCTAGCACAGACCTGACTGGTGTGCTTTGAGAACTGCAGTCCAGTTGGGTGTGGCTGGAGGGAGAACACATTAACCCTTGAGTGCTCAATAAACGGTTGTGGAGAAGGCTGAATTGATCAGGTTAATCTGTTCTTTGCTAGTGAAGGGCAGAGCCAGGAGGGGGCCTATTTCAGGGCTCAGCTGGGAGATGTGGATGAAGGAGCATGGAGCTTGAGGACTGAACTGGTTCCTGGGGTGTGGGGTTACTCCGGGTGTAGAACTGGAGAGGAGAGGGTGAGTGCCTGGAGGAGGGGTGTTGGCTGGGTCTGCTCAGGGCCCAGAATACAAGGCAGAATTTTCAAGGAGGCAAAACAGAGCAGCGTCACGGACAACGAAGGGTAAAAGTTCTCTCCTGCCCATGCCACCTCAGCCTGTTGAAGGCCCAGAAATCCCCTGCCATCTGTTTGCATTCTTTTCTAGGCACCTTGAGGATTTTTTTCCCCAAGTTAAAGAGGCTCCTATGCAACCACAAGACCTGGGGAGGGGGTGGCATGTTAAGCCAGTACTAGCTTAACTCCTTACCTGTGCAGAGAGAATTTTCTAAACCAGTACTTACCAACCTTCCAGACTGAGAGCAAGACTCTCTTGAAACAGGAAGGGACAAAGGGAGAGGGGGTATCAGTGGAGCTGGCAAGTGAAGAGGGACACTCCATTTGGCTGAGGACAGACCTCCTTGGCAGGTGACAGGGAGGAGAGCGGGCTTCAAAAGGAGAGGGTGGGTCAAGAAGAAAGGCCAACAACTTTGTCTAGGTCACAGTTATTTCTCCTGAGCGTCCTGTGGGCCCCTCCCTGCCCCCTTCCTCCTCACTTTGGCCCCCCTCAGTACTGTGGTCCCCACCTGTCTTCACACACAACAGGAAGAAGGCAACTGAGAACAGCCCAGCATACTCTCTATAGGATGGGTCTGGTTAGCTGGGGAAGGATGCCCAGGCCACTACCAGGCTGGTCTCCACCTGGGAGAGCCAGCTTAACTCAGGCTTCTTAGGCAGGTGCCAGGACAGAAGGCCCTAGAATCCAGCAACCCTGGAACAGGACAGTGATCCTTACGGGCTAGAGCTAATCCCGGGTTAAAGGTATGGCCTTAAGAAGTTGGAATTAAGCAACCAACAGCATCCCTTTGCCAGCTATATTTGGGAGGTTCTGGGGACACCAGGGGTCCATGTTCACCTTTTATGGCTAATATCTAGCAACCAAAAGTCATTTATTTTTCATCTTCATTGCTGCCATTTTTGGAGTGTATACCATGTGCTAGGTACTTTATTATTATCAGTAATAGCTAAAAGGCGTGGAACACTTACAGCGTGGCAGGCTCAGAACTTGACTTGTATTATCTCAGTTCATCCCCACAACAGCCCTGTGATGGAGGTACTGTGCTGGTCCCCATTTTACAGAATGGA
Organism: Balaenoptera physalus; assembly: GCF_965194825.1. Lineage (NCBI taxonomy): Eukaryota > Metazoa > Chordata > Mammalia > Artiodactyla > Balaenopteridae > Balaenoptera > Balaenoptera physalus. The sequence continues at coordinate 113,475,930 of NC_138903.1, read as the reverse complement.
AAACAGAAGTTCAGAGAAATGAAACAACTTGACTCATTGAAGGCCACATAGCGAACAACTGGTAGAGGTAGGATTCAAACTCAGGTCTCATCGGCTCCAAAACCCACATACTATGTGCTTCAGCAGCCCGCTCCACAATCTCCAGCATGCTTTGCTGCCTTGCTCCTAACTAGCGATGCCTTCTCCCTATTAGTAGATTAGTCATGTGTTGACACTTCTAGTCTCAGTCTAATGGCTTGTTTATTTAACTGATGGATGCTGCTCCCCATTTGAGGCCATTAGCATTTAAACAAAACAAAACAAAACAAAACTGTTGAGCCTGGCATAGTGACACTGTGTTTACTGTTTTTCTCCCAGTGTTAATTGTATTTTCCAAATATGTATTTTGATGTGCTAACGGTCCCTAAAGAGAACGTCGGAACAGCTTAGTAATCTCCTCATGTAGCTCCAGCCCCACTCGCCTTAATCTCCTTAGTGAGGGGGACAAATGGCTCGGGGACCAGCCTTGGCTAGGTTGGGGAAGAGGGATGGTGACTGTCCCATTCTGAATAATTAGGGGGCAGAGAGACTGGGGCTGGGCTAGCAACTCTGTCCTTGGAGGCTAAGCCCTGGAGCATCCCCCCTCCACACTTGGGGAGGGAATTTCGTATTTCTTTCCAGGACAATAAGAACATCTGTGCCAAGGCAGAGGAGGAGGCCGGGCGCTCCGAGGCATCTCTGCCCGAGTCTCTTGACACTGTCCGATTGTTACTGTTTCAGTTTCTGCTTGGATCACTGACCGTGTCCATTTAGAGCAGGCTGACTTGGGTAAAGACAGTGTAGGGCTGAGGAAGGACAGAGAGGACCTGTCCGACTGGGGGTGGGGGTGTGAGTTGGGCAGGGAGCTGGACTGACTCTAAAGTGACCAGGTTACAAATAAACCGCTGCAAAGTACAGTATCAATCTTGCATCCATAAATGGGAGGAAGGAGCACTTCCACTGTCCCTCTTTCCCTGGGGTTGACTGCTGTTGATCGGGTCCAGTTTGTTTGTAGCCTCCTTACTCTGACACAGTGGGGTTCAGCTTGACCTTGGGGTAAGTGGATGAGGAGCTTCAGGTTTGATCCTTATATGGGACAGTTTGCTTTACAGGGAGAAAAAAACTGGCTACTTCCTTCCTCCCAGCTCCAGTTGCAAACTGATGGGAGTTAAAGTGGGGAGTTTATGGCTCCCTGCAAACCCATTCCCAGTACTGGAAAGTCACATCACCCAGTGTGTTCTGATGAGTGCAGCCGGATCTGGCCCTATGAAGTCGGCCTGGGACTGGGAATGAACTAAGGCAGCTCCTTATTTTCTTCCTTACTCAGGACATCCAGCTCTGGAACTGGGAGTTCTGAGGACCAGGAGGAGGTAGGCATCTGCCTCCTGCATAATTAGCTACATCAGACTCAAAAAACATTGACGGCCCATCCCTTTGGGCATCATGCTGTGCCTGGCACGAGCTAGTAATCCCGACCCGGTCCTGGCCCTCCCGAGTTTACAACCTTAAGTCACACGATAATGACACAGATCCCAAAGGCGGGCAGTTAACAAATAAATCCACTTGTCCGCCAATCACAAGGGATCCATTGAGGGAGCCACAGAGACAAACAGGGCCCCCTTCAAAGAGCTTCCAGTCTGGTGGGTAAATAGGTAAGACTGAGTGAGGGCTTGGGGGAAGAGGTTCAGGCGAGGAAACGCGGTCAATTTGGGCATCACCGAACAGACTTTGTTTTTAAAAAAAGTGCCCATTGACCTGTGGCTGGGTTTTCTGTTCACTTGAGCCGCGCCTGCCACCCCGGATTGAGGTTTAATTCCAGTCCTCCACGGGCGTGGGGTGGATACAAAGGGCCAGAGGCAACGTAGCTCTGCGCCCTGGAGGTGGGCAGCCCGGGACTGGGAGGCGGGGGCCGAGGCGATCCGCGTGGGATCGCCCTTTCTCCTTGGGTGGCCGGGGCGTGTCACTGGCCCTCACCTCTCTGGGCCTCACGGTCCGCAGCTCAGGTTCCTCAGGGTATTTTCGGGACAGTCCCCCTCCCACCCCATCCCGCTAGCCGCTAGTCCCTGCTACGCACTGCGCGCTGGTGGCACAGGTTTGGGGCGGGAGCCTGGAGGAAGCTCTGGGTAAAGTCATCCCGTGCGGTAGGGTCGCAGCATGTCCCCAGGGCGCGCCGGCCAGGCCCGGGTTGCGGGAGGCGCCGTGGCCCGCCCGTCCCCCAATCACTTCCGACGGGCGCCTGAGTCCCGGGCGGCCGCCGAGGGCCAGGCTGGGGGAGGGGGCGACCCGGCCCGGGTTCGCGCTCCCGGGCCGTGCGCCCGCCCACGAGGTGCCGGTGGCCGGGGGACGCCGAGGCTCCCCCGAGGGCAGGCTGCGCGCCTCGCGGGGCCAGGCCGCCGCAGGGCCTGAGCGGGCGAGCGGGCGAGGCGGGTGGGAGTGCGTGTGTGTCTGTGCGGGGGTACTGCGCGGGAGAGCGAGCCGCCGACCCGGGAAGGGTGGGTCGGGGAGCAGCGGCGGCGGCTGCGGCGGCGGCGGCGGGAGGAGCGAGCCGGGAACCAGGGAGGTCGGCCGGGCTGGCGGGCCCGGAGCCGCGGGGGGGGAGGGCGGAGCGCCGAGGGCGGAGATGGGGCCGCGGGAGGGAGGGGGCCAGCGGGGCGCGGCCAGGGGGCGGGGCGCCAGGACCTGGGGAAGATAAGAGCGTGCTCGCGGGGAGCGAGGGCGGGAGTGAGGGAGGGGCGGGGGACTTAGAGACCAAAGAGGAGACAAAAGGACGGGGTGGGTGGGAGGGGCGTAGACAAGCGGGGGTAGGGGAGGGGCGCTGGGGGACGCCTCGGAGGGAGGGGTATGTGTGTACGGCGTGGGGGGGCTGGTGTGGGAGGGACTTAGAGAGGGACGTGAAGGGACAACATAAGAAGGGAGCGCGGGGGTACGGAGAAAGGGGGGTGGGCCGGGAGTGCTCCACCACGCTGGCCACGAAGGGGAGGGGAAGCCGCGAAGGGGAGGCCGCTGGGAGGAAGGGCCACACACAGGGAGGGGGATCCTGGGGATGGACAGTCCGCGAGGAAGGCGGGCCGGGGCTTCGGCGGGCTCGGGAGGGGAAGGGTGAGCAGACGCGGGGAGAGGGAGTACTGCAAGAACCCGAGGGTGGAGGTGGATGGGCGTGTGTGGAGCGCTGAGGGCAGGGATTTAACGCTGCCGTTCGGGATGACCGAAAGACCACGGTGGGGGCCGCACAGACGGGACGGGGCTACCAAGGCAGGACGAAGACTGCCCAGGGGAAAGTGGGACCTACGAGGGCTGCAGAAGGGTGGCGGGGGCGGCCTCGGGCTCGGCAGGAAGGCGCCACCACCGCCCTCTGCCCGTCCCCAGCGTGCCCCGCCCCGTCCGGGGGCCCTAAGGGCAGGGGCCTGGGCCGAGGGGGAGCCGAGCCAGGGCGGTACCATTCGGAACAGAGAGGGGGGCTGGGGGGGAAGGGAGGAGCCAGGGGTCAGAACCCTGTTGGGGGCGGGGGGGCCACACCCTGGGAAAAAGGCTTGGGCACATCCAGAATGGACCAATCAGCGAGCAAGGCCAGGGTGGCGTCAAGGGGCAGCTCCGGCCAATGGGAAGGGAGAACACTTCGGAGGTTCGGAGGAAGAAAAGAAAAAAAAAAAGCCCCACGAAACAACAATCGAATCCGTTTGGGGGCTTGGAAGGCTGGGAGTGGGCGCCGTTTATAGCACGTTCCAGCGCCTGCCCTCCCCTTTGAAGGATGGGGTCGTTTGCATCACTCCTGGGCCGCGGGGAGCACACGGAGCTGAAGAGGGTCCCGAGAAAGTAGACGGGGATTGGCCGTTTACAGGGGGCACTTGATTGGGTGCTTCGATTTGGGGGGGGGGGTGGGACGGAGGTGGCAGCTTTGTGCTCAAAAGAGTGAAAGAGAAGGTTATGGTCTCTTCAAGGGAGGCAGGAGTGGGCAGAGGTCCACCATTCCCCCTCACTGGCTACTGACTTAAAGTGACAACCAGCAAGTGGATCGCGGATAATCTCAAACCAATGGATAACTTAAAAATACCCCTTGAGCTCTGAACACTATCAACATATTCAGTTCCCTTCCCAGCACAGGGCAGGTTCTTGAGAGGATGAGCAATGGTAGTCCGGGCCGACAGCTGCCACTGGGAATTTTATAGACATTTATGGCGTGGCTTTTGGCTTCGGAGTTAGTCTGGGGTCCCACTGCATAGTCACTAACTGAAATCTTAAGCCTCTAAAATAAAGGCATTGGGACTAGTTACCTTTGAGGTGGAAACACTTGGGAACTGATCTGGAGAGTGATGGACTCAGAAAAGAGGGCCATATTGGTGGGGGGCATTGCAAAAGAATATTCGTGGAGTGGCAGAACTTTTGGCCCAGGGATTCCAAATGTCTGCAAAGCTCCTGAAACTGTATGTAAAATGGTGTAGGCGTTTGTGCATTTTTCTGGGGAGGGTTCATAACTTCAAATTCTCAGAGGGTTCTGTGACACACAAAAATTAACCCCCATCTTGGTCTAAAAAGGCTGGGGGGACCCATCTCCAAGGCAGGAGGTGAAGTGCAGTAGTGGCTATGTCCTTTCGGAATCAATGGAGGGGTTTCTCCAATTCCTTGTGAGGAATCTTGGCTGCAGGGGCCCTTTCGATACATATTGTCATCCAGAGAAAGGCAGGTTCCTCAGAGCCGAGAAGCTGACGTAAACTGCCATGTAGCAAAGTAATGCTTGAATAAACTATAAACAATGGTGAGGAGTTGGCCCTGCATTAGGAAGTAAAGGGAATAGAGCTTTACTTCTGAAAGCTCATCTACCTCATCTGTAAAGTAAGGGTAAAAGTGCTAACTACTCTAGACAGCAACCTGTGTAAGCCGGGAGGCTCACACATGAAAAGAAAACCATAGTGGTTAGACTTAAAGCTGAACCCAGCTTCAGCACCATCCTAGGACCAGCCCCGAGCAGAATCCAATTGAATGATTTGTGCATACTGCTGCTAGGTTCAGAGGTTAAGAATATACAGTATTTAATTACTATCCCTGACTCTTTAAACTGGTTGTTTATGGTTATATCCGATGTGATGGATTTAAGGTCGTAGGCTAGGGTAACTTCCCTCCAGTCCAATTTAGGACAACATAGTCCTTGGTAAGAAAATACGGTCCCCTGACAAGTGCGACTGGAGAAATGCAATGGGGAGCATCCAAAGGTGTCTTGTCTGACTTGAAGGAAATGGGAAACAACACAGAACACACTCCAGTTAAATAGATTTAAAAAACGCCTTTATTTCTAAAATGTGGCTTAACTACACCCGCGGTGTGCTAAGCCAGTTTTGGAACTGATCCTGCAGCTCGGAGTAAAACCGGGCCAATGGGGGAGCAGTCAGGGCTCCCAGTTCCGGGCACCAAGGTGTCACTACTCCAGCAACTCAGTCTACAGAGTTTTTCTTCAGCTGTTTTTTGTGACGTATGGAGAGTCGTTTTGGATTTCTCTGTACGACAGAGAGGTCCGACCTTGAGGAAGACCGGTAGCCCACATCCTCTGCTTTTATAGGCTTAATGATATGGCCTGGCTTGGTGACAACCTTGGGCATAGTCAGCTTTTGGAAGGCCCTCTGGGTGTTCCATGTAGATCCTATAGGGGTCTGAATGGTCCTTTCAAATTGCTGATGGTGTGTGAATGGATATGGAAGCATCCGCACCTAGAAAGGAAGGCAGAGAGACGTGGCGTGAGCCAGGCCTGTAAACTCTAATGGCACCTGGTCAGGTAGTTTTAGCACATAGGCCACAGTTCTACACAATGGCTGCAGTGAGTGAAGCTTCTGAGAGGCTAAGGTATCCCCATGCCCCCATCCAACCTTAGGAGTGCCAATCTGCTTGATGGCATATGGGAGTAGAGGGGCCTAATTTGGATTAGAACCTCCCTTCCCCCAGGCTTACACAACAATCTAGGGATTGAAAAACCATCCGAACAAGGCCCCTGCAGCTATAGGAACACTACAGGAGCTGCGGGTTGCTGGCCCCCAGTGGGTCTCCCTATACAACATTGTGACTGCAAGACACATCTGAGTATTGGTGTATCTCTGTGACTCTCCTACCTTCTTCATGCTCTTAATCCCTTCCTTTCCTCCCCCTGATTCACAGGATTGATGTTTTACGGAACCCAAAGATTTATTCCTGAATCCTGAACTCTACCAGGCTATTACACTTAGCTTCATGCTCTTCCCAAGTCTCATTTCCTTGCCCAGGATTCTTCTCCACTCCACCAAAGCGCTACCTTCAGACATATAAATAATCTTTAAACACCTCCCCGATGGCCAAAGAGGAGCAAAAAGACGTAAGCAGAAAAACGGGTAAGTTACAATCAGTAGTCTCTAGAGATACTCAATGGAACACTCAAGAGAAGCTGAGTACCGCCGGGCAGTCCTGGTGGTGGTGAAGGACACAGATTCTTTAGGTTAAGGGAGGGTCTTAGTGGGGTTGATAGCTAGATCTGTGCATGTCACCCAGAGCAAAAGAACAGAAAAAAACACCTGCACAAAATATTCAGTCTTGGGAGGTTTTTCCCCCTTTGGCTCAAAGTGCTTTATTCTATTGCATGCTGGGACCTGAAGTGTATATAGCTTATTAAAAAGATGAGGAAAATCAAGGGAGCTTCTTGGAAAGTTATTTGTCAATTTACTGTGACTGTATTAAAAAACAAATAGTTAAGATTCCTGGAAGGGAAGGGTGATCTTTATTGAGGTCTGTACTCTGCCCTTCACCTAGAATCCGGGCCCGGTGAAGCACCCCTTTTCTCTCCCTCTTATCCCATAACTGCTTGTTCATTGCCTATTTTTCTGGTTATATATCCTCAATTGGGATTACAATTCAATTTATGCAGCAAAATAAGATCAACAGAGTATTACTGAAACGATATTTTCTCCTCTCTTCTGTACCTATTAAATAGCCCTCCCCCACTTCAGAAGGAAAAATACAACTCATTTCAATATTAAACCGGCTGGGGACAGATCACAGGGCCACAGACTTTCAGAACTGAAGGGAACATAAAGGTCACCGAGTCCAATCTCATTCCCAAGTCCCTTTTACACATGCTCACAACCCCAGAGCAACCCCTTCTCTCTTTCGACCGGCAGAAAGTTTTTCCTTGAACTCTGCCTTTCCTCTAACTTCTACTTTATGTGACTTCCACACGACAGCCTTCAATATACTTGAAGACCATGATCATGCTCAAATCTGCTCCTCTCTTGGGTAAACATCCCTAGCTCATTATCACATGACACAATTTTAAACCTTTTCACTGTCCTGAACAAGTACCGGTTGGTCCTCATTTTTCTTAAGATGCAGCTTAAACCTATAGCCTCTGAACATTACCTGGACTATAGACACAAGCCTGCAGAACAGCAATTCTTAGTTTGGTGAGGCCCATTTGCATCAGCATTATCTGGGGGTACTAGCTGAAAATGCAGATTTGGGGGCCTCACCATTGCTGCAAAGATTATCCTTTAAGTTTTAACTTTCCCAGCCAGTAATTAAAACAGCAGAGTCAATTTGGAATTATTCATCTCAGAGCCAGTGAAAACAAAAATAGATCCGATTCTGTGGCCAAGATAACACATCCCTCTTGACCACAGGGCACCAGAACACTCCTCCCAAGCAGGAGAGCCAGGCAGCAAAGAGGACGCTGCTAAAGAGCTCTCTATCCCTCACCTGATGAGCCGCTGCATGGATGTTCCGCTTCTCACTGAGAATCACATTTGGCAAATTCTCGTCTTTCCTTGGAGGACCCTCAGGGGCTTTAATGAGAAACCTGGAAAGCAGAACAGCAGGACGTCTGACTAAGAGCATTAAGGACTTAGTCAAAAGGGCAGAGAGGACGCATGAAGGTGAAGTGGGAGAACCTGGTGCCCTTCTGACAGGCTTTCTCCCCTGTTCTTACCGGCGTCTCTTCTTGGCACTGGGCTTCAGGCCCACACCACCCCACTCGCCCCAGCCAGGCAGAGTCAGGTCCACGTCTTTCGGCTTACTGGCCGCCACAGCTTCCCTCTTCTCTTTCAAGAAGTCTCTGATGACATCATCCCCAGCAAAAGCTTCCTTTATCATCTGCCTTTGATCTCTCTCTTCTTCATCTTCCTGGGAAGAAACGAACAACAGCTACAGCTTGCCTCCTGAGCCGAGGTTCGTGGCAAGACCGCTCGACTGCTGGGTTGTGACATTTTAGCGCCCCCTAGGGGGAAGTGCAGAACAATGATGGTCTTGCACTACAAACCCATCGGCAGCCAAGCAAGCTCCAATCTTCTCTCTAATCCCTAGCTCATTATCATATGACACAATTTTAAACTTTCAATAAAGAAACTGCAGGGTAGAGGAAGGAACGGCCTGTGTTAGGAGGGGGAGCTCCAAGTGGGCCTGGCCAGAATGTGGGAGTCCTCCAGCTTATATCTCTGAAAAGACAGGCACCAGGGCTCCTCACTTGAGCAGTTTCAGTGACTTAATCGGGGAGCCCCCCGGATCATTCGAGATCCCACTGAGTAGAGCAAAACATTGTCAACAGCTCACTGACTCACCTTTGAGTTGTCCTGCCTGGCATCTGGTCAGAGCTTTGAGTGACTCCCTCTTTCCTCTGAGGGCTTTAGAGTCACCCCAGGAAGGATTCGGTGGCTCAGAATTTAAGGTGAGGGAGTCTCAGCGGCACTCACAAATTTCCATCTACTCAACTGTCACTGGGACCAGCTGGGCCCATACTATTCCAGACCTCTTAACTGCCGCCATGTGCCCCCAGCACAAAACTTCACTGATTCTATTCCTCGCGCAGGAAGGACACTTTCCACACCAGCTCTGATCTCCCGCAATGGCCCACGACCCTGGCTCTGCTCACCAACTCCTCTGTCGTGGGAACTGCCAAGGACTTCATGGAAGGAGATTTTGTGGTCAGGAGGTTCTGGAGATCAATCATTTGCTCCTTCCTTTTCTTCTCCTTGGGGACACCAAGATGATTACTTGGGTTCCTCTCCCACTGCTGCCCTTCTACCGCAGCTCTGGGAAGCTCCTTGTTTTGAAAACATCCTTCTTTGCCCAGCTCCTCCAGTTCGTCCAGAGTCCGTGCTCTCTCCGGCCTCTGCAGCAACAGAGGCTCCTCTTCCTCCCCGGCAGGTTCCTCTCTCTGGACCGCCAGGACTGTCCTCGTTGAATTCAATTCTTGCTTCCTGGACTGATGGTTCTCCCTGTTGAGTTTCTGAGACAGTGCCCTCAATTCAGACAGCACCCCCTGGCTGCTAGGATCTGGGGGAAGAAATGAAAGCTGTCAGAAAAGTAGGGTGGGAGCTGCCTTGTCAACAAGCGTCTACTGACCTCTCACTGGGCGCTGGGCACCATAGGAGACATGCTAACGAGGACAAATGGGTAAGAGAAGATGCCATTCGCTGGATCTCCCGGCGAGTTCACTAATCATTACCTGTCAAGTCGCGGACAATGGAGTTTAGGAGTTAAAAGCAGAATGTTGGGAAGCAGATGTCCGGGTCCTATTCCCAGCTTTGCCAATGACTCACTGTATAACTGGAGCTGTGGCTTAATTTCCCGTAGAGTAAACTGTGCTTGGGAAGATCGCCCCAAATTCCAAATTTGTATTAAAAGAGCTGTTTTAGCAAGTGGCCTCTAAATTCAACTTCATTGTCATTTATTATTTGTAATTGCTAAAAAATTGTGATTTCCAATTTGTAATTTACACTGTAATTTCCTACTTGTAAAAACTGTAGCCAGCATTGTTTTATCTTAAAGCAGCATTTCACAATCTTCTGTGGCAGAGTCAAGTAGCTCGCACCTTCCCGCCACGAGCATCATCTGAGCAAATACTGCTAGTCTCTGAGAGCCCCGAGGGAAACACAGCCGTGACATGCTTCTAAACTGTCCTTTGCGTTGACTCAAGTTGCCTCCATTCCCAAGTTCATCCTGCTCTCTAGCCCTGGCTTGAAGCCACTGGAAGAAGCTACTTAGATCTGGCCTGAGGACATGCATGTTTATTTTCAAGGACCAACTTTCCTTGCTCATTTTGTTTGCGGTCCATGCCTTCCCACTATTTTAGGATACTATTTCCCCAAAGGTTTGGGATCATTCTATTTATCATCCAAGGAAATCCAAATCCACCTTTCATTCCACAACCAACTGTTCTACACATTTCACTAGATGGGCAGCTTTTGAGGGGGCTTGGGAGGAACCATCTCGGCCTGAGGCGCTGCTTTCTACAATCCTCTCGGAAGCAAATGCTTGCAATTATTAATCCCAGAAGTCTTTAGCTGAAAACCCTAAGTAAAGGTCCTCCAATACATTCTAAGTGACAGCTCTAAAAAAAAACTTTTTTTTTTTTGGCCACTGAAAAAGATTCTTGCTGTCGTGTAAATGCATTCATTATTCCTCTAGGAAATATAATCGGACCCAAGAATCTGTCCAGATTCAGGTGATTTCTGAAGGCAGTTAGTTTCCTAAGCAGGCTTTATAACGCCCTGCTTTGTCCCCAGAATGGGAACTCTGACCTGCCTCAAGGGTGCTAAGGCTGCTAATTAATATATAACATGCAAATCGAGTCTGAGCATGGCGTAACAATTCTAATTTACCCGGTACCTTGTGGAGTCATTCATTCCTATCAAGAAAATCACACCCCATATCAACATATCAACCAGCATTACGGACAGAAAACTGCAGTGATGATTTGAAGACATTTCATAATGTCTCAAAATACACCTCTGTGTCTGTGGGTGTGAACGACTTTCCGATTTGCCAGCCCACCACATGCATTTCTCGCTGGCTTGTGGGTACCAGTGATGTTAACTCCTGCCCTTCCTTCAAGGATGGTGTACTTCTGTCTTTCTGAAGACTGGACACACACTCTGGAGCCATGCAGATGCCTGCTTATTAAATGCCTTTGAAGGAAAATGGTCATTACAAACCTATTTTCTCTTCAGGGACCCAGGGCACTCTCTTGAAAGTACCTGGAGCCTAATCACTGTGTGACACAGGTGGGTGGACCCAGTTTTCCTCTAAGTCGGTCAAGAGCACCAGCACTAGGCACTGCTCACCTTTTGTTTCTTGACTGCCCACCGGCTTGGCGATCTGCTTGAGCCCAGACTTTTGTCTAAGTGATCGCCTTTCCTCAAATTCTTTCAAAAGAATTTCTTCCGCCACCACTGGTCCTTCTTCCTCACTTTCAGGAGCCTCCTGGGCTGCAGGCTCGGCAAGTTCTTCAGGGTCCCCCTGGACCTCAGCCTCTTTTGTGTCACTGGAGTGATTCCTGAACATCCAGGGGTTCGGTCCGCTTGCCTTCACCTGCACCTCATTCACCACGTCAGGGACAAAGGGTTCACCCTCTTCCTCCGCAACTCCCTCCTCTTCCGCACTCTCGGAGGCCACCTGGATCTTCTGCATCAGCTCTTTGTTCCTGGCCAATTGTTCCTGCATAGCCTGGCGAGCCTGGAGGAGAGGGTCACGGCACGAGCACCTTGTCATTAGTGACCACAGTCACACCTTTCCCGGTCCATTTCTTAGAGCTGCCTCCTCTCAATTTGACTTAAGTATTTCTTACTGGCACCTACTGTTCAAACTGCACATACACCACTGTGTTAACAGTTATGGAATAAAACGGAAGACAAATTCTTTGTCCTCAAGAAATTAACATGTGAAACAAGGTTTGAAAAAAAAAAACCAAAAAAACCCCCACAACTCCTCTCCCCTTTAACTGGACTTGCCTTCAATGCTGTTTCCCTTTCATCTCTCCCTTTCCACCTTGTTCCTGGTCATTTTCCTCTCTGCCTTAGAGATTTTCTGATGCCTTTTTAGATTCCTGGTTTTCCAAGCATCCTCATGGCTCTTTCCCAACTCTGCTTCTGCTAGCATCCTTATGGATTTTCCTTTCTTTCCTCCAATTCCATCTCTTCTCTCACCCTGATGGTCTCTTACCTCCAGGTCATATTTGGCCATAATTGCCTTTGACTTTGCCCATTTCCCACTGTTCTGGTGCTTAAGGCTCATTCGCTCCTGGAAAGAAAGGGCAGAGTGAGATCCTTATTGCTTTCCGGGGAAAGCTGGTTCAAGGGTTGGGGGCCAGAGGCAGCCTCACCATCATTCTGGCCTTTTCGAGTTTTTCCAGTTCTTCCAATGCTGCAGCAGGATTGACCTTCCGCAGCTTCTCGAACTCTTTTAGGGCTTGCTTGGCCTTTCCTTTCTTCAGAAGTTTGTGATACCTATAGGATGAGAGAGGTGCGGGGGAAGAGATTTAGCTGAACCACTGGTGCCGCACACGAGTGCCCCGCCACACAAGGGGTTTCCCTATGTGGGGGAATGGAACAGACATCACAGAGCTAGCTGACTGCACGGAGCTGGCTCGAGACCTGCGAGGCCCTGCGGGACTCAGTCCCTGCAGACCCCAGGGGCAGACCTCTGCAGAGCAAAGAGTCCCCTCTGCTTCTAGAATGCAAGGGAAGAGCAGAATAGGATCTAAAGAGGCAAAAAGGCAGGAAGGAAGCCCTTACTGGCCTCCACAGCTGTAGAACTCAAGAGCTCATTCGGCAGAACCACTCTGTGATGCCCTGGAAGGGAGAGAAAGTAACTGAACAGTCCTCTTTTTAGCAAAACCAAGATGGAAAGCCAAAGCCACAGGAGCAGGTACTACTGAAGGAGGCAAAACTCTCTGAGGTTGGTTTGAGAGAGAAAGAGGCTAGTCACTACTCTTTGGGACCTCTCCTACATGACCCCAGCCGCCATGGGCAAGGTTCTCTCCTAAGGACTTGTGATTCTTCGTCACTTTCTTCCATGGAACCCAAGGCCGGTACACAGGGGCCTCCTTACTTTTTGCTTTTGATTTTCTTCTCTCTTCGAGCCCTGGCCTCATAGTAGGACTGCAGGGCCCGGGCCCTTTGAAGCTCTGCTCGGCGCATCTTCACCTGTAACGAATGACATTTACAGTGACCCCTGGGCTTGATGGCAAATGCTGGGAGAAACAGAGCATGCCTGGGTGGATCAAAGGGCCTAGCACACTTACCTCTTCCAGGCTCATGGCTTTGAGAGAAGCCTTTTCCATGGGAGTCAGTAAAGGGTCTGTCACTGGCTGCTTGTTCTTATGGAGGAGATTAAAAATCTCCTGCTCCAGGGGAGTTCTTGCCTTAAGGAGGTAACAGAACACTCTAAGTCTTAAATCATGCTCCTAGAGTCTCCCTCTTTACAATCCTATGGCCATCTACTCTATGACACTATAATTGGAATCACGAACTGGATAGGATTGACTGTTACAGCAAGAGAAGGGGGTTCCAGGCTCGCTGTTCAGCTGTGTAGATAAAGCCTTAACTTTTCTTCTGATTTAAGACAACTTCAGCAAGGGGACTCTGAGGCTACTCTCTAATATTACCGGGGTGGGGGGGGATCACTCTGTGTTCAGATTACCAATATATGTAAAACAATACCATTCTCTTAAGAATCAAAGCAGGATGCCCTTAAGGTCAATGCTGGCAGGACAGAGGAACAGCAGTACCAAATTGTCAGTCTTAAGAGTTGCAAAACAAAACGGTCCCTGTATTGTTATGTATATTTGAAGCACAATACTCTTAACATAAAGTTAGGGACCTCAGATCCATATCAGCCTCCTTTTAAGAATATTTCTAGAGAAAAGGGGAGGTTAGGTCTTAAGATGAGCACAAAAAAATAAACTGCCTTTAATAATAAGACCTTCAGGTAATTAGCCTGCTTCCTGACAGTTCAAATTTAACTCTCATCAGTTTCTAACTTTGGCTCCAACTCCTCAGTTGCCAGTTAACTTTGCATACTAGGTGGTGCCTATGCGGATGAAACGAATGGACGGACTGTGAACCAGTGACTTTACATGTCAACAAAAGACCCCATTTGCTGCTTGACTGATATTGTGAGGATGGCTAAAATAATCAGGCTGATCGTGTCATGGTCCACTTTGGCAAGGCACAAAGACAGCCCGGGGCAAGAGCCAGTTTCAAACCTCATGCACGTATTTTATGTGGTTTTCTTCAACGGCCATATACATCACGGTCAGTGTTAAAACTTACAAGTATCTGGACAAATGCATAAACACACATCATCACACGTTACACGGCACTATTGATCTAACCATAAACCTATTCTACTGAATAGTAAAGGTGCATGTTCTTCCATTTTTAGTATTTGCAGTAGTAATCAATCACAGGCTACAAAGTGATTTATATTACAATGTTGTAATCTCCCTCCGATTCAATTCAATTTACAAACACTTATTGGCTGCAGCTACATTCCAGGCACTTGTGCAGGGTGCTAGGAATACACAATTAAGATAGTTCCTGTCCTCATAGAGCTCATAGCCTTTCAGAGGAAAGAGACATATGCACCACTAACAACATAATGGGTTAAATATTAGTCCATAGGAGTAATCACAGAGGAAGGAACAATTAATTCTGATTAGGAGGTGGGGTGGGCTTGGGGAAGGAAGAGACTTTTTGAATTAGGCTTTGAGGCATAAGCACAATTCTACAAGGAGGGGGAAAAAGCCAAATGGAGAGATGAGTATAAGCAAAAACACAAGACCTAGGGCAAGCAAAGGTATGTCAGGGAACAATGCACTGTCCAGTGTAGCTAAGATGCCAGGCGCTTCTGTCTTATTCTGTAAGTGGAGAGCCTTTTGAAGGATTTTAAGCAGGAAAGTGATAATCGGTTTTGTGTTTTGGAGAGAGAATCCTGGTGATTGTGTAAGGGGTTCTATGGAAGGTGTCAAATGAAAATGAGGAGAGGAACCAGGGATGTGAGAGTTATTACAGAGACAGAATTACAGGACTAGACCCCCTGCATGAGCTGGGGATGCTGGTAGTTGAAGGGAGGAGTTATGCCATTGACTGAGTTATAGCATGAAGGTCGTGGTACAGAGTTTCAGGGTCTGGGGAAGGAAAATGCCAGGCTTTCTTTGTTGTTGAGAAGTTTAGGTGCACAGGGGAGAGCCAGGTGAGGCCTGCTAGTCATATGGAACATGGGCCTGGAACTCAGAAGGAGTTGAGAGTGATCTGTACCATGTTTACAGAGCAAGAATAAAAAGGACTAAGAAGAGTCAGATAAAAACCAAAACAAACAGACAAGAAAACAACAGCAGGACTACGTCATAGAAGCCAAGGGAGAAGTTTTAACCACAAGATGTGTTAACAGTGTCAAATAGGCTGAAGACGCAGAGGACTTGGGATCTGGCTATTGGGAGGCCCCTTGCTAACACCTTCTGAGAGAAGTTTCAGGAAGGCAGTAGGGGAAGAAGGCGAGAGAATGGAGACCAGCTCTTCCCAAAGCATGTTCCTCAGCAGCTGACAAGATTTACTTCATTTTTTAAAAGTTTAAAATTCAATGCGTTCGATTTTTAATAAAATCAGTCTGTCCTACCTGGGTTGGAGTAAGTCATAGGGGTTTCTTTACTATCTTTTCATAGCCTTTAAAAGGCTAGCGTAGGGGCTTCCCTGGTGGCGCAGTGGTTAAGAATCTGCCTGCCCGTGCAGGGGACACGGTTTCGAGCCCTGGCCCAGGAAGATCCCACATGCCGCAGAGCAACTAAGCCTGCTCACCACAACTACTGAGCACGTGCTCTAGAGTCCGCGAACCACAACTACCGAGCCCGCATGCCACAACTACTGAAGCCTGTGTGCCTAGAGCCCGTGCTCCATGAGAGGTCACCACAATGAGAAGCCCGTGCACTGCAACGAAGAGTAGCCCCCGCCTGCCACAACTAGAGAAAGCTCGTGCGCAGCAACGAAGACACAACACAGCCAAAAATAAAAATAAATAAATTTATTAAAAAAAAAAAAGTCTAGCATACACTGTGGACCGCCAATCTCCAGCAGGGGCATGTGGCATTTTCTAGCAATGGAACCCTACCAAACCCCCCAGCCAGTCTCATTCCCAGGGCATACTGAGAAAGGAAGGTTTTGAGGAGAACACTTTGGGAAATGCTAGTGTCGGCTGCCAGTGGAGGGAAGGAGGGAGTGGTGGGAAGTTACCTTACATCATTTCTAGCACTTTACAGTTTACAAATGCTTTCTCACACATTATCCCCTTTAATTCTTCTCAGCTAGAGTCAAACGGAATTTTAGGAAGCTGGACCAAAACTACAAGTGCAGACATTTTGAATTCTTAATCTCCAGAAATACTAGTATATTGCTAGTCCTTGGGCTTTGCCCTCTAAGGCACTGCCAGCCACAAAGGACCCCCTGACTTCTCTGTGCCATGTTGGTATAATTTCTCAAAGATGAACCTTAGAATGAATGGTACGGCAGGTTTGTGCACAGCATCTGGGCCCCACTCTGTCTCGCACAGGGAGTTCCTGGAGATCAGAGGCTGCGCCGTTCTCAGTGCAACCCGCCCCCCACCCCACCCCATCTCATCTTTAATGACCAACTCCGCACTGACCTGCCATCTCTAAGATCATACCAGCATTTGGAAAAAGCAAGGTGCAGAACAGTGTGTAGTAGTACTACTACTTTTTTGATTAAAAAAATGAGGTAAACATAAATATATCCATAAAACTCTTAAGTTAATGACAACAAAAAACGTATAAAAAAGTGGTGACCTCTGGGTGAGTATGGAGGTAAAAATGAGCAGATGGGGGACAAGGGTGGGGTCAGACTTTTCTCTATGTATTTTCTATACTTATTTTTGAATCCTGCAAATTGTATTACCTCTTAAATTTTTCCCCCTAAAGTCTCCCTTCCATCCTGCAGCCACACTTTAAACCTGATCTCTTTTTCATGTGGAAAAGGAAGCATCCTAGAAAGAGAATGGTGGTGACTTCAACAACAGTATCCGAAGCAGAGCTTATCCCCGTAATAAGCAACGACTTGCTCAATTTCTAGCTAGGGCGGCAAGCCATGTCTACTTTGATGATCTTTAATTATCTCAACTTCCTGACACATAGGACACCAGTTTTGGATTTACAGAAAGCAGAGGAGAAGCCATCTATCCATGGTTTGGGCACTGCTGTTTTGGACTATTTTTCTACTAAAGACAGAACACCACATTATAGACTGCATAACCAATGGTGTATTGGAAAAGAAAGGCTAGCTGTTCTGAAGTTGTTCAGACTAAAAATTGAAACTTTAGGGACCGACACAGGATTACTAACTTTTAATTCTGCCAATGGCATAACTACCGTTCCACCCCCAACCCCATCATTTACTACCACCATCATTTTGTAAAAGAAAAGCTATTTCAACACTATTAAAGTGGAAAGAATAACCTCATAATAAAAAAGAGCTGGCAACCTTACACCACCATACTCACAATTGTCCTTTTACTTCAGACAGATGAAACATCTGCCAGAGATCACTGTTTGGGAAACCAAGCTCTAAAGTATCTTTTTTATTTTCTGCAGCTCAGTCATAATGAGTTACCTGCTAAACTTCTAGTCATTATCAGCAATCTGCTATATTTTACTATGGTATTCCTTTTCAGGCAAACTTTGGTTCTGCTGCTCATATATCCCTCCTAAGGCATCATTAATGCTGCCAGGTTCCTGATTGTCCCAAGGTCAGAATGTTGGCTTTAAAAGCTTTTTTAAAAAATCCAGTGTGTGAAAAAGAAAACATCATTATGTTCCTTCTCTATTGGCAATCAGATGTGGTCACACAAAAACATGCAAATAACCATGTAGTGGACAATCCAAGCTGAGGAAGGGCGATGACAGAGCTACGGCAACTGGCTACGAATCTTGCTCCCCCGGCCCCTCCCTTTCTGACCGCTCAACTAAAATGACTGCAGCTGCCATTTTGGCTTAACGTGTCCAACAAGACCAACTGCAGGCTCTGCAATGTCCACGCGGCGCAATCTCACCTTCCAAGGTGCGCTATCCTCATGTTGCACTTACCTTCCAGCCACTGACCACATGTTCGATGGGAGCAAAGACGGACTGCTGCTTGCTCAGGGGAAAAACCAGCTGCTCTGCTTGCCGGTTCTTCTGAACGACGGGATCCCATTTGGAGAGGGCTTGTGAGGTTTTATTGAATGCCACTTCTCTGTGGATCTGAAACAGGCAAAGCACACAGAAAGAAAGAGCCACGAAATTAAGCATCAAACTCAAAGGACCAGCAGGAAACTAAGAGGCCATGTTTCTTAGTTCAAGGAAGAATCAGGATGCTAGAGATTAGCTCTTGCTTACTTCTCAGGACTACGCTTCCCCTGAGATCAGTTTTAATCTTTTCCAGGGTGAGGCAACCACAACTTTCCTTCCTCCCATTTTTCAGGCCATCCCCCTTCTCTTCTTATGCTATTTTTCCTTGTCAGTTCAATTTCTCCCCCTTAATGGACCACATTTTCTTTGACTCACCCGCTCAATCTCTTCTCTGTGAAGGGGTAACTCCACAGTCTTCTTCGATTTGACTCTATTCAGTTGCTTTTTCACAGCAGCCAATGAGGATGAAGTTTTAACAGGCTCAAGCAGATCTGAAAGGACCAGCTTTTCTCCTGATCCTGTAGAAAGGACAAACTTTCTGGTCAGACTGAGAAGTGAGGCAAAACCTCAACATCACATAGGGAGAGACCTCAGTAGAAAATGCTGGCAGACAGGCAGGTGTGCAGGGAAGCAGGAGTAGTCCTCTTACTTCAGTCACTAGCCAGTGACGCCACTGCCTTCCTACATTCCCAAATGTGTTGGAAGGTGGAAGACAGAAAACTATTTAAAACAGTCATTTGCTTTTCTCCTGGTCTTTTTGCTTCCAGTCTTGCCCCACTTCAATTCATTCTTCACACAGCAGCCAGAGTGTTTTGAAAATGTAAATCATAGCATGTCACGATCCTGCTGAAAAGCCTCCAATGGCTCCCCATTATACTCTGGTCCCTGTCTGTCTCTGCAACCTCGTGTCATCCACAGACGGAGGACGCTCCAGCCGCACTGGCCTTCTTCCTCTTCTTCAAACATGCTGAGCGTGTATCTTCCTTAGCGCCTTTGCACTAGCTGCTCCCTCGCCTGGAATACTGCTCCCTATCTTTGCATGGGTGACTTTTCTTGTTATTCAGATCTCAGCTTAAATTTCGCCTCTTCAGAGGCTTTTCATGCCCAGCCAACCGAAAGCAGCCACTTAGTCACTTGACTGCATCATCCTGTTGTAATTCGCTTATTGTCTCCCTGAACTAGAATGTAAGCTCCATGAAGTTGCGACTTATTCCTAATTGTAGTCCCAGAAACTGATATATGGTAGAGGCACAGTAAGTATTTGCTGAATGGATAAGCTTGCAAGAATATATCGTTACCAGTTCTGGGAGGTTATGTCAATGGTTACTAGAAGCACATAACTCATTCAAGCTGCGTAAGTTGTGAATATGGTGGAAAAGATTTGGCATCTAGACTTGTTATCACGTTAAAATCAAGTTAAAACACTGCCATTTACTAGATCATATATTCTCAATCGGGGTGATATCATTCCCCCACCCAGGGGTAAAAACTGGTTCTTCGGTGGGCAGGGGTAAAAAAAACAAAACAAAACACTTAGATACAGCCATCCCTTGGCATCCATGCACAGGGGACTGGTTCCAGGACCCACCAAGAATACAGAAATCCAAGGATGCTCAAGTCCTTTGTATAAAATGGCATAGCATTGATATTTGCACATAACCCATACACATCTTCCCATATATTTTAAATCATCTCTAGATTACTTATAATACCTAATACAAAGTAAATTCGATATAAATAGTTGCTGGTATGCGGGATAAACCCAAGTTTTGCGTTTTGGAATATTTTGAAATTTAAAATTTCAATCCACATTGGTTGAACCCACAGATGTAGAACCCACAGTTACAGAGGGCTGACTGTATTAGTTTTGTGTCCCTCCAAACCTCAGCCTTATCTAAGAAAATCTTATTCCTGGTGGCAGAGTAGGCGAGGAGGGAGGGAGGAAGTGAGGAAAAGAAATGTCTAAAAAGGCTCCTCAGGGGAGCAATAAAGAAAAAAGTTTGAGAAACACTGTACTAGGTGAAGGTCCTTGAGTAGGTAACTTGACTTCTCTGAGCTCCAGCAGGAGAGGAGAGATTATCTGCCTGTCCGAACTCAATGCACTGTGAGAACTGAAATAAAAATGAAACCAGGGACATGACTAAGCTAGTGAGAGGCAGCTGTCTTCATTCACGTCCCTCTATCCTAGAAGTAGCTCATCAAGCTCAGTGGGAGACCTTGACTGTGGCCTTTTGGCTTTCTTCTAGAAATGGAAGAAATTCAAGAGCATCTGACTACCCTTCTTCACCCCCTCGCACGGTAGTATTTATGGTATGATTCATTAACCACATCAAAAACAGCTGGGAAGTGACCATTATGCTTTTGGAACTCCACAAGTTCGATGCAGATAGTTTCCTTTGGTTAACTTACCTTCAGAACTGACATTGAACTCTGACACCTTCAGACTAGCCTCAGATCTCTCAGCCAATTTCCGCCTGAAATTAAGCAAAACAGAATACAGAAAGAATGGATACATTTTGCTGGGGAACAACCACTTCTCTCTTCAAACAATGCTTCGGTTTCATTTCTATTCTAGAATCAGGTTTTGTCACAAAGCAACCAGGAAATCTGTTCCTAAGCTGGACATGGTAGTCTAACCATCTCTTAATGTAGGCTCAGCCCCTCAAAAACACAAGGCAATGCAAGGTAGGCATAGTGAAAAAGGTATTGGACTTGAATTCAAACATATCTGGATTTGAATACTAGATCTGTCACTTATGAGCTGAGTGACTTTGGGACATGTAAATCTTATTTTCTAGTTGAAGAAACTGACATGCAGAGATGATAAAAAACTTGCCTACAGTCTCCAAAGTACATGCTCTGACAGTTGTATCTTCATTGTCTTAGGCACTCAATAAATGTTAGCTGCAGATAAGTCTCATGGAATCAGCTAGTTATAACCTGTCCAAATTGAAGGGAATGTTACCTATTCTTTCCATCAAGTGAACTGATTGCTTCCAGAAGCTTTTGATGCTTTCTTTCTCCATCACTGTCCCCCTGGAAACAGAAAAGGAAAAACCATCAGAATGATGAGGGGAGGGAAAAGACAGTATGGCAACTGAGGCCCATGTAAAATCTCTCATTCTTTTGGTCAGTGGAGAACTGGTGAATCAGATGAGGTCTGGCATGCAGGCATTCCAGCTCAAATGGAAAGAAATGCTTCAATAAGCCAAACTCCCTCATTGTAAGGAACATAGAGCCTTAGTAACCAGGAGCTAATGCCATGCCTCTGTCTTAACTTGTTTTGAGAAGAAAAGTGCCATGAGAATAATGTTTCTGTATAGAATATATAGTGTGATCTGACACAGAAACTGACATAAAAAAACCAATTTAAGTAGTTTTGTCAAGAGAATAAAGAGCTGGAATTCCTATAGCAGCTGTTGGAGACCCAGCTTAATTATGCATATGTATATTTCAGTCGGATAATCAAATAACCCTCTATGGAAATCCAAACTTGGGAAATAGGGAAATCATATAATACCATGTGTTTTGGTCTTATATACTCAACTTAAGCAACCTGAGGACAGTGTATCTTATATACGATCTTGGAATTCCCATAGCACTTAATACAATATCATATACACGAAACACTAAATACACGTATCCTCTGCTTTTTGAAAGTTTGCTTTGCTTTATGCCGCTTCGTTTTCACAAAAGACCTACATTAGTACCTGCTTTTGCTAACTGAACAAAATCCGAAGAGGATTTTTGCTTTTACAAAAACAAACAAAAAGCCTTAAAATGAAAATAGCGTCTAGCATTTGTTTTGCAGTGAGTTGTTATAGAGGCAGCACATACTCAGAGTGGCGCCACCAAGCCCCTTCCCTGGAAACTACACTTAGCATCTCAGCATCAAGCTGCCATAGCTTTGAACTGTCTATGAGCATCTATGCTTTATCTTGATTTATTTTGTGTTTCCATTAGCAAGATGTGTCCTAAGGTAATAGCTTCTTTGCTTTATGCCATTTTAGCTTATGAAAGGTTTCGTAGGAACACTCTAATTTGGGTACTGGTGGAAACCTGTAACTAATTTATTTGTGAGACCTGAGCAAGTATAAACAATGCTGTCACCCCTTTTCTTTCCAGAAAATGTGGCATCTACCCTAATTTTGAGGCAGAAGGGAAACTGGAGAAGGCGGTTTAGTGGGTGTCACCCACCTCATCTTCACTGGTGCTCAAGGGGTACTCTCTTGGCAAATCCTCTAGTTCTTCCTGTTGGTTTAAAGCCAGAAGGCTGCTAAAGGAGATAAAAGAGAAATATTATCACTTGAAACAATTTTTCTTATATTGAAATGATCTCTAAAACATAACTTCAGTTCTTAGTACAGAATAGTCCTATCCCCTGGGAGAGGTGCAAACCAAGCAGTGTGAGCATCTTTGGAAATTTGTCAAGACATAAAATTTAGACTGCATAAGGCAGGCATCACCTGCAAGAGGTGAGCACTGGTTAGTAATACCCATACAGAACTGCATGAAAATGAAAAAGATCTAACACTCTTCACTGACTGATTGGCACTCCATTTCCCACTGACCTCTGGTAGGCTGTAAAAATGTCAGACCCTAGGTAAGGTGGCAGAAGACGCTGTTGCTAGCCCTTGAGGCAAGGCAATATCGCAATTAACATTTCTAAATCCGCCACATGGAAGATACCTGTATAGGTGCAAGCTTACTTAAAAGTGACATCTTGATCATTTGTTCTCAGGAATAGGGAAACGGGGAATTGGAAGAAAGCAGCTGGAGCTTGATCGGCAAAGTAGGTGCTTAACTTAGGAGACTGGTACCCAGAAACAAATTATAGAGTCTACCATTATCTAACGGTATATGTCAAACTCTGCTAGGTACCCATTACTAAACAGATTATATTTAGTTCCCCCGGCGGGAGGCATGAAACGTCACAGAAAATGTCGTGGATGACTCCAATGAGCAAAGGTTTCCAAGATAAGAGGAGTTTATAACGCAGCCACTGTCTGCGCGGAGGGTTGAAATGCTCCCCAGCAGCGGCAGAAAAAGGAGTCACGTGATGAGGAAAGTGCAACACGTTAACTTAGCTGGAGAGGGACAGGCCGCATCAGGACCAACAGGGATGAGACTAAAAAGCCGGGGAGTGGAGGGAGCGAATTAAATTAAATTAAAAGGGCTTTAAAGGATGGATCAAGGAAATAGTAACGAATGGCGAAGTCGTGGGAGGGGAACAACCGACGCCAGCTAAAAGGCGGCCTCCATTTCTCAAAAGCCCGGGAACCCGACCCGCAATGAAACCCAGACCCCTCTTCCCGGCCGCTACCCCTCACCTCTCCGCAGCCCGACTCGAGCTCATCTCACCAGCCTGTATCTCACATGGGCCAGGAGCGGAAGCCGAAAGGAAAGCAATTTCCGTGCCGGCCGCAAAGCAATTTCTGCTTCCGCCAATCACGCGCGACAAGGTGCGTCACTTCCGGCTCGCCCTGAGGCGTGCGAGAAACTGGAGCCGCTTCGGGAGGGTTCCGCTGGGAACCGGGAGACTGGAGATAAAAGCTTGTCAGCGGACGGCGCTTTGCTTACCCCACCCACCCCTCAGCTCTCTGGCGCGCCAGCGTCCGTCCTCCCGGCCCCCCGGGTTCCCTCGCGGCCCAGGTGGGTGAGCTTAGCGGGAGGGTGCTGCGCTGTTGGGAACCGGGCAGAGCTTCCTGTGTCTGTCCGTGATCGACAGCGTCCTGCGAGCCTGCTGCCAGCCAGCTCGAGGCTTTATTGACCGCCTGGGAAGTGGCCAGCATCGTGCTAGGCCCTTGCGATCCGCCCATGGACAAAATCCCCTTACACCCCGCGCCCCTTTGTAATTGCAGCTCTGGGTTCCTACTTCCCTACGTAACAAAGTTTCATCCAAGAATGGGCTGTGGCAGTGGCTGCAACTTCCTCATCTCCCATCAACTTTTAAGAATTTTTTACACAAATGCCCTTTAACTGTTGAGGTAAGAAAATGATTTGCCAGCCTCCATTTAAACATTTGGTGGTAATAGCAAAACTATTTTATAGCTATATTTGAAAAATTACTAGTTGCAAAGGAAATTACTGGACAATTTAAAAGTCATAGCATTGATTTTTCAAATTCTGCAACAATAAACCATGTTTTATTTTCCTGCTTAAAAAATAGAATTTTTCTTTAATTAAAAAAAAATGTAGAAAAGTAATACACGAAAACATTCTTGGCATTTATTCTTCGAAGCCACTCCCATTTTGCTTTCACCCCACCATTCCACTGAAACTACTCTGGACAAGATCATTAGTGACACCCAAGGTTGCTAAATAAAACGGACACTTCTCAGTCTTTGTCTTCTCAGAACTCTGTGGTATTCGATACTGTTGGTTTGTCTTCTTAGTCATATTCAGGGAATGTCTTTGACCATCTATTATGTGCCAGGCCTCTCGGTAGTGGGGATACATTGGTGAATGAAACAAACATGTTCCATGGCTTTATAGAGTCTACTTTCTAGTGCGATTAAAGACAATTTTGTCGTGGTTGAAACTCCATTCTGGACTTCCATGACACCACTCTCCTGGTATCTTAGCTTTATGACCATCTTCCAATGTCTTCACTGCTGGAGACTTCTGTGCTTACTCCCTAAATGATGATGTTCTCTAGGTTCTGTGCTCAGTGCTCTTTGTTTATCCCATGTGCTCTTCCTAAGCCTTTAACACTTGTATCAGGATTCCAAAAATCTATATCTCTAGCCCAGATCTCTTTCTTGAACTCCGGACTAGTATCTCAGATTGCCTTCCGGTGTTCCTTTTTATCCCACTGGCACGTCAACTGTGAAGTGGTCAGTGATTTCTATCTTTTCTGTCAGAATTCTGTATTTCCCATTTCTGTGACTGGCACCATCAACTACCCAGTTAGTCAAGTCAGAAGTCTGAGTCATCTTAGATTCCTCTCTCCTTTATGCTTTACAGTGATTCCCTCACATTGTCGGTTCTACTTCCTAAATCTCTCTCACGTATCTCCCTACCTTTCTGTCATTATTGCTGTGGTATCAGACCCTTACAATTTCAAGCCCGTGGCATTGCCGTAATCTATTATAGAAAAGGGGAGCATTAAAGCATATTGATGGGGCTTCCCTGGTGGTGCAGTGGTTAAGAATCTGCCTGCCAATGCAGGGGACATGGGTTCGAGCCCTGGTCCAGGAAGATCCCACATGCCGCAGAGCAACAAAGCCCGTGTGCCACAACTACTGAGCCTGCGCTCTAGAGCCCACGAGCCACAACTACTGAGCCCTCGTGCCACAACTACTGAAGCCCAGGCGCCTAGAGCCCGTGCTCTGCAACAAAGAGAAGCCACCGCAATGAGAAGCCAACGCACTGCAATGAAGAGTAGCAACTAGAGAAAGCCCGCGTGCAGCAATGAAGACCCAATGCAGCCATAAATAAAATAAATTTTTAAAAAAAAAAAGCATATTGATGAAGAGCATGGGTTTTGAACTGGACTCTCTGGGTTTGAATCTTATCTCTGCTGCTTACTAGCTTTGTAATTCTTTTATTTTTATTTTTTATTTATTTATTTTTATTTTTGGCTGCCTTGGGTCTTTATTGCTGCCCGCGGGCTTTTCACTAATTGCGGCGAGCGGGGTCTACTCTTCGTTGCAGTTTCCGAGCTTCTCATCGGGTGGCTTCTCTTGCTGCAGAGCACGGGCTCTAGGCACGCGGGCTTCAGTAGTTGTGGCACTCAGGCTCAGTAGTTGTGGCTCACGGGCTCTAGAGCGTAGGCTCAGTAGTTGTGGTGCATACACTTAGTTCCTCCGTGGCATGTGGGATCTGCCTGGACCAGGGCTCAAACCCGTGTCCCCTGCACTGGCAGGCGGATTCTTAACCACTGTGCCACCAGGAAAGTCCCTAGCTTTGTAATTCTTTACTTAACCTCTCTATGCCTTTGTTTCCTCATCTTGAAAATGGAATTATAATAATACACTGGATAGTTGTGAGGGCTAAATGAATTACTATACATAAAGCACTAGAATAAAGGGCAAACCCTTAGTATAATACCTGTCACATTAAAACGCTCAATAGATATTAGGTCTACTAATTATTTTTTAGGGCTTTTCAGTCTTTAGTCTCTCTTCATCCAATCACATAAGTTGGACCATGTCATTCCCCTACTTAAATGAAGCAAATAGACCCTAATCACTTTCACGAAAAAATGAAAAAACTCTTTTGTCCTGTCTACTTTTTCAACCTGTTGGAATTGCTTGCCTCTTCCCCCACGGCCATTCTAAGTATATTTTTATGGGCAGATGATGCTCTCTTAATCTTATATAAAGTATGAATAAAAGCATTTTAAGAAAACATTGACATGTTTTATTGATTTATACTTAATCTAAGTAAAGACAGTGTGTATGCTATGCAAATGCAGCTTTAAGACAAGTCCCCTAGGTACTCCCCCTTCCTAGCTCTAACCAGATTGTTGCCCCATTTCCCTCTTATGCAGAATTATGGAACAGCTGAGACCTAAAGGAGGAGGAGTAGCCAGCACTGGGGGGAACTGGGGATGAGTGTTCTGGGCAAAGGACCACCATGCAGCTTGTGGGATCTCAGTTCCCCAACCAGGGATTGAACCCAGGCCATGGCAGTGAAAATGCTGAACCCCAACCACTAGACCACCAGGGAACTCCCATAAGAACCCTTGATCTTGATTAGAGCTATTAGTGATTATCAGTAAAATAAAAATATATCCCCCCCCCACAAGTATGTTTATATTTCAACTGACTTACATTTCACAAAAAGGACCTGGGCTCAGCCAAAACTTGCAACATGGCAACAATTGTGATTTTATGATAAATTCATGATGTATGCCCTGCAGCATCTAACCTACTCCTTGAATATAGTAGGGGCTCAATAAGTGTTTTTTGAATTAGTGAATGAAGTCATGATAGTCCATGCTATTCATTCTCATAAAACTGCATAATTATAATTATTTTACATAACTTTAGAATTTACAGAGTGCTTGCTATGGTCTGAATGCTTGTGTCCCCCCAAATTCACATGTTGAAATCCTAATCCCCGATATGATGGTATTTGGAGATGGGACCTTTGGGAGGTGATTAGGTCATGAGGGTGGAGCCCTCATGAATGGGATTAGTGCCCTTATAAAAGACACCCCAGAGAGCTCCCTTGCCCCCTTCCACAATGTGAAGACATAGCAATAAAGTGTTGGCCATGAACCAGGAAGAGGGCTCTCACCTAACCATGATGGTACCTTGATCTTGGACTACCAGCTTCCAGAACTGCCAGAAAAAGATTTCAGTTGTTAATAAGCCACCTAGTCTGTGATCTTTTGTTATAGCAGCCTGAACAAACTAAGACGGTGCTTTTATATCCATTATGCCATTTTGTCCTTTTTTTATTAAGCTTTTAATTTTGAGATAACTATAGATTCACATACAATTGTAAGAAATAATACAGAGATCCTGTGTATCCTTTACCCAGTTTACCCTAATGGTAACATCTTGCAAAACTCTAATACAATATTACAGCCAGGATATTGATATTGATATAGTCAAGGTACAGAAAAATTTCATCACCACAAGGATCAGTCATGTTGCCCTTTTACAGCATACCCACCTTCCTCCCACCCCTGCCTCCTCCTTAACTCCTGTCAATCACTAATCTGCTCCCCATTGGTATCCTTTTGTCATTTCAAGGATGTTATATAAATAGAATCATACAGGATGCAACTTCTTGGGATTATATTTTTTCACTGCAGATTCACTCAGATTATTCTGTATATCAGTAATTCATTTCTTCTTTTTGTTGTTGTTGTTTTTAAAGTGTATAATTCAATGGTTTTTAGTATATTTACACAGTTGTGCAGCCACCACGACAATACATTTTAGAACATGTTCATCACCCCCAAAACAAACCTTGTACCCTTTAGCCATCATCCCCTGGTTGTATAATAGGAACTATATTTGATCTTTGTCCCTGGATCCTGGCACAAAGCTCCCAAACTCCTTGGAATTTTCTGAGTGCCTTTTGCCAATGATTTAATCAATTATACCTATGTAATGAAGTCTCCATAAAACCCCAAAAGGTCAGGTTTCAGAGAGTTCCTGGGTTGGTGAACACATGGAGATGTGGGTAGAGGGGCACACCCAGAGAGCATGGAAGCTCTGTGCATCTTCTCACATACCTGGCCCTTTGCATCTCTTCCAATCTGGCTATTCCTGAGTTACATCCTTTTATAATAAACCAGTAATCTAGTAAGTAAGCCGGTTTTCTTAGTTCTGTGAGTCACTCTAGCAAATGATTCGAACCTGAGGAGGGGGGTGTGGGAACCTTCACTTTATAGTCAGTTGTCAGAAGCACAGGTAACAATCAGGACTTGGGATTGGCATCTGAAGTGGGGTGGGAACAGTCCTATGGGACTGAGCCCTTAACCTGTGGGATCTGACGCTCTCTCCATGTAGATAGTGTCAGAATTGAGTTAAATTTGTGGGACACCCTGTCAGTATCCACTGAGAAGTGGAAAATTGCTTGGTGGTGTGGAAAAGAACACACATTTTGGAGCCCCATCCCAATCCCTCCCAACAGTAGGCATCCACTTAATCTATTTTCTGTCTCTATAGATTTGTCTATTCTGGACATTTCATATGAATGGAACCATACAACATGTGGTATTTTGTGACTGGCTTCTTCGAATAATTTTTCAATGCTCATCCCTGGTACAACATGTCTCAGTACCTCTTTCCTTTTTAATTTTAGAATAATGTTCCATTGTATAGATATACCACATTTTACTTATCTATTATTTTTTTCTTTTTCTTTGTTTTTTACTTTCTTCTTTTTTTGTTTCTTTTTATTTGTTTATTTTTTACTTATCTATTATTAATCAGTCGATGGATATTTGGATTGTTTCCACTTTTGACTATTATGATGTATCATGATGGTATTATTTTTTATATTATATACATGGTGAACATTTGTGTACAGGTTTTTGTGTGGTATTTTCGTTTCTCTTGGGTATATACCTAGGAGTAAGATTCCTAGGTCATACAGTAATGAACTGCCAACTTGTTTTACAATGTGACTGCACAATTCTACATTCCCACCAGCAATGTATGAGGCTTCCAGATTTTCCACATCCTTGTCAAAACTTTGTTGTTGTTTGTCTTTTTGATTATAGCTATTCTGGTGAGTGTGGGGTAGTAGTATCTCAATGTAGTTTTGATTTGCATTTCCCAAATGAATAATGATGTTGAGCATCTTTTCACATGCTTATTGGTCACTTGCCTATCTTCTTTGGAGAAATGTCTATTCATATCCTTTGTCTAATTTTCAGTTGGGTTAATTGTCTTTTTATTATTAAGTTGTAAATTTCTTTATATATTCTGGATACAAATCCCTTATCAGATACATGATTTGCAAATATTTTCTCCCATTCTGTGGGTTCTCTTTTCATTTTTTTTGGTGGTGTCCTTTGAAGCACAAAAGTTTTAAATTTTAATGTAATCTAATTTATCTTTTTTTTGTCACTTGTGTTTTTGGTGTTGTATTTAAGAAACCTTGCTTAACCAAGGCCACAAATTACCTCTCTGTTTTATTCTAGGAGTTTTACAGTGCTTGCGTTTAGTTCTATGATCCATTCTGAGTTTAATTTGCATAGGGCATGAGAAGGGGTCCAAATACATTCTGCATGTGAATATCCAGTTGTCTCAGCACCATTTGTCGATTGTTTATCTTTTTGCATCTAATCATGAGGGATATTGGTCTGTGGTTTCCTTATCTTCTAATTTCTTTGTCTGGTTTTGATATCAGGATAATGCCTCATAGAATGAGTTGGGAAGGATTCCTTCCTCTTCAGTTTTTCTGGAAGAGATTGTGCAGAATTGGAATTAGTTCTTCATTAAATATTTAGTAGAATTTATCAGTGAAGCCATCTGAGTTTTCTTTGTGGGATGATTTTTAACTACAAATTCAATTTTCTTTAATAGATACAGGGCTATTCAGGTTATTTTTTTTCTTGAGTGAGCTTTGGTAGTTTGTGTCTTTTAAGGGATTTGTCCATTTAATATAAAATTTCATTTTTATTGGCATGATGTTATTCATAAAAGTTACTTATTATTCTTTTAATATCTGTAAAATCTGAAATGATGTAAACTATCTCATTGGTAATATTGTTATTTGTGTCTTCTCTCCTTTTTTTCCTAATAAGACTGGCTAGAGTTTTATCAATTTTGTTGATTTCTGATTTATTTCATTTCTTGTGCTTATTTTGGGTTTAATTTTCTCTTACTTTTCTAGTTTCTTTAAGTTGAAGCTAAGGTCATTGATTGGCAAATTTTCTCCTTTTCTAATATAGGCATTTAGTACTATATATCCCCCTTCAAGTATTGCTTTCTCGACCTTTCACAAATTTTCATATACTGCTTTAAATTCTTTCAGTTCAAAATTCTTTGTAATTTTCAGTACTATATATCCCCCTTCAAGTATTGCTTTCTCGACCTTTCACAAATTTTCATATACTGCTTTAAATTTTTTCAGTTCAAAATTCTTTGTAATTTTCCATTTGACTTCTTTTTTGATTTCATGGATTATTTAGCAATGTGTCATTTGGTTTCCAAATATTTTGGGATTTTCTAGAAATATTTCTTTTCTTTTTTTAATTAATTAATTAATTTATTTATGGCTGTGTTGGGTCTTCGTTTCTGTGCGAGGGCTTTCTCTAGTTGTGGCAGGCGGGGGCCACTCTTCATCGCGGTGCATGGGCCTCTCACTATCACGGCCTCTCTTGTTGCGGAGCACAGGCTCCAGACGCGCAGGCTCAGTAATTGTGGCTCACGGGCCTAGTTGCTCTGCGGCATGTGGGATCTTCCCAGACCAGGGCTCGAACCCGTGTCCCCTGCATTGGCAGGCAGATTCTCAACCACTGCGCCACCAGGGAAGCCCCTAGAAATATTTCTTTTATTGACTTCTAATTTAATTCAATTGTAATTAGAGAACATACTTTTTATGACTTGAATCCTTTAAAATACGTTGAGACTTGTTTTATGGCCCCAAATATGGTATATGTTAGTAAATGTTCTATGTGCATTTTAAATATATGTGTATTCTGCTGTGTTGGTTGGAGTGTTCTACAATATAAATGTCAGTTTGGTTAAGTTGGTCAATAGGTCAAATCGGTATGGCCCTCAGTCATACAGCCACAGGAAATAAATCCCAAGATCATAAAGACTTTTTTCTATGTTTACTTCTAAAAGTTTTATAGTTTTACAGGTCATAGAACTCAACAGCAAAAAACCAAACAACCTGACTTAAAAATGGGCAGAAGACCTGAATAAATATTTTTCCAAAGAAGACATACAGATGACCAACAGGCACATGAAAAGATGTTCAATATCGTTAATCATCAGAGAAATGCAAATTAAAACCACAATGAGATATCATCTCATACCTGTCAGAATGGCTCTCATCAGAAAGACCACAAATAACAAATGTTGGCTAGGATGCAGAGAAAAGGGAACCCTAGTACACTGTCGGCATGAATGTAAATTGGTGTAGCCACCGTGGAAACAGTATGGAGGTTTCTCAGAAAACTAAAAATAGAACTACCATATGACCCAGCAATTCCATTCCTGGGTATTTATCAGAAAAAAATGAAAACATTAATTCGAAAAGATACATGCACCCCAATGTTCATAGTAGCATTATTTACAATTGCAAAGATATGGAAGCAACCTAAGTGTCCATCAGAAGAAGGATGGATAAAGAAGATGTGGTATATATAGACAATGGAATACTACTCAGCCATTAAAGAGAATGAAATTTTGCCATTTACAACAACATGGATGGACTTGGAGGGCATTATGCTAAGCGAAATAATTCAGAAAGACAAATACTGTATGATATCACTTATATGTGGAATCTAAAAAATAAAAGAAATGAGTGAATATAACAAAAAAGAAATAAACTCGCAGATATAGAAATCAAACTAGTGGTTACCAGTGGGGAGAGGGAAGGGGGGAGGGGCAAGATAGAGAGGGGATTAAGAGGTACAAACTACTATGTATAAAATAAATAAGCTACAAGGATATATTGTACAACACAGGGAATATAGCCAATATTTTATAATAACTATAGTTGGAATATAACTTTTAAAAATTGTGAAACAGTATGTTGTACACCTGAAACATATCATCTTGCACATCAATTATACCTCAATAAAAATGATAAAAGTTTTATAGTTTTAGCTTTTACCTTAGCTCTGATCCATTTTGACTTCATTTTTTTTAATGTATGGTGTGAGATAAGGGTCTATATTTATCTTTTTGCTTGTGGATATCTAATAGTCCTAGCACCATTTGTTGAAAAGACTGTTATTTCCACATTGAATTGCCTTGGCACCTTTCTCAGAAATAAATTGACCATTATATAAGGGGTCGTTTATGGACTCTTCCTTCTATTCTATTGATCTATAGTTCTATCTTTGTAGTATTATCACACTTTTAAAAAATTAATTAATTAATTAATTAATTAATTTCTGGCTGTGTTGGGTCTTCGATGCTGCACGCTGGCTTTCTCTGGTTGTGGCGAGCGGGGGTTACTCTTCCCTGTGGTGCACGGGCTTCTCATTGTGGTGGCTTCTCTTGTTGAGGAGCACAGGCTCTAGGCGCACGGGCTTCAGCAGTTGTGGCACATGGGCTCAGTAGTTGTGGCACACGGGCTTAGTTGCTCCACAGCATGTGGGATCTTCCTGGACCAGGGCTCTAACCCGTGTCCCCTGCATTGGCAGGCGGATTCTTAACCACTGCACCACCAGGGAAGTCCCCTATCACACTGTCTTGATAACTGTGACTTTATAGTAAGTTTTGAAATATAGAAGTGAAAACTCTCCCATTGACTCTTTTTCAAAGTTGTTTTGGCTATTCTAGATCCTTTGCATTTCCATATACATTTCAGGATTAGCTTGTTAATTTCTGCAAAAAAAATACTGCTGGAAATTTTACAGGGATTTTCTTTCATTTATAGATCAACTCGGTAAGAATTGCCATCTAAACAATATCGAATCTTTCAATTCATGATATGTACATCTTCATTTATGTACATCTTTAATTTCCCTCAGCAATATTTTTATAGTTTTTTATGTATGTCTTACACTTTCTGGCTGAATTTATTTGTAAGTATTTTATTCTTTTTGATGCTGTTGTGAATAGAATTATCTTTCTAATTTTATTTTCACATTTTTCTTTTTTTTTTTTTAACATCTTTATTGAAGTATAATTGCCTTACAATGGTGTGTTAGCTTCTGCTTTATAACAAAGTGAATCAGTTATACATATACAATATGTTCCCATTTCTCTTCCCTCTTGCATCTCCCTCCCTCCCACCCTCCCCGTCCCACCCCTCTAGGTGGTCACATTTTTCATTGCTTGTATATAGAAATAAAATTTATTTTTATATTCATCTTTTATCTCACATTCTTACTAAACTCACTTATTAGTCTAGTAGGTTTTTTGTGGGTTTCATTTGACTTTTTATATTAATGATTGTCATCTGCCAAAAAAACCACTTTTACTTCCTCCTTCCCAATCTAAATGCTTTTTATTTCTTTTTCCTTTATTGATTGTACTGGCTTAGAATCTCCAGTACAGTGTTTAATACAAGTGACAAGAGTGGATTCCTTGACTTGTTTCTAATCTTAGGGGGAGACCATTCACTCTTTCACCATTGATGCTGTAATGATGTCATGATGTGAGCTATAGACTTTTCTTATGCCTTTTATCAGTTTGAGAAATTTACCTTCTATTCTGACTTTTTGAGAATTTTAAAGAATTGTGGTAAAATATACATAAGATAGAATTTACCATTTTAACCATTTTTAAGTGTATAGTTCACTGGCATTAAGTACCTTCGCATTGTTGTACAATCATCACCACCACCTATCTCTAGGACTTTTTCCTCTCCCCAAACTGAAACTCTGTACCCCTTAAACAATAACTCCCCACTTCCCCTCCCCCAGCCCCTGACAACCACTATTCTAGTTTCTGTCTCTATGACTTTGACTACTCTAGGTCCCTCATATAAGTGGAATCATATATTTGTCCTTTTGTGACTGGCTTATTTCACTTAGCGTAATGTCTTCAAGGTTACTCCGTACTGTAGCATGTGTCAGGATTTCCTTCCTTTATAAGGTTGAATCATATTCCATGTATGTATATACCACATTTTGTTTATCCATTCATCTGTTGATGTACACTTGGTTTGCTTGCCCCCTGCCAGTCCGTTCAGGCTGCTATAAGAATATACCACAGACTAGGTAGCTTATAAACGACAGAAATTTATTTCTCATAAATTCTCTAAAATTATTGCTGGCCTCTTGGAGGCTAGAGGGCCAAGATCAAGGGACCAGTATGTTCAGGTGAAGGCCCTCTTCCTGGTTGATAGCCGACACCTTTTCTCTGGGTCCTCACATGGTGGAAGGGGCTAAGGAGCACTGTTGGATCTCTTTTATAAAAGCACTGATGCCATTTATGAGGGCTCCACCCTCATGGACTAATCATCTCCCAAAGACCCACCTACTAATAAATTGGTGGGACCCATCACCTTTGGGAATTAGGATTTCAACATATGAATGTGATTGGTGGGGGCTGGGGGGGAACAACACAGACATTCAGACCATAGCACCACCTTTTGGCTATTGTGAATAATGCAGCTATGAACATGGGTGTACAAATATCTGCTGGAGTCCCTGCTTTCAGTTCATTTGGGTATATACACAGAGGTGGAATTGCTGGATTATATGGTAATTCTATGTCTAATTTTTTGAGGAACTGCCATCATTTTCCACAGCAGCTGCACCAGTTTACATTCCCAGCAGCAATGCACACAGGTTCCAATTTCTCCACATCCTTGCCAACACTCTATTTTCTTTTCCTCCCTCCCTCCCTTCCTTCCTTCCTTCCTTTCTTCCCTTCGTCTCCCTCCCCTTCTTCTCCTTCTTCTTCCTCTTCTTCTTCTTCTCCTCCTCCTCCTCCTTCTTCTTCTCCTTCTCCTTCTTCTTCTTCTCCTTCTCCTTTTTCTTCTTCTTCTTCTTCCTCTTCTTCTTCCTCCCCTTCTTCCCCTTCTTCTCCTCCTCCTCCTTCTCCTCCTCCTTCTTCTCTCCTTCCTTCCTTCCTTCCTTTCTCTTTCTTCCTTCCTTTCTTTCCCTTCCTTCCTTCCTTCCTTCCTTCCTTCCTTCCTTCCCTCCTTTCTTTCTTTCTTTCTTTCTCTTCTTTCTTTCTTTCCTTTTGCCATCCCAATCAGTATCACATTGTTCTGTGCCTGGGTCTTAATTTATAAAGGTGACTGAATGGCAACACAGAGAGAACAATGCCATTGAAGGAAAAGTTTAATATTACTTACAGTTCCCCTAGAAACAAGAGGCAATATTCCTCTGCCTTAATCATGCCAGGGCCAGGTACCAGGCAACTAGAGACCACCCCTATAGTTTAGAACCTGCCGAAATTATTCAAACTAACCAATCAGAAAATGTTTACCCTGCCCTGTCTTGCCTTTCCATTGGAAATCCCACTAAAGTCTCTGGCCTGAGTCTATCCCTCACTCATCACTCAGTCACCTTTATAAATTAAGACCTGGGCATAGAACAATAGGTGCAGTGTGCAAGGTGACCCAGCTTTTGATGGAGGGAGCTTGCCTCTAGACTGCTCTTGGCCTACTAACTGGACTTACCAAACAGCGAGTACTGCCCAGGAAGACATGGCTGACTGTTGGCACACTGGCACTCTGGCTGAAGTGCTTCATGCTGTAACTGCTATACACTGCCATGGTCCTCCAATTAAATCTAAGAGGACCTCAAAGACACTCGCATCTATGGTACTCCTCATTTAGTTTCAGGTGCTAAAGTCTCCATTCGTGATTGCCATAATTCCATAGTTGGCATCTTACCTTGGACAGCTGGGTCAACTGGGCCAAACCTGATTTTCCTGGTTTGATGCACCTAGGTTCTGGGTGTTCAGGTGAAGGTACCTCTAGATCCTGGGCAGTGACACTGGGGGTGATTAGGATCACTGGCTAATTTACAAGATCAAGCTCCCTGCCCAAGGGAGTGAAGAGAGGCTTCCTCTGATGAGACCATGTTGAGTGTGAGTCTGATCCATCGACCCAACAGGGCTGAAGTTAGCAGTGGACACTCGGGCTCCCGCTGGAGTCTCCCCTCCCAATAAGCAATTAAGGCATGGCCTGCTCTTCTAGAAGGAGTCCCTGGGGAAGAGTCTTGGCGTTGGTCCCTGGTGAGCTCTATAGATCTGCTGGTGATGCAGCTCAGGGTGCCTTTTCACAGCAAACCATGGCACCCAAACACTAAAGTTTGTTTCAAAGGCAAATCCTTTTGTTGCTTGCTTTACTGCTGTCACATTTGTCCTTTGACCAAGTGGGATGTAAGGAATCCATCCTTGGAGACCCGTGGCTCAATGTTTAAATAAAAAAGAGGATGTGGAGAGGAAGGGGAACTTTAATCCCACTCCCCCTAAAACACCTGAGTAGGTCTCTCAGCTCACTTGAGATTATAAATCTCCAGGTCCCTGTGCTTGAGCACTCTCAAATGCTGCTGCCTATGCATATGCTAAGGTCTCATGTTTAAAACAAAATTATCACAAAACAAAAAATGTAAAAGATGAAGCTGAGGCCACCATTGCTCTCCTAGATGTTACCCCTCTGAGGTTGATTGGGGTACCCTAGAAATAGAGGCCACTGCTCAGAGCAGAGGCTACTGGGGATCACCAGGAGCTTATCAGGTAAACACCCAAAAGAAAAAAAAAAATGAGGGGGAGAAGTTTAGCCGCCTATAAATACTACAGACCATTCTAGAAACATGTTTAATAGGGACGGTGTTGGTCCCAGGGAGAGGTTGCTTAGAGGCAAGAGGTCTCTTTTTTCTCCCCTTTTTCCCTCTTCTCAGCTGGAGACAAAAACTAGACTGTGGCTTTGGTTGGGTAGCTACAAGCCAAAAACAGAAGAAAAAGGAAAAAAAAGATAAAGATAAAAGACTGCCACTTTTGGTGGCTACAAGCCCAAGGGAAAATAAAGAGGAACTTTAAACCATATGTACTGAGCAAATGCCAGTTCTAACAAGCATAATGCTAGCCCTAGATTACTTATTGATTTTTTTAAAGAGATAACATACATATTTTATTTATTTATTTATTTATTTATTTATGGCTGTGTTGGGTCTTCATTTCTGTGCGAGGGCTTTCTCTAGTTGCGGCAAGCGGGGGCCACTCTTCATCGCGGTGCGCGGGCCTCTCACTATCACGGCCTCTCTTGTTGCGGAGCACAGGCTCCAGACGCGCAGTCCCAGTAGTTGTGGCTCACGGGCCTAATTGTTCCGCGGCGTGTGGGATCCTCCCAGACCAGGGCTCGAACCCGTGTGCCCTGCATTGGCAGGCAGATTCTCAACCACTGCGCCACCAGGGAAGCCCTACTTATTGATTTTGAAACAAACCCCTAGCTAGATACAAGAGGAGAAAATAGAAGGTAATTAAATTATGTAAACATGTATATTATTTTCATATAAATATATAATAGGTGAATTGTGAGTATATATAAAATATATAGCTAAATTAAAACAAAATCCCCCAATTTGATCCAATTGGAAATTTGGATTTTATATATTAAAGAATTTATATAACAAAATGATAAAAAAAATGCTGATTGGCTTTTGTGCCTCTACAGGCTTGGTTCTAAACTAACTTTAATACTTGCTAAAATACATCAGTTGACAAGAACTTTATGGACTTAATCAAGATGGGGCTTAAATTGCAGTTGTGCCTGGTGATCCCAGTAAATTTAAACATCGTGTCCCCTAAAATCTAAAGAAGGTAACCAAATATAAAATGAAGAAAAAATGAGTATGCCTCACTCTAATTGTAGCCTTGCCTAAATATCCAAAGGCACAATACCTATTGCCCTAAAATATTCTATATTGGGCATCGGTGCTCTGACACACTATAATAAATTAAGACTAAAGTAAGTCTTTGAGACTTACAAATTGGCTTAATAAAATGGGACCCCATGGACCTGCAGTTAAAATAACCTGGTTCAGTATAAGTTAAAACATGGAGCTCAAGGATTAAAACTTATTACAGAAAACCTAACTAATAAAGGAGTGATTATCTGCATTTCTTCTCCATTGATAGCCCAATTTTGCCTGTTCTTAAATCTAAAAAAAAAAAAAAAAAAAGAATGAAAAGAAAAATGGTGTGTGTGAGGATACTCCTCATGATGGATTAGTACTACCTTTATGCTGTGGTCCCATCCACCAAGGCCCCCATACCAGATATCCAATATTATCAAAATCAATGATTCTATTCAGTCAACAACTGGGAAATATTTTTCTTTTATAGATCTGGCTACCATTTTCTGTCCAGTGCCCATTTCAACAGCCTCTCAGCTGCAATCTGCCTTTACCCCTGAAGGGACACAGTACATCTTCTCCAGCCTACCCATGGGGCACCTCAGCAGCTTTGCCGTCGCACTCAGTCCTTACAGACAAGATCTTAACTACATCCACCTTCCTCCAGGAGCACAGGTATGACATTCCATTGATAACATCCTCCTCCAAGGAAATTCATTAGACACACTCATTAAGGACATACAAATCCAAACACAAATTTAGCTCTTCTTGGGTTCTAATGACAACATATTTCTCATTTACCAATTTTACTCCCAAATGAAAATCAACAGGCACTCTTGTTAATACCCGCTCCAAACTCCTTCACTAAAGAGACTTTGGCAACCTCTTCTCATACCTCCCAGCGTCTCTGGACCACTCCTGATGGCCATAGGTTGCCCAAGGGTTTCTGGTGCAATAAACTGCCCCTACAAAAAATGCCTGGCTACCTACTTGACCTTCCTAAAGATAGAGGTTCTCACAGATCTTGAGCCTGTGACCCTTCATAGCCAGCTGCCCATTATGCTTTGAGTCATGGAAACAGCACCCCACCAACTTAGCACAGCTACTGAGGCCTTCTTAATCAGCACGCAACCAAACCTGGGCCCTCTGACATGTTCTACTTGCAGGAGGGGATGGCTTCCCCTGTCCTTAGTCCCTTGCCAGGTTCCAGGGTGCTGGAGGAAGTTACTGCTCCCCCAGACCCTTGGCTACCTGGGAAACCCCCTGGGATTAACTGTGCTAACAGCAATAGATTATGCAAATGGCCCTGCTAAATATCATACATGATGGAGCTCAGTGGAATGTTGCTGTTTTGCATCCCTTAGCTAGGATGTCCCTAATAAACGACAGGACACCAAAAACCACACACTTGGCCAAACTTCAGGCAGTTATCTTAACACTGGATGCCCTGGCCAACAAATGGTCACATCTTCACGTTTATTATAAACTGGTGGGCATTGCCTAAAAATCATCTCTGCCAGGTTAGAGAACTCTGGAAACTCTTGCCTCACAGATACCCAAAATATAAAATTACACGTCTTTCTATACATTAAGGTCACAATATAAGGCCTTGCCAAGAGCTCATTACTCATTGTAAACATTATTAATAGTAACCAAGGCACACATTTCATTACTCAAAATACACAATGCTGGGCTCTTGGAAAAAACACTCAGTAGAACTTTCATGTCACTAATAGGTCTCAAATAGCCCTTTTAACTAAGAGACACAATGATCTCCTTAAACAATTCCTTTTCAAGTTCCAGTCTAAACAAATCCCTAAATGACTCTCTATCTTGCCCCAGGTCTTAACCTATCTTTATACATTTTCGATCTTGTCCCATTCCATAAGGGCTGGAGGCCAGATCGATGGTGCATATTCTCCTGGGACCTCTTAACCATAGATTGTCCCATAGGCCAGGCAGCTGCTCATCTGATACAGGACCCATTTGAAACTAAACTTCCACCAAAAACCTGTCAAGTGCAACTGCACACTATTCTGGTGACCATGGTCTTACTACCACTGGTCTGGATGCTTTCATTGTTTACAATCTGGAGGCCCAACCCTTCAAGTAAGCCACTGTTTCAACCAAACATGGCAAATGCTAAGACCCACATCAACTCGAGTGGGTATCCCCTTAGAAATGATACTCCTAGTCCCACATCCTAGATTACATCATCTTGACTCAGAAGCTTACCGCTGGAGATGGCATCACCTCAGATGACATCACCCCAGCCCAAGACCTCACCATTGGAGATGACTTCATTCCCTGTGCTGGAGACAACTTTCTCCCAGACGCTAAGACCTTTCATATTCTCATAATAAAAGATTTCTATGCTGTTTGGATTAACTTAAGCCCTACTACTGAAGGTCTTTGTTATCACCACCCCGAAGTTTCCTAATAAGATGTCAAAAAATCAAAGGACTAATTGTATTAATCATGTTTTCAATTATTTTTTGTATATTATGATGCTTCGACATTCGAAAAAAATCTTCCTGGCTGGGGAGAGACTACCCCTCCCAGAGCTAACCAATTCTTAGAGTAGCAAAGGACTCAGCCTTTGATATGCAAACTAACCAATCCAGAGCCATACCTCCTCCATCTGGCCAGTACCCCAAGAGGCAATATTTCTCTGCCTTAGTCATCCCTGGGCCACATACCAGGCAACTAAAGACCACCCTTAAGATATTTGAATGTTAAACCAACTGGGCATTCCTGGGAAAAATCCCATTTAGTCATGGTGTAAAATAGTCCTTATATGTTGCTAGATTTGGTTTGATTAATTTTAAAAGGAGTTTTCATCTCTATTCATGAGTGATATTGATGTGTAGTTTTCTTTTCTGATGATGCCTTTGTCTGGCTTTGGTGTCACATAATATTGACCTTGTAGAGAGAGTTGGGAAGTGTTCTTTCCTTCTTTACTTTCTGGAACATTGTTATCATTTATTCTTTAAATGTTTGATAGAATTCACTAGTGAACTCATCTGGGTCTGGATTTTTTTGTGTGTGGAAAGAATTTAAATTATGAATTGAATTCCTTTACCTGTTATAATCTTTCAGATTTTCTATTTCTTCTTGAGTCAGTTTTGGTCAATTATATCTTTCCAGAAATTTGTCCATTTCATCTAAGTTATCTAATTTGCTGGTATAAAGTAGTTAATAACATTCTCTTATAAACAGTTTAATTACTGTAGAGTCAGTTGTGTTGTCCCCTTTTTCATTCTTTTTTCTTTATAAATTTATTTATTTATTTTTGGCTGTGTTGGGTCTTCATTGCTGCACACGGGCTTTCTCTATTTGCGGCGAGTGGGGGTTACTCTTCATTGCGGTGTGTGGGCTTCTCATTGCGGTGGCTTCTCTTGTTGTGGAGCATGGGCTCTAGGCGTGTGGGCTCAGTAGTTGTGGCCCACGGGCTCTAGAGTGCAGACTCAGTAGCTGTGGCGCACGGGCTTAGTTGCTCCGTGGCATGTGGAATCTTCCCGGACCCGGGATCGAACCCGTGTCCCCTGCATTGGCAGGCGGATTCTTAACCACTGCGCCACCAGGGAAGCCCCCCTTTTGTACTCTTGATTTCAGTAATTTAAGTCTTTTTTTTTCATTGTCAGTCTAGCTAAAGGTTTGTCAATTTTGTTGATCTTTTCAAAGAACTAACTTTTGTTTTCATTAATTTTTCTCTATTGTTTTTCTGTTTTCTATTTTATTAATTTCTGCTGTAATTTTATTATTTCTATCTTATGCTTGCCTTGTGTTTAGTTTGCTCTACTTTCTCTAGATTCTTAAGGTGAAAAATTAGATTATTTATTTGTGATCTTTCTTCTTTTCTCACATAGTCATTTCAAGCTATAATTTTTTCCTTTAAGCACTGCTTTAGCTGAATCCTATACATTTTAACATGTTGTGTTTTAGTTTTCATCCAGTTCAAATTTCTTTCCAACTCCCCTTGTGATTTCTTTTACCTATAGGTTATTAGGAATAGATTGTTTAATTTGCAAATATTTCTGGATTTTCTAAATTTCTTCCTGTTGCTGATTTCTAATTTAATACCATTGTGGTCAGATATATACATTGTATAATTTCTATCCTTTTAAATTTATTGTGGCTTGTTTTATGGCCTAGCATAAACCATAACCATGAACAATATAGAATGTTCCATGTGCACTTGAAAAGACTGTGTATTCTGCTGTTGTTGGATGGAATGTCCTATAGAAATAATTTAGGTCAAATTGTATGATAGTGTTGTCCAGGTCTTCTTTATCCTTGCTGATTTTCTTCTCTAGTTGTTCTATTAATTGTTGAGAGTAAGATATTGGAGACTATTTTCCCTTCACTTCTGTCAGGTTTTGTATCACTTTTTTGGGGCCCCTTTGTTAGGTGTGTTTTTACAGTTGTTATGTCTTCCTGATGAATTGAACCTTTATCACTATAAGATGTCTTTTTTTCCCTCTAATAACACTTTTTTTGTGTTAAAGTGTGTTTTATCTGATATTAGTTGTGGTAGGCAGAATTCTAAAGATGGCTCCACAAGATTCCTGTTTCCTTCTTATTCAATCAAATACTATGTGATTAACACAAAGTGATTAATATTCCAGATATAAAGTCCCAAGACAGTTAACCTTACTATACAAAGATTATCTGGTGGGCCTGACCCAATCAGGTGAGTCCTTTAAATACAGAGAGTTTTCATCAGCTGGTGCTAGAAGAGGTGATCAGAAATTCAAAGCACAAGAAGGATTTGATGCTCTGTTGTTTGCTTGAAGGTAGTTGGGACCATGTATCAAGGAAATGGGGACCTCAGTTTCACAGCTACAAGGAACAGCTGTTGAATTGCTGCCAACGACCCAAACTTGGAAGCAGATGCTTTTTTTGTTGGAAGCAGACTTTTTCCTAGAGCTTCCATATAAGAGGCCAGCCTGTCCACACCTTGATTTTGGCTTCTTGAG
Source organism: Balaenoptera physalus (assembly GCF_965194825.1). Classification (NCBI taxonomy): domain Eukaryota; kingdom Metazoa; phylum Chordata; class Mammalia; order Artiodactyla; family Balaenopteridae; genus Balaenoptera; species Balaenoptera physalus. The sequence continues at coordinate 113,433,062 of NC_138903.1, read as the reverse complement.
ACAAAGCAGAGAACGTGCCTTGCCTTATGACCTACTGAACTGTGGGCTAATAAATTGGTATTTTTTTTGTCTGTTTTTTTTTGTTAAAGAAAAATAACAAAGGATCTACATTTTTATTAGATAGTATAAATTTCCTTAATAACAAGTAGATAAAATAATCCACAATGGGTTACGTATTCCCAGATGTTAACATCTCTCTGTATACTTCATGTGTTTAATGAAAGGTTGTAAAATTTGAGGAAGACAAAAATAAAAGTTTTTAAAACTCAAGATACATAATAAATAAATTGGAACAACTAGAGATGACTAAAAACAAAATGTATTATATTGATCCACCCACAACATAACCTGATCTCAGGGACTTTAAGATACTTATACAGTAAACTTCAAAAGTATTTGCATTTAATTTTTTTTAATATAATTTTACTTATTTATTTATTTTTTCCTTTTTTTTAACATCTTTATTGGAGTATAATTGCTTTACAATGGTGTGTTAGTTTCTGCTTTATAACAAAGTGAATCAGCTATACATATACATATATCCCCATATCTCTTCCCTCTTGCATCGTACTGTTTTAAGGTGCTAAATTTGTGGTCATTTGTTACAAAGCAGTAGAAAACTAATGCATTGGTACAGCCACTCCAGCTCTCTTATGGTTGCTGATTGCATAGTATATCATTTTTTATCCTTTCAACTTATTTGTGTTGTAAATCTAAAGTGTGTCTCTTCTAGGCAGCATGCAGTTGGATCCTGTTCTTTAATCTAGGCTGATAATGTATTTTTTATTGTAGTGCTTATTTCATTTACATTTAATATAATTATTGATTATGATATAAATATAATTATTTATAACTGCCATTTTCCTATTTTCTATATGTCTCATGTATTTTTTCCCTCTATTTCTCCTTTACTGTCTTCTTTTTCATTAGATATTTTCTAGTGTACCAGTTTAGTTCCCATTATTTACTCTATTTGCTGAATTATTCTTTTAGTTGTTGCTCTGAGGATTAAAATATATATCTTTACTAACTTAAAACAATATACTTCACATTAATGCTAATTTATTTATGGTAGTGTATTGAAACTTTGCTCTAATATTGCTCCCTTTCCTCCTCCCTCCTTTGTGCTATTATTATCATATACACTACATCTTATATATTCTAAACTTAATATTTTAATAATATTATTTTATGCAGATGTCTTTTAAATCAGTTGTGAGAAGGAAAGAAAAATATATTTATATTGTATTTTATGTTTTCTTATGTAATTAACATTACTGGTGCTCCCTCCCTCCCTCCATACCTACCTACTTCTTTCTTTCTTTCTTTCTCTCTCTCTCTTTCTTCCTTCCTTCCTTCCTTTCTTTCTTTCTTTTCACCAGATCTTAGTTGTGGCTCGCGGGCTCCTTAGTTGAGGCTTGCCAGCTCCTTAGTTGTGGCTCGTGGGTTCCTTAGTTGCAGCTCGCCAGCTCCTTAGGTGCAGCACACATGCTCCTTAGTTGTGGCATGTGAACTCTTAGTTGTGGCATGTATGTGGGATCTAGTTCCCTGACCAGGGTTCGAACCCAGGCCCCCTGCATTGGGAGCACGGAATCTTATCCACTGCACGACCAGGGAAGTCCCACTGGTGCTCTATTTCTTTGTGTGGATTCGAGTTACAATTTCTCTTCAGCCTGATGAACTTCCTTTTTAAAATTTCATATAAAGCAGGTCTGATAGCAATTTGTTTTCTTAGGCTATTTTTTCTGAGACTGTCTTTGTTTGTGGGGCTTTCATTTTTTAAGGGTTATTTTTCTATATAGAGAATTATTATTTTTTTAGAATTAGATTTTAATAACAGAATTAGAGATATAAATCATATATGATTAACCCATTTAAAGTATACAGTTCAATGGTTTTTAGTAGTATATACACAGAGTTGTGCAATCATCACCACAATCAATTTTAGAAATTTTCATCATCCAAAAAAACCCCCTGTACCCTTTGCAGTCACTCCCCATCCTCTCCCTTTTTCCATCATCCCTAGGCCTCTACTAATCTCCTTTGTGTCTTTATGGATTTGCCTGTTCTGGACATTTTATATAAATGGAATTATGCAATGTGTGGTATTTTGTGACTGGCTTCTTTCACTTAGGGTATTACTGTCAAGTTTTGTCCATGTCATAGCATATACCAGTACTTCATTTCCTTTTGTTGCTGAATAATATTCCATTGTTTGGCTATACTACATTTTGTTTATCCATTCATTAATTGGTAGACGTTTGGTTGTTTCCACTTTTTGGCTATTATGCTGCTCTAAACATTTGTGGACAAGTTTTTATGTGGTTATAGGTTTTTCTCTTGGCTACATACATAGTAGTGGAATTTCTGTGTCATATGATAACTCTCTGTCAGTTTTGAAGAACTGACAGACTGTTTTCCAAAAAGGCTGTACCATTTTCCATCTCTACCAGCAATGTATGAGGGCTCCCATTTCTCCACATCCTCACCAACGCTCGTTATTATCTGTCTTTTTGATTATAGCAGCATTTGTTTTATAAATGGTATTTCTTGATATTTTGTAATACATTTAGACATTTTAAAATTTGAAATATGTTAAATATTGTTTACTGCTGTTTTGCTTTATGAATTCTCAACTTAAATACTAATGTTAATACATATTTCAGTATTAAACAAAAAAAGGACCCCAAATCTTCATTTTTTTCTCTGATTATTATTATTTATTTATTTATTTACATTTTTGGCTGTGCTGGGTCTTCATTGCTGTGCACCGGCTTTTCTCTAGTTGTGGTGGGCAGGGGTTACTTTTTGTTGCGGTGTGTGGGCTTCTCATTGCAGTGGCTTCTCTTGTTGCGGAGCACAGGTTCTAGACGTGCAGGCTTCAGTAGTTGTGGCTCGAGGACTCTAGAGTGCAAGCTCAGCAGTTGTGGTGCACGGGCTTAGTTGCTCCGCGGCATGTGGGATCTTCCCGGACCAGGGCTCGAACCTGTGTTCCCTGCATTGGCAGGCGGATTCTTAACCACTGTGCCACCAGGGAAGTCCCTCACTGCATTACATTTTAAAGTCATATAAAAGAATTATTTGGCTGTATGAAATTTATGCATTCTTCCTTAAAGAAAGGAACGTCTATAGAGATATAGAAGTGCATTTGGTATTCATTACTGGTGATTCTGAATAAAAAGAATTTAGGTTTTAGGATATAAGGTGAGAACAACATTAGCTAGAAACTATACTAACCAATGGATGATTTCTGGAAATTTAAAGGCCAACAGTTTCACTTATTAAGTTGGGAAAATAAATTATATGTATATTGTAGACCAATGTGACAGTTGCAAAAACAGTCTAAACATGAATAAGAGAATTTGATACATTTTCTAAATGCCTTAAAAGAACCTTTCTCCTATCCTCATTCAATGTCCACTTCTAGACTTGAGTATTGTGAACACTTACAAAGTTTGCTCCAAAAAACTAGGCCATCACTGTGAATTAATAAACATCACAAAATGACTTAAATCACCATGTACTAAGTGGCAGGTCCTTGCAGTAGTTGAAGGAGTATTGGTTTTCTAGAATGGTAAGAAGCCTGAGAAGTTGCATAGTTTGCCTCATTTATCTTACAGGTGTGGAAAATAAAGATGAGGTGAAGAGACTTTCCCAAGTTCTCATAAATTTACAGCAGAGAGGGACTATAGCCAAGCTGATTCCCGATTGGAGGCTCTTTCCGCTTTAAGTCAAAGTTTAAAATGCATTTGATTTGCCCCTTTGTTTAAACCTTGGGTTTAAAAAAACGAGCATGATATAACCTAAAATAGCAAGCAGTTTTGATGAACTCACATTTTTAGCTATCAGCCAACTAGAAACCAAATATAATAGCAATGTTAATATCAGAGTAGATAATGGATATATTATTAAAAGCAAGTGTAATGATGACAGACTTCCTGTTTCCTAGGCTATTTTAAGAATCATAAATTCTGCTAGTTCATATTTTCGGGTCACTAAAATGACTTTCTAAAATAATTTTTGAAACTAGACTAAATTACTAAGAAAATTACTTTCAGGTAGTCAAAGGAACACACTTCTGGAAGAGGAGCTAAAGAGGTTTAATAGCTCTTTCTTATCTATCTCATCCCCTGAAAAATGTGTTGAACAGTAACTTCACAATTTGAATATTACAAATGAAAAAATGGAAGAAATAGAAATCCACCCAGTTCTGGAATTATGGATTGAGTTTTGGAAGATGATTTATCTTGTAATCTTTTTTGCTGGTCCTCTCTTGGCATTTACCATTTTCTGATTAGCTGGATTATATCTTTCTGTTTTCACTGGATTCTCTTTCATTCTATGCAGTTGATTCATTGGTTGTCTTTTAGAAACTTGGTGTGAGCCAGAGACCTGAGACATTTTAGCTAGGTATATACGACGTTCATCATTGATCTTGTGGTAAGCCTTTGATTCTCGTTCCAGTCTAAGTACATAGTCTTTCACTTGATTTTCAAGGCTCCTTTTTTCTTTTGCTAGCTGTTTAAGTAATGTACTTAAGGATTCCACTGGCATCTGCTCATAGACACGAATAGAAGATAGCCTATGTGAAGGATTTCCACGGATTTTTTTCCATTTTCTCTCTGAGACTAACAACTTGCTTTTCTAGTTGATCATTCTGTTCAAGTTGTGTCTCATAACAGGTTTTCCACTCACTGCCTTCGTTGTCAGTACTGAGTTTGGCTTCCAGTTCCACTACCTTTTGTCTTATTTCAAGTATTGAGATTTGTACTAAGTCTTTCATATGGATTTCTTCCAATAACTCCAGTTTAAGGAGGTCAGTGCTCATACCTTAGAAGGTGTCACTTCTTTCATCCCCCATAGTGTCAGGTCAGAGATCTCCCACACCCTTCCCCTCAGCACAGCTTAGAGCAGAAGACCTGAAGGGACATCCAGAAGCTGGGGATGAGAAAGTGTTGTCATGAGCTGTTGGCATGGTGAACTGACTCTTAGAATTCTTGGTTGAGTTTCTTTCCCCCAGCACTTTGAATATGTCATAATACTGACTTCTTCTCTCCACTGTTTCTGATGAGAAGTCAGCTGTTAATTTTATTGTGGTTCCTTTGTATATGACACATAATTTTCTTCTCACTATTTTCAAGTTTCTCTCTTTGGCTTTGGCTTTCAACAGTTTGACTATGATCTCTCTAGCTGTGAATATCTTTGAGTTTGTGCTATTTGGAATTCATTGAGCTTCTTGGATGTGTAGATTAATCTTTTTTTAAATGAAATTTGAGAAGTTTTCACCCACTATTTCTTCAAATACTTTTTACGTCCCTTTTTTGTCCACTCCTCTTCTGGAACTTCCATTATGCATACGTAGTGTGTTTGATGGTGTCTCACTGGCCTTTGAAGTTCTTCAGTTTTCTTCGTTCTTTTTACATTCTGTTCCTTAGACTAGATAATCTCTATTGATCTACCTTTTTTTAATTTTAATTTTTAATTGAAGTATAGTTGATTTACAATGTTTCAGATGATCTACTTTCTATTATCAGCTCAAATCTGCTGTTGAGCCCCTTGAGTGAATTGTTCATTTCAGTTGTTGTACCTTTTAATTCCAGAATTTTCATTCATTTTTTTTTTTATAATTTGTATGTCTTTATTTATAGTCTCTATGTGAAGAGTCTGTCATCATATATTCCTTTAATTCTTCAAACGTGGCTTCTTTTAGTTCTTTGAACATATTTATAATAGCTTATTTGAAGTCTTTATGTACTAAATCTATCATCTAGGCCATCCCAGAGACAATTTATATAAGCTGCTTTTTTTTTTTCTGTGTATGGCTGCACCTTGTTTCTTTGTTTTTTAATTTTAATTTTTAATTTTTGTTTAGTGTTGTGCTTGGACTAATTATGTAGTGTCTGTGTCCCCTGTAGAGTATGAGAACTGGAATCTCTGCTCAGTTGTTTTTTAAAAATTCTTTTTTTTTAAATTTTTATTTATTATTTATTTATTTATTTATTTATTTATTTATTTATTTATGGCTGTGTTGGGTCTTCATCGCTGCGCGTGGGCTTTCTCTAGTTGCATCAAGCACCGGCTACTCTTTGTTGCAGTGCACATGTGTCTCATTGCAGTGGCTTCTCTTGTTGCAGAGCACGGGCTCTAGGCGCACGGGCTTCAGTAGTTGTGGCACACAGACTCAGTAGTTGTGGCGCACGGGCTTAGTTGCTCTGCGACATGTGGGATCTCCCCGGACCAGGGCTCGAACCTGTGTGCCCTGCATTGGCAGAAGGATTCTTAACCACTGCGCCACCAGGGAAGTCCCAAAACTTTTAATTTTATATTGGAGTATAGCTGATTAACAATGTTGTGATAGTTTTAGGTACACAGCAAAGGGACTCAGCCATACATATACGTGTATCCATTCTCCCCCAGACTTCCCTCCCATCAAGGCTGCCACATAACATTGAGCAGAGTTCCCTGTGCTATACAGTAGGTCCTTGTTGGTTATCCATTTTATTTTTATTTTTATTTTTTTTGGCAAATTAATACATTTATTACCTATGATCAGCAGATATATTGCTCACTTATTCTCTCCATGTTTAAAAAGAATTTCAAAATAACAAAATAATTATATACACCATACAATTCAGGGTAGGGTTGGGCTCAGGGGACCACTTCATTGTTCACAGCGTGGACAGAAACCTCTGTCTCCAAACATTTTTTGAGCTAGTTTAACTTTCAGCTCTGAGTCTGGTCCCAGTCTTGAAATCACAGAAGGTTAGGGCCTGGAATTTTCTCAGCCATAGGGATGAGGTTCTAGTTCAGACAGGAGGAAAGGGCTTCCTGGAAGGGACCAATAAAGCCTCTGATGCAGAAACATTAGGAGGCAAGGGCAGAGGGCACTGGGGCCGAGCCAGAGGGGCCTGGCATGGGGGAGGGTGAGGAGCCCACTCCCGGTCCAGCATTTCCTTGTACTCACCCCTGCGTCTCCACTCAGTAGAACAGGGGCTGCCTTAGAGCACCAGCAACTGGTAAATCTGATGGAGGAACTTTCTCCTTGTAGCTTCCAGAACCTGAAGACAGGACCCAGTAGGAACTTTGACTGGATTCATGAGATCCCAGGATTCCAGGGAGTTACATACCCTTGATTATTGAGATGGCCCTGCCAATGTGCCCAGCTCCTGGAAGGCACGGTCAGGTAGTTTTGAGAAATATTGTATGATATCCCTTATATGCGGAATCTAAAAAGAAATGTTACATATGAACTTATTTGCAAAACAGAAACAGACTCACAGACTTAGAGAATGAACTTTCTCTTTCTCTGTCTGACTTACTTCACTCAGTATGACAATCTCTAGGTCCATCCATGTTGCTGCAAATGGCATTTTTTTCATTCTTTTTTATGGCTGAGTAATATTCCATTGTATATAGGTACCACATCTTCTTTATCCATTCCTCTGTCGATGGACATTTAGGTTGCTTCCATGTCTTGGCTATTGTAAACAGTGCTGCAATGAACATTGGGGTGCATGTGTCTTTTCAAATTATGTTTTTCTCCAGATATATGCCCAGGAGTGGGATTGCAGGGTCATATGGTAGCTCTATTTTTAGTTTTTTAAGGAACCTCCGTACTGTTCTCCATAGTTACTGTACCAATTTACATTCCCACCAACAGTGTAGAAGGGTTCCCTTCTCTCCACACCCTCTCCAGCATTTATCGTTTGTGGATTTTTTGATGATGGCCATTCTGACCGGTGTGAGGTGATACCTCATTGTAGTTTTGATTTGCATTTCTCTAATAATTAGCAATGTTGAACATCTTTTCATGTGCCTCTTGGCCATCTGTATGTCTTCTTTGGAGAAATGTCTATTTAGGTCTTCTTCCCATTCTTTGATTGGGTTGTTTGTTTTGATGATATTAAGCCTCATGAGCTGTTTGTAAGTTTTGGAGACTAACCCCTTGTCAGTCACATCATTTGCAAATATTTTCTCCCAATCTGTGGATTGTCTTTTTGTTTTATTTATGGTTTCCTTTGCTGTGCAAAAGCTTTTGAGTTTAATTAGGTCCCATTTGTTTAATTTTGTTTTTATTTTCATTATTCTGGGAGACGGATCGAAAAAGATATTGCTGTGATTTAAAGATAGTGCTGTGAACACTCAGAGAGTGTTCTGCCTATGTTTTCCTCTAGGAGTTTATAGTGTCGTGTCTCACATTTAGGTCTTTAATCCATTTTGATCTTATTTTTGTGTATGGTGTTAAAGAATGATCTTGCTCTTATTTTTTCTTTCTTTTTTCCCTCATTCTCATTTTTAAGCCTAGCTACCTAGAGTTAACCCTTGGGTCATCATAGTCTAGTGGTCAGCCAGTTATTGGTCCAAGATTTTGCTTAAACACTTTAGCCAGTAAGGCTTTCCATCCTTTTTCCTAGGGAATCTGTTTATGTGTTGGTACACTCATTCTAAGTTCAGGCAGTTAAAAAAATCTCTGATTTCACTTTCAGCTTGTACACGGCCTCAAAGTCAGCCATGAATGAATAGTTAACTGGGGCCATCTCTGGTCTCCCCTGAGCATGTGTGCAGCCCTGTGTATGTATTAATACATAACCTTCCAGATCCCCTGGAATAAATGAGAGCTTATCAAAGCACCTTATGGTTGGTCTCATTTTCCAGATCTCATTTTAAAATTTCTGACTGGTCTGTTGCTTGCTCTAACCAGTATCACAGCCTTAGGCAGCTGTGACACTGACCTTCCCTGATTATTTTCCCCTAAGATCATTATTGGGCATGAGGCTTTTCTGTAGAGCTTCAGATTGGGTCAGCCCTTTCAGCTACCATGAGACTGCCAGTTCTCTGGTCCTCAAGGTTACTGCACCTTGGAAGTAGGGACATGGGAGCAGCCCCAAGTCAAAATACTACAGATCCTGCTGTTCTTGCTGCAGTTCAGCAGCTTTTCTTGTACAAACACTTTTCAATGTGTTGTATGCTTTTCGTTAATTTCCAGGGTTCTGAAATGGTTGATTTTGACAATTTGTCCAGTTTTATCATTATTTTGGGGCGAGAGGATTTGGTAAGGTCCTCACTGGGCCATTCTGGAAGTCCCACGATGTCTAGTCATTTTTTTGAACAACTTTTGGAGATGTAATTCATAAACCATACATTCCACTCATTTAAACTGTACAATTCAATATTTTTAGTATATTCATAAGATTGTGCAATCATCACCACAATCTAATTTTAGAACACACCTAGTAATTTTTGATTGGATACCAAACATTGTGCATTTTACCTCGTTGAGTGCTATATTTTTGTATTCTTATAAATATTCTTAAATTATGTTTTGGGATGCAGTTAAATTACTTGGACACAGATTGATCCTTTTGGGTCTTGCATTTAGGATTTGTTATGTGGGACCAGAGTAGTGCTTAGTCTAGTGCTAATTATTCCCCACTATGAGGCAAGACCCTTCTGTGTACTCTACCCAATGATCCATGAATCTCGAGCTCTTCAATCTAGCTGGTGAGAACAGGCAACTTTCCTGGTCTTGTTAGAGTGCCAGCCACTGTTACCTCTAATCCTTTTGGATGGTTCTTTCCCCAGCCTTGGGTAGTTTCCTCATACACATGTGCTGGTCCATCTGGTCAGTATTCAGATGGATCCTTGAGGAGGGCCATCTGAAGATTTCTGAAATTCTCTTTCTATGCAGCTTTCTTCTCTCTGGTCCTCTATTCTGACAACTTTAGCCACCATATTGTCTCTAGACTCTCAGCTCCATCTCAACTTTGGGAGTCTGCTGCCATCAACCTGGCTTCCTCCTTCGTGTGCCACAGCCTAGAATCTCTCTCCAGGCAGTAAGATGGACAAATTGTAAGGCTACCCTCATTTGTTCCCCACCTATTAGAGATCATTGTACTTTGTTATCTGATGTCCAGTGTATTGACAACCATTTCATATATATTGTCTAGTTTCTTTGGTTGTTTCAGATGGGAGGGTAAATCCAGTATCTGTTAATCTTTCCTGTCTGGAAGCAGAAACAATGATTTGGGGGATTTTCTAGGTATCTTATTACTGATTTCTAATTTAATTACTTTGTTGTTAGAGAATATACACTCTGTAAGATTTTAAGTCTTTTAAATTTATTGACATATTTTATGGCCCAGCATATAGTCTATCTTGGTTAATGTTCCATGTGTTCTAGAGAAGAGTATGCATTCTGCAGGTGCTGGGTATAGCATTCTATAAATATAAATCAGTTAGGTCAAATTAGTTGATAATGTTCAAATCTTCCATAGCTTTACTTATTTTTTTGTATACTTGTATCAATACCCATGGATGGATATTAAAATCTTTGCCTGTGATTATGGATTTGTCTATCTTCATAATTCTGTCAATTTTTGCTCATGTATCTTAAAGCTCTGTTATTAACTTCATTCATACTTTGGATTGTTATGTCTTCTTGATGAATTGACTCTTTTGTCATTATGAAATGACACTCATTATTTCTGATCTCTGGTAATACTCCTTGTCTTGAAATGCATTGTGCCTTGCCTTATATTAATGGAGGTGTACCATCTTTGTTTTTTTGTTTTTAATAAATTTATTTATTTATTTATTTTTGGCTGCATTGGGTCTTTGTTGCTGCATGCCGGCTTTCTCTAGTTGCGGTGAGTGGGGGCTACTCTTTGTTGCGGTGTGCGAGCTTCTCATTGTGTTGGCTTCTCTTGTTGCAGAGCACGGGCTCTAGGCGCATGGGCTTCAGTAGTTGTGGCGTGTGGGCTCAGTAGCTGTGGCACGCGGGCTCTAGAGCTCAGGTTCAGTAGATGTGGCGTGTGGGCTCAGTAGCTGTGGCACGCGGGCTCTAGAGCTCAGGCTCAGTAGATGTGGCGCACGGGCTTAGCTGCCCCACGGCATGTGGGATCTTCCCGGACCAGGACTCGAACCTGTGTCCCCTGCATTGTCAGGCGGATTCTTAACCACTGCGCCACCAGGTAAGTCCCCCATCTTTGTTATGCATAGTGTTTGCATGGGATATTTTTTTCCATCATTTTACTTTCAACCTATCTGCCTTTCTATTTAAAGTATATTTCTTGTAAGTGTCATATAGTTGGGTCATACTTTTTTCAGATACAGTCTGACAGTCTTTGCCTTTTAATTGGTATTTATAGTTAATATAATTATTGATATAGTTGACTTTTAGACTAGCATCTTGTTCTTTGTTTTCTATTTATCCCCTCTGTTTTTATTTCTTTTTTCCTCCTTTCTTATCTTCTTTTGGATTAATTAATATATTTTAGTATTCCATTATACTTGGCTTTAGCTATAACTAGTAATATAATATAATATATATAATATAAATATTTGGCTTTAGCTATAACTCTCTGTATAATTTTTTTAGTGGTTCCTGTAGGGATTATAATAGGTATCCTTAATTTATCACAGATTACCTGAATTAAACTTGTACAACTGCACATATTATATAGCAATGTTACAACTACATAAGTCTATTTTCACTTCTTCTTGTCCTTTGTGTTACTGTTGTCATATATTTGACTTCTTCCTGTATTATAAACCTCACAATTCACGTTTTTTTTTTGCTTTAAACAATTAATTGGATTTTAAAGAATTAAGGAAAGAAAAATAGATTTTTAAAATATTTACTTTACATATTTTCATTTTCAGTAGTCTTTCTTTCTGAGTATCTAAATTTCTATCTGGTATTATTTCTTTTCCACTTGAAGAATTCGCTTTAGCATTTCTCACAGTATGGGTCTGTTTCTGATGAATTCTCTCACCTATCTTTAATCTGAAAATGTCTTTAACCTTTCTTTTCCTTCTATTGGACATATCTCGTGCCTCTCTTCATATATGTCTGCCCACTTTTTTATTCCAGTTGTTGCTGAGGCATCCAGCTGTGTACAGGTGTAAAATGACAGTAGTTCACCTCATCTGAGTACTTATTTTTTGCTTTTGGTTCTAGAGTTACTCTGGGGCCACATTTTGGGATGCTTGCTAGAATTCACTTAGCTGTTATGATGCATATGTAATTTGGAAGTGGAAGGGTATTAACTCCCCATAGGACAACCCTCTCCCTTGGAGGTGAGTCTGTGGATAAATTCTTCCCTCTTCTGTTCCTTCCATGGACAATTCTGTTATGTTCCACATGTTTCCTCACAGGTTCCCTGGTGAGATCGAACCCCACTTGGCCATGGTGGTGATCAGATTGGTAACCTCATACCATTGGGTTGGCTTTCTCTTCTTCCCTTTTCCACCCATCCAAGTCCCCCACTCCTATTCCTTGATATCACTTTCCAGAATAAACTATCTGCATTCAAAGTCTTAAGTGAGGTTCTTTCGTGGGGAACTGTGGCTAAAGCACTGCTTTTCTAGTATTTGCCTTTCATGTTTTAAATTTCCTCACTGTTTTAAGAGGATCCCATAAGTTTTTGTACGACTTACCTTTTCATTATTGTTTATTTCTCCTTTGATCCCTGAGTTATTTGGAAATGTATTATATAATCTTCAAATAAAGATTTTCCTATATTTTTGTTATTGATTCCTAGCTTAATTTTACTGTGGTCAGACAAAATACTCTGTATGATTTCAGTCCTTTGAAATTTAAAAAAAATATTTATTTTCTCTATTATTATTATTTTTTGGCTGCATCGGGTCTTAGTTGTGGCACGTGGGGTCTTCACTGAGGCGTGTGGGATCTTCCGTTGTGGTGCAGGCTCTTCGTTTTGGCGCACAGGCTTCTCTCTAGTTGTGGCGTGCGGGTTTTCTTTCTTTAGTTGTGGTGCGTGGGCTCCAGAGCGTGTGGGCTCTGTAGTTTGCTACATGCGCACTCTCTCGTTGAGGCGCGCGAGCTTAGTTGCCCCCCGGCATGTGGGATCTTAGTTCCCTGACCAGGGATCGAACCCACGTCCCCTAAATTGGAAGGCGAATTCTTTACCACTGGACCACCAGGGAAGTCCCTGAAATTTGTTAAGACTTGCTTTATGGCCCATAGTATGGTCAATTTTGATGAATGTTTCATTTACACTTGAATAGAATACGTATTCTTTAGTTGTTGGGTATAGTGTTCTGTATTTGTCAGGTCAAGTTGGTTGATCATGTTGTTCAACTCTTCTATATGCTTAATGGTTTTTTATCTGCATTTTCTGCCAATTACTGGGGGAGATGTGTATGAATCTCCCAATTTGATTGTGAATTTTAAAAATTTCGTCTCTTAGTTCTGTCACGTTTTATATATTTTCTGACTGTGTTATTAAGTATATACAAGTTTAAGATTTTTATCATTTCCTGTTGAATCAAATCTTCTGTCATTATGAAAAGACCCTCTGTATCTCTATAATGCCAGTTCCTTTAAAGTCTATTCTGTCTGATATTCATATAGTTATCCTGATTTATTGCTTGCATGATATGTTGTTTTGCTATTTGTTTCTTTTTTAAATTTATTTATTTATTTTTGGCTGCGTTGGGTCTTCATTGCTGCGCATGGGCTTTCTCTAGTTGTGGCGAGCGGGGGCTACTCTTCATTGCGATGCGCGGGTTTCTCATTGTGGTGGCTTCTCTTGTTGCGGAGCACGGGCTCTAGGCGTGTGGGCTTCAGTAGTTGTGGCACATGAGCTCAGTAGTTGTGGCTCGCAGGCTCTAGAGCACAGGCTCAGTAGTTGTGGCACATGGGCTTAGTTGTTCCACGGCATGTGGGAATCTTCTCGGACCAGAGATCGAACCCGTGTCTCCTGCATTGGCAGACGGACTCTTAACCACTGCGCCACCAGGGAAGTCCCGCTATTTGTTTATTTTTGACCATTTTGTATCCTGACATTTAAAATGTGTTTCTTGGGACTTCCCTGGTGGTCCAGTGGTTAGACTCCATGCTTCCAGGGAGATCAGCTCGGTGCTTTGTGACCACCTAGAGGAGTGGGATAGGGAGGGTGGGAGGGAGACGCAAGAGGGAGGGGATATGGGGATATATGTATACGTATAGCTGATTCACTTTGTTATACAGCAGCAACTAACACAACAATGTAAAGCAATTATACTCCAGTAAAGATGTTAAAAAAAAACCCTGATGCAGCCAAATAAATAAATATTAAAAAAAAAAAGAAAGAAAAAGACTCCGTGCTTCCACTGCAGGGGACACGGATTTGATCCCTGTTAGAGGAACTAATATCCTGCATGCCACACGGCCAAAAAATATATATATAACTAAAAAATAAAAAGTGTAAACTGTGAACATCCAAACATTAAAAAATGTGTTTCTTGCAAATAAAAATAAAATAAAATGTGTTTCTTGCAAGCAGCATGTGGTTGATTTTTTCATAGAATTGGACTGTATCTTTAATTGGAATATTAATCCAATTACTATATTTAATGTAATTTTTGACACATTTAAGTTTATGTCTGCCATCCTTCTGTTTGTTTCCTATCTGTGATATCTGTTGTTTCCTTTTTTCCCTTTCCTGTCTACTTTTGGATTTATGAAGTTTGTTTTAAATAAACTCTTAATTTTGGAATAATTTTAGATTTACAGAAAAGTGGCAGAGATAATACAGAAAGTTCCCATATACTCCTCACTCAGTTTCAAATTCCCCTAATGTTATCATTTGTTGAAATTTAAAAAAATATATTATTAACTAAACCTCAGATTTTGTTCGAATTTCACTAGTTTTTCCTTTGATGTTCTTTATCTGCTTCAGGATCCAATCATCACTACCACATTTCATCTAGTTGTCATGTCTTCTTATTCTCCTCTGATTTATGACAGTTTCTCAGTCTTTGTGTTTCATGACCTTAACAGTTTTGAGCAGAATTTGTCAGGTATTTAGTAGAATATCCTTCAATTTGGGTTTCTTTGATGTTTTCCTCATGATTAGATTGGGATATTGGGTTTGAGAAAGAATACCACAGAGATAAAGTGCCTTTCTTATCACATCATATCAAAGGGTACATGCTATCAACATGACTTACCACTGGTCATATTAACCTTGACCAAGGTGGTGACTTCCAGGTTGCTCCACAGTAAAGACACTATTTTTTTCCCTTTCCCATACTCTATTATTTGGAAGTGAGTCACTAAGTAAGATGTGTTTTTTATTATTCTATTTTCCATCTTTTAGTTTACTAGTAATACATCCTTTTTCTAACCATTAATTATTTTTCTTCCAGTTTTATTGAGATATAATTGACATATAGCACTGTATAAGTTTGAGGTGTACAGCATAATGGTTTGACTTACATGCATCATGAAAAGATTATCACAATAAATTTAGTGAACATCAATCATCTCATATAGATACAAAATTAAAGAAATAGAAAAAAACCACTTTTTTGTGTGTGATGAGAACTCTTAGGATTTACTGTCTTAACAACTTTCCTATGTAACATACAGCAGTGCTAATTATATTTACCACATTCTACATCACATCCCTAGTACTTATTTATCTTATAACTGCAAGCTTGTACCTTTTGACTGCCTTCATCCAATTCCTTCTCCCCCCACACCCCTCGCCTCTGGTAACAACAAATCTGATCTCTTTTTCTATGAGTTTATGTTTGTTTGTTTTTGAAGCATAATTGGCCTACTACACTATGTTAGTTCCTATTATACAACATAGTGATTCGCTATTTCTGTGCATTTCAAAATGATCACCAAAATAAGTCCAGTTATGATATGTCACCAAAGATATTACATAGTTATTGACTGTGTTCCCCACACTGTACATTTCATAACCATGACTCATTTATTTTGCAGCTGGAAGTTTGTACCTCTTAATTTCCATCACCTATTTCTTTTCTCCTCCCACCCCTCTCCCCTCTGGCAAGTACCTGTTCTCTGTATCTATAACTCTGTTTCTGTTTTGTTATGTTGTTCATGTATTTTGTCTTTTAGATTTAACATATAAGTGAAATCATACAATATTTGTCTGTCTTTCTCTGTCTGACTTATTTCACTTAGTGTAATACCCTTTAGGTCCATCCATATTGTCGTAAATGGCAAGATATCATTCTTTTCTATGGCTGAGTAATATTCCATTGTGAGTATATATATACCACATCTTCTTTATCCATTCATCTATTGATGAGCAATTAGCTTGCTTCCATATGTTGGTATTTTAAATAATCCACAATGAACATAGAGGTGCATATATCTTTTCTAATTGTTTTTGTTTTCATGTGACAAATACCCAGAAGTGGAATTGCTAGATTGTATGGTAGTTCTGTTTTTAATTTTTTGAGGACTCTCCAAACTGTCTTCTATAGTGGCTTAACCAATTTACATTCCCATCAACAGTGCACGAGGGTTCCCTTTTCTCCACGGCCTTGCCAACTTTTGTTATTTGTTGTCTTTGTGATAAAAGCCATTCTGAAAGGTATGAGGTGATAACTCATTGTGGCTTCATTTGCATTTCCCTGATGATTAGTGATGTTGAGCATCTTTTCATATGCCTGCGGGCCATGTGTATGTCTTCTTTCGAAAAATGTCTATTCAGATCCTCTGCCCATTTTTTAATCAGGTTTCTTTTTTTTTTTTTGAAGTTGAGATGTATGAGTTCTTTGTATATTTTGGATATTAACCCCTTTTCGGATATATTGTTTGAAAATATTTTCTCCCATTCAGTAGGTGGCCTGTTCTTCTTGTTGATAGTTTCCTTCACTATGCAAAGCTTTTTAGTTTGATGTAGTTCCATTTGTTTACTTTTGCTTCTTTCCCCTTGCCTGAGGAGACATATGCAAAAAAATATTGCTAAGACTGATGTCAAAGAGCTTACTGCCTGTTTTTTCCTGCAA
Source organism: Balaenoptera physalus (assembly GCF_965194825.1). Lineage (NCBI taxonomy): Eukaryota > Metazoa > Chordata > Mammalia > Artiodactyla > Balaenopteridae > Balaenoptera > Balaenoptera physalus. The sequence goes on along the minus strand of NC_138903.1, from coordinate 113,416,286 downwards.
GTTTTATGGTTTCAGGTCTTACATTTAAGTCTTTAATCCATTTTGAATTTATTTTTTTGTATGATGTGGGAAAGTAGTCCAGTTTGATTCCTTAGCATGTAGTTGTCCAGTTTTCCCAACCTGTTACTGAAGAGGCTGTTTTTCCCCATTGTATATTCTTGCCTCCTATGTTGTAGATTAATTGCCCATATAAGTGTGGGTTCTTTTCTGGGTGCTCTATTCTGTTCCATTGATCTATGTGTCTGTTTTTGTGCCAGCACCATACTGTTGGGTTTTTTTTTCCCTACATTTAGGCCTTTTATTTCTTTTTTTTAAATTAAATTAAATTTATTTTTTTATACAGCAGGTTCTTATTAGTCATCCATTTTATACACATCGTTGTATAGATGTCAATCCCAATCTCCCAATTCGTCACACCAACCCCCACCCCACCGCTTTCCCCCCTTGGTGTCCATACGTTTTTTCTCTACTTCTGTATCTCTATTTCTGCCTTGCACACCGGATCATCTGTACCATTTTCTAGGTTCCACATATATGCATTAATACACGATATTTGTGTTTCTCTTTCTGACTTACTTGACTCTGTATGACAGTCTCTAGATGCATCCACATCTCTACAAATGACCCAATTTAATTCCTTTTTATGGCTGAGTAATATTCCACTGTATATATGTACCACATCTTCTTTATCCATTCGTCTCTCGATAGGCATTTAGGTTGCTTCCATGACCTGGCTATTGTAAATAGAGCTGCAATGAACATTGTGGTACATGACTCTTTTTGAATTATGGTTTTCTCAGGGTATATGCCCAGGAGTGGGATTGCTGGGTCATATGGTAATTCTATTTTTAGTTTTTTAAGGAACCTCCATACCGTTCTCCATAGTGGCTGTATCAATTTACATTCCCACCAACAGTGCAAGAGGGTATCCTTTTCTCCACACTCTTTCCAGCATTTGTTGTTTGTAGATTTTCTGATGATGCCCATTCTAACTGGTGTGAGGTGATACTTCATTGTAGTTTTGATTTGCCTTTCTCTAATAATTAGTGATGATGAGCAGATTTTCATGTGCTTCTTGGCCATCTGTATTTCTTTGGAGAAATGTCTATTTAGGTCTTCTGCCATTTTTGGATTGGGTTGTTTGTTTTTTTAATATTGTCCTGCATGAGCTGTTTATATACTTTGGAGATTAATCCTTTGTCCGATGATTCGTTTGCAAATATTTCTCCCATTCTGAGGATTGTCTTTTCGTCTTGTTTATGGTTTCCTTTGCTGTGCAAAAGCTTTTAACTTTCATTAGGTCCCATTTGTTTATTTTTGTTTTTATTTCCATTACCCTAGGAGGTGGATCAAAAAAGATCTTGCTGTGATTTATGTCAAAGAGTGTTCTTCCTATGTTTTCCTCTAAGAGTTTTATAGTGCCTGGTCTTACATTTAGGTCTTTAATCCATTTTGAGTTTATTTTTGTGTATGGTGTTAGGGAGTGCTCTAATTTCATTCTTTTACATGTAGCTGTCCAGTTTTCCCAGCACCACTTATTGAAGAGACTGTCTTTTCTCCATTGTATATCCTTGCCTCTTTTGTCATAGATTAGTTGACCATAGTTGCGTGGGTTTATCTCTGGGCTTTCTGTCCTGTTCCATTGATACTATATTTCTGTTTTTGTGCCAGTACCATATTGTCTTGATTACTGTAGCTTTGTAGTATAGTCTGAAGTCAGGGAGTCTGATTCCTCCAGCTCCGTTTTTTTCCCTCAAGACTGCTTTGGCTATTCGGAGTCTTTTGTGTCTCCATACAAATTTTAAGATTTTTTCTTCTAGTTCTGTAAAAAATGCCATTGGTAATTTGATAGGGATTGCATTGAATCTGTAGATTGCTTTGGGTAGTATAGTCATTTTCACAATATTGATTCTTCCAATCCAAGAACATGGTATATCCCTCCATCTGTTGGTATCATCTTTAATTTCTTTCATCAGTGTCTTATAGTTTTCTCCATACAGGTCTTTTGTCTCCCTAGGTAGGTTTATTCCTAGGTATTTTATTCTTTTTGTTGCAGTGGTAAATGGGAGTGTTTCCTTAATTTCTCTTTCAGATTTTTCATCATTAGTGTATAGGAATGCAAGAGATTTCTGTGCATTAAGTTTGTATCCTGCAAGGTTACCAAATTCATTGATTAGCTCTAGTAGTTTTCTGGTGGCATCTTCAGGATTCTCTATGTATAGTATCATGTCATCTGCAAACAGTGACAGTTTTACTTTTTCTTTTCCAATTTGTATTCCTTTTATTTCCTTTTCTTCTCTGATTGCCATGGCTAGGACTTCCAAAACCATGTTGAATAATAGTGGTGAGAGTAGACATCCTTGTCTTGTTCCTGATCTTAGAGGACATGCTTTCAGATTTTCACTATTGAGAATGATGTTTGCTGTGGGTTTGTCGTATAAGGCTTTTATTACGTCAAAGTAGTTTCCCTCTATGCCCTCTATATGACTATTGAGATGATCATATGGTTTTTATTCTTCAGTTATTAATATGGTGTATCACATTGATTGATTTGTGTATAGTGAAGAATCCTTGCATCTCTGGGATAAATCCCACTTGATCATGGTGTATGATCCTTTTAATGTGTTGTTGGATTCTGTTTGCTAGTATTTTGTTGAGGATTTTTGCATCTATATTCATCAGTGATAATTGGTCTGTAATTTTCTTTTTTTGTACGATCTTTGTCTGGTTTTGGTATCACGGTGGTGGTGGCCTCATAGAATGAGTTTGGGAGTTTTCCTTCCTCTGCAATTTTTTGGAAGTTTGAGAAGGATGGGTGTTAGCTCTTCTCTAAATGTTTGTTAGAATTCACCTGTGAAGCCATCTCGTCCTGGACTTTTGTTTGTTGGAAGATTTTTAATCACAGTTTCAATTTCATTACTTGTGATTGGTCTGTTCATATTTTCTATTTCTTCCTGGTTCAGTCTTGGAAGGTTATACCTTTCTAAGAATTTGTCCATTTCTTCCAGGTGGTCCATTTTATTGGCATAGAGTTGCTTGTAGCAGTCTCTTAGGATGCTTCGTATTTCTGCAGTGTCTGTTGTAACTTCTCCTTTTTCATTTCTAATTTTATTGATTTGAGTCCTCTCCCTCTTTTTCTTGATGAGTCTGGCTAATGGTTTATCAATCTGGTTTATCTTCTCAAAGAACCAGCTTTTAGTTTTATTGATCTTTGCTATTGTTTTCTTTGTTTCTATTTCATTTATTTCTGCTCTGATCTTGATGATTTCTTTCCTTCTGCTAACTTTGGGTTTTGTTTGTTCTTCTTTCTCTAGTTCCCTTAGGTGTAACGTTAGATTGTTTATTTGAGATTTTTCTTGTTTCTTGATGTAGGCTTGTATAGCTATAAGCTTCCCTCTTAGAACTGCTTTTGCTGCATCCCATAGGTTTTGGATCGTCGTGTTTTCATTGTCATTTGTCTCTAGGTAGTTTTTGATTTCCTCTTTGATTTCTTCAGTGATCTCTTGGTTATTTAGTAACGTATTGTTTAGCCTCCATGTGTTTGTGGTTTTTACGTTTTTTTCCCCATAATTGATTTCTAGTCTCATAGCATTGTCATCAGAAAAGATGTTTGATATGATTTCAATTTTCTTAATTTACCGAGGCTTGATTTGTGACCCAAGATATGGTCTATCCTGGAGAATGTTCCGTGCACCCTTGAGAAGAAAGTATAATCTTCTGTTTTTGGATGGAATGTCCTATAAATATCAATTAAATCTATCTGGTCTATTGTGTCATTTTAAGCTTGTGTTTCCTTATTAATTTTCTGTTTGGATGATCTGTCCATTGGTGTAAGTGAGGTGTTAAAGTCCCCCACTATTATTGTGTTACTGTCGATTTCCTCTTTTAGAGCTGTTAGCAGTTGTCTTATGTATTGCGGTGCTCCTATCTTGGGTGTATATATATTTATAATTGTTATATCTTCTTCTTGGATTGATCCCTTGATCATTATGTAGTGTCCTTCCTTGTCTCTTGTAACATTTTTATTTTAAAGTCTATTTTATCTGATATGAGTATTGCTACTCCAGCTTTCTTTTGATTTCCATTTGCATGGAATATCTTTTTCCATCCCCTCACTTGCAGTCTGTTTGTGTCCCTAGGTCTGAAGTGGGTGTCTTGTAGACAGCATATATATGGGTCTTCTTTTTGTATCCATTCAGAAAGCCTGTGTCTTTTGGTTGGAGCATTTAATCCATTCAAGTTTAAGGTAATTATCGATATGTATGTTCCTATGACCATTTTCTTAATTGTTTTGGGTTTGTTTTTGTGGGTCCTTTTCTTCTCTTGTGTTTCCCACTTAGAGAAGTTCTTTTAGCATTTGTTGTAGAGCTGGTTTGGTGGTGCTGAATTCTCTTAGCTTTTGCTTGTCTGTAAAGTTTTTGATTTCTCCATCGAATCTGAATGAGATCCTTGCTGGGTAGAGTAATCTTGGTTGTAGTTCTTCCCTTTCATCACTTTAAGTATATCGTGCCACTCCCTTCTGGCTTGTAGAGTTTCTGCTGAGAAATCAGCTGTTAACCTTATGGGAGTTCCCTTGTATGTTATTTGTCGTTTTTCCCTTGCTGCTTTCAATAATTTTTCTTTGTCTTTATTTTTTGCCAAGTTGATTACTATGTGTCTCGGCATGTTTCTCCTTGGGTTTATCCTGTATGGGACTCTCTGCGTTTCCTGGACTTGGGTGGCTATTTCCTTTCCCATGTTAGGGGCGTTTTCGAGTATAATCTCTTCAACTATTTTCTTGGGTCCTTTCTCTCTCTCTTCTCCTTCTGGGACCCCTATAACGCGAATGTTGTTGTGTTTAATGTTGTCCCAGAGGTCTCTTAGGCTGTCTTCATTTCTTTTCATTCTTTTTTCTTTATTCTGTTCCACAGCAGTGAATTCCACCATTCTGTCTTCCAGATCTCTTATCCGTTCTTCTGCCTCATTCTGTTTTGATGACTGTAGCTTTGTTGTATAGTTTGAAATCAGGAACGTGATACCTCCATTTTTTTTTAAATTTATTTTTTGGCTGCATTGGGTCTTCGTTGCTGCCCATGGTCTTTCTCTAGTTGTGGTGAGCGGGGCTACTCTTTGTTGTGGTGCGAAGGCTTCTCATCTTGGTGGCTTCTCTTGTTGCGGAGCACAGGTTCTAGGAGTGCAGGCTTCTGTAGTTGTGGCACAGGGGCTCAGTAGTTGTGGCTCATGGGCTCTAGAGTACAGGCTCAGTAGTTGTGGCACATGGGCTTAGTTGCTCCATGACATGTGGGATCTTCCTGGACCAGGGCTCAAACCTGTGTCCCCTGCATTGACAGGTGGACTCTTAACCACTGCGCCACCAGAGAAGTCCTGATACCTCCAGTTTTGCTCTTCTTTCTCAAGATTGTTTTGGTATCCAGGGTCATTTTTGTTTCCATACGACTTTTAGAATTATTTGTTCTGCTTCTGTGAAAAATGCCATTGGTATTTGATAGGGATTGCATTGAATCTGTAGGCTGCCTTGGGTAATATGGTCATTTTAAGAATATTAATTCTTCCAATCCATGAACACGGTACATCTTTCCATCCATTTGAGTCTTCTTCAATTTCTTTCATCAGTATCTTATAGTTTTCCAAGTACAGCTCTTTTACCTCCTTAGGTAGGTTTATTGCAGGTATCTTATTCTTTTTGATGCAGTTGTAAATGGGATTGTTTTCTTAATTTCTCTCTCTCATAATTTGTTGTTAGTATATAGAAATGTAACAGATTTCTGTGTATTAATTTTGTATCTTGCAACTTTATTGAATTCACCATGGATTCTAGTAGTTTATTGGCAGCATCTTTAGGATTTTCTATGTATAGTATCATGTCATCTGAAAATAGTGACAGTTTTAGTTTTTCTTTCCCAGCTTGGATTCCTTTTATTTCTTCTTCTTGTTTGCTGAGGCTAGGCCTTCTAATACTATGTCAAATAAAAGTGGTGAGAGTGGGCATCCTTTTCTTGTTCCTGACCTTAGAGGAAATGCTTTCAGCTTTTCACTGTTGAGTATGATGTTAGCTGTGGGCTGGTCATATATGGCCTTTATTATGTTGAGGCATGTTCCGTCTATACCTGCTTTGCTGAGATTTTTTTTTTAATCATAAATGGATGTTGAATTTTGTCAAAAGTTTTTTTTTACATCTATTGAGATGATCATATGATTTTTAAAAATTTGTTAATGTGGTGTATCATATTGATTGATTTGTGGATATTGAACCATCCTTGCATCCCTGGAATAAATTCTAGAATATTTGCATCTATGTTCATCAGTTATATTGGCCTGTAATTTTCTGTTTTTGTGATACCTTTGGTTTTGGTGTCAGGGTGATGCTGGCCTCATAGAAAGTTCAGAAGCACTCCTTCTCTGTAATTTTTGGAATAGTTTGAGAAGAATAGGTATTAACTCTTCTCTAAATGTTTCGTAGAATTCACCTGTGAAGCTATCTGGTACTGGACTTTTGTTTTTGGGGAGCTTTTAAAATTATTGATTCAATTTCATTACTGGTAATTGGTCTATTCATATTTTCTATTTCTTCTCTGGTTCAGTCTTGGGAGATCGTACATTTCTAGGAATTCGTCCATTTCTTCTAAGTTGTCTATTTTATTTGCATATAATTGTTCTTAGTAATATCTTATGATCCTTTGTACTTCTGTGGTGTCAGTTGTAATTTCTCCTTTTTCATTTCTGAATTTATTGGCTTGGGCCCTCTCTTTTTTTCTTGATGAGTCTAGCTAAAGGTTTATTAATTTTGTTTATCTTTTCAAAGAACCAGCTCTTAGTTTCATTGATCTTTTCTTTCTTTCCTTCTTTTTTTTTTTTTTTTTTTTTAGTCTCTAATTTATTTCTGCTCTGATCTTTCTGATTTGTTCCTTCTACTAACTTTGGGTTTTGTATGTTCTTTTCCTAGTTCCTTTAGGTGTAAGGTTATGTTGTTTGTTTGAGATTTTTCTTATTTCCTGAGGTAGATTTGTATCACTATAAATTTCACTTTTAGAATTGCTTTTGTAGTGTCCCATAGATTTTGGATTGTTGTGTTTTCATTTTCATTTGCCTCCAGGTATTTTTAAATTTCTTCTTTGATTTCTTCAGTGACCCATTTGTTGTTTAGTAGCATATTGTTTAGCCTCTACATGTTTGTGTTTTTGCAATTATTGTTCCTTGTAGTTGATTTCTAGTCTCATAACCTTGTAGTCAGAAAAAAAGCTTGATATGATTTTAATCTTCTTAAATTTACTGAGACTTGTTTTGTGGCCTGGCATGTGATGTATCCTGGAGAATGTTCCATGTGTGCTTAAAAAGAATGTGTATTCTGCTGCTTTTGGATGGAATGTTCTATATATATCTATTAAGTCCATTTCATCCAATGTGTCATTTAAGGCCAGTGTTTCCTTATGGATTTTCTGTCTGGATGGTCTGTACATTAACGTAAGTGAGGTATTAAAGTCCCCTACTATTATAGTGTTACAGTCAATTTCTCCCTTTGTCTGTTATTTTTTGCTTTATGTATTAGGTGCTCCTTTATTGGGTGCATGTATATTTACAATTGCTATATCTTTTTCTTGGATTGAATGCTTGATCATTATGAAATGTCCCTCTTTGTCTCTTGTTATATTTTAAAATCTGTTTTTTATATAAGTATTTCTACCTTGGCATTCTTTTCATTTCCATTTACAGGAAATACCTTTTTCCATCCCCCCACTTTCAGTCTGTGTGTGTCTTTAGATTTGAAATGAGTCTCTTTTAGGCAGCATATAGATGCGTCTTGTGTTTGTATCCATTCAGCCACTCCATGTCATTTTTTTAAAAAGTTTTTATTAGAGTATAGTTGCTTTACAATGTTGTGTTAGTTCTGCTGTATAACAATGTGAATCAGCTATATGTATACATATATCCCCTCTTTTTTGGACTTCCTTCCCATTTAGGTCACCACAGAGCATTGAGTTCCCTGTGCTATATAGTAGGTTCTCATTAGTTATCTATTTTATACATAGTAGTGTATATATGTCAATCCCAGTCTCCCATTTCCTCCCACCCCCTTTCCCCCTTGGTGTTCATATGTTTGTTCTCTATGTCTGTGCCTCTATTTCTGCTTTGCAAATAAGTTAATCTGTATCATTTTTCTAGATTTCACATATAGGCAATATTATACAATATTTGTTTTTCTCTTTCTGACGTACTTCACTTGTATGACGGTCTTTATGTCCATCCACATCTCTGCAAATGGCACAATTTCATTCCTTTTTATGGCTGAGTAACATTCCATTGTATATATGTACCACATCTTCTTTATCAGTTCCTCTGTTGATGGACAATTAAGTTGCTTTCATGTCCTGGCTATCGTAAATACTGCTGCAATGAACATTGGGGTGTATGTATCTTTTTGAATTATGGCTTTCTCTGGGTATATGCCCAGGAGTGGGATTGCTGGGTCATATGGTAGTTCTATTTTTAGTTTTTTAAGGAACCTCCATACTTTTCTCCACAGTGTCAGCCACTCTATGTCCTTTGTTTGGAGCATTTAGTCCATTTATATTTACGGTGATTATTGATAGGTATGTACTTATTGCCATTTTGATAATTGTTTTGGGATTGTTTTCGTGGTTCTTTTTTTGTTCCTTTCTTCTTCTTTTGCTCTCTTCCTTTGTGATTTGATGACTATCTTTAGTGTTATCTTTGGATTCCTCTCTCTTTGCTGTGATTGCATCTATTACAGATTTTTGGTCTGTGGTTATTTTTTTTTTAAACCCAGATTTATAGAATTGCCATTACATGATGCTATCTTTTTTTTAAATTTAATTTAATTTTATTTATTTATTTTTGTCTGTGTTGGGTCTTCATTTCTGTGCGAGGGCTTTCTCTAGTTGCGGCAAGCGGGGGCCACTCTTCATCGCGGTGTGCGGGCCTTACACTATCGCGGCCTCTCTTGTTGCGGAGAACAGGCTCCAAACGCGCAGGCTCAGTAACTGTGGCTCACGGGCCTAGCTGCTCTGTGGCATGTGGGATCTTCCCGGACCAGGGCTCGAACCCGTGTCCCCTGCATTAGCAGGCAGATTCCCAACCACTGCGCCACCAGGGAAGCCCAGGTCTGTGGTTATTATGAGGTTTATATATAGCAATATATATGTGTGTGGGTGTGTGTGTGTGTGTCTGTGAAAAATTTAAATTACTGATTTCTTAAGTTCAAATGCATTTTAACAATCCTACATTTTTACTTCCTCCCACTGCACTGTTTAACATTTTTGACGTCATATTTTACATGTTCTTTGTTTTGTGTGTACCTTAACTACTTATTGTGGATATAGATGATTTTACTACCTTCGTCTACTACCTTCCCACTACCTTTATACATGGTTGATTTACTACCTTCAACTGTATATTTGCCTTTACCAAAGAAATTTTTCCTTTCATAATTTTCATATTTCTAGTTGTGGCCTTTTATTTTTCATGTAGAGAAGTCCCTTTAACATTTCTTGTAAAGCTGGTTTGATGATGCTGAACTCTTTTAGCTCTTGCTTGTCTGTCAAATTTTTGATCTCTCCACCAGGTCTGAATGAAAGCCTTGCCAGGTAGAGTATTCTTGGTTGTAAGTTTTTCCCCTCCATCACTTTAAATATATCATGCCAATCCCTCTGGCCTGCAGAGGTTCTATTGAAAAGTCAGCTGATAGCCTTATGAGAGTTCCCTTGTATGTAACTTATTGCTTTTTCCTTGCTGCTTTTAATATTCTCTCTTATCTTTAATTTTTTGCCATTTTAGTTATAGTGTGTCTTGATGTGTTCCTCTTTGGTTTGATCCTGTTTGGGACTCTCTATGCTTCCTGTATTGGGAAGTCTATTTCCTTTCCAAGGTTAAGGAAGTTTTCAGTTATTGTGCCTTCAAATATGTTCTCTGCCCCTTTCTCTTTTCTCCTTCTGGGACCCTTATAATGCGAATGTTAGTATACTTGATGTTGTTCCAGAGGTCTCTTAAACTGTCCTCATTTAAAAAAAAATCTTACTTATTTTATTTAATTTATTTATTCATTTATTTATTATTTTTTATTTTTGGCTGTGTCGGGTCTTCGTTGCGGTGCATGGGCTTGTCTCTAGTTGCAGTGTGTGGGCTTCTCTTTAGTTGCGGTGTGCGGGTTTTGTTTTTGGTTTTTTTTCTCTCTAGTTGTGGCACGTGGGCTTAATTGCCTCACGGCATGTGGGATCTTAATTCCCTGACCAGGGATCGAACCCGTGTCCCCTGCATTGGAAGGTGGATTCTTTACCACTGGACCACCAGGGAAGTCCTTGTCTTCATTTCTTTTTATTCTTTATTCTTTTTTCTGTTCAACTTCAGTGATTTCCACTACTCTGTCTTCCAGCTCACTGATCTGTACCTCTGTATCATCTAATCTACCATGGATTCCTTCTAGTGTATTTTTTATTTCAGTTATTGTATTCTTCATCTCTATTTGGTTCTTCTTTATATTTTCTAACACTTTGTCAAAACTTCTAACTTCTCACTCTGTTCATCCAATCTTTTCCTGAGTTTTTTTTTTAACATCTTTACAATAATTATCTTTAACTCTTTATTGGGTAGATTGCTTATTCCACTTCACTTAGTTCTTCTGGGGTTTGATCTTGTTCCTTCATCTGGAACATATTCCCCTGTTACCTCATTTTGCCTAAGTTGCTGTTTTTATTTCTATGTATTTGGTAGGTTGGTTATGGTTCCAGACCTAGGATAAGTGGCCTTTTGTAGAAGACATCCTATGCGTTCCAACAGCACACTCTTCTTTGTTTACCAGAGCTATATGCTCTAGGAGTACCTCCTATCTGGGCTGCATGGGTCCTTCTGTTGTGGTGAGCTAACTACTATGCATGGTCTGGTAGATGTGGCTGTCCCCCAGTCTGGTTGGTTGCTGCCATGCCTGATGCAAAGGCTTGCTGGCCTCTGGTGGGTGGGGCCAGGTCATTAGGTGGCTTCCTGCAGGGCCCCAAGTGTCCTGGATCTAGTCAGCCCACTTCTGGGTGTGGTCAGATTCCAGAGCAGCTGTCTGAGGGGCACAAGTTGTCCCAGAGCTGGCATTGGCCTTCTGGTGGTTGCACTAGTTCCTGACATGGCATGCTGCATGGCTGTGGTGGTCCTGAGGCTGATGCCTTCCCACTGGTGGGTAAGGTCAGGTCTTGGGGCTAGTGCTGGCCTACTGGTGGGTGGAGCTGAGTCCTAGGGTCTCTGGCTGCAAGGCCCGTGTGCCCTGGAGCTGGCATCAGTGCACTGGTGGGGGGACTGAGGCCCAGGGCGTCCTAGGGCTAGTGCTAGCTCATTGGAGGGTGGAGCCGGGTCCCAGGGTCTCTGACTGCAGGGCCCTGGCAGTCCCAGAGTTAGTTGACCTGCTGGTGTCTGGGGCTGGGGCCTAGGAGGTCCTGGAGCTGGTGCCTGCCTACTGGTGGGTGAGGCTGGTCCCAGGGCTAGTGCTGGCCCACTGATAGGCTGAGCTAGGTTCTAGGTTCTCTGGCTGCAGGGCCCTGGGGGTCTCAGGGCTTGGGCTGATGCACTGGTGTGCAGGGCTGGGTCCTGGGCCCTCTGGTGGATGGGGTTGTGTCCCTGCCCAGCTAGTTGCTTGGCCTGAGTTGTCCTAGTACTGGTGCTGATAGGCTGGTAGATGGGCCCGGTTTCTAGTGCTAATAAGCTAGAGGGAGGATTCTAAAATGGGTCTTGCCTGCACCAGTGTCCTTATGGTAGCATGAGCTCTCCAAAATGGCTGCCACCAGTGTCCGTGTCCCCTGGGTGAGCTGCAGTTGCCCCCTGCCTCTCCAGGAAGCTCTCCAAGATCAGCAGCTAGGTCTGACCCAAACTTCTTTCAAACTACTTCTTCTGCCCTGGGTTCTGGAGAATGTGAAATTTTGTCTGCGCCCTTTATGAATGGAGTCTCTATTTCCCACAGCCCTCTGGCTCTCCTGAAATTAAGTTCTGCTTGCCTTCAAAGCCAAACGTTCTGGGGGTTGTCTTCCCAGTGCAGGACCCCTGGGCTGGGGAGCCCGATGTGGGGCTCAGACCCCTCAATCCTTTAGGAGAACCTCTGCAATTCTTATTATCCTCCTGTTTGTGGGTTGCCCACCCAGGGGCATAGATCTTGACCATACTGCTTCTCTGCCCCTTCTACCCATCTCGTTGTGGTTCCTTCTTTATATCTTTAATTTTAGAAGATCTTTTCTGCTAATCTTCAGGTCTTTCTCATCAGTAGTTGCTCTGTGAATAGTTGTTATTTTCATGTGGGGGGAGGCAAACTCAGGGTTTTCCTACTCTGCCATCTTGGCCACTCTCCTAGCAACACATTCTTTTATTACTCTTTTAGTTGTTAACCTAAAAAATTACAACATGCATTCTTGACTAAAACCTACCTGCAATTAGTACTTTTATTACTGCTTAATGTAAGGACCTTTCAACACTTTAACTCACTTTATTCCCTTTTAAGTTGAGTTGTTGTCATGTGCTGTTAACGTCATAAATTTTAATTCATTGTGGTTTTTTTAACCCACAAGACATTTTTGTAAAAAACTTTGAAACAATCTCAAACCTACAGAAAATTTTAAATACACTATAAAAAAGTTTTTTCCCCGAACCTTTTATGTGTGAGTCACTGACATGATGCTCTATCACTTCAAAATATTTCCATGTGTATTTTCTAGAAAGCAAAGACCATTCTCTTACAAAACTAGATATAACCATCAAATAAGAAAATTAACATTGATACATCACTATTATCCAGTAATGAAATCCCACTCAAGTTTTGCCAGTTTTGCCAATAATATCCTTTATAGCCAAAGAATCCAATTCAGAACCAAGCATTGCATTTGGTTGGCATGTCTATTTAGTGTTCTTCAATCTGCAACAGTTCCTCTCTCTTTCCTTGACTTCCACGACCTTGACACTTGAGGATTATTATTTTGTAAATGTCCCAGTTATTTCATAAAATGTCCCACAATTTGGGTTTATCTCATGTTTCCTCATGATCATATTCAGTTTATAATTTTTTGGCAAGAATATCACTGAAGTGATGCTTTGATCTTTTATTACATTAAGGTGGTATCTTCCAGGCTATATACATATATATCTCCCCAGTTCCTAATCAAACTACTTATTCATTCATTCATTCATATCAGTATGGACTCATGATTTCTTACTTTATTCAATGGGTTTTAATCTAATACTATCATTATTTACTGTGATTTTCAAATTTAGCCAGTGGGAGCCCTTTTAGGCTGCCTTCTGTGTCCTTTTGACACTTCCCCATCATTCTCTGAGCACTTCTTTACTTTTAGAGACAAAAATAAGTTTCAAGCTGCTCATTCTTTCTGTGCCCCAGTTATAGAATTAGCTTTTTCTCCAAGGAGCCTGGTTCCTTTTTAATGGAGAATGGTATTTAGAAACCAAGATCTAGGAGCTAGGACTTTTCATTCTTATTAGGGTTGTTATGGACTGAATGTGTCCCTACAAAATTCATATGTTAAAGCCCTAATCCCCAATGTGATAGTATTTGGAGATGAGGCCTTTGAGAGGTAATTAGGTTTAGATGAGGTCATGAGGATGGGGCCCCCATGGTGAGATTGGTCCCCTTACAAGAAGAGGAAGATACCAGAGCTCTCTCCACCATGTGAGGATACAGTGAGAAGGTGGGAACTAGGAAGAGGTCTGCAAACCAGGAAGAGGCCTATCACTAGAACCCAGCCCTGCTGGCCCCCTGATCTCAGATTCACAGCCTTCAGACCTATAAGAAATAAATTTCTGTTGCTTGAGCCACTCAGTCTATGGCATTTTGTTATAGCAACCTGACTAAGATAAGGGTGTTGCTGCTCCCAGGCCCTCTCAGTGGATTAAGAGTGAGAAATATGGTACCTATTTTCTTATTATAATCCTATATGTAATCAATCTTCTGCAGCTATAATTCTCCATATATCATTTAATTTCATGAGTATATCAATTACAATTATTTTCAAGCCTGTGTCTGAGAACTCTAATATCTGGATCTTCTGTGGGTCTGTATCTATTGCCTATTTTCTCTTAATTTTTCAGTCTCTTGATTTTTTAACATGCTTCATTATTAGTGATTAAATGTTGGACACAACATAAAAAGTTGAAGAGATAATTTGAGGTGATGGATGGCTGATGCTATCTTCCTCCAGAGGGGATTTATTTAGTTTTATTAAAAAAATTTTGTTGTTGGTAAGACTTTATTTTTTAAGGGGACTTTTAGGTTCATAGCGATATTGAGGGGAACATACAGAGATTTCCCATATACTCCTGCTCCCACACATGCACTGCCTCCTGCATTATTAACCTCTCACACCAGAGTGGTCCATTTGTCACAGTTGATGAACCTACATTGACACATCATAATCACCATTAGTCCATAGTTTACCCTGGGCTTCACTCTTGATGTTGTACACAGGGGATTTATTTTTTCACTCTGGCAAGCACTCAAGGTAGAGACAGATCATCTTAATCTGATCAGAGATTAAGACTGGGCTTCAGTCTTTATGAGTGCTGATCTGTTTCCCATTCCCTTTTACCCTAGGTAATGGCTGTTTGGTGGATTCAGCTGAAATTCTGTGGTGTTTATCAGGGCTCCTCCTCCTTCACGGGCACTCAACTCCATTTTACCACTTTCAGCTCCATGAGACTTCTGAAATCTCTGCTCAGCTTCTCAGACTCCCAGCCACTATTTTCTGCACTGTTTTCTCCTCGGGTTCTTAGCTTCTCAATTCACAGCTTTCAGACGCAAATGCCTTAAAAGCAAAAATGCAGCCAGATGTCTGGCTCATTTCTCTCTCTCTCTTTCTAGATTCTCTAGAATCTTGGCCTCTCAAGTCCTTGCTGCCTTGAGGGCCCTTCAATGTGACCAAAATATGTCTTTTCATGTGTTGATCAGCTATTATAGTTGTTCTCAGTGGGATGGTTAGTCTGAAACAAGTTAGTCCACCACTGACAGAAGCAGAAATTGCTTTAGACTCATGAAAGATAACTCTGGCTATTGTGTGGAGAGTTAAGAGGGGGTAAGAATGGAAATAAGGATACCAGGTAGGAGGCTTGATAAGATGATGGCTTGGACAAGTGTGAAAATAGAGGCGTATGGAAATGGACATAGGTTGAGAGATAGGGGCGAGAAGTAGAGGGAAATATGGGAGACTTATCTCTTCATCTTACAAAGAGGGGGGAAATACCTCTGGTTGGGTTGAACAGGAAACATAAGTTTAAGCACACTATTTAAAGTAAAAAAGATAACGATTAGAGGAAATAATACTAATGTGAAAATTATATTGGAAGGAATGGATGAGAGGTGCAAGTGCTTGAAGTGAGCTTAATCCTCGTCTCTCATCACATTATTTAATAGGTAATGTCAAAGAAGAAAGAAGACGGAACACATTTGAAGAATTTTTAGGAGGTAAAATTTTCAGGGCTTGGTGATTGATTTAATTTAGTGAGTAAGGGAGAGGGGGAAGGCAAAGGTAATTTACAGATTTCTAGCTTGAGTGGTTGGATGCATGCGGCATTACAACGGAGATAAAGACAATAGAGGAGTATCTAGTTCAAGAGAGAAAATGATAAACTCAGTTTTAGTCGTATGTGGTGCATTGTGGTTGAGAATGTATAGTAGGTAAACATACACACGTGGGCAAAAGTTCTTACCACAATAAAATAAAAAAAGAGAAATTAACAATAAAACCGTAGCAAAAAAATATCTGGCCACTTAGAAATTTTAAATGACCTTGTCTAAAAACTCTTGGGTTAAAGTGGAAAAGAAACAAATTACAAATTGTTTATAAATACATGATAAAGCAAAAAAAGAGAAGAACCCATGCTACTGTTGTTATAGATAAATATCTTTGCTTTGTAGACCTCTGCTGTAGACTGAATGTTTGTGTCTGCCACAAATGCATATGTTGAAACCTAACCCCCAAGGTGATGATATTAGGAGATGGGACCTTTGGGAGGTGCTTAGGTCATCAGGGTGGAACCCTCATGAATAAGATTAGTGCCCTAGGGAATTCCCTGGTGGTCCAGTGGTTAGGACTCGGCGCTTTCACTACCATGGCCTGGGTTCCCTCCCTGTTTGACCGCTGGTCAGGGAGCTAAGATCCCGCAAGCCGCACAGTGAGACCAAAAAAAAAAACAAAAGTATTAGTGCCCTTATGAAAGACACCCCAGAGAGCTCCCTTGCCCCTTCCACCATGTGAGAGCACAGTGAAAAGACGTCAGCTGTCTAGGAAGCAGTTTCTCACCAGACACTGGATATGCTGCTTCCCTATCTTGGACTTCCCAGCCTCCAGAACTGTGAGAAATAAGTGTTTGTTGTTTATAAGCCCCTCAGTTTATGGTATTTTGTTATAGCAATACCAATGGACCAACACGACCTCACTGTTAACTACAGTCAGAATTCTGTACACAGAGTGGGCAGATGAGATGAGCCTCATCCCTTCTGTGATGCTAAGTGGGACCCGTGTTTGCCTGGCAGTGCCATACATTTCATTTTGTCTTGCATTCATTTATAACCCTCAGCAGCAACTCCTCTCCCAATGATAACCTTGATATAAATTGGCTTCATACTCTAATAGAACTTGGGAATGTTGATATGCTCAAACTATGGTATCCCAATGTTTCCATAGTAACTAATGCACACCCAGGGGGAAAAGATGGAAAATAAATGAGAATAGCATTTTAACAAAATAAGTGAGGGGCGAAGAGGCTTTAGACATGTGATTACTTCTTATTTAGGAATATGAAGATATTCATCTCCTTAATAATGGGGTTATAAAAGTTGTTACAATGAAGCATGTCAGTAGCCATTTATATTCCATTTTTCTCTATAATCATCACCATTGAAAGCATTTAAATGCTTTTTTTGCCCAATAATATTGTAGAAAGTGAGTTAAAAGGACATAGTTGCTGTTCTCCTGTGAGCCTGCAATCAGGATGGGACAGGTTAGGCCAATGTTCATAGTCCAGCCTGCCAGACAGAGCTTTGCCCCAGTGAATATTGGGAGGAGTGAGGGTTCAAAGCAGCTTATTCAATCCTGTGGAATTTGTTTGCTTTGATGCAAGACTTTGCTAGCAACTCAACGCTCTCCTGGTTCAAGACTACGAGTATAGGTTGCTGCTGCTCCTCCTTTCTTATTCCACCAGCTGATTTTTCCCATTCCTCCCTAACATCCTTATTCTTCCTTCCCCAAATGCATTCTATGCACCATCTCTACCAATTTCAAAACAATTTGTTCACTTTGCCTCTTGGCTGGTTCTAATGTTCTCTATGTTTGTATATATGTAGGTAGCTACATGCTCCCTATATATATCTCTGATAAACTGATAATTTACTAAAATATGAAACAATCTGTTTTAGTGCTAAACCAGTTGTTAAGGACTGAATTGTGTCCCTCCCCCTCAGTTCACATATTGAAGCCTTAACACCCAACATGACTGTATTTGGAGATAGAGCTTATAAGGAGGCAATAAAGGTTAAGTGAACTCATAAGGGTGGGGCCCTAATCTAATAAGACTGGTGTCCTTATAAGAAGAGGAAGAAAGACCAGATCTCTCTCCCTCACCCCCACCTCCATTTCTTTCTCTTTCTGCATGCCAGAGAGGAAAAGGCCACGTAAGGACACAGCAAGAAGACAGCTGTCTGCAAGTCAGGAAGAGAGCTCTCACTAGGAACCTAATCAAGCTGGTACCTTGATCTGGGACTTCTAGCCTCTAGAATTGTGAGAAAATAAATTTCTGTGTTTAAACGACCCAGTCTATGTATTTTGTTATGGCAGAGCGAGCAGACGAACATATCAGAGTTACATGCGCAACCAATTAAGCTGTTATCAGATAGGAGCAGACTTTGTAAGAGCGAAGAGATACCTTTTTTATTTTAGAATAACAGAGATCAAATTTCTACAGATAAATATAATAACTAATGGGATATTATTCAACCCGGAACAGAAACACAGAGAGTAGAAGGGCAAAGGTATACTGAATAGCTCCAGGTAGTTAGATAGCCTGGTTTAGCTGATTCAGCTTAGCCAGCTTCCTTCCCCATTTAGAAGAGAAATTAAGAAACACATTCTTTTTTTTTTAACATATTCATATCACCTTTTGAAAATTAGTCTTCAGCTTACCTTCTATGCAAATGAATTCAGAGATTAGAAGCAAGATGTGATGGGAGGTGCCAGTAGGGTGAGGTTCCTTAATGGGAATTAAAGTCAATTTCTTGGAGTTTCCAGGGAAAGATACATCAGACTAGTGACCGTTTACCTTGGATGGCCAGAGATCTGGTAGACATTCTCAAGTTCAGATAAAAAAGGAGTATATCTTCATAAGAGAGGCTCAGTTTGGACAAGGAACATTTCTATTTTGTTTTGTTTGTTTTTAACTTGTGACATTCTGTTTTACAGTCACTGGGTAATGTGGAAGTTTTCAGGAAGTGAAGGTCTCAATAAACCATTCTCTCCTCCCGAGGGATTTGGTCTCTATCATCATTACATCCAAATTAAAACAAGGCAGAGACTATTTATTCCTGGATAGAATGGTCGTCTCTTGTCATCTATAACACAGAGTGCTAAAAGCTCCTGGTCAATCAATTATATATCATATTAAAATGTAATTAAAATTTTGTCACTGCGTTTTTTCAGACCTCTAAATATCCTTAAAATTAGTGCTTTAGTGAGGTAGATGGACATTATAGTTTACTATAGACAATTTTCTTCTACCTATTTCAGCACAATTCAAAGAAAATCACATCAACAAGGAACATATATTCGCAAACATTAATTTCTTTTTATTTTTTTCTCGGTGTGGGATTCAGTCTAACAGATTGTCTGAATATATATTTAATACTTCAGTTCTGAATATAAGAAATGGGATAATTTTGTATACATTTGTAGCTGGGTAGAGGTTTGGCTTGAGATCCAAATACTGTAGTTTTGTACAGTACATTGATATAGACATTAATTACAATTTCTGTTAGCTAATATATGCACATGGAGCAAAATTCCAAAGGTATAAAAGAGTGTACACTGAAAATTAGCTTTCTCTCCCACCCTTATATCCAAGTTCTCCAGTTTCCACCTCTGAAGGCAAGCACTGTTACCAGTCTCTTGTGTTTCCTTCTACAGACCTTCCACAGTGCGTTGATGGTGGAACAAGATCTTTCCCTTCCCTTGCTGGCACTCAGTACCTGGCAGCATGAAAATGCTGCTCTTTGAGGTGAAAACTAATGCTATGAGCAGTAGCAAGGAACAGTGACTGCCCTTGCTCTTCTCACAGCCCTCCTTGGAAACCATATACCCAAAGCAGATCACCAGACATTTGTCTAAACCACTTCTAACTGGACATAACACTAACACAGATGCATTTATCAGGAATACACAGCAACAGAAACACCTAACAGATCCATACATTAAATATTTACTTAGTTGTGTATGTGAAAAAGTAGATTCTTTTTCTTGTTGTTGAGCAGGAAGGGGTTCTGTTTTTACGCAGTATGGACTCAGTGAGCAATTGTTCACTCTTTTCCAAGGAGTTGGAGAAGGTTTCATCAGAAAGGTGTTGTGTAAATAACAGAAGGGAGAAACCTTGGCCTCGAAGGTGCGGGAGAGGCATTCCAGCATGCGTTGTGGTCTGGGGGAAATCTTCAATTTGGAGTTTGGGTTAAGAGAAAGAAGGGAGTGTTGAATGTTGATTTGTGAAGAGCCGAGGGGATGAACTGGACTGGCAGGAAGAGGCAGTGCAGTGAAAGTGAGGTAATATGGGATGAATGGCCATTTGCGTTGTGTGTAGTGAGGTTTTGTATAAGGATCTATGGACAGAGGTCACTCAGTCCCTCTATGCCTTCCATGTTCCTAGTACTTCCATCAGTCCAGAATTTTTCTCTAACAGAGGCACCAAAGAATGGATTGTAGGATAGTATGGTACTTTCCCTCCATTATGTTCTTCTCAGAGGTTAGTTCTATTTACTCAACAGCCATAACTTTCCTTAGTAGCTTGCTATGGATCTATCATCCACACATTTATGTAAAGCAGTTTCTCAGTCTGACCACTCTTGACATTCTGGGTCGAATAATTCTTTTGTGAGGCACTGTCTTGTGCATTGTAAGATATTTAGCAACGTCCCAGGCCTCGGCCCACTTGATGTCAGTAGCGCTCCACCCCCAGCTGTGACAACCAAAAAAACGTCCAGACATTGCCAACGTCCTCTGGGGCAAAATCGTCCCCAGGTGAACTTATGTAGTTTTTTGTTGTTGTTCTGTAAAACCCCCTTTTAAAAATGAACATTTATAAGTGTTTATCAAAGTGATACATTCATGTGGTTAAAAATGAAATAGTGCCAAAGGGCTTCCTTACAATAAAAAGCAACTATCTCCTGCCCCACTCCTCCCCACCTGTGGTCCCATTCCCTGAGGGTTACCACTTTTAACTATTTCTGGTTTGGGTTTTTCTCATGTTCCTGTAGTATCCATCAACCTGTTTATCCATTCACTCAAACCACATATTTATTGAGCGCTGTGTTAGTTTGCTAGGGCTGCCATAACAAAATACCACAGATTGGGAGGCTTAAACAGCAGAAATTTATTCTCTCACAGTTGTGGAGCCTGGAGGTCCAGGATCAAGGTTCCAGAAAGCTTGGTTTCCTCTGAGGGCCATTTGGGAAGGATCCGTTCCAGGCCTCTCTCCTTGCCTTAAAAATGGCCACCCTCTTGCTGCCTCTTCACGTGATTGTTCCTCTGTGCATGTGCACCCCTGGTGTCTCTTCCTCTTCTTATAAGGATACCAGTCATCCTGGATTATGACCACTTCCCAAGGGCCTCATTTTAATTTAAGCACGTCTTTAAAGACCTTATTTCCAAATACTGTTACATTCTGAAGTACTGGAGGTTGAGACTTCAACATATAAATTTTGGGAGCATGCAATTCAGCCCATAACAAGCACCTACTGTGTGCTAGTCACTGTTCTCAGCACTGGGGAAAGAGCAGTGAACAAAACACAAAAACCCCTGCTCTTATTGAGTTTACATTCCAGTGGGGGAGAGCAACAATAAGCAAGATAAATAATTAAAATATATAGTATGTTAAAAGACAGTAAGTGCTACGGAGAAAAAGCAGAAAAAGGAGATAGGGAGTTCTTGGGGGCGGGAGCCTGCAATTTCAAATAGTGTAGCCAGGGAAAATCTCTCTGAGAAGGGGAGATTCTGAGTAAGGACCTGAAGGAGGTGATAGAGCAATCCATGCAAATATCTGGGGGAAAGAGCATTCTAGGCAGACAGAACAGCTGGTGCAAAATGGTCCTGTGATAGAACATGTCCAGTTTGCTCAAGGAACAGCAAGGAGGCCACTGGGGCTGACGCAGAGTGAGCAAGGGGGAGTAGCAGTAGATGCAGGGCTTGGGAGATGCTGAGGCAGATGACTGGCTGAGGTCTAGTAAGCCATTGTAATGACTTTGGCTTTTGTTCTGAATGAGATGGTGAATTAGAAACACCTTGTTTTTCCTTCCTGTGTTTCTCCTTTACTCTCACACAACTGCCATACTCACAACACTTCTGACACCAGTTGTGTATGTGGGTTTCCCTAAAACAGGCAATACTCGGTGCCACCATCTGGGAGTCCTACACTTTAACTCAATTCTGACACTTTCTACCTGGAGGGAGCATCAGATTGCACAGGTTAAGGGCTCAGTCCCACAAGACTACTGCCTCCCCCCCAACTTCAGATGCCAATGGTGAGTTCAGGTTGTCACCTCTACTTTCGACTGATGGGCTGTAAGTCTGAGGTTCCTATGACCCCCTCCTCGGGTTCAATTAATTTGCTGGAGCAGCTCACAGAACTAAGGGAAACACTTACTTATGTTTGCCAGTTTATTATAAAAGGATATGATAAAGGATACAGATGAACAGCCAGATGAGGAGATACATAGGACGAGGTCTGGGAGGGTCCTGAGCGCAGGAGCGTCTGCCCCCTTGGAGTTGGGGTGCATCACCCTCCCAGTATATGGATGTGTTCACCAACCTGGAAGCTCTCTGAACCCAGACTTTTGGGAGCTTTATGGAGGCTTCATCACGTAGGCATGATTGATTATTAACGCCATTTCCAGCCCTTCTCCTTTCTCAAGAGAATGGGGGGTGGGACCGAAAACTCCAAGCTACTAATCATGGCTCTGTCTTTCTGGTGACCAGCCTTCATCCAGGAGCCAGCCAGGAGCCCACCCAGCGCTGCCTCATTAGAACAAAAGACACTCCTATCACCCAGGAAATGACAAGGGTTTTAGGATCGCTTTGCCAGGAACTGGGGGGCAGAGACCAATAAAATTTTTTTCTATTATTTCACAGATGGGAAGCCATTGGGTGGCAAGGTCTGAGTTAACTTTTAAAAGAATCTCTCTAGCTGCTGTGTTAATAATAGACCAAAAGGGGGCAAGGGTGGAAGCAGAGAGACCAGTAAGGGGAGTGTTGTAATAATCCATTTTGTCTAAATGATACGTCCTTCCTTGGTTGACCAGGTCTAGACATCGTCCATCTAGTGACTTCCTGCTCTAATAAATGGAGATTTAGCTTACTTACACTGCAGCAACCACTTCTCTCTTCCTCCTAATACATCACTCCTTTTAGTTCCTCTATTTAATTCCCTTCCCAACAGACAACCATTTTAATGCGTATCTTTTTGTTTGCATGTCTTTTTTGGTTATCTTTGTGCCTTTATATAAGACACATAAATCTCTATTTCTTGTTCCATCATCTATAGATCGAATCTCTTGAGTCTATACTTTCTAAAATTAGAATATTAGTGCCTCTACACATCCTTCCACCTCCCCTAACTTCATCTACCTTTCAATTTCTGTACCCTATGCTTCTTCATTGTTTGTTGACATTTACTTTATACTTTGTAATCATAATTAAGTTTCCGGTGATTGTCTCTAGGTTGGATTCCAAAGGTTAAAAACCGAAAAAGATAGTGTTTGTCTTATTACAGTTGTAGAGTTTTCAGTGTAAAGCCAAGAATTGGGCCTTGATTACATTTTCATGTTACAACTTCCATCAATTATTCTATATCACTCCATGTTCTAGTTGTCTTCATTATTGGAAAGTGGCATTTTTGAACAGTTTTGTATTTTCCTTGAATTTTTTTTTGGCCTAGAACAAAACTTTATTTAAAATTTGACTTCCTATGTAGGTCCTTCCTTAACAATTATGATTCGTGATAAGTAGAATTTAATGAGTAAAATTATGGTTTTTAACATGTCAGACTTCAGATTTTTCAAATGCTGAATAGAACTTCCCAAATAAATAGGAGCTGTTTGTTTTCAGTCCCATCGAAAACTACCTTAATGATGAATTGTGTATGAATGTCTTTTTTGAGCTAAAAAGGGAAAATAAAGTACCTCCAAATCATCAGGTAAAACTATAGAAGAAAAATGTTGTTGATTTGGGGTAGGAAAGGCCTTCTTAAATAAAAATTGCAAATATAAAAAAAAACTTTAGCAAATTTGACTAAAATAAAATTTAAAACTTTTAC
This sequence comes from Balaenoptera physalus, assembly GCF_965194825.1. Lineage (NCBI taxonomy): Eukaryota > Metazoa > Chordata > Mammalia > Artiodactyla > Balaenopteridae > Balaenoptera > Balaenoptera physalus. Next base: position 113,392,733 of record NC_138903.1, on the reverse strand, counting down.
ACAAGATATCTTAAAGATAAGTGATAAAATAGGAGAAAAAAATGCAATATGTGTCAAAGAACTGATTCAAAATTTACAACAAACTCCAATAAATCAGCAAAAATGACACCAAAAGGTAAAAAATTTTTTAAATGAGAAGCAGATATATATAAGAAATTTTTAAAACAGGAAATAAAAATGGTCAAAAGACACATGAAAAGATGCTCTACCTCACCAATACCTGGAGCAATTAAAACGAGATACAAGGGCTTCCCTGGTGGTGCAGTGGTTGAGAATCTGCCTGCCAATGCAGGGGACACGGGTTTGAGCCCTGGTCTGGGAAAATCCCACATGCCGCGGAGCAACTGGGCCTGTGAGCCACAACTACTGAGCCTGCGCGTCTGGAGCCTGTGCTCCGCAACAAGAGAGGCCGCGACAGTGAGAGGCCCGTGCACTGCGATGAAGAGTGGCCCCCGCTTGCTGCAAATAGAGAAAGCCCTCGCACAGAAACAAAGACCCAACACAGCCATAAATAAATAAATAAATAAATAAATTAGTTAATTAATTAATTAATTTAAAAACAAGAAACAAAAAACGAGATACAATTTCTTAACCATCGACTGGCAAACAACAAGTGTTGTTGCAGGGAGGAAATGCCTCTTTTGTCCGTTGCTGGCAGGTGAATACGCAGGAGGCTTTGTATTTTCCTTGAATTTTTGATTGCCTTTTTTTTTTTTTTTGCTGTGGGTCGATTAAACATATGCTGTCTTTACCATATCTCTGCTATTTTCCAGCTTTCTCATTTTGTCTAGTGCTCAGAATAAATTCTATTTGTCTAGAAGCCCACTTCCTGTGTTAATTCTATCCAATTCTTCACATTTTCACATTTGATCCATGGACTTCTTGTACAGATTTTGTTTTTCTTGGCATTTCTTCATTGCCTCTTTTTAGATTATTTCTTGCATTCTGTGCCTTTATTGTATCTTCAGTTTTCCTAGCTCTTAATCATACCATCTCTTTTGCCAACTTCCCTTTTTCCTGGATGCCTCTTTTTATGTTCTGTATGGTGTTTTTCTGGGCTGGTTGGTTCCAAAATCAGCCTTGGTTTTTGTGTGTTCAGTCAATACCGTTTCCTCCAATTTCTGTCTTCCAGACATTTGTGAAATATACTGTCATCTAATGCCCCTCTTCTCTTCTTTGTTATGAGCTTATGCCTTTTTAATCCCTTTACTATAATTCTAATGGTGTCTTAGGAGAGAGTGGATATAAATGCAGTGATCATTCTGCCATATTGAATGAGAGGTATACAGCCTTATAATAATTTTTTAAATCTTTCTAAGTCCTAAAATTAATAATACTCCTTGCAACTAATTCAGACATGAAAGAAGTGTGTAAAGTAAAACTTAAAAGTTTGTTCACCACTCTCACTCCTCAGAGGTAACCACTGTTCAGTAAATATCCTTCCAGACTTTTAAAATAAAATATACATACATAAAATCATACACTTACACACACAAAATGTTTTTTAAAATTTTGTAAAGTTTGGATTTTATAAAAGTTTAGATACTTGGTTTTTAAACTTAGTATATATTGGGCATACTTGATGTCATTTTTTAATGTAAAATCTTTATTGAAATATATACACATACAGTAAGGTGATAGTCTACTCCTTCCTGTGTATACAGTTAAAGAACTTTTTGTTTGCTAACTTTTGCAATGACAAACAATGTTATAGTGAACATCTTTGTACATATATCTTTGAACATATGTGCTAGTATTTCTCAATAGAAGTAGGATTGTTGGGTCAATGGTTATATAATGTAAAAATATTAAGAGATACTACTGAACAGCCTTGCTGAAAGATTTTTCCAATTTCCTCTTCTATCAACAGTATTTGAGAGGGTACACCCTTCTGAGGCATGCTATCCTTAAAAGGTTGGAGACTCTGCTGTGCGTGGTTGAGAATTGGACTCTGCCCTGTTTCATGTTTATCTTTAATGACTTCACATGAGCTGGTCTTTTCTTGCTTAGAATATTTGAAGTTCCTTAGAGCCTGGGATCATGTCACTTACTTCTTTGGTATTTCCCATAGTGCCTAGTACAGGCTGGGCAAACTGTGGGTGCTTGACACATACTTAACGATTGACTGACCGATAAACCAGTTTATAGTTTTGGGCTACACAATCCCTTGAGGTCAGCTCCTGGAATGAGAAGGCTGGGCAGAGTGGGAGGCTAGGGCTGTGCTGGGTCAGTATCAGATGCTCTCATTTAGACATCAAGTTTAGACCATAATCTAGGAACCTAAACTGTGAGCACCTAGCACAATCCCTGGCTCAGGGATTAATAGAGACCTTAATAAATGGTCTCTATTGATGTCATTATGACTCCTGTTTAGTGAGAGGGTAGTCTTAGGACTAGTGTTGAGGGCTCTGGCACAGCATCTAAAATCATTCCTGGTGGAGTCAGAAATCCACAATCTAGAGATGAAATAAAATTCAGAACCAGCGAGAGCAGACAGGCATCAGAGGCAGAAGCAGCGGCTGGGTTTGAGCAATTTAGTTGCATTGTGATAGCACCTTCCCTGTCACCCCAGGCAGTTTTTATTGGACTTTTTGTATGTTTGGCTTTCACACGGTGGCATCTTTAAGGTGCTTCTCAGTCTCTGACAGGAGGCAACAATCCCAGCACAGAGATGTGAACACAGAAGGTGTGTAATGAAAGAGATGCCATTGATCTCTCACCTGTTGAAACAAATGATGTGGAGGCAATATTGAGGATTCACTTGAGGTGATGGTGCTACAGAACAGCCATTCCACTAGACCAAGATTACATCCCAAGCTTTTCCCAAGCAGCAGTAAGGTTCCCCGGGGATTGAGAAACTAAGTGGCCAGTCAGATAAGGATTAATTTCAGTGACGGATTTAGAGGGTCTGTAAACATGCGGCACATGGATGACAAGGGTTCGACAGAGTGAAGAATGGGTCTCCTTCTTCTTACCTTTCTCCCCCAAGTCAGCAGTGCAGGTAAAGGAGGGAGGTGGGAAACGGCAGTTACCACCGACGTCATTAGAACATACAACATTGATTGTGTTTCTCCTATATGCCAGACATTTAGCACACACACATTACCTCCAATCCCCTTTATCACTCTATGAAGTGGGCATTAGCTCTATTTTACAGATGAGGAAATTGGCTCAGAAAGGAGAAATTACTTGCTGTAGTTTACACAAGCTACTAAGTAGCAGAGCCAGGATTTGAACCTGGGTCCTTCTGGCTGTAAAGCTTTGGAGCTTTCTACTATGCATACCATCATGTCTCTTCTGCATCAGTGATAGCAGCCCGGGCGTCAGGGAAACAGCTGTTGCTTAAGAACACTAGTTGGTCATGTGTGGACAGGGTGTCCGTGGTTCTCTCCTTTGTTCATCAATTCATTCTACAAATATATGTTTATTTATAGCCGGAAAGTAAGGAGAGGAGAGCAGGCCAGGTAGGTGAGGTGGGAAGGGACACTTGTGTGGGGAGGAGAGCAAGGGGCATGGAAGGGTTGAGGCTAAAGTAAACAGAGAGAAAAAAAAAGGGCCAACAAGAGTTGACTGCAGGATGCGGACTAAGTTTTGGGGTCTGTTCTTGGATACAGTACTGAAGGGGTCTCTGGGTGTTTACAGAAGAGATGTCTGAAGCAACACTAACAGGCAAGCTGCAACCCAGTGGCGGCACTCAGGATCTGAGGCTGTTCAGACAGCACTTTACACCTACACGCCATGAACACACACTCACACAGGAACCATCAATATGGAGACAGGTGTTTTTAAACAAGCACACCAGAATATATGTGACCGCACAGTAGAAGCCTAGACCTTTATTCCATACTGTTTCGAGTGCTCACCATGTGACTGTAACTCCCTTCAAAGGAACCAACACCGATTTGGATGCATGAAGTCTAGAGATTTGTGGAAGAGCAAACAGAAAAAAGAAAGAGAAAAGAAAAAAACGATCTTAGTTTACAGTCGCAGTGTAGTTGGGTGTGTGTATTAAGACTTTCGGGATTATAGAAAACGATGTAATGACATAGAAGGAATCGGTATGGAATGTTTGTCCATATACATTTTCCTTATTTTTCTTTTAAAGGTGAGCACAAATAATAATAGATTGTAATAAAGCAAGCCTGACCTACACAGCCACTTAATCCCAGAGGGAATGTGACCCAGAGGAGGGAGGGGCAGAGCTCAGGAATGTGTTGCCGTGACACATTGATTCCAGGACGCCCCGGGCTTCACGTGCACCTGAGATGTGGACAAAGTATGTTTGGATGCTGTGGAGGTTTCTTTTTGTCCACTCCCCAGTCAGGAGGATGGCAGCTGGGGTGACTGTGCCACTCCTAAGGGCATCTGGTGTACACAGGCTTGGGAATCCAGGGGCCTGATGGGGCTGAGGGACGCTCCTCTCCCTTCCATACCAAGTGTGTGCAATACCAGCAGCCTCCAGGATTTAAAGGGGAGAACTGGAGGCAATGATACTCATCATAAGGTTCATAAAGACTAAACCGATGATTATAATCAGCATGAGTGCTGGGGAACAATAGAACCTTTATAAAGACATACTTTCCCCTACAAATTAATTATAACACATCTCTCTCATAAGAGAATTACCTAGTGATTTTTTTTTTTTTGGCTGTGTGGGTCTTCGTTTCTGTGCGAGGGCCTTCTCTAGTTGCAGCAAGCGGGGGCCACTCTTCATTGCGGTGCGCGGGCCTCTCACTATCGCGGCCTCTCTTGTTGTGGAGCACAGGCTCCAGACGCGCAGGCTCAGTAGTTGTGGCTCACGGGCCCAGTTGCTCCGCGGCATGTGGGATCTTCCCAGACCAGGGCTCGAACCCGTGTCCCCTGCATTGTCAGGCAGACTCTCAACCACTGCGCCACCAGGGAAGCCCACCTAGTGATTTTTTAATCCTTTAAAATTTTTGATTGAAGGGTGCCATGAAAGTGTCAAATGTAACTATCATTAGGTAGCATTTTGCTTCATATCATGTGGGACCCAAATCCTGTAAAAGGAGAAATAGTTCTTGACCATGCACGTGGTCCTTCAACTAACACAAAAAACTGCTGTGGGAAGAGCTTTGGCAGTCTCTTTTGTATTCATTGCAAATACCTTCACCCTAGAGAAACTTTATTCAAGCTCAGGAAAATAGCTGACAATCTGGGCACTCTCCCTAACCGTGTGACAGGTAAGGAAAGGCCACCTTCAGCCCTCTCTCATATTTCCCGTTATATTTGGAAGCCAAGAGCCATCCTAGTGGAAACAGACCTAGTGTCTTTTAAAGTCTGTTGTATAATATTGATACCATGGTTCTCAACTGTTTTCCCCACTCCAATCTTACTCTAAAGGATGCCACTCACTCAGATGAGTAGCAGTGGCTCATCATGGTAATAACTGCCCTGCTGAGGAAGGTGACAGAAGGAAAGAATCAATGTGGTTGGTGGGTGGAGATTCTGCCTTGGATCCCCGCTCCCCGCTCTCCCCGCCCCGCCCCCCGCCTCATTTTCACAAGCTCTTCAAATCTAATACGAATTTACAAGCATTTTGGGGCAATCTTTACTTCATTATCTACCTGAAAGAATTTACGTCCTGTAAGTAGAGTTTCTCTAAACTCATCACTGTCAATTTTTTGTTTACGACACTGCAAAATTATTCTATTCTTGGGGACAGTTATCCCTTTCAAGTTCCTTTTTACGTTTGTTTGTTTTGTTCTGAAAGCCTTAGAGATGCAGGCCAGGGTGACTGGGACAGAGGTGGGGTCCCTACCTAGTGAATAGGACTTGGGAGGCAGGGGACTTGTTTTTACGCCGGTAAAGAGTAAAATCCCGAGTCACAGTTGATTTCATGCAAGTAGGGCTGGAGAGGCCCAGGGAGGACCTAGTTTGGGGTGAGCACCGGGATCTGTGAGCCAGTGTTGCTCCAGCGTCTCACGGTACGTGTGGGGGGGAGGCAGGTCCCCTGTCCCTCCTGGTCCCATTGGCACTACCCTTCACCCCAGTCTCTGCGGAACTATATTAATAGAAGGCGACACTTCACACATTGGCGCTCAGACCCCAAAGGGAGTCTGGCAATGGCTTGGCAGGTGGGCACGAAGCCGGGAGATGGGTGGGGGAGTGGGGCGGAGGCATCGTCGAGCGGCGTTTGGCTCAGCCAATGGTAGTTCGGGGCAGGGGTGGCAGAGGCGGAGGCACCAAGGCGGATCAGCCAATGGAGGGCGAGCAACTACTGGAACGACCTGGTGACGTGAGGAGCGTTCCATTCGCCCAGCGGTGGGCGGTAGCCACAGCTGGTTTAGGGCCCCGACCATTGGGGCCCCTTGTCAGGAGGAGGCAGCCTCCGGGCTGGGGAGAAGCCGCTGCCACCTCGGGCGGCCGACGCGGTCCCCTGGGACAGTGCACTTCCTGGCCTCGGTTCCCGGCCGAGTTCGGTCTCCGGGGTTCAGGTAACAAGGGGTGGGGGTGGGGGTGGGGGTCTCCGGGGTTCGGCCGCGTGGTAAGCTACCGCTCCCTCGGCTGCACCGGGACGCGCGGACCCTGGCTCTCCCCTTCTCGGCTAGGCAACTGCCGAGCCCCTGGCCGGGGGTGACTACACGTGGCGGGGCGTGTGTGAGTGTGTACGAGCGTGCGGAGGTGGCGCTCGTCCCAACCTGCCCGGGGCGGTGGTCGGCGGCGTGGCCGAGGCAGGGCGGGCCTCCCGAGGCCGCGCCCGCCGCCCGCCCGGGACTCCGGCCTCGGGCCCCGTGCCGCTGGGCCGGTCGCTGGTTCTTGACGGATTTTGATCTTTGTTCTCCCAGGCCCGGCTCCCCTTCCTGGTCTCTTTTCTCTCGCTGGGCCGGTTTATCAGGAGAAGATTATTTTCCAGGTTAGTTTTACACAAAGGAAGTGTTCTCTGTACCTCTGGTGCCCCCTCCCCTTTCCCAAGCCTTCCACCTTCTCCTTTCCCTGCTCAGTTCCTCGTCTCTCTTGGGACCCTTACCCTCTCCAGTCCAGGAATGATTTCGAGTTGGTTGTTCCTCATCAGTCAGTTGGGCTGCAGGCTTCCGCCTCATTCTTGCCAGCGCGGGGCATGTGGTATCAGTAAATAGAGGCCACAGCACCGCACCTGAGAGGAGGACAAGGGTGGCAGTGGCGGAGAAAGGCTGGGCCTGGGGATTCAGGATGCTAAGTGGAGATGGTACTTCTGAAATGTCCCAGAAAGCACCTTTATGACTTTTCTTGACTGCTGCCGTGCCCCCCTCCCGCCCCTCCTCCCCCCAGCCATAGCAGAACCTCTCCTGCTTAAGTCAGCCTTTCACCTACAGGTCTGTGATGTGGTTTCATTAAGATTCCCACAAATGTTAGGCTAGACCAGCAAGGTTGGTTCATTTCCCGGACTCAGGAAGTTAGGGGGGTTTGATTAGGGGAAATCTGTTTTGAGTAAATACAACCTGGGTTTGTGTACAGAGTGTCCACAACCTAGCTCTGCCAGAGGATGACTTGTTCCCTGGTGTGATTCACATTTGAGTGGCTAATTGAAGAAAGAAGGCGAAGAAGTGGAGGAGGGGTGGGAATGGCTCCTTAAGGACAGAAACTCTCCCATTATTTTTAGAGTCCTCTTTGTGATGATTATAGAAGAATATGGTATAGTGGAAAGTTCCCTGGACTTAAAGTCAGCAGACCTGTTTTTTTGGCTTAGCTTCGTGGCTTTGTGACCCTGGAGAAGTTATCTCCCCTCTTCGGTCTTCACTTTACTCATTTCCAAAACAAAGTAATTGGGCCTGTCAACTACAAAATCCCTTCTAGTTCCAAGGTTCTATGATAATCACATCATCAGTATTATATTGGAAGTAAAGGGGTATATTTAAGGAGATATGCTAGCCCCCTTCTCTTTTTGAGAACCTTTAACCTTTTCTTCTTTTAGGGGACAAAAACAGATTGGAAATAAACTCTCCCATTTCTTCACCCCCATCCCTTCAAGTGGTGCTCATCTTTCTGCCTCTGGGAAAGGAAGATTGAACTGCATTTTCTTGTTCCTGCCTCATTTTTTTTTTTGTGCTTTTTCTTAGGGCTAGAAATTGGACTTCTGATGATGTTTGACGCAGCGGCAGCAATAGCAGGCAACGTGATTTCAAAGCTGGGCTCAGCTTTTGTTTCTTCCCTCTTGTAATCACAAAACCCATTTTGGACCAGGAATTCCAATCATGTCTGTGATGGTGGTGAGAAAGAAGGTGACACGGAAATGGGAGAAACTCCCAGGCAGGAACACCTTCTGTTGTGATGGCCGCGTGATGATGGCCCGGCAAAAGGGCATCTTCTATTTGACCCTCTTCCTCATCCTGGGGACGTGTACACTCTTCTTCGCCTTCGAGTGAGTTTCCATTGAGTAGAGTTGCCTGATTATGGTTCCCTTGGGTCCAGGGGAAGAACCTTCTTTCTGGAGAGTTTGTGGCTAGTCCTTGGATGGCTGTCATTGTCCTCTTGGGCAATGTCTATAGGTCATGCCAACTGAATTCATTGCTTTGAGCTTATAGCAGAGTATGTGCCTCCTAAAAAGACCAAGACCTTTGATACCAATTTTATAGCACTGATTTGGGGCCACCCCTGGAACACTTGGGAAATAAAAGAGTTTGTCTTTATTACTCACCTCCCCTTTTCAGTGGTCTCCTTAGGTGCTTAGTGACAGACTGCCTCTTCCCTACCCCTCCTGAGCCTAGGGGCACTCCCCGTGGTCATAACTCCACCCTGTAATACTTATTCTGTTATTCTGGGTCCTATTTCCTTAGGGCTCAGCTCTCAGCTAGCTGTTAAATTGAAAAGCCAACTGAATTGGGAACCTGCAGGTTGGTTCCAGCCTCAGCCGTGCCACAGTCTAGCTGTGTGTGTGGCACATATGTGCTTATTAAATGTGAGTTGCTCTTTCTTTCACTCAAAATCGCTCAACATAAACAACTCTCTATTCTGTGTGTGCCTGATACCAGCCTTGGAGTTATTTTTTCTGTGATGTGATAGCTAGTACTAGAGCCACTGTTTGAAGTCTGTGTAGGTCACTGCTCAAGGGAAGTGGCCAGTTGGATTCTAGGGTACTGTGGCATGACTCCTGGGTATGCTGAGAATGCTGTACAGTCTAGGGGTGGGAGTAATGCTAATCGGTTTGGGATTACAGTATTATGAGGAAGGCCTTGAGGAGCCAAGAGGTGTGTTTGTGAACTGTGAACCACACCTAATATGAGCCTGCTACAGTTCCTGTGCTCCGGTGACCTGGAAATGGAGCTCCCATGAGGGGGTGTGGCCATGGGACGGAGGACGGGGCTTCTTGGCCAGACTTTGTGGGTAATTAAAATGAGCTCTGGTCTCTTGGGGCTCATTTTTGTCTTTCTTCTATAAGGGCTTCAGGCTTACCCAATGCATCAAGAGTGATTTTTTTTCAGGCTGCTTTACCGGACTTTTTGATGGTTGCAGCTGGCTTGAGTAACAGCAGAGGAAGGAGGGGGACGTAGTTTATAACAGGGCTAGGAAAGTAAGGTCAGAGGACCTCTTTGTCAAAGGCACTTCTGTTGCTGCTATTGCTGCTGACTTTGTAAAGTATTTGGCAAAGTCAGACACTTTGATGTTGGCTTCTTAGCTGCTTTCCAGTCTGAGTTTCATGGCTGAGTGTGTGTGTGTGTACCTGTGTGTGGTACAAGTGAGCATGTGCAGGTGGGCAGGCATATGCATAACATTTAAAAAAATGTTTCCCCACTCCTCACCCTTCTCCAAGTTTTCTTTGCTTTATTCCTGCCTTGCTTCTTTTTGGAAGTGCAGAGATGAACTCTGCTTTCTATCATTCTCACTCCTTCCTCTGTTGAATCACTAGCTCTTTTTGCCACCCTCCCTGCCCCGCCCAGGGTTAAATTGTTGTGGTTGGAACCATTCAAAACAGAGATGAGATTTGTTTCTAGACCCTGAGTGAGCTGGTAATTCTGGGCCCAGGAAACCTCTGGTTTTACTGGCCAAGGGAACTTGAAATTTGGAGCTACTGGCATTTGGCCCTTTTTGCATCTGGGAGCCAGACAGAGTCTGATATGGATCTGTTCCACTTCGGCCCTGAAGGCCTCTGAAGAAAACTGCCTGTGGGATGAAGCTTGTAATTAGCCAAGTTACTGTTTGACAGAGGCAGGTTGGGTTTTCTACCAAGATGACTTTTTCCCCCAAGTTATTTCTTGCGCTTTGCCCTCAGATATGAAGGGTGAGGTTGTTTGTAAACTGCCCTGGGTTCCAGCTGTCTGTGGGGTAGAGTAAATACTTTTGAGGGTAGGGCTGGGGGAGGGAGTAAGAAGGCCGGAGGGGAGAAGGAAGTAAACGTGTTAGCTGAGCAGTGGAATGGGGAAGTCTACATCTGACCAAAGGGGAGAGGACCCTGGCAATGAATCGTGTTTTTACTGAGAATGGTAGAATCTGTGTTTGTGAACGTGCATGCATCTGTCTGTCACGTGCAGACACACAGGCGCTCTAGGTGGCGGCTGCCTTGAGCCTAACCAATGACAGGCTGTACAGAGGACGCCAGCATGCCTCTGAGGAAGGAAGTTTCTTTCTGGTCGACCTTTTTCTTTGGGGTCTATAATTTACTACCAACCACGTGGTGATGGATAGGGTTTGGGGGCAGAATATGGGCTCCTTCGCTAGTATGAGAACTTAGGGAGACCTCAAGAAATCAGCTGATCTAGCCCCCTGCCTTCAGGCAGTTGAGGATGTCTGAACCACCAGTGACAAAGGACTGTCTCTTTTCATCTTTAAATTGTCTAGGAGCGTAGACTATACATCCCCTGGCTGCTGCATTTTGGCCTTGAGGAAGAAAGTTCAGATCTTGAGGCACATCTGGACCTGCATTTTAGTAACAGCGTCCTGCTTGCAGCAGGTGCATAGGAACGAGTGCGAGGTGATTTATAACCACCCATGGCACAGCCCTGGGTCAGCCAGATGGCTTGAGAAATCTGGTCAGGCGTGTGGGCGCCCCTTGATGAAAAACATGCAGTGTTAGTAGTGCCAGTGGACATCTTTTTATTTTTGGATTTTGCCTTTACACGTTTAGATTTCTCAAAGGAGGGACCTGTAATTTTCAGTGGACAGACAGTAGGTTGAATACGTAAAATGAAAAAAGGTGGTCCATCCAGGAGCGAGTTAGCTCTGTATTGTTAGAGTTAGAGAAGTGTTTCCAAAGAAGCTGGGTAGCCATCTCTCAGGGCTGCTGTCACAGAGTGGATTCCTGCCCAGGATGGGAAATTGGGCTAGATTATCACTAGGCCTCTTGCAACTCTTAGAGTCTGAAATTCTATATAACTCTTGTGTCTGTCTGGAAAATTCAAATACACACACAGAAAAGGAGGGGATAGAAGATTACTAGTAGGTAGCTGTATTTTAAATGTAATTGTATCTATAGTAAATGTCTTTGAATTTTGAAGCAGAGTGTAAATTGTACGGTGCTTCAAAAAAAGAATTTCCTTGCAAGTAGAGATTATCATACTAAGTGAAGTAAGTCAGAAAGAGAAAGATGAATACCATATGATATCACTTATATATGGACTCTAAAATGTGACACAAATGAACCTATCTATGAAACAAACAGACTCAGGGACATAGAGAAGAGACTTGTGGTTGCTGGCGGGGGTGGGGTGGGGTGGGGAAGGGATGGAGTGGGAGATTTGGGTGAGCAGATGTAAGCTTGTATATATAGAATGGATAAACAACAAGGTCCTACTGTACAGCACAGAGAACTATATTCAGTATCTTATGATAAACCATAATGGAAATGAGTATAAAAAAAAGAATGTATATATAACTGAACCAGTTTGCTGTACACCAGAAATTAACATAACATTGTAAATCAACTATACTTCAAAAAAATACTTTAGTAAAAAAAAAAAAAAAAAAAGAAGAACTTCCTAATGTATTCTTAGGATGAGGTATTTCGGAAGTGTGAGCTTTGAGCACATGAACCGTTCTCAGTCCTTTCTGCCCAAACCCTGTCCAGCTTGTGTGATGAACACATAGCAAACAGCTTGGCCGGGAATGTCAGGACACTATAGCAGAATGACACTGACAACCTGTGAGCTGTCCAACTACTGAAAGGCTATTGTGGTATTTAGTCAAATTCAACTTCCTCATAAAGCTTGGGGAAAGGACCAAGTGCACTGTGTTCTGGAAGTGGCTTCCTAGATGTGTCTTTTAACGTTGTGACCAGATCACTAGAGGGGTCAAGGTCCTGAGACTTCTCTTGTGGCAAGAATGATTGTGTGACTCTTGACCCCTGAAGTAGAAGTAATTTGCTGCTATGATCAGTGCTTATGCCTCACTGTGCTGTATCTAGAGGAAACCGTATCAAAGGCACTATCAAACCCTGTTGGACTGACCCTCCTGGGTGCTCCTGATGTACAGAGGAGTCATTGAATTGGATGAACTGACAAAAGTTTTGTAGCACTGCTTAGTAATTGTCCCACTTCTAGCCTATTCATATTCTACCTCTTTTTCAAATCCCTTCTTGAGTCTTCCTTCCTTCATGAAATTTTTCTAGTAATTTCTGCATTCTCAGGACTAATTGTACATACCAGTCATTTAATACGTAATTATATGACATTTTTTATATTTCTGAATTCTGTGGTGACTACACTTCGAGCTCTTTCAATGTCAGGGACCATCTTCTGTGTCTGTGTGGCCCCCACAGTGCCCCCTGCCAGGTCTTTCATAGAGTAGGTGATGAATAAATGTTGCTGAATTGATACATTCTGGATGCACTTAAAATGTAACAGTCTTGACTCACAGAATCATAGAGTGATAGAGCCGGAGGGGGCCTTGGAGACTATCCCCATCCTTTTGCAGGTGACGAAACCAAGTCTGCAGAAATGGGGTTATTTCATCAAGATCGATCGGCCAGCCAGTGCCTTTATATGACACTACTTTTCATCTCATTGTTACTTTTTGAATACGGAATCCTGAAGACGCGCAGATTACTGAAGATGTGCATAGTGCCAAATGCTGGACCGGCATATTCTGGGGTCTTGCTAGCTAGTGTTTGTGTTACCTTAGTGGACTCCAGGTTATTTTGGCCTCCCTAGCCCATGCTCCTAGAAAACGAAGACATCTTTGTGGAAAACTGACAGCGTTCCAGCATGGCATTCTGGTAGCCTTGCAGGGACAAGGGAGCCCATGTGTAAGTGTGAACTTAGCAAGTAAGCTTTGTGTGTTACAAGAGATTATCACTGCCGTCGCTGCTCCTAGTCCCTGCTGCCAGGGTGAGGACAGCTCGGAGAAAACTGAAGCAGTGTGTGCTCTCTACCATGTTACTCTGTGGCTGATGGTGATGAGAGGGACACCATGTCCCCATGGACAGGAGCAAGAGAAGAGGCAATCTGATAACAAACTTAGCAGGTTTGAGGAGACACAGGGCTAGGTAGACCAAAGCCAGACTCTGACATGGCAGAATATCTGTGCCTATAGTGACAAGGTCCAGGTTCCTGAATTCCTTAGGTGAGATTAGGAAGAGGAAAAAGTGACTTTATCATGATCTCTAACCAAGAGAGTATTCTCTGGAGAGCTGCTCTGTGGAGGTTCAGTCTTGTGCTTATCCCGCCCAAGATTCTGTCTGTGACTTGGCCAACCAAAGACAGTTTTAGAAAGGCATCAATCTGTTAACAGTACTTAGCTAAACTCAACTTCCTGATAAAGCATGTCCCCTGGAGAAGGATTGGGTCATGTCTCCTGAACAGTGTGCTTTCCGTTAACAATTCTTTACGGTTCTGTCATTCAGAATTCATCTGTATCTTTTCAGCCTCTACTACCTTTTGTGGTAATGAGTTTCACACTGTCAGTCTCCACTGAATGCGTCTCCCATCTTTTGAGAATGAGTCTTAATTGAGTATAGTGATCGTCTATTTTAGGAAAAGTGAGCACGAAGAACAGGGATGTCCCTAGCATGCCTATATCAGTTGAGATGTTTATTGAGGGAGAGGAGACCTAAATCTTCCTCCTCAGAGATGCCAGAAGTGGTATTGTGTTTAAGAACAAAAAAAAGGCATCTTATGCCTCTTGCAATAACAAGAGGCTAGTGAATTCAGGGTAATGAGGGAGATGTGTCTGGAATGGAACAAGGAGGAGGCAAGAACCTTATGATAATGAGTAGATAAGGCCAGTTAAAGGAGGGCCTCGGAATACTGGCCTGAGGAGTTGGGGGCTTAATATAATAGGCAGCAGGGAGTTGTTCTAAGTTCTTGATCAGGAGGTATAATTGAAATTTGTTATATTTGTTATAATTGAAATGTGAAATTTATTATTATAACTGAAATTTGGCAACTACTTAGCAGGTTCGCCTGGATAGAGATTTTGGCCTTCCTCAGTGAGAGGATGGCTCATTGCCTCAGAATTGAAAAGGTCCCTGTTTGGTTAATTTTCCCCATTGCTCCTGGAGCAAAACAGGGTTATGCATTTTCCTTTGACCTTCACATAGCAGTAAATCTGGAGGCTGATATTAAATTATGTTTTTAGTGTCCAAGGAAACTTTTTCCCTCATAGCAGACTCTGAGTGTCATCAGAAGAATGTTGAACCAGTCTTACGGGTGGTTGTACATGTTTACTGTGCTCTAGAGGTAGGTCATATGTAAAAGGACAGACAGCCGTCCGTATCAGGGAGGACTTATAGCTAAGGCTTATTTCTGTTATCTGGGATCAAGGGCCATTATGGGGCTCGAACCCTTGGGCCATTCCTGCTGTTCCAAGCACAGCTCTTCCTTAAAGCCAACCTTAATGGCTGCTCTGGGAGCAGTTTCAAGCAGCCATCGGCTTCCCAAGAGAGCTCTTCTCTGACCACTTACAGTCCTTAGAGTCTGACTCACCATGTGAACACTTGATTATTGGTCTTATCTTATTTAGCTGTTTCATATGTTAGTTATGTTTTCCTCAACAAAATTAACTCCCGTTTCTCTTGTTCTTCATTTGTTAGACCCATAAATACTTGTTGGCTGATTGATTGCATTGATAAAAGGACAACAACAAAAAACACAGCCAGAAAGCTATTAGGGAGACTTAGAAGCAGAGTACAGAACACCAGTCCACCCTGCCAGTCTGTGAGGCAGCCCTGCCATGGAATCTGTCTGGTTTCTTACCAGCTCCCCTCATGAATCTCTTTTGAGTTTTTTCGTGTGAATTGAAGTCTGTGTCATTAGCATTGTCCCTCCAGTGAACGCTAGTGTGCTAGGGATGGGGGCTGGGACATGACACACCAGCTCAGCCTGGCACTGCTGGTTACTGCTGGTCAGTACCACCATGTGGCCCATGAGACATGTGGGAGTCCTGTCGTCTAGTCCAGCTACGGAAGCCTGAGGCCAATCAAGAGGTTGGTAGAGGATGGCTTAAAATGATGATGTCTCTTCAGGTGGCAGAAATGAAGACTTAGTGGGCACATGGTTGCATTTATAAGATTCACAAGGGAGAAAAGCAACTTCTAACCCCCTGGTACTCTGAAGACAAAGGAGAGTTCTGTGTCAAGAAGTGTATGGTTATCATTATTCGTATCGATATAGATGGAAAGTACTACGGGGTTTCAAGAACAGCTTATATTTGTGGATGACAGATCCAGTGTTTCACTAGGACAAATTCGTGATGCTTGAGGATACTCCTGACTTTTGAGGTCGATACTGGGAATTACCCCCAAATCTTCACATAGCGTATTCCTATACAAGACAGATCTCCAGCTTACTGCAATTATGGGACTGACCTAGGTGGGTATTAAAGACAGACAGATGGGTTGTAGTTCACAGTGGTCTTAGCCACTGGCTCTCTTATTTCCTCTTATTCGGGGTAGAAAGGCCTGCGGGTCCCACATCTGCCTTGCCAGCCACACCCACTCACTAGTGACAACTGGCTGCCAGTATCCTTGTCTCTGGAGAACAATACAATGGGCCTGTTGTGTACTTGTTGACATACAGAGTGGATTGTTTTAGCAGGTGCAGATGATAGTCTGTGTGGAGATTACAGAGACCTTTATCCTTAATGGCGTAGTGTAATTGAAATCTAAGTTGTCCTTTGTCCGGTCAACAAGCAGGTGTTGAAATGGGACTTAGTTAAGCTTGGTCCTTCTGTGCATGGGGGCGACATTAGTATGTGTGTGTGGGGTGTGTGTGTGCGTGTGTGTTCTACCTTCTCTGTATCTTTTCCCTCTAATAAAACAGTTTAAACTCCCTTAGGTGGCCAATCAGATGGCTCTGATTTTTCTAAGGGTTTTCGTTGGAGACTATACACCCAGGGCAGTTTGAATCCTGGAGACATCACTTCTTTGTTTTCAAGAGTGATTTGAGAGATGGGCAGTGACGAAGAAGATGGCTGTTTTCTGTCAGCGTGGTAATTTCATTTGGCTTGTTTGTGAAACGGAGCCTCGTGATTCTCCTGTGTCCCTTTGGGTCCCTGATAAGTGGAGGTGACTTTTCTGAATTCACTTCTTAATTATCTGTACCAGTGAAGGGGAACAGTGGAAAAGAGGGTAATCCACAAGCTAGTGATATGCAAGGACCTTCATTACCCTGAACTCAGCCAGATCCTACCCTTGGCTTTTAGGAGAAGGAAGAAAATCTTACAAAAGCAAGCTAAAACCGAGGATTTTATTAAAAAACAAACGAACAGGCAAGCAAACAAAAAGCCACAGAAATCATTTTGCAAGTTCACTCCGTATGTTCACCTTCGTGGCAAACTGCTCAGTAAGTTGGTTTGCACTCCCCATGCAGTCGTGTGTGTGGCACGGAGGCAGGGGGAGGATCTCATGGGGATTGTTCCAAACCTGCAGCGAAGGTACAACCCAGGGTTAAACGTTTACTCTGAGTGGACAGCAGCTTGCTTAATCCCTATGCAGATGAGATAAGCCTTTTTCCTTAGCTTACTTTCCTCACTCTGCCTCTGGTCCTTGCTCATCCACTTATAGTCTGCCTCCAAGAGAAGATGTCTATGTTGAAGGAGGAAATATGCCTCAGGAGGAGGAGAGTAAAAATAGGTCAGTGGTAACTCTCATCACGTACTTCCATTTATTTGGTTTGATACTCAGTTCAACTCGACAAGTATTTGTTGATAGCCTCTTTGTTCTCATACTTGTATTATTGATAGCCTCTTTGTTCTCATACTTGTATTAGGCTCTGGGAGATAGAGAACCGTGATGATAATGTTAATAGCTGACATTTACTTAGTGTTTACTATGTGTCAAGGGCAGTTCTAAGCACTTTATTTCTATTCATGCATTTGAACCACACAACCACCCTATGAAATACTGTCATTATCATCCTCATTTCACAGATAAGGAGACTGAAGTTAACTCAGTTACCCAACTAGGAGCTGGTAGAGCCAGAATTCAAACCCAGGCATTCCCACTTCTAAAAGACAAGGTTCTTGCTCTTATGAAGTTCAGTTGGGGGAGTTGAGGTCAACATAGTGAAAAACAGTGCAGTTTAGGATAGGCCTTTGGAAGAGCCAAGACCTCGCTAAATCCCAGATTCTTCAGCTATTATAGATGTAGTGTGAGAAGTGGATGCTGTAATGCGCCTGAAGAGCTTAGTGCATATGGTGTGTGCTCAATAAATTGTGGCTGCGATGATGACAGTGACGGCATTGATGGCTTTGGATCTGAAAGACGAGTAGAGCGGGGATATCCGGAGAGAAAGAGGAATGGCCTTCCAGGTGAATTATGGAAAGAGGGGAACAAACATGATGTTGAGAAGGGGTGCTAAGGAGATACAGTTTTCTTATTCCCTTGCTTATGGTCACTAGTCACCTACTGGCTCAGCTCTTTGAGGAAGGAAGAGGAGTGAGTGGATGTTGCAGAGTCAGTCAGCAGCCCTGAAGCTTTTCACTGGCCTTCAAGCACGCTGGACATACCGTCTATCTGACACTGGGACTCTGCTTCATGACTGGTCCTCATCTTTTCTTCCCCCTCCTTGAGCTCAGGCCTAATGCCAGATGAGTGGGTATGAATAGCTCTAGACATTCCCAGAGTGAGAGCAACCTATGGTGCTTACAATCCAGGTTCAGTTGGGTCCCTGACCTGAACAGGTATGAGCCTTTGCTGAGGTACAGAGGAAATGTGACCCCCAGCAGGCTGATGGGAGGGACTGGGCTTGAGGGTAGCGGAGGTTCCTTAGGCTATCTTCTGTATATTATAGGTGGCATCAATCAATGAAGTATTTGTTGAGCGCCTAGTATGTGCAGAACCAAATGTTAGGACTTTACAGTAATTCGAGAGAAGTAAAAAATATGGTCCCTGCCCTTGAGGTACTATAATTTTGTTGTGGAGATCAGATTGACATACTGGTAACAATTCCAGGTCAATATAGGGTAGGAATAACTAGATGTTCAATTGCTTGCTTTCTTCAGATGCCGCTACCTGGCTGTCCAGCTGTCTCCTGCCATCCCTGTGTTTGCTGCCATGCTCTTCCTTTTCTCCATGGCTACACTGCTGAGGACCAGCTTCAGTGATCCTGGAGTGATCCCTCGGGCCCTACCAGATGAAGCAGCTTTCATAGAAATGGAGATAGGTGAGTTTTCTAACCAGCTGGCAAGATATTGTACAGTGGGTGGCTTTGATTAGTAAGGGAATGGAATCATAATTGTAGTTGCAGACTAATAATCACTTCTAGCCTTTTCCCTCTGAGATCCTGAATCTGAGATCATTACCACCCTGTGAAGAACGTGAACTTCATTCTTCCCTGTTCTGGGTTGCATTTTAGGAGGGATTTCTTACCAAGGTCCTGCTGCACTGTTCCCAAGAGGATTTTTTAAAAAACTTTTTGGGGGTCATCAACTCATTTGATTTTTTTTTGTATTTATTTAATTAATTTATTTATTTTGGCTGCGTTGGGTCTTTGTTGCTGTGCTCAGGCTTTCTCTAGTTGTGGCGAGCAGGGGCTACACTTCATTGTGGTGTACGGGCTTCTCATTGTGGTGGCTTCTCTTGTTGCGGAGCACAGGCTGTAGGCGCGTGGGCTTCAGTAGTTGTGGCACGTGGGCTCAGTAGTTGTGGCTCACGGGCTCTAGAGTGCAGGCTCAGTAGTTGTGGCGCACAGACTTAGTTGCTCCGCGGCATGTGGGATCTTCCTGGACCAGGGCTCGAACCCATGTCCCCTGCATTGGCAGACGGATTCTTAACCACTGTGGCACCAGGGAAGCCCAACTCATTTGATTTTTTTCAAAATTATTTATTTATTTATTTATATTTTTGGCTGCGTAGGGTCTTAGTTGCAGCACGCGGGATCTTTCGTTGCAGTGCGTGGGCTTCTTTCTAGTTGTGGCTCACAGGTTTCTCTCTAGTTGTGGCACACGGGCTTCTCTCTAGTTGTGGCGTGTGGGCTCCAGAGTGCACAGGCTCAGTAGTTGCGGCACAAGGGCTCTCTAGTTGTGACGTGCAGGCTCCAAAGCGTGTGGGCTCTGTAGTGTGGCACACGGGCTCCAGAGCACGTGGGCTCAGTAGTTGCAGCACGCGGGCTTAGTTGCCCCGCAGATGTGGGATCTTAGTTCCCCGACCAGGGATCAAACTCGCGTCCCCTTCATTGGAAGGTGGATCCTTGACCATTGGACCACCAGGGAAGTCCCTCATTTGATTTTCTTGATGAAAACTATAAACCTCTTCATAAAAATATTCTTATATGCATCACATACATACAATTTTGGATATAATTTCAGGGATTCATAGATCTTTTGAGGCACATGAGTGGGTTTCTAACCAAGAATTCCTGCTGTAGGGGAACACACAAGATGAGATGGGACAGGAACCATTGGGAATTCTAGGAATGGTAAAGGAAGTGGTTACAGGCTAATCACAGTACAGTCTGCAGCTCAGGGTAGGGCTCTTTGGGACAGAAATGAAGAGCTACACTAACCAGGAGCCAGGGTGCCTTCATGAATTGAAGCAGAGCATCCCAGGACTTGAGGAGGGGAGCTCCTGGGAGACTCCTGGAGCTCACACTGGGAAAGAAGGCTCTGATGCCAGTTCTAGGAGGGACTGGGAACCCACCAGATCCAACAGTGGTGCCTACCTAAATTGTTCTCAAATCTGGTACCCAAGTAGCTAGAGTCAGCATCCAGGCCACGTACAGTAGAAGAAAGGGACCCAGGACTTGTAAGACAAAAAGCTGTACCAGTGGAGCACCAATCTGTGGTTAGCCTTTAGTTCTTTCAGGTGCTTTGTTGTTGTTGTTGTTGTTTGTTTGTTGGGATTTTAATATTTTATTGAATTAAAAAGACACAAACACATTGGGGTTCTAATAGGTATTATATTTATATATTATTTTTGAGAGAATTTACATTTGTATAATTATTATGTATAATTATCCCCAAGAAGATAGTACATCTTTCTGTATTTTTAGACTGAATTTTGTGCCCTTTAATAGAATTTTTATACTTTTTTTTAACATAGTTTCTATACTTCTCATATTGAGTTTATTCCTGTTTATATGCATGCTATTGTCAAGGAAATATTTTCTCCCAGTTCTAGTTGGTTTCTTTTTTTCCCCCACAGTTTTATTGAGATATAATTGGCATATGACATTGTGTAAGTTTAAGGTGTACAACGTTTTGATTTGATACTTTTTCAGGTTGCTTTGAAGGCTTCCAGCTTTTGTATTTCTTTTGTTTATTTAGCTGTGTTTATTTAGCTTCTTAGTGGATTTCTTTTTGAAAAATTTCAGCCTGTTTTAGTTGCAGTAAGGGGACATAGATTTGTGCACATCTGAGCTCAGACTACTTAGGGGTGGGGAGAGGGTGGGGATTGTGGGAAGGAAACAGAGGCGAGGTGTGTTGGCGCAGCTGGAGTTGGGGGAGACCTGGACTAGTTAGGAGCAAGATAGGAAGGGACAGTTGTGAGTGTAGTCTTTTCTCTCTCTGGATTAGTCTTTTGTCCTCCTCTTTCCATCACGTATAGAGAAACTGAAGGTCAAGGCAGTGCCTTGACTTGATCTTGCCTCTCACAGCAGGCTGTTAGCAAGGTTAGCTCTGTTTTGCCAGATTGCTGGGCCCAGGGCCCAGGCTTGAGCTGTCAGGTTGTTACCTCTGCATTTAGCATGTTTCTCTCAATAGTAGAGTGCGTTCTTGAGTGCATACGTATGTTTATGTTAGCAAGTTTTTGTCAACTTACATTCAGCCCTCTACTGGGTATGCTGTGGGTAGGGGCTGGGTGGGGGAGAGGAGGCATGTGGTTGGTTCCCTTGCATCATAGCGTGCCTCATGGGGAGGGAGAGCCTTGAACTCTCTCCCAGGTGCCCTCATGTAAAGCACATGCAGAGGAATGTTAGGGTGGCATGCTGGTACTTATATCATCCTCTAATGAATAGCTATCCCCATTCTTTTAAGACTTGTGTCACACTGTTATTGTTTGATTTCACAGCATCCACCCCACTCCGCAAAAAAAGGAAAAAAGTTCCATATGGCAGATATTTTTAAAATCAAAGTGAATTGAAAAAATATTCTGTTTTTAGAATTATCCTGCACAGCAAGGGTGCAATGAGACAGGCACTCTCATATGCTGCAGATGGGCGGGTGTGCAAATTGATACAATCTGTCTCGGAAGCAGTTTCGCAATAAGTGATATGGGCTTTAAGGGTTCATACCCTTTGAGCCAGTAATTTCACTTCTCTCAGGATTAGCTAAAGGAAATAATCAGAGGTTTACACAAATACTTGTAGAAGGATTTTTAATGCCTCATTTTTTCTTTTTCCTAGCTATTTTAATGCCAGCAACTTCATATATTACTGCTCAGACTTCAACATGCTTTTCTTTTTTTTCTTTATGTTTTAGAAATTAATTTTAACACATGAACATATTCTTGAGGAAGGGAGGAGGGGATTGGGATTAGGGTGGAGATCAAAGGGGACTTAAGCTTTGTCTGTAATGTTTTAAGTTTTTGCATGCAGCATCATTTAAATAGCAAAATACCAGAGGCAACTTAAATGCCCAATAACATGAATTGGTTAAATAAATTACAGTACATGCATATGATAGAACACTGTATTGCCAATAATGATGTTTTCGGAAAAAAAATTAACAACCATGGAAAAATGCTTACTGTATAACGTTAAGTGAAAAATACAAGGTATAAAATTGTATCTAAAATATAATCTCAAATTTAAAAAATCATGAATGTTTATTTATTTGTTAAGAGTAGAAGGAAAGGGACTTCCCTGGTGGCACAGTGGTTAAGAATCTGGGTGCCAATGCAGGGGACACAGGTTCGAGCCCTGGTCTGGGAAGATCCTACATGCCGTGGAGCAACAAAGCCCGTACGCCACAACTACTGAGCCTGCGCTCTAGAGCCCGCGAGCCACAACTACTGAAGCCCACGCGACTAGAGCCCGTGCTCTGCAACAAGAGAGTCCACTGCAATGAGCAGCCCACGCACCGCAACGAAGAGTAGCCCCCGCTCACCGCAACTAGAGAAAGCCCGCGTGCAGCAACGAAGACCCAATGCAGCCAAAAATAAATAAATAAATAAGTAAAAATTTATTTAAAAAAAAAGAGTAGAAGGAAATATACCAAAATGCATAAATATCCCTGAGTTGAGAGACCATCAGTGATTTTTTTGTCTTCTATTCATATTTTCTGTTGTTTCCAAATTTTTTACAATAAGCATGTATTACTCTTATTTTTAAATAATTGTTTTTCTGATTCTAAATATTACCAATCTTTTTTCATGCATATATTTTACTTTTGCAAGGTAAAATCCTTTATACATGCTTCTTTTTAGCGTACATTTTCATTTTTCAGTATGTTGTGAATATTTTCCTGTCATCATTTAAAATGTGTACATCATTTGAAATGGCTGCATAATATTCCATCCCATGCATGTATCATAATGTACTTAACCAACCTCCTATTATGATATTGAGGTTATTTTCAGTCTTTCACTATTAAAAGTGACCTCTGTGACAAATATCCTGTGTTACCATCTTTTGTACATCTCTTTGTAATTTTGATAAGTTCCTAGAAGTAGAACGGGTGGGTCAAAAGTATACACATTTAAGGGCTTCCCTGGTGGCGCAGTGGTTGAGGATCTGCCTGCCAATGCAGGGGACACGGGTTCGAGCCCTGGTCTGGGAAGATCCCACATGCCGTGGAGCACCTAAGCCCGTGGCCACAACTACGGAGCCTGCGCTCTAGAGCCCGCGAGCCACAACTACTGAGCCCATGTGCCACAACCACAGAAACCTGCGCACCTAGAGCCCATGCTCCGCAACAAGAGAGGCCGCCGCAGTGAGAAGCCCACACACTGCAACGAAGAGTGGCCTCCGCTTGCCGCCACTAGAGAAAGTCCGTGCGCAGCAATGAAGACCCAATTCAGCCAAAAATAAATAAATTAATTAAGTTTTTAAAAAAGTATACACATTTAAAATTTTGGTAGTCACTGCCATATTGCTTACTGGTAATGTATAAAAATACCTTCTCCCCATCCTTGCCAACACTGGGTATTTTAATTCTTTTTTTTTAACATCTTTATTGGAGTGTAATTGCTTTACAATGATGTGTTAGTTTCTGCTTTATAACAAAGTGAATCAGCTATACATATACATCCATCCTCATGTCTCCTCCCTCTTGCGTCTCCCTCCCATCCTCCCTATCCCACCCCTCTAGGTGGTCACAAAGCACCGAGCTGATCTCCCTGTGCTATGTGGCTGCTTCCCACTAGCTATCTCTTTTACATTTGGTAGTGTATATATGTCCATGCCACTCTCTCACTTCGTCCCAGCTTACCCTTCCACCTCCCCATGTCCTCAAGTCCATTCTCTACATCTGCGTCTTTATTCCTGTCCTGCCCCTAGGTTCTTCTTTTTAATACTTGTTAATATAGAAGGTGGAAATGGTATCTTTATGTTAATTTTTATTTCTTTGATTATCAGTAAAGTTGTATGTTTTCATTTCATATGTTTTTTAGCCATTTTTATTTCTTCTTTTATGAATGTTTTTCTTTGTAATCAGCCAAAAAGCTTGAAGAAACACTTTTTTACATGTGCACAAAATAATTGCATGGCACTCAGTGGAATTTGGGGAGGATACTCTGTGATGTTGAGAGTCTAGTCTGGAAATGCCAGCCTGGGGGTGACAGTGGGCCTAGGGAACGTTTGGTTACTCCCATTGCTCTTGGAGAGGTGGTAAGACTTTTGGTCTCAAATAATGGCTAGCAGTGGTGTTAACTGTCTTTACTGATCTACAGAAGCTACCAATGGTGCAGTACCCCAAGGCCAGCGACCACCCCCTCGTATCAAGAATTTCCAGATAAACAACCAGATTGTGAAGCTGAAATACTGTTATACATGCAAGATCTTCCGGCCTCCCCGGGCCTCTCATTGCAGCATCTGTGACAACTGTGTGGGTGAGTAAAACCAAAGAGACGTTGCCTGGGGGAAAGGCTGAGTTGAAGAAGAGGGTCAGGGTGATTTTTCTCAGGAAAAATCAGTGGGGGTGGGAAGATAGATTTAGATAGGAAACAAGCTAGATTTTTAGTTAAGAAACTTTAGATGGGAAGCAAGCTTCCGAACAATTGTAAATCTACTGTACTTCTGTAGATCAAATCATAATTTAAATATCCTCTAGTTTAAAAAAAAAAACCTCTTTGGTAAATAAAGAAATAAACTTTACCTGTTTTTCAAATCTAGATTTTCTTCTACTGGATCTGTTTCAAGTGGAACCCACCTTACATAGGGGGAGGAGAATCCTAGTCCACTGGAGGGCAGCATCGGGGAAGGAAGGGCTAAATGAGAAGTGGTATTCCCAGGAAGAAAAAAATTGCTAGCATTTATTGAATTCCTAATATATACTAGGCACGTGCTAAGTGCTTTCCCTTTCTCTCATTTAAGACTCATAAGAACCCCATAAGATAGGTATTATCCCCATTTTACAGATGAAGAAATAGATGAAGCACCTTTGTTAGGTTCATATAATTAAATTAGTATGAGATGAAGCTGGAACAGCTCTGATTCCAAAACCCTCATTTGTTCTTTCTCTGCTTCTGCTGCAAGGGTGGGGGGTGTATGTGTGCATAATACAGAGGTCTGTGCTTCTATCTGCATATATGTGACTTAGTTGTAATCACTGCCTAGTGTATGCTGAGCCCTGGGAAAGATCAAAAACAGGCAGTAATTATGTCTGTTGATAGGCAGATATGTGTAATTCCTTATATTATCAATAGGCATACTTCCAGCATTCTTTATATATGCCATGGAGCATGCCTGAGTACATTGCTTTCCTCTCATTAGCCAATTCTTTTTAGGTTAAGGTTGGGAAGATATATCTTACTTTATATGGTAAAAGCTATATGTAGATAGGATTTTTATAAATTGAAACTCATTTTAAATGAGCCAGGAAACTTGATATTTCAAGAAAGTGTGATGTGAAGGTTTTCAAAAAGTATTCCCTCTCCTTATTAATATTCTTAAACATAAAGAACTCATGCAAATTGATTTTTTAAAAAAGAAGCAATAACATTTCAGTAGAAATATGGACAGCAGATAAAACAGGAAATGCAATTACTTAGTTAACATGAAAAAAAGGTTCATCTCTACTAAAAAGCAAAAAACTAAAAATTAAAACAAGATCTTTTTAAACCTAGAAATTTAGCAAGGAAAACCTGATAACGCTTAGTCCTACACTGGTAGGAGTGTAAATTGGAACAAACTTTTTGGAAGGTAACCTAATAAACTTCATGAAAACCTTAAAACATGTATAACCCTTTGATGCCAGTGACTTGCCTTCTAGGGATCTATCCCAAGAAAATAATTAGGGATGTGGTAAAGATTTAGGTATGGACATATTTACCTCCAGATTATTATAGTAATGAAAAATTGGAAAGAAACTAACTGTCCACCAGTAGATAAATGGTCAAATAAATTGTGGGACATAACATACAGTGGACTTCTATGGGTAAAGCTCATACCAGAAAGCTAAATGAAATAAAAAAGCTAAAATAAATTAAAAAGCTAAAAAATAGAAGATAGGCTATATTTATAGTGTGTTCTCAGTTACACATTTAAAAAAATATAAGTATGTATAAAGAATTATGCAAGGAAGTACTCTAGAATGCTTACTGTCTATTATCTATAGGTTGTGGGGTAATAAGGGATTTTGTTTCCTTCATTAGAAAAAAATTATTTTCAAGTTTTCTACAATGAGCATGTATTTACCTGTATCAATATTATCAGAAAAAAGTGTGATTTATAATATATTGATGGTAAAAATATTGAATATATCTGTATAAATCTGCATTTTTCAGTGTTTTTTATATGGCAGGTTTGCTTAAAGTAAGGCTATCTTCCTTCCCTTTTCTGAAAAGATATAGCCCTTTAACTAGGAGATGCATCTGTTTTTACAGCCTTATTTTTTGACTGGTACACAGCTCACTGTGCCTTAAAAATGATGTATTTTATTCTTTGTGCTTTTTTCATTCATTAAAATAATACATGTTCATTGTAGAAAATATGGGAAGTACAGGTATTAATAAAACTTAATCCCAAACTCACTCTCCATTTTGCTGTATTTCCTTCTAGTCTTTCTCTTGTTTGTGAAATTGGATCATACTAGAGTTTTTAGTCCTGCCTTTGTCACTTACCATTATATCCTGAGCATTTTTCTACATCTTTAATAAATGTTTTTTGAATATATTATTTTAATGACTGCATAATCCATCATATGGCTATATTCTAGTTTATTTAGGTGGTCTCCTATCAGTAGATATTATTCACGATCCTGTTTTGTTCATTATTATAAAACTGCAATCAAAATTATTAAATTAAAAAAAATTATTAAATTGAAGGATGTGGCGAAATTGGAACCTTCATACATTGCTGGTGGGAATGTAAAATGGTGCAGCTGCTGTGGAGAGCATTTTGGCAGTTCTTCAGAAAGTTAACATAGAATTATATGACCCAGCAATTCCACTCTTGGGTAATACCTGTATTACCCAGTGTGCTCGGGCTGCCAACAAAATACCACAGACTGAGTAGCTTAAATAACAGAAATTTAATTTCTCACAGGGCTGGAGGTTAGAAGTCCAAAATCACAGTGCCGACTGGGTTGATTTCTGGTGAGGCTTGCAGGTGGCCACCTTCTTGCCGTGTCCTCATATGGCCTTTTCTCTGTGCTCGCGCACTTCTGGTATCTCTTCCTTTTCTTCTTATAAGGATACCAGTTGTTTTGGATTAGGGCCCCACCCTTATGACCTCATTTAACTTTAGTTACCTCCTTAGAGGCCCTATCTGCAAATACAGTCACACTGGGGTTAGGGCTTCAACATATGAATTTTAGGGGGGACACAATTCTGTCCATAACAATACCAAAAAATAATTGCAAACAGGAATTCAAACATACTTGTACATCAGTGTTCACGTCAGCACTGTTCACGATAGCCAAAAGATGGAGACAATCCAAGCGGTGGTTTGGGGGTGATGAAAATTTTTGGAAATAGGTAGTTGTGATGGTTGTACAGCATTGTGAATGTAATTAATGCCAGTGAATTTTACACTTAAAATTGGTTAAAATGGCAAATTGTATGTTTATATATTTTACCACAATAAAAAGTTTAATAAAAAAGTATTGAACTTAAATTTCTGTGCACATGTCTATTTCCTTATGAGAAATTATTAAAAATGGATTTATTCTGCCGAAGGGGTGTGAGCATTATTAAGGCTCTTGATACATACGGGCAAGTTGCTTTCCAGAAAGGTTCTCTCAATTTGTACTTCCACAAACAGTATATTAGAGTGTACATTTTACCGTGTTCTCACTAGCACTGAATATTATTTTTTATATTCTTATTTTGACAGGCAGAAAAGTGTCTTATTGTTGTATTAGTATTGCGATGAGTTAGTGAATCTGAAAACTTTTGAATATATGTTTATATGGTATTTATTAACTGTTTTGCTTTTTGACTATTTTTGAAGGAGTATTTGTATTTTGTTATTGATTTGTAAGGACTTTTCATAGACTAAGTTACAAAATTCACGTACTTTCTCGGGGTTTTTTTCCTCTTTAATTTTCTTTATAGTATTTTTAACATATATGAAATATTTTTTAAAGTGTATGGAATCAAATCTATTTTTCTTTGTCATCTGTGGTTTTCTTCCATTACTTTTATGCTTAGAAAGTCCTTCTCCATACAGGAGACAAATGTTCACCTATTCTTTATGGTTACTTTAAGGTTTCACTTTGTTTTTACATTTAACTCTTTAATTCATCTGGAATTAATTTTGGTAAATAGTGTGAGGGAAAAAGATCTAACCTTATTTTCAATCAAGTAACCAATTGTCTCTGAGTTGTTGATGGAATGACACTTCCTTTCTCTACTGGTTTTGAAGCACTACCATTCTCAGACAGTAAATTTTTATATATTCTGTTTCTGGGTGATTTCCATTCCATTGAGCTATGCCACACCATTTCAGGTATGTAGGTTTATAATTTTTTTACTAACTGGAGTTTAAGAAAAACCACACTACTCATTTTTCAAAATTTCCTTGACTATTTACACCTATTTATTCTTCCTGCGCTTAGTAGACACACTTACTAAGACTTTTCTTTGGAAAAGCAAGGCCTCTGCTGTTAACTGACAGTGAGACAGATCACTTAACCCCTCAGTGTCTCAGTTTTCTCATCTGTAAAATGGAGAAAAGAATATCTTCTTTTGCCCAACTTGCAGGATGATTGTGGGGATCAAATGAGATGGATGTGAAAACATTGTGGAAAAGTGAAAAATAAAAACCAGT
The DNA here is from genome assembly GCF_965194825.1 of Balaenoptera physalus. Classification (NCBI taxonomy): domain Eukaryota; kingdom Metazoa; phylum Chordata; class Mammalia; order Artiodactyla; family Balaenopteridae; genus Balaenoptera; species Balaenoptera physalus. The sequence goes on along the minus strand of NC_138903.1, from coordinate 113,364,000 downwards.
GTTGTTTGTGTTTTTTAAAATTTATTTTGGAAGGAAATAGTTTTTTTTGGTTTTATTTATTTATTTATTTGAATTTTATTTTATTTATTTTTTTATACAGCAGGTTCTTATTAGTCATCCATTTTATACACATCAGTGTATACAAAACCAGTGTTTTTTACAGTTGAAATAGGCAGCGATCCTAGGGGTCTTGGACTTAGGTATTAAGTGGATGGCAGGGTTGTGCTTAGTTTTGGAGGTTTTGGCACTGGACTCTCTCTTTCTCCCACAGAACGCTTCGACCATCACTGCCCCTGGGTGGGGAATTGTGTTGGAAAGAGGAACTACCGCTACTTCTACCTCTTCATCCTTTCTCTGTCCCTCCTCACGATCTATGTCTTTGCCTTCAACATCGTCTACGTGGCCCTCAGTGAGTATACAGGGCAGTGTATGTTGCTGGAGGGGTGGGTGGTGGGAGAAGGCTTGAGGACAGCTTAGGGGAGTGGTTCCGTATCCTGGTGGGACTTTACCATTGCGAAGGCACCTTAGGACCAGTTAGAAGTGAGCACTACTATCCGCTCCTGAACAGAGCTCCAAACCTCAGCTCACATCAGTTAGGATTTACCAGTGCGCTGGCCTTCTCAGTGGCCCTCTGCTGGAGACCAGCACCATAATTACTGGTCTGTACCTAGAGTACTGGGCATTTCTGAGGTGATCCCAAAGGTTGGGGATGTATTTTTGGCTGTGTCACCTCTTTTGCCTCATAAGACCTGCCCTTGTGTCAGGTGGTAGAAGGGGTTATACCAGAGAAATGTCTTTTAGTGGCTCATGGTCTACTTTGGAAGATAGAAAATATACACCTGTGTGTGTGTGTGTGTCCACGTGCACACATACACACACATAAAACAGCCCAAGGGCAGATGGGACGCGGAGTTAAAGGAGTGGTCTTAATCAAGACAGCTTGCTGGGGAGAGATGAGTCCTGAGCTGGATTTTGAACAGTGAAGAGATATGGATTGATGAAGAGAGAGGATTTTTCTTGGATATTTCTGATTTCTTTCATCTATGAATGAATATCCCCCTCCATGGCCATAGCTGGAGGCTAGGGAAAAGGGAGGGGAGCCAGATGCTTGGTTTGTGGCCGACTGTCTAGTCCAGTGTTGGATCCTGTACTGAGAAGGTGAACCCTTTAGTCAAGAGAGTACCAGCATGGAGGTGTGAGTCCCTTGCCTGAAAGAGGGCTTATCTCTTGCCAGCTTGTAACAAGGGGTAGGGAGGGAAGAAAGTGAGTAGGCATTAGGGTATGTGTGTATTTTTTACTAAAGTTACTAATCTTTCTCTCTACTCCTCCTCCCAATTTCACAGAATCCTTGAAAATTGGCTTCCTGGAGACATTGAAAGAAACTCCTGGAACATATCCTCCCCTGGCAGGATGTCCCTGTGAAGCCCTCTTAAACTACTTTTCAGCATGCTTTCTGTCTGCAGTTCTCCACCATCTCATTTTTCAGACATCAGAGAGTGCCAACGTCTAAAATTTTTAAATGTAGCCTTAGTGGTAGTGACTAGAATGGAGGATGGCCAGGGCTTAGAGGGAGTTCTTTCCTTCACCTTTGTCTCCACTGCCTCCCTCCCAAGTCCTTCTGATCCCAGGCTCAGCCTTGCCTTCTCTAGTGGGCTATACTTTGCTCTCAATAGACCTCTTGTGTCACTTACTAGAAGTCCCACCTTCCTGTTACAGCTAAAGCTTATTTTGTACAGCAGTTACATTTCTGAAAAGGAGATTCAGATGGGATTTCTAGAAATCACATTCTGGTTTCTTTCCCACCAATTTTTTCGTCTATAAAGTTTATTTTTGGATGTGTTTTCCATTGGCAGTGATGGCCAACATTGTTTAGCTTTGGACCCCTCCTAAATGTCCCCTTTGAAGAGCCAATGATGAATAAACAGACAAACACCTAAATAGACTAGATCTGTTAGAGAGCTACTTGTAGTGAATAAACAGGCGTCCTTTACCTTTCATGAGGGATATAGCCAGCAAGTTTAGAATTCACCCGTTGTTATGTATGGATATATATTTGTGATACATGTTCCAAGGGGTAAAGATGGTGTGACTGGTGTCATGAGTATGGGCTGCAGCATCAAGTCCCCTGGTGTGGCTTCTTCAACATTCCTTAACAACACCTCACTGTTCTAGAAGTACTCATTTGCTTCTTCACACTCTGGTCCGTCGTGGGACTGACTGGATTCCACACTTTCCTTGTGGCTCTCAACCAGACAACCAATGAAGATGTGAGTCAACTTTTCCTCTCCTCATTACATGTGCTTCTACCAAAAGCCTATTCTCTAATTACCTGCTGGAGAACTGAGTCTCCAGGGCCTGGGAGGTTGAGGCAGGCAGAAGCCAGGTGTGGGAGATTGTTAAACCAGGTGTGTAGAAGAAAAAGCAGACTCCTTTGTTTGGAGCTGAATGCCTGTAGGGAATTAGGAAGAAGAGATTGAATGGTTGGATGAGCACAAGGTCTTTAGCTGTTCATAGGTCCTTAAAAGCTAACTGGTACCTCTGGGTTTGGAATGGAGAGGGACAGTTGCATTGAATAAGTCCTTGCTTTTAAAAAGTTACCGATTGGGACTTCCCTGGTGGCGCAGTGGTTAAGAATCCGCCTGCCAATGCAGGGGACACCGGTTCGAGCCCTGGTCTGGGAAGATCCCACATGCCACGGAGCAACGAAGCCCGTGCGCCACAACAACTGAGCCTGCGTGCCGCACCTACTGAAGCCCGCGCGCCTAGGGCCCATGCTCCGCAACAAGAGAAGCCACTGCAATGGGAAGCCCGTGCACTGCGACAGAGTGGCCCCCGCTCGCAGCAACTAGAGAAAGCCCACGCGCAGCAACGAAGACCCAACATAGCCTAAAATAAATAAATTAATGAATTAAAAACAAAAAGTTACCGATTAATCCATATTCATTGTAGAAAATCAGGAAATACAGATGAGCAAAAAATAGCAAATAAGTCCCTGTAATTTTACCTCCTAGGCATCACCATTGTTAATGGTATGATCTATAGTCTTCTAGACTTGTCTAGACTTGTTCCCATGTTTGTTTATGTGAATATATTATGTATTTTTAAATGGAAATAATAACGCTCAGGTATCTATCTGCTTTTTTACTCTATTGTGAATATTTTTCCGTGGGTATGCATGTATTTCTTTTTTTTTTTCTGTTGTGGTAAAAGACACATAAAATGCACCATCTTTTTTTTTTTTTTTTGGCTGTGCTGGGTCTTCGTTGCTGCGCACGGGCTTTCTCTAGTTGCGGTGAGCGGGGGCTGCTCTTCGTTGCAGTGCGTGGGCTTCTCATTGTGGTGGCTTCTCTTGTTGCGGAGCACGGGCTCTAGGCACGCGGGCTCAGTAGCTGTGGCGCAGGGGCTTAGTTGTTGCGCGGCATGTGGGATCTTCCCGGACCAGGGATCGAACCCGTGTCCCCTGCAGTGGCAGGTGGATTCTTAACCACTGCGCCACCAGGGAAGTCCTTAAAATGTACCATCTTAAACCATTTTTTAAGTTTACAGTTCAGTGGCATTAGTACATTCACATTGTTGTGCAACCATCACCACCATCCATCTCCAGAACTTTTTCATCTTCCTGTGCTGCATGTATTTCTTCAACATAATGTTTAATGTAAGCCTTGGCTTTTATCTTGCAGATCAAAGGCTCATGGACAGGGAAGAATCGTGTCCAGAATCCCTATAGCCATGGCAATATTGTGAAGAACTGCTGTGAAGTGCTGTGTGGCCCTTTGCCCCCCAGGTACTCAGAGGACTACAAGATCCTGGAACTCTTGGGACAAGCAGTTTGACCTGATCCTGGCACCTGGTCTGATGCATTCTTCTGAACATGGCCTCTTCGTGTCAAAAGAGGTCTTCCCGGGGATTGTCCCTTGGTGCCATATCTACATGGACCATAGGCCATGGGCTGGTTGTTTTGAAGGGATAACCTTTCATTCTTATTTTATCTATTTGTTCCCTTGTTAATGTGGTATTCCCTGGTTTGTGGAAGAAAAAGTGAATGGAAGGTAGGAGATGTGTGCTAGGATCAGACTAGACTGCCAAAGGGCAGGTTTATATTTTCCAGCACACACAGGAAGATTCAGTGGGGTGGGTGGATGGAGAGGTGGATGCAAAGTGCTTTGTTAACTCTCCTGTCTCCTTCAGTGTGCTGGATCGAAGGGGTATTTTGCCACTGGAGGAAAGTGGAAGTCGACCTCCCAGTACTCAAGAGGCCAGTACCAGCCTCTTGCCTCAGAGCCCAGTAAGTGTTCCTGACTTTTTAAGGCTTTTAGACTTTAAGACTGAGTCGGGGATAGAGGGTGTAGACTAAATTTACACCTTAGAGATATAATTAGGCAATTTTGTGTCCAATCACTCCAGCTTCCCTGTCTCTGCTTCTGCCCTGACATTGCCTTAAGATCTTTGTGCCCTTGACATAGATTAAGATCTAGTCATTTCTTCAACATTCTGTGCCAGCCAATGTGCTAGGTGCTAGGGATACACCAGTGAACAAGTCACACGATGCGTCTGCTCTTATGGAGCTCATTGTCTAGTGGGGACGAGAGAAAACAGGTTATTAGTCCGTGTAGTGAAAAGTGCCTTGATGAGGGAAGCATAAAATGCTATAGGAGCAATGACAGGGGTCGGGGGGTGGGTTGGAGTTAGTGGTGTGGTTACCTTGGTAGAAGGGGGCTTCCTCACTGGAATATGCAGATGTGGAAACTCTCCCAGCTATACTGATCACATATGCTTTAACAAAGTATGTTCCTAAAAAGTTATTAGTTGAACTTTCTTTTTTTTGTAATAGCTCTGTTGAGATATAATTCAGATACCATAAAATACCTGTTTAAAATGTAGGACTCACTGGTTTGTAATATGTTCACAGAATTGTGCTATCATCACAACAATCCATTTTGAAACATTTTCATTGCCCCCCAAAAAAACCCCTGTACCCATTAGCAGTCACTCTCCCTTTCCCCCCAGTTCCCTCAGCCCCATCCCTAGGGAACTATTAATCTACTTTCTTTTGCTGTAGGCTTCTTCTGTACATTTCATATAAATAGAATCATATTATATGTGGTCTTTTGTGACTGGCTTCTTTCATTTAGCCTTGTATTTTCAAGGTTCATCTATGTTGTAGCGTGTAGCAGTACTTCTTTCCTTTATATGGCTGAATAATATTCTGTTATATAGATAGACTACATTTTATTTATCCATTCATCAATTGATAGACATTTAGGTTGTTTCCACCTTTTGGTTATTATGAATAATGCTGTAATGAACATGTGTATGCAAGTTTTTACATAGACATATGTTTTCATTTCTCTTGGCTATGTACATGGAATTGAAATTGCTGGGTCATATAGTAACTTTATGTTTAACCTTTTGAGGAACTGCTGTACTGTTTTCCAAAGTGGCTGTACCATTTTTCATCCCCGCCAGTCACATATGAGGGTTCCAATTTCTCCATATCCTGGGCAACACTTGTTATTATCATCCACCAGTTTGATTCTAGCCATCCATCCTAGTGTGTGTGAAGTCGTATTTCACTGTAGTCTTGATTTGCATCTCCCTGATGAATAATGATGTCGAGCATCTTTTCATGATTTTATTGGCCATTTCTGTATCTTCTTTGGAGAAGTGTCTATTCAGATCCTTTGTCAATTTTTAAATTGGGTTGTTTGGGTTTTTTTATTGTTGAGTTGTAAGAGTTCTTAATTCTGTATGTAAGTCCCTTATCAGAGAAATGATTCTTCTAAGAGTTTTAGAGTTTTAGCTCTTACATTTAGGTCTTTGATCCATTTTGAGTTAAGTTTTATATATTGTGTGAGGTAGAGGGTTCAAATTCTTTCTTTTTTTTTAATTAATTTTTTTTTAAATTTATTTTTGGCTGCATTGGGCCTTCGTTGCTGTGCATGGGCTTTCTCGAGTTGTGGCGAGCAGGGGCTACTCCGTTGCGATGCGTGGGCTTCTCACTGTGGTGGCTTCTCTTGTTGCAGAGCACGGGCTCTAGGCGCACGGGCTTCAGTAGTTGTGGCACACGAGCTCAGTAGTTGTGGCTCACGGGCTCTAGGCGCGCAGGCTCAGTAGTTGTGGTGCACGGGCTTCGTTGCTCCGCAGCATGTGGGATCTTCCCGGACCAAGGCTCGAACCCGTGTCCCCTGCATTGGCAGGCGGATTCTTAACCACTGCGCCACCAGGGAAGTCCCAAATTCTTTCTTTTGCATGTGGATAGCCAGTTGTCTCAGCACAGTTGGTTGAAGATTATTCTTACTCCCTTGAATTGTCTTGGCACCGTTGTCAAAAATCAATCGAGCGTAAACATGAGAGTTTGTTTCTGGACTCTCAGTCCTAGTCCACTGATCAGTAAATTTATTCTTTTTTTTTTCTTTTTTCTTTTTTTAAAAATGTATTTATTTATTTATTTTTGGCTGAGTTGGGTCTTTGTTGCTGCTCGCGGGCTTTCTCTAGTTGCCGTGAGCGGGGGCTAGTCTTCCTTGCGGTGCAAGGACTTCTCATTGTGGTGGCCTCTCTTGCTGCGGAGCATGGACTCTAGGCGTGCGGGCTTCAGTAGTTGTGGCGCACGGGCTTAGTTGCTCCGCGGCATGTGGGATCTTCCCGGACCAGGGCACAAACTCGTGACCCCTGCATTGGCAGGCGGATTCTTAACCACTGTGCCACCAGGGAAGCCCCAGTAAGTTTATTCTTAATTCCAGTATCACACTGTCTGGGTTGCTGTAGCATTGTAGTAAGTTTTGAAATTAGGAAGTGTGTGTGAGTCCTCCAAATTTATTCTTTATTCAGTTGTTTTGGCTGTGGTCCCTTGTATTTCCATATGAATCCTAGAATCAGCTTGTCAATTTCTGCAACGATGCCAGGTGGAATTTTGATGGGGATTGCATTGAATCTATAGATCAATTTGGGGAGTATTATCATCCTAACAAGATTAAGTCTCCTGAGCCATTAACACATGGACTGTCTTTTCATTTATTTAGGTCTTTTTAAATTTCTTTCAACAATGTTTTGTAGTTTTCAGAGTATAAGTTTTACACTTCTTTTGTTACACTTATTCATAAACATTTTTTTCTTTTTGATGTTATTATGAATGAAGTTATTTCGGATTGTTCATTGGGAGTATATAGAAATACAGTTGGGTTTTTTGTATATTGATTCTGTATCCTGAAACCTTGCTAAACTTTTTTTATTAGTTCTAATAGATTTTTAGTAGACTTGAACTTTCTTTTAAAATCAAATTCTCCTGGAATTCCCTGGCGGTCCAGTGGTGAGGACTTAGCACTTTCACTGCCATGGGCCGGGGTTCAGTCCCTGGTTGGGGAACTAAGATCTCACAAGCCACGCAGCGCGGCCAAAAAAAAAAGAAATCGAATCCTACTCTTAGGTGAATGCTATTTGTAAGTTAGATAATTGTTCTCTACTTTGCCTTTCTTAAATTTTTAATTTTCTTTTTTGAAGTACAGCAAACTCATGTTTATATATCATTATCATCATTTTGAATATTGTTTTTCTGATGAGTCTGATCTTAAATCATTACAATATAGGCTAGTGATTCTCAGTTGAATGTGGGGAAGGGTGGTATTTTAGAATCACTCAGGAGGCATTTTCAAACCAGATATACCATCTGAAGATTTTACCACCCCACCCTCTTTGGTTTAGAATCACTGTTCTAGGGAGGTATGTGTTAGGGCCGAAAGAAGATTGAGAACCACCGTATCAGGCCTTGTTAGACAACTATTTTATAACATTCTGTTGTGAAGGAGGGAAGGTGGTCTGTGTAATTATTTGTGGTCCCTTTTATTATTATCATGCATAATAATAGAAACATCTGTCCACAACAGACAGTTAAGAATAGAACTCAAATAAACTTCAATTGCCTTCTGCTGAGAAGACAACAGTCTAGTCTTGGTTCTGAGTTTGGTGTTGGTGGTGGCGTATCTGTAGCATCAGTGTGGTTGATGGGTTCAGAGGAAGAGTTCAGTGTCTATGGATTACCTCCATTTGGATTTTGAGGGAGAGCTTTGTATTGAATTTGATATCTTTTCCTTCTCAGGCTCCAACAGACCATCTAAGCTCCGATGAGATGCCGGAGGACACCAGCACTCCTGAAGAGATGCCACCCCCAGAGCCCCCAGAGCCCTCACAGGAGGCCACTGAAGCTGAGAAGTAGCCTATCTATGGAAGAGACTTTTGTTGTGTATGATTAGGGCTGTGAGAGATTTAATGGGAGACGATAACCTGAGACAGAGAGCAAGTAAGCTGTTCCTATTACTGTTTTTCTTTGGTCTTTATTCACCCAGTTGTAAACTGGCATTTTCTTGCTGCAAGCTTTTTTTAATTTCTGGACTCCAAGCAGTTGCAGAAGATGTCAGTCACCTCTGGTAACTGGACAAATGGGTCCCTTGGGCCCTGGCACTGGTTTTCCATGGCCTCAGCCACAGAGGCTCCTTGGACTCCCCTCTCTTCCCAGATCCCAGCTCTCCTGCTTGGGGTCACTGGCCCAATTCTGGGATAAAGGTTCTTGAGACTGGCTCAAATCCTCTCAAGCTGCTGCACGTCATGAGTCCAGGGGCAGTCACAGAGAACTCTGGCCAGGGAATTCTAACTGGATTCTTGAGGCCTTCAGAATGGAGGGGGATGGAGAGTGGGGTTGAAAGATTCTCCTGGCTACGAAGTGCCAACATTGCCAGCAAATCCTTTCAGGAATGGAGCAGGCAGTTTCCACTTGTTGTATTTATTCGTGCAGCTTCTCCTTTGTCCCCTGTCCACTCTCTAACACCCAAGCCCCACTCTTTTCCAGTGAGATATATGTAGGTAATTGCAGTATAGATAACAATTCACATTTCTCGTAGACTACCCAGAAACTTTTTAATACCTGTGCTGTTCTCAATAAGAACTTATGAGATGCCAACGGCACGGCCCCTCGCACTCTCTGTCTCATCTCTCCTCCTCTCTCATTAGCCTCTTTTAATTTGTTTTCCTTTTGACTCTTGTTCCCGTTGGGAGCAGGAACGGCAGTAATAAAAGTCTGCACTTTGGTGGTTCCTTTTCCTCAGAGGAAGCCCGAGTGCTCACTTAAACACTACCCCCTCAGACTCCCTGTGTGAGGCCTGCAGAGGCCCTGTATGCACAAATGGGGAAACTAAGGCACAGAGAGGCTCTCCTCTCCTCTCCCCCTATGTCCCCTCAAAAAAGAAAAAAAAAAGAAAAAAAAGGATAACCAGTACTTCCATTAGGCCTCGGCTGAGTGAGGAGGGAAAGCCCCGCACTGCTGCCCTCCTGGGGGACCCACTCCAAGGCCTTGGCCCACCTCGGGCTTGGTAACCACACCGGGGGCTTCCTCCAGGCCCCGCTCTTCCAGCACTTCCACCGGCAGAGTCCCAGAGCCGCTTCACCCTGGGGGTGGGCTGTGGCCCCCAGTCAGCTCTACTCAGGACCTGCTCTATTTCAGGGAAGAAGATTTATGTATTATATGTGGCTATATTTCCTAGAGCACCTGTGTTTTTCTAAGCCAGGGTCCTGTCTGGATGACTTCCGGGGAGGGGGGGAGCGTAAACCAGAACTTTTAATCTATTTGAAGGCGATTAAACTGTGTCTAATGCAAACTGCCTGCCTCCTCCTTCCCCCTTCCATTTCAAGAACCACCGTGGGGGTGTGAATATCTTTGGGGGGTGGGGTGGGGGTGGGGGTTGAAGGGGGTGCCTGTTACTACGCATACTTCCATTTTCCAGGGGGCCCTTGGGTTGGAGAGGTAGCTCCCAAACTCTCCATTGACCTATACTACATTCTGGGTTGAAGTTTACCTTATTCTGGACTATGAAAAGAGGCCTTTCAAGGCCATGAACAGTGTTAGAAAGATTGGGAGGGTCAGGGGTTATATTAAATTAAGAGAACAAGTTCTTTAATAGGGTATTGTTTTTATGCAGATGGATGCTGTTAATTGCAAATGAGTCTTGGTTATTAAAGCAGGCTCCTCAGGGCCTCCCCTTGGAAATATTTTGTTAGTGATCTTTTACAAGTGATGGTGTATATTTCTTTTTAAATGGTCTGTAATCAAGATTCCTTACCAATTCTTGTCTCGCTCTTCCCAGTTAATCAGAAGTAATGAAATTTGGCCGCTCCTAGCTTTTTCTCTACGTCTTCCTATTTTCTTGTAGCAGGATTTGAGTTTAGCAATCCTTAGAGAGACAGAGAGACAGACTGGGACTCTGACTGACTCAGATTCCTGTCCTATCTGCCTCTACTTTCTCATTCTTTTTCTGGCTCTCTCAGTTTTGTCCTTGTAGTTAGATTTTAGTTAGTTCAAAATAAGGCCAAGCCTGGAGAGTTGGGAAGATATTAGGTTTTTCCAGTTAACCTGCCACTCAGATGAACCCATTTTTAGTCAGTTCTCAACCCATCCTGTCTTAGCCCATCTCCTCTCTCCTCCCTCAACTTACCACAGCCACTCTTCTGTTGACCCTTGGGTCAGTTAGAGAAGCTTTCTTTTTCTGAGGTGAAGGGTCAGAATGGAAACCCCTTATCATTAGTGTGAAATGATTTTTTTTAAAAAGCTTCTGCTTTTCCCTACTCCCTGCCCTTGTTCTTTTCCTATATAAATCTTCTGCATTTAAGACCTGGGCCTGCAGATCTGTCCCGTTCATACCATGCACCAGCTGGGACTGTTCCTAGTCTGAGTTCTGATCAGAGGGGAGATTGAAGAATTGGTCCCTCCCAGGGGAATAGGCTTTAAATTGTTTGCTCTTTTCAATGGCTGACATTCTTTCCACCTCTCCCCTTCCTCTCCATTCCTTAAGTTTCCTATGCACCCCACTTCCCCAGACCAGGATGGTTGGCACAGATCCAAAACCTCTGGGGGTTGGTGGAATTTGGCTCTTTGAGGCCTCTTTTTTTTCTTTCATGTCCCTTTGGCCCTGGGGCCCTGCTTGCCACAGTGGAGAACACCATCTCCCCCTTTGCTTTTTTCACCAGTGGCAGCAGTGGGTTCTAACTCAATAGCAGCTAAACTCCATTCTTCCTGCCCTGACCTTCCTGCGTTTACCCTTAAGGCCCCTTTTCCTGCTGACCAAATCTCTTTACCTTGTTGGGGGAAAAAGAAGTATTTTGTTTTTAAATCTATTTTCTAACTTAAATGCAATTTAATATGTAAATCTCTGCACTTTTGTGTGAGCCTACAAATGTGTATGTGTGCTGGGTTTTTCACTCTCTGGTGTTTCGTAATAAAGAAATCCTTCTTTTCGGGGGGAAGCCAATTAATGAAGGAGACTTGAATGGTTTTAGAAATACAGGGATGTCTGTTTCTTTGTGCTTCTGCCTCATTTCTTTACTTGTGCCTAGCGTGCGTGACTGGACCCCTCCCCCACCTTTTGACCCCCTTCTTTTGAGAGGGCCCTCAGCCTACTGGGGCAGAGAGAGGGACCTGAACTGTGTGTCTGGTACCCCTCTGGGACCACTTGGATTGGCTCAAGTGGTAACCTAGCAACCTAGCCCCCCTCCCTCTCCCCATAGCCTGGCCCTGTTAGTCCTTTTCTTCTAGCTCAGTTCATTTTGTACCCCTTGAGGCTTGGGGCCAGGCTAGGGAAAATCACCAAGGGATCACAGTAATTTTTTTTTTAATGATAATTTGCTCTTGTGCCTTGGTGATACTAAAGAAGACCAATACTTCCAATAATTCAAAAAGCATTTGTGTCAGTTTTGAGAATACATTCTAGGAATTGCTTGCTGTTCTTCAGCAGTGGGTTTTAGAAACAGTATCAAAGGCTAAAACTGCAAATATCATTAGTTTTAAAGGATGCAAGCCCAACTCACAAAAGAGGGAGTCATTGTGGATTTCATGTTTTGGATAAATATGAAAGGGGAATGGGAACTAACATATTTTTACAGTTTTAATATCATACACTGAATTTCCAGTAATGCAACAATTGTGTAAATTGAGTGAAGATGGTACTTTATTTTATTCAGAAGTTTACCAAGAGTTGTGACTTTTGAAAATCATGTCGCCAGTAGCAATGCCATTCATGGATTTTTAAGTTGACAATACTTAGTCTTCCTTTGTAGCAGCTGCATTTGCAGTGAATCTAAATATATAAGTGGAAGCATCTGACTGTTAGATCTTTTAGTATAGTCTTGTGCGGGCATTTGCGTACTGAAATATCTATTATCTGATTATAAATGACTTTCCTTTTATTTCTCCTTTATACTATAGTTAGTGTATTATATTGCTATTCTGGAAATTATGTGTATAAGCAGTTTATATTAACTATGAAATTCATTTCAGGGTGGCAAAGGGTACATTGCAAAATACTGTATATACCAATGGAGGGTTGGGGCTGATAGGGTTGAGAGCTGTTGGACTAGATTATCTCAAAGGTCCCTTTCTACCTCTAAATATTTGGAAAATTTAGAAAATCAACAAACACCCCCCATCCCCTTATACCTTTAATGTGCTTTTTAAATTTTAAAAGTAACACATGTTCATCAAATTTAAAAGTAGCACATGTTGAAAATTTTGAAAGCACAGGAAAGTAAGAAGATTGAAAAATCACTCATAAACACATCACCAAATATAATAATCACTGTTAATGTTTTGGTGTATTTCTTTCTGGTCTTTTTTCTGTGCGTATATATTTTTGAACATAACTGGAATTCAAGTATAAATATAGTTTTGTAATCTTGCTTTTTTTACTTAGCATTTTGCATATCATTAGAAGTTATTTGAAAATACTTCTTAATGACTCCATAATATGTGCATAACCTTTTCCCTATTGTCAGACATTTAGGTGTCTCCAATTTTTCATTATTATGAATATTGCTGTGATGAACTTCCGTGTATATGGGCATATCTTATTTCCTTAGGATAGATTCCTAGAGGTGGAATTACTGAGTCAAAGGGAGCGCTCTTTTAAAGGCTCTTGATAAATATGGCCAAATTGCTTTACAGAAAGGCTGTCCCAGTTTGTCCTACCAGCTTTGTATCAGAGAGCCTCCTTCAACACACCTCATTTAAACATTTGGTAATTTAGTAGCTAGCGGTAAACTGGTATCTTGATGCCTTCATTTCTTAATTTCTATTTCTTCCGTTAATAATGAGGTTAAACATTTTCCACACCTCCCCTCTGCTTTATGTTTCTTGCTATTTGTATTCTGCGAATTGGCCGTCCAAGTCCTTTATCTTTCTTCTGGTATTAGGGGTTTTTCTACTCAATGAATAAATGAAAGCTTGGAGCTCACCCTCCACCATGGGCCAGGAAGTGAAGGGGCCTTGATTTAGAAGTGGTTTTACAACTCTGGAGCACGGCATTGAATTACTTCCCTAACGTTCCATGTCCCTTCACTTTCTTCAAGCCCCCCTCACACTGCCTTTTCTGCCAGCCACTGCCCATCTTCAGCTATCTGACTGTTCCAACTTGGCCAAGTGGGTGATAGTTTTGTGCCCCAAATTAGAGACGTGGTTGTCATGAAACCTGGCCTCTGTCCATGACACCCCTGAAAGGAAAACACTGATCACGTGGTCCACGTCGCTTGTGCTCACTCTGGCTCTCTCTCTCTCATCAGAAAATTAAGTACTGTGACGTATCTAAGGTCACATGGACAGTTACTGGTAAAGCAGAGACCAGAATCCAGATGTCCTCACTCCCAGTCCAGAGAGTTTTCTGGCATAACCCCCTGCCCCTCAGTCGAGCAGGTGTAGACAGAGAAAGGAGTTTGAATAATTCCAAGTGTCACTTGAATGAAATGAGCCTTTCCTTCATTTAACATTCAATAAATACTTATTGAAAACTTGTCGACCATGTGCTAGGGTTAACTTTAGGAGAAATTGCATTGCTGACCCCATTCTCTTGTGAGTTGAGAAACAGCAGTAATTTTAGGATTTTTTTTGCCATTTTGGATGAATTTTACCAATGATCTCTCCCTTTTAGGCATGCAGAGGGCTGACTATATATAGTCAGACTGATATGGGGGTAGTTGTTGGGTTTTTGTTTTAGACTTAAATCTCTTAAATCTCTCTACAGACCCCTGCACTTAGGTTGAACTGATGGTGGGGTTTCTTTAGCACAGAAAGTCAGGAAGTTGCCTTGCCGAGTTCCCACAGTCAAATCGCCTGTCCCTTTGTGAGGGCCATTGCCCTGGGCTCTCTCTGACGCTATCCCTGGCAGGTCCCAGAGGCAATGGTATACAAATGCTGTATTGGTAACTGTGAAGTTCTAGGAAAAGGTGAAGCCTACATATCAAGTGCTATAGAATTCCGTTTATTTAGGACCTTCCTGGAGGAGGAATGTTGGCTGGGTCTAGAGGGGAGGCAGTTCCTTCCCACTTGATTGTGTTGTTGGCTGAATAATATAGAATGTGGCCGACGTTGTATGAGAAGCCAAGGTAGCCTCTATTGTGAAGGAGAGGTGGGAGAGCCACTTCTTTTCCCTAGCTGGGAAACCTCATACCTCATCCTGAATTTCCTGACTTGGGAGGGGGGAAGGTGTTGAACCTCACTGAGACTACCATGATCAGTGCCCATTTTCCCCTTTACAAACCTCTTTTAGCTTTTGTTTTAATGCCCTTGGTCTCTAATGGCCCCACTGAGGCCTCCACTTCTGTGAAAAGCCTGGGCGGGGTTTCTATGAGTGAGAGGCAGACCATGATGGTCTAGAGTTTGGGCGGGAGCAGGAGAGGGAATTTGTGGAGGCGGTAGCCGTTTTTGTGGGGGGGAGGTGGGGGAGCTGATCAGGACCTACCTGGGGAAATAAAGGCAAGGAGTGACAGGCAGGGGCGATGGTTTAGCTAGAATGTGCTGATACCCCCAACTGCTTCCCCTGATGGGCTGGGGAGGTATCTCTAATCCTGAACTGGAGAGGAGCTGGCTGGACTCTACACTTTTTCTTTTTGAATCTGGCCTTTATCCTCTTCCTTCTAGCAGCCCATGGATGTCCAGCGGAATTGCCTAAAATAAGTCTGATACCCAGGGCTGATCATCGTCATACTGTAGGCTGGGCAGAGCTAGGGCTGTCCCAGGCTCTCAGGTGGGCTTTCTCTCCATCACCAGCCTCTCCGGACACCAGAGCTGGCACCCTCTACCCTGAATCCTAGCACCCTCTGGGAGCTTTGATATAGCATGTCTCTGAGCTACAGCAGTTAGTCTGCAGACAAGCACATGTCAGCGTGGCCTTTGTGCCCATTCTTGAGCTCAGTACCTTGGAGGTTACAGAAAAGTTCAAAAAACCCCAGCATTTATTGTCACTATGTGCCAGAAACTTTATACGCTATCTCATTTATTTCTCTGATAACCCCAAGAGGTAGGTATTATTAGCTCATTATTCTTTTTTGTTTAATTTAATTTTTATTTATTTTAAATTATTTTTAAATTGAGATATAATTAACATATAACATTGTGTAAGTTTAAGGTGTGCAATGTGTTCACTTGATATATTTATATATCGCAATATAGATCATTATTCTTATTTTACAGAAAAGAAATATATGTGTATGTAATTACCTCAAATTCTGTAACTAACTAGTAAGTGGTGGAGCCAGGATTTGAAGACACTTTAGAATGCCAAAGCCTTTGCTCTGGGTCACTACACTAGCTAGGGGTCCAAGGTGAGACTAGCCTTGAAGGGAATGAAATGGAGGTTGCAGGGTGGTGACTTGTTATCATTCATTGAGCGTGAATTTTGTGCTTGACACTGTGCTAAGTATTCTACATACACTAGTTCATTCAATCTGTGTAACAACCCCATGAGGCTAGTACTATTATCCCCACTGTACTGATGTGGAAAGTGAGGCTCAGGGAGGTTAAGCGGCTTGTCCAAAGTGACCCAGCTAGTGAGTGACAGAGCCAAGACTTGAACTCAGGTTGGCCAGAGCTCCTAACTGCTAGTCTTCACCTTCCTGCCCTAGAGGAGCCTCCACTTACTGGAAAGGCCCAAGGGCACAGGAAGAGCCCCATTGCCCTCTTGCACCAGCCCTCCCCCACCTTCCAAGGGGAGCTAGAGGCTACGGCTCCCTGGGCCTCTGACATCCGAGGCTCGGGTGGGGGTATAGGGTCTCCAGCTGTGAAGACTCAGCCTCATGGACACCAGTCTTCGGTTTGCTGGGCTCAGGACGCCACTTGGCATCTTCTAGATGTCCGTGGGGCTGGACAGGAGCTTCCAGCAGCCCTGCCTGGACAAGGGGCTGCAGGCTTTGCGCTGCGGACCTACAGAGGCACTGCCTTCCTCGCCCTCAGGCCCTGGCCTGTAGTCTACATTTCCTCATTGCCCCTCTTCACTGGCCCCTCCCTAAGTCTGGTGATCATTGGAGCCCTTGCACAACTACCTACTTTCAGCCTGTATTCAGCCTACAGACCAAACTGAAGCCCCGTAGCTCTGAGACACACACACACCCCCCCCACCCAGGGCAGGGGAGGACTTTAAAACATCATTTTCTCAGTCATTCCTCTTTTTCTGAAGTTTTCCTCTCCCCAGCTTGGAGCTAATAGATAGGTATTACCCAGGGGGTTTCAAAGGTTTAGGAATCTCCTCTGATAGGCTCCCCTTGGTGTATGTGGATTTTAAGCACTTTGGGTCTTATTCACCCCCACTCCCCATCTTTCCAAAAGCCTGCATCAAAAGGCAGCAGGATCATGACTTTGCTGCTACCGTAAATTGGAGGCTTAAGCCTATTTATTTATTTAGTTTCATTGTTTTCAAAAACTAAAATATTGTTCCTTTTTATAGATATAAAAATAATACTTTTGAAATTCAAATAAGACAAGAATGTATTAACACTTCTCTTCCTCGCTCCCCTAATCCCACCCACCCCCTCACAAGATCACTGGTAACCATTTGGTGCAGATTTTTCTGGTCTTTATTCTTGTGTATGTTTCCTTTTCTTAAATAAAAATGGAATCACCCTATAAATAAAGTTTATTACTCACTTTTCCCCCATGATATTGCACAGACTTCTTTTTCAAGAACGTTTGTACGTTATTTGTATAATTTTAAAATTTCAATTTAAACAATAAAAATTCACAAAGATTTTCCCCGTGTCATTAAATATTTTTCTACAACGTCACGTTTAATGATACTGTATGAATGAACCATAAGGTATCTAACTAATTCCCCATTTGCGTTGTTTCCAATTTCTTACACAAAGCTGTCGTGAATATCTTTGTCCATATATTCGTGGGCACTTGTGTGGCTCTTTGTAGGGATGGAATCCTGGGAAGGGAATGGCTGGGTCAAAGGGTGTCAGAGGTACATCACAGAGTGATAGATTGCCCTCCGGAAGGCTGGCGGGGCTCTGAAAGCTTGTTGGGCTTCCCACTCAACATCTTCAACCTGTCTGAGCCTCAGTTTCCTCCTCTGTAAATTGGGAAGATGATGGTACTACCTCAGGGGGAGGGGATAGCATGAGGATCACAGGAGAGATACATGCAAAGTGCCTGGAGCCCAGCACACGTGTCGCTGCTTACGAAATGACAGCAACTATTCAGTACCACTAGGGCGGTGAGGCCATTTGGGCTGCTGGAAGCCACTAAGGGTAGTGGGACAAGTGCAGCTGAGAACAAAGCTCACACTCCAGTTTGCCCTCCCTAGTGCAGTTAATGCCGGAGAACCAAAGGAAGCCAGGAGTCTCCAGCCCACCTCCCAGGAGATGGTGTAGCTTCAGTGGGCACACGGTGGGACCCAGGAAGAGGTGACCTCAGAGGGAAGGTCCTGCTCACTGCAGATCTCCCTCTTGGACAACCCTCGGAGCAGGCCCTTTGTCGCGGGGTGTGGGGGGCTGGGTGGGCAATGAATAGTTCCTATAGGAAGAGGGGAATAGCTACCCCCCACCCTCAGACCCCAGCAAGGCTGGTGGCCATGGGAGCCTGAGCTCTGAGGAGGGCTGGTTAGTGGTCAGCAGGGTCAAGGGCACTGAGCATCTTTGGGGAAGGGACAGACGGCCCTGACAGTGGAGAACATTTTGCTGAGTCCAGCTTTGAAGGAGACTGGTCTGTTCCACCCGCCCCCCCAACACTCTCTCCATAGGAAAGATAACCGGAGACGGTGATTTAGTTCTACCTGTTTATTGCTACCAACCCATCTCCCTCCACCCCCCTCATATTTACACCCAAACCGCTCCCCCAAGATGGCTTCTACCAGAGTTCCTGGTACTAGGTCCAAGTGTCCACTAAACAGGCAGTCCAAGACATGGCGGGCACTGTTTGCCCTCAGGCCAGTTGGGCCCCGGGAAAGGGTTACTCTGGGAATTCTGGGCATAGACTTGGTACTGGGGTCAAATACTAGGATACTTGACTCTCCCTCCCCTTCTGGAGCTCAAGGTACAAGAAAACCTTTAGCAGAGTAAAGGTGGGATAGTGCACTCCCCAGTATCAAGCTTTGTGCTTTCTTTGCTTGTAAGGACCCACATGAGAGGCCAAGTCTTGCTTGTGAGGGGCCGGTTTGCCCTTGGAAGCCAGGTCGGGCCATCTGCCATTGGCCTTGGGTGAAGTGTCATTTAAGGGGCTGGAAGTGGAAGGGGAGGGCGCTTGTTGTCTGAGGTGTGGGCATTGTTTTAAGCTGGGGGAGTTGCAGCTTGGCTTGAGTTACATGGGGAAGTATGGAATGGAGGAGCAGGAGGAGACGTTTCATTTGGGAGCCCAAGGCCCCTCCAGCCCCCTTAGTAAACCCCACTGGTGTCCTGGGCCACAGGTAATGGGACAGCAGACGTTTAATATCACAGAATGTCAGAGTTGGCCCTCAGCAACTATCCATTCTTATCCTGACCTGTCCTAGACCCAGATTGAGGAAGGCACTCGGTTCAAGTGGCTCAGTGATTTAGTGGCTAAACCTGTAAGAAAATTAAGGTGAAGAAAGTAGGAAAGATACATGTACACGTGGCTTTCTTCAAACCTTATTTAGAGAATCTGGATTCACCTGTGATCAGAGTTCTGTTCAATGACCAGGTTCCCTAGGGTATTGAGATTGACCTGAACCACTGACTCGGCCCCCTTTCCAGGAGCAGTGCGACAGGGGAGGGTGGTGTGGAGGCAAGGAGGGTTTGGAGGCCTTGGTGGTGAGGGACGTGGGCCCGGTGGCCCCTCAGTGCCCCCCTTGCTCCGGCCGCAGCTGGAAGGGCTGTGCTGTCCAGTAGCTGGTGGAGGGAGGCGGCCCGGCTTCGGCGGCTTGGCGTGCACTCCAGCAGCGCCTGTAGGGCTCGGCCGGCCTCCGCTGCCCTAGGCACCCCTGGGGGAGCGGGGCCGGGCTCGGTGCCGGTCCTCCGGCCCGGGGCCACCGCAGGAGGCTGGGTCCAGCCCCGCGGCCTGGGCTGCTCGGGCCCAGCCTCGGCCCACACTGCCGCCTCAAGGTGCCCCGGCCAGGGAGAGGCCGTGTAGCTGCTCCTCGGCACCCGCCAGCTCTGCCTCGTCGCGCCCGCTCTCTGAGCCCTCGAAGCAGCCCGAGTCACGCGGGATGTCCACCTTGGGCTCCGCCACCGTGTGCGCCACTGGCTCCTGGCCGCTCTCGGCGCCCTCTTCCGCCTCCTCGCTGCCGGCTGCCAGGGGCCAGGGAGGGAGAGGAATGTGGGGGGCTTGGCCCTTAGCTGGGAGGGGCTTCAGAAACCCTGGGAGCCCATGTGGGTGGAGGGACCCTGGGAAGCCCGCCGGAGGCCATCTCTTCTTCTGGTCGCCCACCACCAACCACCCCTGCCCTTTCTCGGCCCTTCTGGTGGGAGTGGTTTCCAGGCCAGCTCTCCCGCCCAGGAGCTCAGACTTCCTCAGCACTGAGCTGGTAGCCAGGACACCTGCTCTTGAATCGTGGCTCTGTCGTTACCCAACGTGGAGGCCTCGAGTCCACGCCTTATCTTCTCTGGCCCTAAGTCTCCCGTTTGATCCCAAAGGGAGTTGAGCCCGATCGTTCCTAAAACCCCTTCTCATCACAAGCTCTGCCCGAGACTGGAATTCAAGTGTGGAAGGTGCCTGCCCGCTGCAGAGGGGCGCCGGGGCAGGGCCAGGCAGGCCTCGCCGCCCAGCACGCCCAGCACGCCCAGCACCAGCGCTCACGCCCCTCCCCCGCTCCCAAGCCACTCACTGTCGTAGTCCAGCAGCAGCTCGGCAGCCGTGAGCAGCTTGGCCCGATGCTGTGGGTCCATGATATTCAGCTCGTTGAGGTGTGTTTCCCGCAGCTCTTTGAAGTCCTCCAGCGTCTGGTAGCCGTTGAGCAGCAGGGTGGACGTGTGCTCCTGTGGGCAGAAGCAGGCCACCAGCGCGGCCGCTTACAAGCCGCCCCCACCTAGGACCCGTCTCTCTCCGCAGAGCTGACCTGCCCTGGCCCCCATCCCTTGCTCCTAGACACTAGACTAGGCCCCAGCTCAAACCTCAAGGCCGATGCGCTCCAGCAGCTCATGCAGGGTCTTGGGCTTGGGCCTCTTGCCCTTGCTCTGTCGGCGGCTGGGGCGGGCAGGTCCCACAGCCTCCTCGGGCAGCACATCCACGTAGATGAACTTGAAAGAGCCCAGCCTGCCATTGAGCAGGCCCAGCCACGTGCCCACAGGCGGCTTTTCGATGATCTGGATCACATCTCCTTTCTGTGGGAGGAGAGCAGAGCAGAACAGAGCAGGGGTGAGGTGGCCCCTTGGCCTCCTGTACCCTCTACCTGTATGGGGTACAGCCTGCCAGGCTCAGCAGGGGCCTGGATGCCAACCTTACCTGCAGTTTCAGTGAGTCGTGGTCATAGGGGCTGGGAGTGAAGTCGGTGTGGACTCGTGCCCGGCCACAGAAGGGCCCTGTGTACTGGGGGGCAGGTGGTTCCTCCCCGAAGCTTCCAGAGCCTGGGCTGGGGCTGCAGAGCTCACTGCCTGCAGGAAATGGGGCAGGGAGGAAGGTCACCTTTGTCCCCAGACAGCTGGGGCAGTGCCCAGCAGGTACCTTTCCAGGGGGTCTGGCTAGAAATCCCAAGGATACATGCTGGGGAAGAAAACTGAGCTCTAGTAAGTCTCACACTGCAGAAGGGATTCTGACTCAACCCATCTGCCACCCTGAAGGAGCATAGCTTCCCTCCTGGCGCCCCAGGCATGAAAATAGTTGACCATAGAAGGAGGAATGGCTCACAGATCAAAGACTGGGCAAATTGGGAGGGTCTCTAGAGACCAACTGGGCCAACACCCCAATGAACAGATGAGGAAAACTGAGGCCAGACAGGCCAAGTGACCTGCCCAAGGCCTCTCACCTTATAATTGGCAGCACTGACTCCAGGCTTCCTGACTCCCACTCCAGTGCTCCTGGAAGCCACCTTCCACCCAGGAAGCCACATCGTGCATCAATATTTTACTTTCTCTACTTAATAAGACTCTGTGTCGGGTTACAACATCACACGGAAACTCAAGACTTTCTCTCTGGGAAGGGCAGGATGAGGGCCTAAGAGGCTTTCAGTGGGGGTAGGGAGGTGTCTTTGGAGCCAGAGAAAGATCAGAGAACTTGGAACTAATCCGAAGGGCGAGGAAGGCAGTGCCTCTGTAGGTCCGCAGCGCAAAGCCTGCAGCCCCTTGTCCAGGCAGGGCTGCTGGAAGCTCCTGTCCAGCCCCACGGACATCTAGAAGATGCCAAGTGGCGTCCTGAGCCCAGCAAACCGAAGACTGGTGTCCATGAGGCTGAGTCTTCACAGCTGGAGACCCTATACCCCCACCCGAGCCTCGGATGTCAGAGGCCCAGGGAGCCGTAGCCTCTAGCTCCCCTTGGAAGGTGGGGGAGGGCTGGTGCAAGAGGGCAATGGGGCTCTTCCTGTGCCCTTGGGCCCCTCCAGCAAGTGGAGGCTCCTCTAGGGCAGAACTAAGTTCAAGCCTGGGTCACCTTGGGCAAGTCACTTAACCTCCCTGAGCCTCAGTTTTCACATCAATAAAGTGGGGATAATAATAGTACTGGCCCCATGAGATTGTTGTGAAGATTTAATGTTTAGAGGGCTGGGAAAGGTCCCAGCAGGCTAACAGTAAAGGTTCATTTCTCTGTACCACCCTCTCCCAGACAGCCACGTGTATGGCCTTAACCCCGTCCTTTCCTCCAGACTCAGCAGGTGTGCCCCTCCTCCCCTACTCACCTGTGGATGCCTGGCGGCTGAGTGCTGGGAGCTCCCGCTCCTCCTGCTCAGAAAAGGCCAGCGCCATCTTCTCAGGGCCGGGGCTGTCCAGGCTGCAGTCTGGAGACGTCGGGGAGGCTGAGCCCTCCTCCAGAGTATCTCCCTGGAGGGCAGGAGAGGCAGCAAGCCCTGAGCAGCCTCGGCTGAGGTGCACATGGGGCAGCCCCGGGTGCAGAGGAAATGGGCCTGGGCTCCAGGGAGAACTGGGGCCTGGCTGGAGCCCCAGCTGTGCCTCTCGCGGGCTGCATGGCGCCCTCTGGGCCCTAGTTTCCTCTTCCGTGAAGTGGGACTGACAGTCCTTGCCCTGCCCACGTCATGGAATGAGGCTCAACGGGGGTGCCGTGTGAATGCACTTTGTCAGCTCAAAGTGCCAACTTACACACAGAAAAGGCCCCAGTGCCAGAATTGAAACTCAGAGCTGTTACTAGGGTGTAGCCAGGCAGGCCACAGCGCTGGAGAGTCCCTACTTTTGACTGTGCTCCTATGTGCCAGACAGAGGATTTCATTTAATCCTCACTTGAGGATATGTGCTCGATCGTCCCAAGTTTACAGATGAGAAGTAATGGAGAAACGTTCCCGAGGCCACGCGGGAGCCCACAGACAAGTCGGTCTGACTCTAGAGCTCCTGGGCCTCCCCACATCTCTGTGCGGTGGTAACTTTCACAAATGACTCAATGGCAATAAAGGCCTTGATTTGTAGAAGTTGCCAACTCCTGTATTGTAAATACTCCCCACCGTGGGCAACAGAGAAATACCACTCTGGTGTCACTGAATGAGTACCCTCATCGGCTATTTCCCCCCGCAAAGACTGTGGATGCCAGTAACCTCAAGGGCACAGAGAACAGCGAAAGGTAGTACAAGAATTAGGAAATGAGTTTTGAAGACTGACTTTAGTCTTTTTATTTTTAAAATAATAGATTTAATTCTAAGTTGGCAGAAGCTAATTTTCAGTAATGGTTGTATCTTACACCTGGCTCACAAAATCCCTGAAAATTTGACCAACTGCTATCCAGAGCTGGCATGAGCCAGTTAGCACACTGCTGCCAGGGCACCTCCTCCAAGAACCAGGAGCAAACCGGACTCGCTGTGTGACTTTAGCTACTTGGATGTGCCTGCCCCACAGCTGTGTGTTCTGCCCTCCCTCCCTGGGCCAAAGCCAGCCTTGTCGATTTTCTTTCATAGGGCCTCTTGGAATCAAGCCTTCCCAATCACAGGGGCTAGTTCCAAGCAAAAGTTTGCGGTGGATGAATTTGCCCTGTGTGATCTCATCTCCTCAGACCCGCCTGCCCAGGAAGCTTCTGCTACCCACAACTTCATCTCTCCTCAGACCCCACTCCTGCTCCCTCAGGACCACGCCTTCCTGCCATGTCCATGGCCGAGGGAGCTCCCTTCCCAAGGTGCCCCTTCCTGCTTGTATGGGGCCAGGCATCGTTACCTGAGCGTGGCTGTCACAGTGGCCATGCTCAAACCCTACCAGAGCGGTGCCTGTCCTCCCTGCCCCCCCCCATGGGTCCCAGGCCTCACCATCTCCTCCGACAGTGCCTTCACCATCATCTTGCCCATCTTCCTGTTCATGGTTCGGGAAATCACGGCCCTCCACTTCTTCCCCAGCTTTTTGCTGCTCTTTCCAGCATCCTCTGGGGTCGGAACACCTGAGTCATCTTCTGGAATCTGTGACAATAAATGTGGAGGTCCAGGAACCCTGGTGACCATGTCTGGGTCCAGGACTTGGGAGCTGAAGGTGGCTTTTGGGTCCTGGCAGATGCTGGAAGGGTGCGAAGCAGAGTTCCCCATCCCTTCCCTTTCAGCCCCAGACCTGTCCTAGGCCCTATTCATTTGTATTTAAATTGGCCCTATTCATTTGTATTTAAATCGACAATTAATTTGCAATCGAAAAGAATGCAGGTGAGGTTTTAGGGCCCAGAATTTTAGTGGGTGAGAGACTTGGACCCATTGTATTTAAAAAGACTTTGCCTCAACAATCCTAAAAGGGTCTTTCCCCCACCCCCACCCCCACCCCGCCATTCCCCCGCCCAGGGCCGGCAGCCAGATCCCCCAAGGAGGCTCTGAAACTCACATTATCATCCAGATTAAATTCCTTCTCGCTCACCACTGGGGAGCTGGGTTTGGACTTGGCAAAATCTTTGAAGCTGCTGGATCGCTGAAGCGAGAGCTGGAAGAAGCAGAGGTGTTGCCATCAGTGGCACTAAAAATGGTGGCCGAGTAAGGAGCAAAAAGCTGTCCCCGCTCCCAACACACCGCATGCACCCCAGGGCTGGACAGGGCCACGGGGCTAAGGAGGTGAAGCTACAAGACGTCCTTCTGGCTACCGGGCTTCGTCCTGTTCTTTAGCTGTGAGCGGCCCCTAAAGCAGGCCGCAGAGTAAGCTCCTCGCCTCAGGATCCTCCGCCCGGGTCAGGCCTCAGACTAAGCCCAGCTTTCCACCACTACCTGAAGTCTGGTCCCCAGAACCCTGTAGTGAAAGACTAAATGAGTCTGAGTAAACGCGTATCTCCTACTGGAGACATATCTCAGCACGAACCGCCGCGTCACCTTTATTTATATAACAGGGCAAACCCTCCCAAACCCCGCAGCCCGGCCTCCAGGCTCTGTCTTCCCCAAGCACGGTTTCCTGTGACGGTGATCGCGGCAAACACACTGGGGCCTCCAGGCTGATGCATCTGTGTCCCAAGAAGAGGAAGGCAATCCCCCCAGGGGCCAGTAAGACCTGGCATTATGCGTTCTGGAAAGCCACAGTAGAGACTGATTCAGAGAAGGTGCCCACAGATTTGAGACACAAATGATTGGGTTGAATATGGTAAAAGAAAGCTGCCATTTTGTCTGTCTTCATCTCTGCTTTTAACTTAACTTAGCTGCTAATGCGACGAGCTGTCTACACTAGACGTGTGCCAGTGTTCAGACTTGCAGGCCCGACCTATTGTTTGTGCTGTGAATGAAAAACGTTGCCGGCCGTATCAGCAAACAAAGGATGCTGCGGCCAGCAAGCCATCGGCCACTACCGCTGCCCCGATGGTGAGCCCCGAGGGAACTCAGGATGGAGACAAACAGGCTGCCCACTGCCAAGCCCTCTGCCGGTGCAGCCACCCCCAGCGGTGCCCCCTGAGGGGACACAGGATGGGAAAGGACAGGATACTAGCCCTTATCTTTGCATAGCAAAGGAATGATTTCAATAAGCCCCGACTCTTGCATCTTCCCATACACAGAAAAGCGCTAAATTCAACTACTTGGGATATCTGGTTTCCTTTAACTAACAGTGATCTTTTGATGTTCCCACTACCTGGCCTTTGCTGCAAAAACCCCTGTATAGCCTGGCTTCTCCCTTACCTCTTGGGAGCAGTCCCTCAGAGTTCTCTGAGAGGCTGCCTCCCGGGCTTGAAGTCCTCAGAAAGTCTGCCGAATAAACCATAATTCTCAACTTTTAGGTTATGCATTTTTTTTCAGTCGACAGTGCTGATAAGCCTGTTTTCAGGAAATGAGCTTTCTTAACTGTACATGCAACGCACGTGGCAAGATAGCAGGAGAAACCCGGGCCAGGTAAGGAGGGCCGACTTTAGACACAAGAGGTGTAGGCTGAGCCCGAATCAAGATCAACAGTCAAGACCAGAGATACACACAGGAACCAGAGTTCACAGATGGCCAGACAGATAGAGCGGGGTCGGCGGCAGACACCAGAGATAAGGGCTTGAGGAACCGAAGCCCCAAACCCGCTCAAAGCTGAAAGTTTCACATCCTCTTTCCTACAAAAGGGGGGTCCAGTGACAATCCCCCAGGGCAGGGGCAGTATCACCTGCCCCCTCAGCATACACACAACTGGCCCCAGCTCCTGGGGACTGCAGTGGAACACTTCAGTTCTCTTGGTGGGTCTTGACCAAAAGCAAGTCAGCAGTCAGGGACAGCGGCCACACCTTCCTAGAGGGCATGGCAAGCTAGCTGACCAGAAACTAGGTCAGTGGTCAGGCCAAGCAGACACCACCGCCATGAAGGCCTCCTGGGTGAGGCACCTGCAGCCTCAGGGAGAAAGCCTCTTCCGCAGGATGCCGGGGAGCTGGGAAAGGGGGCTGAGGGGTTACAGGGAGGGGAACGCATGGCTGTGGGGTGACCGCTCCTGTTCCCATGCATCTCCTCCATCCTCCTTCCCTGGTTTTCCCTGCCCGCTATTCTTTCCGCTTTTTCTTCCTTGCTTTCCCCTTCTCTCCTCCACCTTCCATTCATTTCCTCCTCTTGTATGGCTAAGATGCAGCTGCCTGGATAACTTCCTCCTTTTATTGCCTGGAAAAGAGGGAACAGAGAGAGGATGGGCACCAGGCTGGCCTGGGCCCAAGAAGGGCAGGCTGGGGTGCTGTTTTTAGGCCGATGGGGCCTATTGTGGCCTCCCCTCCATCAATCCCAATCCCAAGAGTCGCCCCTGAAGCCCCAGGGACCAGTGATCCTGGAAAGCCAGCAGGAGGGCAGGCGTGGGGCTGGAAGTGGGCTTTGCTGAGGAAGAGTAAACTCACTGCCAGGCTGCCCTCTAATTGCAGTTCTTTCCTTTTTCTGTCATTAAGCTGCAGTCGGGGTTGGGGGGTGGCTGGGAAGGTGCCTTTTGGCTCCTGAGACCTTGTGTCAGGGCCCCTCTGTCCCAGCTTTAGCTCAAAATGGGAGAAAACAATCTAAAAGGGCCACGTGGGTGGCGCTGGGACGTGGGCCTGGCCGGCCACTCCTTAGCCCAGGGACGTGGAAAGAACTAGGCAAGTTCTTTGGGTGACTAAGGGTGAGGGCCGTTTGCCCTGGGGGCCTCTTGCCCCGCCCACCTCTAAACTCAGGAGCGGCTCCAAATACCCTGAATGCCTTTCGGTGAGCCTGAAGTGACCCCCCCTCACCCAGGTGTGAGTGGACATCCTTGGGCCCTTTTGGATTTTCTGCCTGGCCTCCCTTTAGGGTGAGACCTTCCTGGGGGTCCTGGGTGGGAGGTAGTACCGTACACTGTCGGCCACTTTTTCACGTCTAAGGGGAGTATATGGGCCTCTTGGAAAGAACTACTTTTTTGGCATCACACATTGCTGAGCTCAACTCTGGGATGTGTGACCTTCGGTGAGTTATTTAACCTCCCCAAACCTCAGTCTCTTTACTTGGTGTTGGCTAGCGAGAGTTCACATCTTGGTTCTGCCATTGACCAGCTGTGTAAAGCTGGATCAATTCCTCAACTTCTCTGGGCTTCCGTTTCCTCATGGGTGAAATGAAGACCGGAGCACACACCTCGCTGGGTTGTTGTGCGGATGAGAGGGGTGACCGTGTGACACAGCAGCCCCTCGAGGCATGTTCGGGGAGGCTTACTTAGCCTTTCCAACAACCCACCTCCAGGCTCTTACCCCTTGCGTTCCCCACCTGGAACACTCTGCCCTTCTCTCTGTCAACCATAGTTTCTCCCGTCCTTCAGAATCCAGTTTAACTGGAAGCAACTCAAATGCTCATCAGCTGTAGAGGGATTCGTGAATTGTGGCCGAGTCACATGAGGCAAGAGCACATGGCAATGAGCTTCGTGCAACTCTCCCCAACAATACGGTGACTCTCAGGGCTACACCGTTGGGCAGGAGGGACCCACCACCAGAGTATATTATATGGTTCCCCGTACAGAAAGTTCAAAACCCGGCAAAACTAATCCATGGAAGTCAGAAGAGTGGTGACCTTTAGGGAAGGGGGTCATGTAGTGACTGGCAGGGGCATGAGGGAAGCTTCTGGAGCATTGGAAGTGTTCTGTTTAATTTGGGTACTGCCTACATGGGAATGTTCACTTAATGGAACTCCATTGAGTGCTACATTTATGATTTATGCACTTTTTCTACGGATATTATACTTCAATAAAAAGGTTTTTCAAATTCAGTTTTAAAGGCACTGCCCCCTGCAGGAAGTCTTCCCTGATCACCCCCTCAGAGCCTCACCCTGCCCTCACTGGCATCTTCTTCCCCTGCTGCCTAAGACCGAGTGCCCTCTGGGCTCTGGGCACAGGCCTGTGCATGTGTGGGAATCCAGTAACGAGGGGTCAAACACCACCCCTGTGCCCGGTGCCCTGCCAAGCACTTTGTGTGTGTCCGCTCACTTCAGCTTCGCTGTAGCCCTGTCTTTACATAGCACTTCCCATCTGGGGACACTGAGAGTCGGAGAAATGAAGCATCCTAGGTGGAGTGGCACAGCTGACAGTGGGAGGAGCAGGGCTTTGAACCCATGTCTGTGACTCTGGAAGCCTGTGCTTGTTCCTGTGCTCAGAGCTCAAGAAGTTGCCCCCTAGTATAGAAGTGGATTAAGGGCAATGGCGACTGCAGGCGCTGTTTGGAGGAAGCTGCCAGGAGAGCAGGTGGGAGCATGGAGGAAGAAGGGCTCCGGAGGGCTTCGTGGAGAAGGAGGCGCATTTGAGCTGGGCTGTAGCAGGGGAGCCAGGATTTCTCCAGGTGGAGTTGGGAAGGGTTTGTCAGGAGCAAGAGTTAGGGATGTTCCAAGCGTGGCGAAGGCCACAGAAGGCCCTTGCCAGCCATGGCATTAGCCTGTGGGCAATGAGGAGCCACTGGCAATATGAATTGCATGCTGGTGTGGAGGGGGATGCCAGATGTGTGCTGTAGGAAGGGAGCCTGGGGGAAGCAGTGTGCTGGGATTGGGGAAGAGAGGAGCAGGGAGAGACTGGAAGGAGGGGACGGCTGCACACTCGAATGGGAGCCTTGATTCCTCTCCATTTCTCCTGGCGAGAGGTCTGGGATGTAGCAAAAAGTAGGGTGTGATGGGGTAGGACCATCCTTAGGGGAGGTAGGTCCCAGGACAAACCCCCGTCGACTACCTACACTCCAACAGACCAAAGAGAGTGCAGAGAGACACTTGATGGAGGCAAAAGTCTCCAAAAGGCAGCCAAGGGGTATTGCTCCCCCCAGCCCGGGCGTCTCCCCGATCCTTCATGATGCATAGCAGGTGACACATCCTGACCCCACCATCCTGGAGGGCCTGTTCCCAACTCTGCTCTGCTGCTTTGAAGGTCACTCATTCCATGGCCACCTGGGCCTGCCCTGCAGAGCTCTCCTGCTGATAGGCTGAGTCTTTTATGCTCATCAGACTCTTCCAGTGCTTTTGAGATCAGTAGGGAGACAAGAGAGTAGAGGGAGAAGGGGTCAAGACCCTGGACACTGACAAATCTTGGCTTAGATCCCTGCTCTGCAGTTTACTAGCTGTGTGACCTCAGGTAAGTCACTTCGCCTCCCTGAGCCTCGGGCATAAAATGAAGACAATGCCTGCCCCTACTTCACAAGGTTGTCGTGAAGAGCCAGCGGGCTAAGGGATGGGTGGAGCGCACAGCACAGCACCTGGCACCTGCTGAGCTGCTAGGTGTTGTTTTCTCCGCTTCAGGGCTGGGACCAAAGCTCGGTCCTTGCAGTGGGTTCCCCGCCCCCACCCACGCCTGTGGCGTGCACCCTCTCGTGGACACATGTACACATGTGACACAGTGCACTCACACGTATTGTTCCAGGCGATCCACACACCCTCCTGAGGTGGGCAGATCAGGAACGATCCCCCTTTTCCGAGGTGAGGAAACTTAGGCCCAAGGAAGGTGAGTGAACTGTCCAGGGTCCTACAGCTGGAACCCGGTAGGATTCCAACTCTGCTTTCTTGTCCCCTGCCTAGCACATTCTCCACTTGGTAGGCCCGAAAGGAGGAGAGGGACAGGAAAGGGAGGCCTCTCTTGCCTTTGTGCTTTCCCCTCCACCACGTCACCTTGGCCTCTGAGGGAAAGGGACTTGCCCAAGTCACAGTGCTGGAGCCGCGCCGCTGCCTCCGGGCCTGGGGAAGATGCTGTCTCCACCTTCTGGAAAGTTGGCTTTTCTAAGGGCACTTCCATGGGCTGGGGCTTGGAGAGTGGCTCTGGAGGCTGGCCCAGGCTCTGCAGGGGTGAGGTAGGCTTTGCCTGGACGATGCTGCCCTAGAGGACATGGTCCTCAGAGTGCCACAATGGCCTTGACTCTCCTGGGAGAGGCCTGTGGGAAATCCCAGAGGCCCAGGCACCAAACACAGAATCTGGATAATGGAAGTGGGGAAAGAAGACGGGATTTCTGGCTTCTGTGAGCCTTCGGGCACCTCCACCTGAGGCGGCACAGGGTGCCAGCGTTGAAGTGTTAGCTCTTTCTCAGACTCTTTCCTCCAGTTCAGCTCCCCTGTGGTTTGGGGCCCAGCAGTGTGTAGGGCGGTCTCTGCTTCCCACCCGCATCAGCCGGACAGCAAGGGGAAGTGGACCCACTCGCTGAGGAGAGACAGCCAGTGGTAAGTCTGCCAGGGGCTGGCGCCGTGCGGGACTTGGACAGGGGTGACAGAGCCTGTGTGAAGAATCATGAATCTCTTTCCCACCCGCCCACCTCCACTGCAACCTTAGAGAAGCAGCTGGAGTGGGGAGAGTACAGCCGGAAGTGGCAGCCACCCCAGGACCTGAGATGGGGCAGGATGTACACCCCAGTGCCCTGAGGCTCGGCTTCTCAGCTGGTTCAGTCTCCGTCTGGAAGCTACTCCCCTGACAAAGGGGCTTCCCCACGGAGCACCTGATCTGGGCTCCAGGGGAAACCAGCGGGGCGCCATGAGGGCCTGGAGGCCCTGGACCTTGGCCTGTGGCTACGCCTGGCCTCTTGGACCTGGTTCAGGCCTGCTTTGGGATGGTCCTAGGCTCCTGCTGGATGTGCGGGATGTATTTGCTGATTGCCTGGGAGGATCTGACACTCGAGTCAAAAAATTAAGTCTAGAAGTCCTCAGATCCAAATAGAGAAACCTAAATGTGGCAGAGCCTTCAAGGAATCTTCTAGTCTGGCCTCAAGACTCCAGGAAGATGAGCACCTCAGTTGCCCGTGGCAGCTGCTTTTCTTCCTGGCCTTTAAAATCCCCCCTCACAGAAATTTTTCCTCCTCAGCCCTCACTCCTACTCATCATCTCAGCACCTTCATTTCTCATTCTTCACAAATAATTCCTCTCCACCTGGGAAGAAACTGTATGCCCCCAGCATCCCACTGCAGGTTTGGAGGCCCTTTCTTTAAATCTGGAAATCACGCTGGGCCCCATCTTCAGGTGGGCCCCCTCTCCTGTGGGCCCCGGGATCTACAACAGAGCTGAACCAAGTGGGCAGAGCCTGGGCTCTGGCCAAAGGGCGGGGGCCCTGGGAGCATCGTGGCTCCTGGCTGGGTGGCCCAGCGGAGCCCTTTGAGTGAGACGGCTCCTGAGACGCAGGCTCAGGAAGAAGCGGTGGCGGGCCCGGTGTAGGGCAGAGAGAATTAAGTACGGTCTTAGGGTTCAACTTGAGAACTGTATTTTATAATTCTCGAATTCTAGTCTAGGATTCTAGTCCCCAATTTTAAGTCTTTATCTTATCATCGTAGGGTTGAATCTTACAACTTTTAGACTTCTAAGAATGTATTCGGTAACTCTGTTTCTCTAGAATTTGGAAAGTCTCTTCTGTACTTCTGTTACTCTAGTTACCTTTGGGCCCATGTCCCGTGCCCTTGGGAGAATGGCCCTCACCTACAGACTCAACAGAAGGCCTTTGGCTCTTCCCACTTCCGTGAGTCCCGGAGAGGATGGGCTGAGAGAGCAGAGGGAAGGAAGCAGTGAGTTCCCAAAGATGCTCCTCACCTTTTTCTTCTGAGTGGGCTCCTTCTCGCTGGCGTTGGAGGGCTTACGGCGCAACATGGTCCTCTACCCTGGTGATACTCCGTCCCTGCTCTCCTAGCTATCGAGATGCGGAGGCCTCTCGCTCAGCCTCGCCAGCACCGTCCAGGGGGCACGGCATGGACTGAGCCTCTGGCTGCCACTCTGACTGCTGCACTGGCAGCTTGGGGGTGCGGGCCATGGACACCCGGCGGCAGCGGCATACAGGAAGCCCCGTCACGTGACCTGCTCTTACAGCAATCGCAGCCCCTGCCGGCCCCTAGGGAGGAAGGAAGTCCCAGCTTCAGTCTCCAGAGATTCTGATGCAGACGGCTCTTGGGTTGAACAAGCAGAGAAAAGTCCCTACCTTGCCATCTCATGGCAACCATTGCCAGTCCTTCGGCCAGTCAACCTGACATTATACGGCCTACTCAAGCCCTTTATCTCACTGACCAGAGTCCCGAAACCGGAAGTGGGACCATCTCTCTGCCTGTGGGGCCAATGCTCCCAGTCACCTTGCCTCGCCAAGGTCACCACTGCTATCAGTACCTCTCCCATCACCCCATAGCCATCACTCCTATCTACAGCCATCAGCCCTGAAGTCATCTCCACTGCTACTGGCACACCTACAGCCAGCACCGCTAGAACAACCATCCCTGCAGCCATCACCCCTACGGCTATCATCACTGCTGCTATCACTGTCACAACCGTCATCCTCTCAGCTGTTATCCTTACGGACATTACAGCCAGTCACTCCCATGACACTCTTACCCCACGACCATCATCCCTACAGCCATCACTCCTGCAACCATCACCACACTCCTGCAGCCAACACCTTTCACCTATCACCCCTGCAGTCTTTCCCACTGCCATGAGCACCACTACAGCCATCACTGCTAAAACAACCACCCCTACAGTCAACACCCCTCGGCCATCTGTCTCTATCTGCCTCACCACTGCCACTATCACCGGTACCGTGATCATCCTCCTAGCTATCACCCTTACAGACACTATCACTATAGCCAGTCATGCCCACTGATGCCCTCACCCCTACAACCAGAACTCCTAGAGCCATCTCCCCTCCGCCATCACCCTGCAGCTGTCATCCCCACTGTCACCGGCACACCTACAGCCATTCTCACCAGAGCAGTCACACCTACAGTCAACATCCCTTGGCCACCACCACTTATATTTATCACCACCACAGCCATCAACATGAAAAAAAAAAGCAATTGCAAGCAACTCCACACCACCAGCAAATGTCCCTTTCAGCAGGCATTTCTCGAATGTCTATGTGCTAAGTTTAGAATGTTCGCTATGTGGATTATCTGTGGCAGATATTTTAATAACCTTAATTACTTATTGCAAAAGCAATTCATATACATCATATACAATTTAGAAAACAAGGATAAACAAAAAGAAAATTCAAAAATTCTCCGAAATTATCTTCCATACTATTTGCATGAATATCCTTTTCTGTTTTTGAGCATTTAACCTCTCTCTCTCTCCGTGTCTCTCTCTCTCTCTCTCTGTCTCTCTCTCTGCAGCATGATTTGCACAGAAAGCAGATCAGTGGTTTGGGGGGATGGGGAGGGGAGGGAGAAATCAGGAGGGGCACAAGGACCCTTTTGGGGGTGATGGATAGTTCACAGTCTTGGTTGTGGTGATGGTTTCATCAGTGTATACATATGTAAAAACTCAACAAATCGTATACTTTTAAAATGTGCAGCTTATTGTAGTTAAATTATACCTAAATAAACCTGTTTTAAAATTTTTAAAAATTAAAGTCCCACTTCACACACTGCATCTGCTTGTCAAACTGAACACAGGATCAAGATTTTCTCCTGCCATGAAATGTTCTTCTACGACGTGATTTGTAATGGCCGCCGAGCAGCCCATTGTACGAATGCACCACGATTATTTCACCAGGCCCCTACAGATGAACTTACGTTGCCTTGATATTTTCACTCTTAATTGTACATCCTTAAGATAAATATTCGTGTACAGCCACGAATTTTTTCTTAGGATAGATTTCCAGAAGGGGAATCCTTGGGTGAAAAGAAAGGTGTGCATCTTTTTAAGGCTTTCCATTCTGGGACACTTGTGAAATCCGAGGCTGTTCCCAAGATGTTCTGGTGACTTCCTCGCCCCTACTCTCCAGCCTGCCCTACGCCCTCCCAGCACCCATCCGTGGGGATGAGCTCAGGAAAGACGAGGTCCTTCTCCCCCAAGCTGAAACCATACTTCTTTGGCTCCGTCCTACTCAGCCTGCCGGGTAGACTCGAGAAAAGACCGGCGCCCCCAGCTCCCCTCCCCGTCCCCTCCCCCCACGCCGGGCCTGCGCTTTCCAGACTGAAAGTCCCTCCCCTGCCGCCCCAGGCGCGGGCGCGGGAACGGCCGAGGCTGCGCGGCGCGGTGTCGGGGACCCGGCGGGCCTTTGGTGGCGGGCGCGATCGGGGGCGCCGGGTGGGGGACGCGGCTGCAGGGCTCGGGGCTCCTGGGGGTCCGGCGGCCGCAGCGCCCGGGGAGGGAGCCGCCGGGCAGAACCTTCCCGGCCTGCGCCGCGACGGCGCGTCCCGGCCCCGCGGCAGGATGTGCCGGCTTCCTGTTTGCTCAGTCCCGGCAGCGAGCCGAGCTCACACACTAACCGCAGAGCCTTCAAAGGCAGCCACCTAACCCCAGCGCTGGGCGGCCCCGACCGCCTCGCCGAGGCCTGGGAAAAGGCGGCGGGGTGAGGGGCACCTCGAGAGAAGTACAGAGAGGCGACCAGCCCCCGGGACAGAAGGGAGCGGGTGTTTTCAGCCTTTCCCTTCTGGCTTCTTTTCGGATCTGTCGCTTCTGGTCAGATGTCTCCACTCCGAGGGTCCTGGGCTCCCTCATCCGGACTTGCCTTCCCGGAATTTTCTCTCCCAGCAGATTGCCCTGGCCCCAGTCCCGTTAGGTCAGGCCCCAGCTGGCTAATGGGCCCTAAACACTTTTTTAATAGGTTTCCCTTCCAGGCAACACATTTGCATTTTATAGGTTCTGATCCAGGTGCATAAAGCCCTCAACTAAAGAAGCTATGCGGGTCAGTAGTTCAGTGAACAAGGCCACCTCAAACTTGATAATGGGCTGGCAAACAGGAACTAGGAGCTAGCTCTGGGTCCTTGTGCCGGGCACTCGCAGGAGATGCAAGATAAATAGCTGTCAAGGTCCCTTGCACCTGGGAGCTTACATCCTAGGTGGGGCGGCAAGCTTACATTGCCCAGCACTTGCTCTTTGACAAGCACTGCATCAGGCACTTCAAAAACGTTATTTAATCCCGGCACAGGCTCCCCACCCGACCCGGGTAAGTAGTTTAAATTGGGATTATTATGGCAAAGATGTGTCCAGTATAAACGTGGGGCAGGAGAGCCTTGAGTTAACGGCAATATTGCGGGGTGTGTGTGTGCGTGTGTGTGTGTGTGTGTGTGTATGTGTGTGTGTGGTGGGGTAGGGAGGTGTTCCACCGATAGTGAGACCCGTCTGAACCTTCAGAGGGTGGATATCGGGCTTCCAGAGATACAAAGGTCATTGTAGGCATTCACATAGAGCAGCCCCCCACCTGCACCTCCCTGCAAGAGATTCTAATTTGGTAGACGATCATGAGTGGAATATTTGGGCAGATGGGACCCAGACATGTATGAAAGCATCCCTCACTCTGCGAATGGGTACAATCCTGCGTTGAGAGAGTAAGAGTTCGGATAAGCGATATCTACATTTGGAAAACTTCCTGAATAATTCTTATTCTCACCTCCCCCTGCCACCCACACATATCCAGTCGAAAGTAAGAACACTACGTGGCAGGCGGTGGGCTTTACAACAACCCTATGAAGCAGGCACTGCTGTCATCCTCATTTTCCAGGGAGGAAGCCGAGAATCAGAGGGGTTCAGCAAACTGTGTAAGACCACACAGCTAGGAAGTGACGGGAGCTGAGTTTTGAGCACAGGCTTGGTCTGGGTTCAGGGCCCGTGCTATTAACCACTAGGCTCAAGTGCCTCTGATGCAGAGTTCCTGAGCAGGGACGTGAGAGAATCGACACCCTACGCTGATTGGGGTGCCACAGGGCCACCTTGAAGCAGAGGGGAGTGAAGAGGATGGGGAGGGCATCTGGAAGCGGCATCATATACACAACAGCTGGAGAGTTACGGTTGATCAAGTGGGGGCGATCTGTAGGGGAGCCCTTGTCAACCTGGGAAGTACTCAACATCTGTAATATCTGGCTTAGAGGGTTGGCGTTGGGAAGCAAGTTGACTTCAAACAGCTGTCGTGTAGAGGAGGGGGATGTATTCTGGGTGGCCAGGAATGATGGGGAAGAGGTAAATGGAAGGTTTGGGTTCATTTCAAGGAAGACATTTTTGATATTCAGATGGTGCTAGCTCAGCCCTGGTAAGTAGTGATCTCCCCGTCTCTAGAAATGTTCAAACAGAGACCACATAGTCCCTTGGAAATACCTGGGCATTTCCAAGGTGAAGTCCATCGTGGTAGCCTGAGCCCTTATCAGACTTCATGGTGGTCATTTTAGGCAGGGAGGGCAAGGAGAGCAGAAGTG
Source organism: Balaenoptera physalus (assembly GCF_965194825.1). Lineage (NCBI taxonomy): Eukaryota > Metazoa > Chordata > Mammalia > Artiodactyla > Balaenopteridae > Balaenoptera > Balaenoptera physalus. The sequence goes on along the minus strand of NC_138903.1, from coordinate 113,327,645 downwards.
CAGGTGGGAGGAGGGCAGAGGAGAGCAAGGGGCCTGGGCAGGAGGCAGCCATTCCCACGCACACAGACAGTACACACGAGCTTGCAGCTCTGGGAACGCTGGGGAGCCCCTGGCAGCAGGGGCTGATGGGAGGGAAAGACAGTCATCTCTGAATCTCTGAATTCATGATAAGGTCTTGGTTTAAAAACAAATGAAAACAAACACCTGCAGGCAGCTGTGGCAATTACCATCAGAAGAGGAGGCTGGGCTTTGGTGCTTGATTAAAAACACACTTGGGACTCACTGGAGGGCCTTTCTATGGGAGACTGGGAGGGACTGGGGGTAGCTGCCTAGGGCTCTAGGAGAGGAGGAGCAGGATAACATCTCCAAGAAATGGAGTCAGGCAGAACTGGATTCAAATTCATCGCCACACATCACCTACTGACTGCATGACCTTGGGCAAGTGACTTCGGGCAATGAGCTCTAGATAATGAGGATGATAATGTGGGCCTTGCTTGGGGGGGGAGGGGGGAGGAGTGCGGTGTGGTGTGCGTGTGCGTGTGTGTGTGTGTGTGTGTGTGTGTGTGTGTAAGTGTAACCAGCATTACCCAGATGGCACGTATGGAGAGAGTGCTCTTGGCCCGGTGCCCAGTGCGTGGAAAGTTTGGTCCCTGGTGGGGGACTCCACTGATTTTCACTCCAGCCTCCACTCCTGCCTTGGCACCTGCTTCTACATCTCATCTGGGCCCCAGCTGAATCTTTACTCTGTGACCTGGTGGCCCATATCCTGTGTGTCTCCACCTCGTCAAGGGCAGGGTCCCTCAGCCCAAGCTATTCTAGAACACAGGAGGTGTGACAAGCAAGAGGGCCTAGGACTACTCAGGACCACTGGGAGGGAAATTAGCTTCAGGGCCTTGCCATGGACCACTGGGGCTTTCTCAACCTCCCAGCCTACCTCACTTGAGCTGCTTGCTCAGTTCCTGTTTCACAAAGAAACTAGGAAGTGAGGAGATGGGCCAGCCTCAGGGCAAGGGTTGGCTGGGCAGGGCTGGCGCTGGGGAGCACCTCCCACTCCCAGCTGAGAGAACCCTGGAGGACAGAGATGGACAGAGAGGAAACAGTTGCTCCTGACTCTTTCATATTTCTATTTTTTGGCACCAAGAGTGCCCAACCACTGAGGAAGTGCCCAGCGAGTTGGTAAAATTCACTGCTGACGTGGTTTAGCTGGTGAAGAGTAGCGAGCCCCGCCCCTTCTGTGGTCCTAGCCCATGAACAGCTGGAGCAGCTGGCGGGCAAATGAGAGAGAACTGACAGTTATCATTTTGAAAATGAACCATTTAGACTCTTTGTGTACGTATGCAGGTATGTATGTACGTGTCATCTTACCCACGCTCTTTCCTATTCCAAAAAGGATTTAAAGGGTCAAAAGTGTAGCTCAATCCCATCGTCACCACTGCTGTCACAGCTGTGTGACATCAAACAGGTCTCCATGGGCCTCAGTTTGCTCATCAGCTCCAGTAAAGGTGTGACAGAGGCACACACTGAGAGGCACAGGGGAGCCAGTACAAAGCTGAGTCAGGAATGCTGGGGACTTCATCCCAGCTCCTGCCCTAAAGGGCAGTGTCACCTTGGGCAAGTCCCTTCCTTTCTCTGGGCTGCTGTTGCAGTTTCCCCGTCTGGACACTGAAGTGACCAAACCTGGTTTTTGTTTGTTTATTTGGTCCTGGAGCTCCTAGTCAGGACGGCCTATGGCATTTGTGGGGCCTGGTGCAAAATGAAAGTGCGGGACCCCTTGTTAAAAAGTTCTTGGGACTTCCCTGGTGGCGCAGTGGTTGGGAATCCGCCTGCCAATGCAGGGGACCCGGATTCGGGCCCTGGTCCGGGAGGATCCCGCGTGCCGCGGAGCAGCTAGGCCTGTGTGCTGCGGCTGCTGAGCCTGCGCTCCGGAGCCCGAGAGCCACAACTACTGAGCCCGCGCGCAGCAACAAAGACCCAACGCAGCCAAAAATAAATAAATAAATTTATTAAAAAAAACACAAAAATTCTTAAAGATTTCAAGATGGTGACAGCAGAACATCACATCAAGAGTGGGGCCCTTCTAAGCACAAGGCCTTGCGCGACTGCACAGGTCAATCACCCAGGAGGTGGCCCTGCAATTGCTTCCAGTACAACTTTATGGGAAGCCCATCCAGCTGCTTATTTTTTTTTTAATTGAAGTAGAGTTGATTGACAACATTGCATCATTTTCAGGTGTACTGGGGCTCTGCTTTGCCTTGTGGCATTTGTGAGGAGCCTTTGGCTCTGGGAAGCATAGCTGGGAAAACAGATTAGATACTTGCTCAAAAGCCTGTCTGGTTTTGACAATTTGTATGTAAAATTTTGGTCCCAAACGTTTTCCTTACCTCCGTCCAAAGGTGGGCAGATAATAGCATTTTCGTCTCTTGTCTGTGCAGCTTCCTGGCTTACAGAGCACTGTCACATCTGGATCTTACAGGCCTCTCACCTCATGAGGAAGGAGGTCCAGGTAGTTTACAGAAGGGATAACTGAAGACCAGAGAGGTGCAGTGACTTGAGCAAGGCCACACAGCTGGTACAAGGACCCCAGAATCCTAAGGCCTAGGAGAAGGGAGTTTTCCACATGGCCTGCTCCACAGCGGCTATCAGCAGGCGAGGAGGGGTTTGGTAAGCTCTATCCTCCAGCATAAAAACCAAGGACCAGAGCCCAGAGGGACATTTATTTATCTTCGGTTCCGAATGATGTCTCAAGTGCCCTGCACGTGTTAGGAGCCCTGCTGTGTGTGCCCTGAACGTTTCCCTGCCTGATCCGGAGGGAAGCCCTTGAAGCAGGATGCTGCGTGTGCCGGGCATCTGAGGCCCTGGAGGGGAGGCGCTCGGGTGGCTGTGGCCCCCTCTGCAGCCAGGCTTCTGAATCCAAAAATGGCGGATTAGAAGAGGCAGTTAAACTGTGGGGAGGAGATGAGGTGCAGCCCTGGGTCTTGCACTAAAGGGAGGAAAGGGGGGCATGTGAGCTGCCCTGGGCTGAAAGGCCTGCGAGTGGGTCTTGGCCAGGCACCCAGGCCCTCCTGCTGCCCAGGAACCCCAGGATCAAGTGTCAGGGGTCAAAGGTAAAGGCCTGGGTGGGAAGGCCCTGGGGAAGCAGGATCGTGTGGAGAACATGAGCTAAGTCCTACTCACCAGCCATGTGATCCTGGTTGAGTCTGTTTTCTCATCTGTAAAACAGTGAAAGCCGGATCCCTTGCCCTTTTTTGAGAGAATGGGTCCTGGAGTCATTTGCCTGGTTTGATTCCTGCTTTTTTCATATCCTTGACGAGTGACCTTGAGCGACTTGGTTAATCTCTATGAGCCTCGCTCTGTTCTCTCACTTGTAAAATGGGAACAATAAAAGTACTTTCTCAGAGGTTGTGGGGATGAATTGGGAAAATGCAATAACGTATGGTACGCTTAAAAATTTCAGAGGGTAGATCTCATGTTTAATGTTCTTACCACAATAAAATTTTTAAAAATGTAAAAGAATGCATGTAAAGCACAGTGCCTGGAACATAGTAAACACTCAGTGGATGGTAGCTCTGATGATGATGATGATGATGGCGGCAATGATGGCGACTAATTTTATTATGAGCAGCTGTCTTTGTGGGGCGAGCCTGTGGGGGAACAAATGACTCAGCAAACAGAGGCCCACTGTTGGGTGTTACAGGCTCTCAGTGAGGATGGCTCAGAGCTGGCCTTTGGGTGCAAGTATCGGTGGTGATAACTGTCACAGGTCACCCTCACACTCGGCAAGCTAGGCCTGGTGGGCCCGTCTCTGCCCCAGAGACTTGCTTCTCTCCTCCCCAGACCCTGCTCCCCTTCTGCTGGCCCCAACTTTCCGTGACCACCTTTGCCAAGTCCTCCAGCATGGGGCTCCCCTCATCCGGTCCACAAGGCTACCCGTCCTTTAGCACAGGAGGTGGTTGGCTGGGCATGGCATTCATGCGAATCCACGTACGCACACGCATGCTCACTTGCACGTTCTCAAACACATGTGCTCCCCAACTGAGCTTCTGGGAGCCTCACATCCCCGCCGCCACCTCAACTCCTCCCCTTCCTCTCCCACCACAAAAGCCACAGGTAACAGCAGTCCCCGGCTGCACAGCAGACAATGCAAAACCCAGAGGCAGGCTTCCTTGCCAGGCTGTTTTAAGCATTCAGCAGGATGTGAGCCCAGGTGGCTAACGGCTGGGCTGGCCAGAGACAGCTGTCCCCCACCCTCCCCCTGCCCCAGCTTGGCGAACTTGGAAGGGGCTGGGAGGTAGGCTAAGGGATTCTGCACGGTGCCAAAGGGCAAAAGAGCTGGACTGCTGACCCATTCTGGCCCCGCCACGTTCCCACCAAACACGGTGTTTCCCTGGGCAAGTCCTGGGGAGTTGAACTGAACTGGAGTTCAGTTCTCTTATCTGTAAAATGGGGAAACCAGATTCTGCCCACACAGGTTAAAGGTCATCCAAGAATGCGGAGGATTTAACAGCCTTGTCCCAGTGGCTGCACTTTGGAAAGCTCAAAGGGTGACACATGTGCCGGAAGTCTGGGATAGTGATTGCGCAGTGTGCCTCAGGTTGTTCCCAACTTCGGGTAGGGCCATATTCCCGAGTGCTCCCCGCGTCCTCTCCTACCCCATGGCCAGATTGCTACGGCTTAACTCCCCATGCTGTCAGCTGGCATGGAGTCTGCCTAGCGTTTAGGAGTGATGGGCTCACACATGGGTGGGTGGGGCGCTGGTGTATGTGCCCCTCACCTGGCTGGTCTCCCTGACCCTGGGGTGGCAGTAACACAGCCAGAGGACTCAGCCACCATCCCTTCCTCTCCCTCTACAGGCACAGCAGGGAGCCCGGAGGCAGCAATTGTTCCTTCAGCCTGTGGGCTGCAGCCAGGAGGCCACTGCAGGGCCAGGGACAGTGGGGGTGGCCAGAGGTGGCCTCAAGGATGCGGGAAGACCAACAAGTCAGGAGCCAGTGTGGGTCTGGCTCTCTCCAGCAGGTGCTGACAAGGTGGGGCTCTCCCAGGGCCATGGAGCCCCCGGGGGGTAGGGCAGTGTCCTATATTGGTCTTGTGGGGGTGGAGAAGACAACAGCCTCTGCCAGGTTACAGGCTAGGCCTACCGGGCTCATGGGAGGAAAGGGACCGGCTGGCTCCTGTATCCTGGGGCTAGGGGTTTGGGGGTGGGGAGCTGAGGGTGAAATGTCACAGCCCAGGTGTCGGGGGGAGCTGGGGGGGTGGGGAAGGTGTGACCCAGAAGCCCTGCACCCCTAGGGCTTGGCCCTGCAGAAGGAGGCTAAGGGCAGTGGTTTCCAAGCAATGGGTCAGCAGGGGCTCTTGGGGCACGGGTCGCGGGGTGAGGGGAGCTGAGCGAGAGGGTCAGGAGGGGAGTCTCGAGCTGCTAGACACTCCAGCTGAGGATGGTGAGAGCAGAGACTGTCATCAGAGGGGCCAAGGAGGCGGTGGGTGCTGCCCTGGCGGCCAGGGGCTCCGTGTGCCGCTGCAGCCAGGAGAACTCCTCCAGCAGCTGGCGCCGCTGGAGCTCGGGGCCCACCTTCTCGCGGATGGTCTGGTAGTAGCGGTTCAGGTACTGGAGCTGCAAAAGGTAGAAGGGGTAAGGGCCTCCCCAGGCCAAGCTGTCAAGGTGTGGGAGCTTGGTGCCATCCAGTGTCACTTAGGCCCAGGTCCCCACAGGTCCCCATAGGTCCCCAGCCATCATCAGGTGAGCATGGGAGGGATGCCCCAGTGTGTGCCTATAGGTGCCATCAGTGTGGACCCTCCCAAGGGAGGGGAAGGGGCAGAGGGTCTTGGCATAGGGGGAGCAGAGGTGAGAGAGGCCCAGGGCTTGGGAGAAGGCAGTTAGTGGCTCGAGGGCTGAAGGGTAAACAGCCCCGAGGGGCGCTCGCTCACCTGCTCGGGGGACAGCAGGCGGATATCGATGAGGTTCCGGTCATAGGGCACCAACGACACCACTTCAAATGTCAGGTAGGTCCCTGGGTACTGGGGCGGGGGCACAGGAAAGGTAGGAAGGCAGGAAGTGAGCGAGGGGGAGGAGCTAGGCTGAAGGGGCGGAGGGAACACTCCACCCAGAAGCCCTGGGCATGGGGAACTGACCTTGTCAAGCCTGAACCCTCCACAGTGCCCTTGGCCACCCCCGTGTCTACCAGTTAGGCACCCGCCTTTGGTGCTTCCCTCATGATTCCTGAAGTTTAGACTTAGGCCTGTGTTTTTCAAAGTGTGTGCCTCCAGAGCGCCAAGGGAGCCTGTTAAACATGTAGATAGATTCTGGGTTCCACACCCCAGATCACTGGAGTGAGAATCTCTAGAGCAGGGCTGGGAACCTACATTTAAATAATTTTAAGGTAAGTATTAGGTTTTTATATCTTTCTATCTGATTTCCATCTCTATCTACATCTCTCTCTCTATCCACGTCTCTATGTTTCTATCCATTGATGTATCTATGGAGATAAATATAAAGAAGAAGAAATAGCCCATAATTCCCATCTCCCAGAGAGCTCTTGCATGTATGTGCTTAGAAAATTCAAACTACAAAAAGATACTCAATAAAAATGGAAAGTCTCCTCCCTGCCCGGTTTCCTTCCTGAAAACATTTTTGGCACATATAGTATATATATGTGTATGTTTTAAAAATTCACGCAAAATGGCTCCTACTACACACTTTTCTGCACCCCCCCGCCCCCCTGCCGTAGTAAACCTAGCAGAGTGCTCCATATTAGCACAGGGAGGTCTACCTCGCTCTTTTTAAGGGTCCATAGTGTGCAGATGATAATTTATTTAACCAATGATGGATATTTAGTCTGCTTCCATTTTTTTAAACTATTACCATCACTGCTACGATCAACATCATCGTATAAACATCTTTACACGAAGTGACATTTTGGGACTATATCCAGAAGGAATATATCTGGCAGTGGGAATGCTGAGACAAAAGGTATAGGCATTTTCGATATGTATTTTGATAGATATTATCAAACTGCCCCCCCAAAGGTTGTACCAATTTGTACTCCCCCAGCAATGTATGAGGGTGTTCTTTCCCCCACAAGCTCACAAGCACTGGGTGTCATCAAAGTCTTTCGCTTTTGTCAATCAAATGGTATTCTATTGTCACTTTGATCTGTATTTCTTTAAGAATGAAGTTGAGCATCTTTTCACATTTATGGACCATTTGTGTTGATCTTAGTGAATTGTCTCTTTACGTCTTTTGCCCATTTTCCCCCCGTTTTCCTTATTTTTGTCTTACTAGATTTTTAAAAGCTTGTGGTAAAAGAAGAACAGTCCCCCTTTCTCTGACATACGTGCTATACTCACCATACATCTTTTGAGTTTGTATATGGTATTGTTCCCATATGGATTTTTTTATTTAATTGAGTCAGAGTTATCAATCTTTTTCTTCATGACTTCTGAGTCTTACATTGAAAGGCCCCTTTCCTCCCTGGGATTATAAATGAATTCAGATAGGTTTCCTTCTAGATCTTTTATGGTTTCACCTTTAAACCTTGATCCATTTGGAATTTTATTTTAGTGTAACAGTGAGGTTCTTCAGTTTAATTCCCCCCACCAAATGATTAGCCATTTGTCCCCCCTGCCCATTTATTAAACAATCTTCCTCTTCTTTACTGTTTTGAAGCACCAGCTTTATAGTAAGCTAAATTCCCATCTTGTTTATGGAAATTAGAGGGTCTATTTCTGGACTATTCTGTTCCACTGTTCCGTCTTTCCCATCTCTGGTGTCTTACTGTTTTAGTGATGGCTGCTTCGTAGTGTGGGCTAATATCTGCAAAGGCTAGTTTCCCTATTGTTCTTTTCCAGAATCTTCCTAGCTATCTAGCTATCTTTGCATGTTTATTTTTACAAATAAACTCTACTATCGTTTTGTGAAGTTACAAAAGCATCCAGTTAGTGTTGAAATTGAGGTTGCCTTGAATTTATAGATTAACTTAGGGAGAAATGACATCTTCATAATATTGAGGCTTATTTCCAGAGACCACCATTTACTTAAATCTTTTTTATGTCCCTCAGTAGAGATTTTCTCTGTGTAAGTCTTTTTAAGTTTATATCTAGGTATTTTATCTTCTTGGTTGTTATTATACAGAATCTTTATACCTAACAGGCTCCCCTGGTGATTATTATGTGCATTGAGAACCAATGATTTAGGGCAGGGATACTGATTCATTTGGTTTGGAGTGGGACCTGGGCGTTAGCATTAAAAAAAAATCTCCAGATGATTCTAATATTCTAATGTGCAAACAGGTTTGAGAAACTGATTTATGGAATTATTCTGGCGCTAAGGAAGACTCCAAATAAATTCATGACCCTACATTAAATTCTCCTTTGACCTTCCTTACCCCCCATGCAGCCCAGAGTCACTGCCACACTGTCCACACCTCCAGCCTGCCTCAGTGGCACTTTACCTTGGTCTTTGCTTCTACCACGAGGGCCACATCTTCAAGACGGATCCCAAATTCTCCATCCTGATAGTAACCAGGTTCTGGGAGACACAAGGGATGCTGGTGACATTAAGTAGGGGAGGGGACCCAAGCCCAGGTTTCCTACGCTGACTGAGGAGTGGCCGGAGGGCCCAGCTGCCCCCGGCTGTTGGCTTGGGCAGACCCAGCACCTGTTAGATGCTCCGTGGCTACTCGGAGGCCACTGCCAGACTTCAGATTCTGCACCCTCCCTTGTAAGGGTCCTGGAGGCACTCCCCTCTCCCTGTGTGCCACTGTCCTATTACCCTGGCACTTGACTGGAGACTCTGGAGTTTGGATGTACAGCTGGAAACCAACTCCCATGGGCAAAGTGAAGGTACGGGCTGAAGGGGCTTGGGGTTAGAGTGGGACAGCCCATTCGGGGCTGGGAGTGGGGAGGTGAGGGAGTGCAGCGGTGGAGCCGGGGCGGGCCTGTGTGGGGTTGTCCTCCTTGAAGGCTGGCGTTCCCTAGACTGCAGTCCTGGAGGAGCCCCGAGAGCCATACCGATGGAAGTGAACATGCCCTTGGCCATGGCAATGTTGCCAGACTGGAATCCCACTGGCCCTGGAAAGGGAGAGTCAGGGACAGTGTCAGCTCTCCTGCACTCACCAGCTTGGAAACTAGCAGGTTCCGGGGAAGAGCAGGTAACTTGGATCCCTAGCAGCGTGTGTCCACCGCATCACCGGCTACCTGCGACTGGTACAGACCAGATTGGCTCTGGCTTTTATTTCTCTGGGGTCTATGCCAGTCAGCCACTGGGCCTTGACCTGCCTCTCCTCTCTCTGGGGCCATCCTAAATGCCAGCAGAGTGGCCAGATGCCAGCATTTCTCACTTACCCTGTGGAGCACCAACTCCCCACCAGCTGGGAAACCTTGCATGGGTCACTGCACCTCTGTGGGTCCTGGTCATTTCCACACCTGTGAAACGCTCCACCTCTTTCATAAGAGGGGGGACTCCAGGGGAGTGCTGAGGAGATACCTACATTCGTGCACACACAGGAAGTTGCCAATGCCGTGGCCTGTCCCATGACCATAATTGAGGCCAACATCCCACAGGGCTCTGCGGGCAAAGGCCTCCACCATTCGCCCTGGAAGAGAGATGACCTCTGGTCAGCTGGCTGGACCCCAGACTATTGGCTTTGCCCCTTCCTGCTCTCTTTTTCTAGACCAGCCACCAGGATGGTGCCTGAGGAGAGGGCCCCCTGAGAGGCAGGTAACCATGCCCTATCTCCAGTATACTGTACGTTGTACCCACTACCTGGACCTCCCCATCTGTGAAGACACCCGCTTCCTCCAGGAATCCTCCCGTGACCGCTGCAGCCCACACTGACCGCCCCCACCTCTGAGCTCCGGCTCCAGCTCCTGAGTTGGACTAGGAGACAGGAGGCCTGGGCTCAAGGCCTGGCTCTCCCACTAACCCTCTGTGTGACCTTGGGCAAGTCATTTTCTCTCTCTGGGCTGTATTTTATCTATACAGTGGATGGGATGATGATATAATCCCTGCCCCACTAGCCTCCCAGGGTCTGAGTGCAGTGAAATCAGGGCCTGAGGTTCTGGGTCCAGCCTGGTTTGCAAAACCCACCTGATGTAGCAGCTGGGAAGACGAGTCTGGAGAGATCAATGTTTCCTATCAACACGCGGGTGTACGCCTCCTGATGGGGAGAGGGCGAGGGAATGCGATGTGTGGGCCCAGGCCTGGGTGGGGGGATGTTCGGGGGGAGTGCATGCTCATGTGTGGTCACCCAGGTTCTGGAGGATGGCCGGAGGAGACCGAGGGGGACCTGCCCAGAGCTGGGGCTTGGTCCATGCGGTTCTCTTTGGCTGGTCCACAGGGACGCTTGTAGGTGGGGGTGAGCTGAGGCCACAACAGTAGGGATTGGGGAGGCAAGCTCCCTGGGCTGGAATCCTGACATGGCCACTCACAAATCTGACCTTGGGCAAGTGATTTTAACCGCTCTGTGCCTCAGTTTCCTGGTCTGTAATGGGACGGTCATAGTACCAGCTCATAAGGTTGTTGGGAGGACAAGGTAGACTCGTGCATGTCGGGTGTTCCCGACAGACTAAATGCTCAAATAGAGGTCAGCACCCTTCATTGCCATTATCATGATCACCCTTTAGTTTTCTTAAGGCCTTATGGTTGGGTTGAGGCCTGATCATTGGCAGGTTGGCCTTGCTCTGTCGGGGCTGTTACCTTGTGGTAAGAGGGAGGGAGGTGGGCTGACAGTGGCCTCTTCTCCTGGTCACTCCCTGTGGCGATGTGGTGAGTCCCCTTCACCACACACACACACACACACACACACACACACACACACACACACACACCACACACACAAAGGCTTGTCAGCTTGAGCATGATAGCCTGGGGCCTTGGATCTAACAGCTAAACTGAGCTCCTTGAGGCCTGACCAGTGTTTGTTTTCTCTCTCTCTCTCTGCCTCTGGCACAATGTCTGAGCCACAGTGCACTTGCTGAATGCACAAATGTGGCCCCCTGCTTTCCAGCCCCCCAGAGGCCCCCAGAGGCACACAGACCATGTCCTTGCCTCGACCCCAAGTGGACCAGCCCTCGCTGCTTCCTGAAAACCGCCAGCTCCTTTCCACCTCTGAGACTTTGCCGGTGCCTTTCTCTCCCCCTGGAATGGAATGCCTGTCTTCCTCTTTTCTGTTCAGCACAGTGCTAGGCTCACAGACAGCACTAAAAAAATATTTGTTCATTGAGTTACTGAAATGGGATGATGATAAGCTTGGGCTGAGGCCCTGTTGGGGGCCTGAAATATCTCTGGGGAAGTAGTTGGGGGCACTGGGTTTTCTGTTACTAATTTGCTGTGTGACCTTGGGCAAACTACTTAACCTCCCTGGGCTTCAGTTTCAGCCTCTGTACAATCAAATGGCTCTTGGCGGAGTGGTTGCTTGGGTGTCCGTTGGGTGAGTGTGGGTAGGGAAATGTGGTCCAATGCCTACCTTTTGGAAAGCAGAGGGGGTGCCCCAGTGGACTGTTCTGGTGATGTCTGTTGTCCCGTCCCTGTGGAGAAGGACAATCAACATGTCCAGCTCTTCTGAACACCTCGGGGCAGGGATCGTGGCCACGTGCTTCCCGAGTGCTTTCCACTGGGGTTTGAGTGGCAGGGCTGGGATGGGGGTGGGGAGGGAGGTGAAAGGAAGAAGATGGCTGCCATCATGCAATTCCCAAACTCAGCATCTGTGAATGAAGGGGCTCTGCAAAGCTATCACGTTCAAAATCACTATGTTTTCTGAGAGTCCCAATTCCCCACATACATCTTCTACCCCCATACCAGCCATTTTGGTTGTTTTGTAAATCTGGGTTTCCTTGGGCCAGGCTGGCTCTAAAAGCAAGGCTTCCTCCAGGCTTCCTAGGAGGTAGGAAGGGATGGTTCCATTCTTACAGATGGGGAAACTGAGGTCCGGAGAGATCATAACACTCTCACACATTCATATACTTATTTGCTATTTATAGAAGGGAGGGAGGCAGAGCAGACGTCATTATCCCCATTTCACAGGTGAGGCAATTAAGGCCATGAGGCCATCTCCCTCTCTGAGCCTCAGTGAGGCCAGGTCTGGCACAAGCACTGACTCCGCACAGTTCTCTCCATTGTAAACATGGATCTGCCCCAGGGATTTGCTCAGAGTCCCAGTGAACCGAAGCTGCCAGAAGCCAAAGAGTCTGACTCCCAACCACCAGCTGCAGCTGTTCCCTCAGGATGCCCGCTGTGGCCACCCCCGGGGGTGGGGGCAGTGAGGAATGATCCCAGGGCCCTAGGGACTCCTCCTTGGGAGCAAGCCACAGGGTGTGGCCGACTTCTTCAGAAGGAGAGAAGAGGAAGTGAGATGGCCATTTCCCCGGCCTCACCCTGCTGAAGCACGCCCCAATCCAGCAACGCCCCAAGAATTCACTTCCCCTTCGCACACTGGCCATCTCAAGTATACACAGCGCCACGCCGGTGACTGCGAAGGCTGCTAGGCTGAGCGCCTGCCAGGCTGGCTCCCAGAGCCCCGTTAAGGCTAAGTGTAGGGCCTTTATCATTAGCACATTCACCGCAGGATAGAGGATGGGAAACTATTCCTTGCTCCTCCATCAGTTCAGCGCACCCCTTTCTATCCCCTACTCTAAGTTTCCCACAGTCCACCTGCTTCCTAGATGAGAAGGGAAAATCTTCCAGCCCATCTCAGCTCAGCTCCCATGTGAATGAATGGGCTTAGTCTATTCTGCATGGCTGTCATGTCCAGGTGTTCAGGTTGTGCACTGCACAAAGGTAACACATCTAAAGAAATGCCATTCACCAAATGGGTATATACTAATTTCAATGAGAGCACACAAGTGGACACACAGATTGTGGGGTCCTGGAGCACGGGACAGTGCCCCCCCGCATAACCCTATCTGTGGTTGTGCACACACTCAGAAGAACACGCACATGTCTACTCGCAGACACATCTCCATGCTGATGGGTGTCCCCTGAGGTTGCTTCACTCACTGCCTACTGCTCTTGAAGGCCTGATCCTGCCCCCGCTCCCCATGACATGGTCACCTCACCGTACAATGAGGGAAGAGGTTGTGAGGATGATGCATCATGCTGGTGGCGTGCGGGACATGTCCAGGGTGTGCATGAGTGGGTGAGAATATGGGCGCTATGTTTGTGCAGCCAGGCGGGGTTGCTGAGCGTGGCTGTTCGGACTGTGTAATAATGTTCGGGCTTAAAAAACATTTTACTTGCACAAGGGGAGTCTTTTCCTGATTCTCACAGGGCAGCACCTGTGGGCAGCCCCACTGTTTTGGCCTCTGTCTGCTGCCCACCGGGCAGGGACCCCCACGTGTGAAAATGGGAAGGATACTCAGGCACATTCAGTCCAGGCCTCTCCTTTCTCAGATGAAGCATCCATGCCCAGGAAGGGAAAGCTTTGGCTGGCTCTTGGCTGAGCTGAGACAGCTGGGCCAGGGCTGGGTGGGGAGTACATACCAGTATTGTCCCCCGGAATCCAGCAGGTACATCTCATCTGAGGACAGCTTGCGGTGCAGCTCCTTGGTGGGGCTGGGAAGGGGAGAGACGCTGAGCAAGGAGCAGCCTAACCCTGAGCTGGGTGAGGTGGGGGTCCTGAGTGAAAGCAGAGGAACCTCCTCCCCCCTGGGGGCCGGCCTTCTAGCTAACTCCTTTGCGGAAGTCATCATCTCCCAAAGGGCCCTGGGAGCCTACTGAGCTTCTGCTGCTAATGTCCTCAGCGCACATCTGTTCATCCTGCACATCTGTTCATCCTGCACCTCCCCAAGCAAGGCCCTGGTCCCCAGGGAGGGGAGAAAGGAAAGAGCCCCGAATGTGGGAGACGGGAGAACTTCAATGAACACCTAGCCGAGCTATCTCTTTTTACATCAGGAGAAACAGTTCTGCAGAGAAAGGGCTCACAGAAGGCCCCGAGGGGAAGCCGTGAGGGAGCTGGACCTGGACCCAGATGCTGAGTCTGGGGCTTTCTCTAACTTCTTGCCACCTCTGGGAGCAGAGGGCCCCAAGAAGCCAGGGCACAGGAAGGGAGGGTACCCGAGGGTGGAGCTGGAGAGCAGGAGTTGATAGGGCTGAGGAGTTCCTACCCTGTTACTCTCTAGCAGGGAGAAGGGGCTGGGCTAAGGCAGCCGAAGGCTTGGGGACACTGGAGGAGGGAATTCTGGGATGGGTCAGGCCAGCCACTGGAGGGTGTCTGCCCTCTCCCTGCTTTGCCCTTGCCAGGCTGAGGCCTCTGGTTGGCTCGACCCCCCACCCCCAAGTTGCATCAGGCGGGCCTGCAGGTGTTTGTTTTGTACGGAGCCAAACATCTGGCCAGCCTACATCTTGGGCCCACCTTGGTTGGTTCAGGCAGAGTGAATGGGTCCTTCTCCCCATGTGTTTGTGAGCTTTAAGAATTAAATAACTCACAGGAAGCCAAGGAAGAACATCCAGCAGCAGCCCCACCATCTCCCTTCCAGATCCTTCTGCCCAGAGTGCTCACAAAGTCCCAGCCTCTCGAGCAGAGAAATTACTCAAGTCTTTTAATTCAAAGGAGACTCCCAGCGCCCGACTGGGCTCCGTTCCCCATCTCCAGCCTCCACAATGCTAAAGGCCTCAGAGCTTAAATGTGGACTCAGGTCCTCCACAGAGCCCCAGAAAATTCTTTCTTCTGAAGTACCTGTAGTGGGCCAGGGCAGCATTCAGGCCACTAGCAGAGATGGTTTCAAAACTGGATCCAGAGAAGAACTCTTCTTCTCTGGAAAGGACAAGGCAGGGATGGTCAATGAATGGGCCCAGGATATCCAACAAGGGCAAGTGAAGGTGACGGCTGCCTCTACCTCAGCCAGGCTCCACTTGGCCTTCCCAGTCCCACCTCCTGCCGCTTCCCAAGCCCTGACCTGTCACTCATAGACCACTCAAGGTCAGAGAAGCAGAGATTGTAGAGGCCAATTTTTCCTCCTCTACCTCCATTTTATAGATGGGGAAACCAAGGCCTTGTGTCCCAAAGTGAGTTCCTAGTAAAGCAAGAGTGAAGAAACCTAGCTCCCTGTATCTGAAAACTCCCTCAACTCCGGAGCAGCATCCTGGGCTAAGTGTGCCCTCAGGGAACCTCCCTCCCCAACCTGATATTCTCAAGCGGTCCAAGGTCCTACCTGGCCTGAGCTGGCCTGAAGCAGACACTAGGGGGCGCTGTTGGGTTGTGGCCCTTCAAGTTGTCCCACTTTCCGCAGAGCTGGGGAATGTCATCCAACACCGCTGCCCAGCTTCCCGACCACGACCACCCAAGAACCTGTCACTCCTTGTTCCAGAGGGGCCCTCAGATACAAGGAGGGTCTTCCTTCCCCCATGAGACCAATCCCCCCTCCCTGCCCCCACCCCCACGCTAAGACAGTCAGCCGAAAAGGATGGCTGTGGTCCTTCACCCTCGGAACTTCTCCAGCAGCTCTGCCCCTGAGAACTCATCCACGGTGCCTTTGGGCACGTTCTCCTCCAGCCAGACCAAGTATCGGATCACAGCCACAGCGTCCCGCACCTGGAGCAGGGCAGGCAGAGAGGCGGGCCGAGGAATGGTCTCAGCCGGGGCTCAGGGATGAAGGAGATGGGGGGACTGCTCTGGGAGCTGAACTTTAAAAACATGAGGGTCTTACTGGCTGTTCGATGATATTAAGGGATTCTTATTAATGTTTATATATATGATCAGAGTGTGGTCATGTTTTGAAAAGAGTTCTTGTCAGAGATACTGAGATGTTGATAGAAGAAACGATATGATAGATGGGATTTGCTTTAAAATCGTCCAGCAGCCGAGGACGGGGAGTGGAGATAATGAATGTAGGGTTGTAGAGGAAATGAGATTGGCCTTGAGTTGATGATTATTGAAGCTGGGTGATGGTGACGGGGATCATTATGCTATTTCCTCTACTTTTGTATATGCTTAAAATTTTCCGCAAGAAAAGTTTTCAAAAATGAGGCAGCGTATCCTAATTTTAACAGGAATATCCAAAGGGGCAAGCCATCCTCTCCCTGGGGTGAAGGAATTATTATAGCTAACACTTATTTAAGACTTGGAATGTGCCAGGCAGTGCTCAAAGCAATATATTAAAAATATATAATTACATAATTATACATATAGAACTATATAATCATTATATAAGTATCATATATTTATGTAATTATTATATATTTATATGTACATATTAGATATATAAATGCATATATGTACACTATATATATTTATATTAATTATGTATTACAATGAATATATTTAAACATACATTATTTATTATATATTATTTATAGTATACAATGTAGATATATGTCTTTAATCCTCACAACAACCCTCTGCTGTGGGTTATGGTTATGATCCTCATTTTACAGAGGAGGTAACCGAGGCCCAGAGAGGGGAAGTGACTTACCTAAGGTCACCCAGCTAGGAGATGGGTAGAGGAACTAGGATTTGAACTCAGATACCATAGCTCCGGGGCCCAGGCTCTAAACCACTGAACCACGCTGGGAACAACAGAGTGGAGCACAAGTGGGTGCCCAGGAGTTTGGCGTCCACGTCTCTGTTTCACTGAGGGCCTTCTTCAGGCTCCTCCGGCAGGGTCTCCTTTCTAACGCATCAGACCGGGAGCTCCCCAGAGGCTCGTGTGTCTGCCTGCCCATGGACTTACATGGCTGGCCCTGAGGAGGGTCTGCTCCTTGCTGTTTTTCACCGCCTTGGTTACCATCACTGGGGAGTAGGTGTCTGCTATGAGTTTCTCCTGTGAGGGGCAGAGAGGAAGCGGTCTGGGAGCCCTCTCTAAGGCACGGTGGTGTTTGAAAAGGATTGGCAGGAAATTCCAGCTCAGATGAGACTTGCTGTCTCCTGGAGTGGCAATGCCCTTCCCGCGTGTGCTTTCTGACTATGCAGGGCTTTCCTAGTTTTCCCTTCCAGCCTAACCTTCCCTCTCTCCCTCCCTCCCTCCCTTCCTTCTCCCTCCCTGGTCCTGGATCCCAGCAGCACTCTGGAATGGATCCGAGCCTGGCCCCTGCCAGCCACGGGTTGTTCTGACAGTGTATTTCCTGCACATCTCATATCATGACAACTACCACTTGTTGAGTGCCTGCCGTGCGTTAGGCACTGGGCTTTACATGCACTGTCTCCTTTAAATCTCCTCAGAGTGACTCTTTTGAGGTTGTGACTCTTAGTGCCATTTTACAGGTGAGGAAACGGAGGCCGGATTGACTAAATCACTTGTCCAGGGTCATGGCACAACCAGTTCTCAGTCTCAGGTTTGGTGACCCCAAAGCCTCTGCTCTACCAGCCTGTACTCCCCCAGCCTCCTTGACAATCTCTGAGCTCTCTGTGGACAGATGTTCTGTCTCTTGCCGGGGAGCCCTAGAAGGGGATTCAGTGTACCACTGCTGACTGACCAACTGCCAGAACGGCCCAGGGGCTGTCCCCCCCGCAACCCCGCGTTAGGTTGAGACTTATCAGGGCTGTTGGGGGGTGGGGAGGACGGTGCCTGGCAAACCCACCTTGGGTATCACTTCATAGAGCCCATACGAGGTGTAGCTGGTCCCGATCCAGATCTTCACGACTCCTGAGGTGTAAGCCTGGACGCTGTCACGGACTTGGCTGTAATCTTCGAGTTGCACACACATGGAACCCGTGCAGCCAGAGTTCAGGTACTGCAGGGTCTCGGAGCTAAAGCGACTCTTGTTTGCAAATAACCTAGGTGGAGAGGGAAGACCAGGAGGGTCCAGAGAGAATCTAAGGACAGTGCAAGAGACCAGCGGCCCTTTGTTCCTGGAGGTCAGAGGAGGCCTGCGCCAGGCAGCTGAGCAGACCAGATTTGGAGTACGTGGGAACAGAGGTCAAGGGGGTCAGGAGAAGCTGATCGGAGGCTTCCTCGAGGGTCCTGCTGGGGCAGGCACCCCGCTTCTGGGAAGGCTGCATGTTGGGGCAGTGAGGAGTTAGAGGAAGTCCGTGACCGCAAGCCAAGGACAAGCCCTACCTGATGGAGGAGTCAGTGAGCAGCGTGTAGGAATAGAAGAAGGGGTTATAAGGGATGTCACTGCTGCGAAGGTTGAAGAGCCCTGGGGAAGAGAATTGATGGGGACTATTTGAGGCTGACCCGCCTGACGCAAGTACACATGACACCTTTGCCCTACTGTTGGCTTTGGCCTCCAAGGATCCCCAGCCGCACGCCCACATCCTCTGCCCCTGAATGTTTCTCAGTCTTTCCGGAGTGGGGGAGGGTCTTTGAAGCACTAACGAGCGCTAGGGGCACTTTCTCCCAGAAAAAGGCAGATACCCAGCCAGTAGTCTGCACACGGTGTCGGTGGGTTCCCAGAATACCTGAAGCCCAGAGCTGGGGTCAGGTGAGAAGCGCTGAGCCACGATGGGATAGAATAGGGCTGCACGGGGTGCTAAAGCCGGGAAGCTGAGTGCCCTGGGCTCGTGGCCAGCAGGTTGGGAGGTGTTTGCTGGGCCTCCTCCCCTTCATGAGACAGAAGCCTTTGCTGCTGGGGTTTCCTGGTCCTCTGATGGCCCGGGGGCTGGCCCCAGATTGCACAGGGCTTCCTGGTTTCCTTAGCGAGCAGACGTGAGCTCCTGCCCTCACCTTAGTTCCCACAGGCCATGACCACGGAGCTCTCAGAACCCATGGGTCAGTGGTCGCTGGGGGAGGAGTCCTGTGCTGCAGGGCCCAGGAGGCTTGGGGGTTGGGGGGAACCCAGGCACCCCCCTGCATCCACAAATCTATACTCACAGGCCGTCTCATCAAGTGCGGACAGAAGCACGGCAGTTGGGGCCTCACGATGCTTCCGCATCTGGCTGCGGATGCCAGATACTTTCTCCTGCCAGCTGCTTCCTAGAAGCAAAAGAGCCAAAAGAAAGCATAAGTGATCTACCTTCTCTTTGGCACTCTGTTCCTGAGAGGGCTCCCTTAGGGCAATAGTTTTCCATTCCTTTAGAAGCAGTAGAACCCTTTCTTTAACCAAACTCTTGCTTGTGTAATCATTAAGGACATGGGCTCTTGACCCAGACTGTCTGTGTTTAAATCCTACCTCTGTCATTACTTGCTGGGTGACCTTGGGAAAATTAGCCCCTCTGTGTCCTATTTTGCACATCTGTAAAATGGGGATGGATTATAATAATAGTGTCTACCTCAATAGAGTTGTTATGAGATCCGAATTAACTAATATTTGTAATGTATGTAGAATTGTGTCTGGATGTATAGAAAATCTGGTATAACTTTCTGATTAATAAATAAGCATGCAAAACAGAGATCAGGAGAGCAGCCCTAGTTGAAGGGCAAAGGGATAGGGCTGGGCCGTGTTTAATCCTCTTCCCCGCAGTAACCCCAGCGCTTACTAAAGCCACTTGGGTCTGGGCTAAGCACTTTGTGTACATTGTTTTAATCCTTACTTGGCCCATTTTACAGATAAGGAAATTGAGGCTTCAGAGAGGTAAAGTGACTTATCTATGGTTTTTATAGCTGGCAAGGGGCGGAACTGAGAGTTGAACACAGGTCTGTTTGACTACATGGCTCACACTCTTAATCGGTATAGACATTGGACTATCTTGCTAACCTTGTTAGTCTCCAAACTTGTCCTTAAACTCTGTGTCACAGAGCTGTCCCTTCTGGGATGCTTGTATCCTGGTTCTAGGACTTTGGTTTTCATCTTTTTTTCCTGCTCCCTGTAATCCCTCTAAAGAGTCTGCCGCTAGGCAGGGCTAGGAATTTGCTGGCAGAAGATCATAAGCATTAAGGGTCCTAGTTGGGCTGAGAGATTAGCATAAGCAACATAATTCAATTTAAAAAATCTTTATGCAAACAGGTAAAACTGTTCATCAAGAACCAAAGCTTTGGGTGCGATACTTCTTCCAGGTTTATTTTATTTTATTGTGGTAAAATACACATACCATAAAGTGTTATCATTTTAACCATTTTAAAGTGCACAATTCAGTGCCTTTAAGAACATTCACAGGGCTTCCCTGGTGGCGCAGTGGTTAAGAATCCGCCCACCAATGCAGGGGACATGGGTTCGAGCCCTGGTCCCGGAAGATCCCGCATGCCGCGGAGCAACTAAGGCCGTGCGCCACAACTACTGAGCCTGTGCTCTAGAGCCCGTGAGCCACAACTACTGAGCGTGTGCCACAACTACTGAAGCCTGCGCGGCTAGAGCCTGTGCTCTGCAACAAGAGAAGTCACCGCAACGAGAAGCCTGTGCACCACAATGAAGAGTAGCCCCTGCTCGCCGCATCCAGAGAAAAGCCCGCATGTAGCAACGAAGACACAACACAGCCAAAAATAAAATAAACAAAATAAAATAAATAAATTTATATAAAAAAAAGAGGATTCACAAAATTGTGCAACTACCACCACTATCTAATTCCAGAACATTTCCATCATCCCAAAAGGAAACTCTGTAGCCATTAGGCAGTCTCTCCCCATTTGCCTCTCCCCCTGGCCCTCGGGCCCCCGGCCACCACTAATCCGCTTTCTGTCTCCATGGATTTGCCTACACTGGATGTTTCACACAAATGGAATTCTACAATATGGGGCCTTCACTGACTTCTTTCACTTAGAATTATGTTTTCAAGGTTCATGGATGTGATACGTTTTTGAGACAACAAATGAAAGCCAATTTAAATTGTTTGATACACACAGGTATCTTTGAGTAACTACTTTTCATGTTCTTCCCTTTGCTCTTTGCCCCCTTTAAAACCTGTGAGTGGCTGGAGAGAAAGTCTCTCTTGTCTCTGTGAGCTTAGAGACTCTGTTCTTGGGCTTCCAGGCCCAGTTCTGGCTCTGGATGGCTTTTCCTTGAAGACTAGCAGCCCGTGATGGCTTGGCTTCCTCTCACTCGTGGGAAGTGATAAAACCCATGTGAATTCTCTCCCAGTCCCTGGAAGATTTTCCCCTTTATCCACTCCTCTTCCTGACATAACCGCACCCTTCTTTATCCGAATGGGATGAGTTTTATTTTTGATGGAACTGTCTTGGATAGCAAGTTTCTTTAAAAACTGCGTCAAGATGCAGAAAGTTTCTGCAAGTTACATCAGAATGGATAAAGAAAATTGGACACAATTTTGACTTGTTTCATCAGACTCGCTATTTTGAAATTTCTCTCCTGTTTCTGGGATTCCTTTCCAAACAAGAAGTGTGCATAGACCTGTGTGTGGAAAGGGACCTCTCAGATTGCCCAATGTTTCTAGGAATCCAAGTCTATGGGCTTGTTCAGAATTCCTAGGGAGGTAGGG
This sequence comes from Balaenoptera physalus, assembly GCF_965194825.1. Taxonomy (NCBI): domain Eukaryota; kingdom Metazoa; phylum Chordata; class Mammalia; order Artiodactyla; family Balaenopteridae; genus Balaenoptera; species Balaenoptera physalus. The sequence continues at coordinate 113,306,406 of NC_138903.1, read as the reverse complement.
GCTGGTGGTGGCCAAGACATTGATTCATACTCAGTAGTCTGGGTTCGGTCAGTTTAGTTACTACTTATAAGAATTATAGAGCCTATTGTTCTTTTATGACATATTTAGATGGTGTCAACACGGTCAAGATTATCAATGTTAGAATTTTGGGGGTCAGTTAATTTTCCTTTGCGGTCCGGCCAAAACTTGAACCCTAATCTGTGCCACAGACTGAGCTTGAGCTTAGTTTTTGCTTCCTTTGTCCATGCCAGCCCATCTGACCCCGGCCATCTTACATCTAAATTCCCTATCACAGGAGGACCAGAAGTCAAGATCTGAATGATTCAATACAAACCAGTCTTCACTACCAGACAAGAAGCTCATAACATGTTTGTTTCTATCTTTAGAGGGGTAGGTGTTTTTTCATCTTTCTCCGACTCCCTTGTTTCCCCCGTTCCTGTTCCCTCTTGCTTCAAATCCTGACACTCTTTATTCCAGCATTTTCTAAATATGCTTCGAGGAACTTCTGATTCAGACTCTCTGAGGGGATGGGGCGTAGAAATCTGCGTTTTAAGAAAGCATCCCAAGCTATTCAGGCGCACATGAAACCATTGCTTTGGGACCTCTTAGGATGAATTTTTCAGCCAAAGGAGCAGCAGCGGGGGCTTGTGTTGCTCCAAGGTGGGAAAGAGAACGGGCGTAGGAATCACCTGTGAATGCCTCCTGCAGGGCATAGATGGGCTCACTTGGCACCGGAGGCCTCTCTGACCCCCACAGCAGGTCCACAAGGTTGACGGTGATGGACACCAGCTCTCTGCCAGAGTCTCGGAGGGCCACGTTATATCTCTCCCAGGAATCTGCAGAGGCAGGAAGGAGTCACTTGTCCCTTGTCTGTGTATGCCTCCGGGAAAATTGTGACTCAGGCAAAGCTCCTTCTTGTCCCCTCTGCCTCCTGTTCCGCTCAAGCAGCCTGGGCTGTGCCCTCTTGCCTTCCTCCTTCAGCTTGCCCTGAGCCCGCCCCAGTGCTGCCCACGGTCAATTAGCTAAGCTCGCCCTTTTAAGTGCCAAGGGCTGCGGGGCCCTCTTTTCGGTCCTGTCTGTTTGACTGAACTTCAGTGCCACAGCCCAAAGGAATGGTGAGGTTCAGGCCACTGGAAGGGCTGGCAAAGAAGCCAGATCTGAAGTGGGAGCCTTTCCGTGCATATTCATGAGGACGGCACCCTGGGGGCAGGCTGGCCAGCTGGCGGGGGCAATGGAGCTCAGGGAGCTGTGTTCCTGGACGGGAGGGGAGGGGACTGTGCTTCCTTTTGTAAAAAAATTGTTTGGCCACGCCATGTGTGCCATGAGGGATCTTAGTTCCCCGGCCAGGGATCAAACCCACGCCCCCTGCAGTGGGAGCGCAGAGTCTCAACCACTGGACGGCCAGGGAAGTCCCAGGGACTGTGCTTCTTTACTCAGAAACCCTCTCAACTCCTTTGACCCTTCCAAGCTGCCTTCCAGAAGAGGGCTACCAAGTGGTTCTAGTGCCCTGATTGTTAGAGTTCCAGGGCACAGAGGATGGTTCTAGGTTTAAGAACATCCCGGCCTACCCACTGGCTAGGTCTTAACGATTCCCTGAGTCTTCTAGGTTGGGTCTCTGCACTCCGGACTTAAAAAAAAAAAAACTATGTTTATTCTTTTAAATGTATCTTCATTACACAATCCAGGAATACACCCTTTTTGCAAAATATTCTGCAACTACAAGTTCAAACACTCTATCTTTAGAGTCACCCTGCACCTCCTTCTACCAAGATGTGCTTCTCTACATCCTGAGGGTCTGAGTCTCCCTCGCTGGTGTGGACAAGCGCAGGGACTGAGGGAAGAACATACTGATGGAGAAGAGGAAGGGGTCGAAGCCCACACGCCCTCCAACAGGAATCTCGGTGAGGAGCCAGGTGACAACAGGAGTGGTGCCAACTGCGAGAAAGACAAGAAGGGACACTGAGGTTACCCCAGGCCCTCCAGCCGGGCTTCTGTCTGTGACAGTCCTTCCACGTCTGTCTTCCTTGATATCCACCTCAAAGATTAGGGACGGCTGCAAATTTCTTGTGCTTCCCACAGGGGCCCAGCATGGTCTTCCACGGACCCCCTCACCCGTACCTTCCCGAACCCAGTCTGGGCTCCAGGGCTTGGGGAACAAATCCGTGCCGTCCTCTTACCTTCCTTATGGAGCTCCCAGATGCAGTCCATCTGCCGCTCAGCCTGGGTCCAGTAGCGGCTGTCGGTCCAGAGAGCGGCTTTCCCCATGGTCACCACGGCGATTCCTGGGGCAGAACAGAGAAACTTGGAGGGGAGGGTGAAGGTGCGGAGCGTGGCTTTAGTTAGCGCTTTAGCAATGCGGTGCTGGCTCTGACAGTGTCACGAGACGTCTCTGGAAAGAGCTGCTCTCCTCCCTTGGAAGGGAGTGAGGCAGGAGATGTTAAAGAGAGTGTTGGGGGGAAAGTAGCCGGAAGTGTGTCCTGAGCTGGGCATCTCTGCTTTGCCTTGAGGCCCTTTCCTAAGCGGGCATTTAGCAGGACAAGTGGGGTCTGCTTTTGGCCATCCCCAAAAGTCGATGCTACATGTAGGTGCTCTCAGCAAAGATGGTGTGGCAGTCAGCATGAAGATGCGGTGGCTGATGGGAACACTAAGCCAGGGGCCTAGCTGAGGACAGGCAGAGAGGCCAAACCCAGCGACTTCTGCAAAGAGAAGAAGGGCCTGTGATGGGCAAGCCAGGCAGCTTGAAGCCCAGGGGAGGGATGTTTAAGGATCAGCAAGGGAAGCTTAGGTTTCATTCAAGGGGCCAGGATCAAGGTGGGAGGCCGATTCCAAAACTGGGACCCCATAAAGGGCCTCTATGTTTGCGTCTCATTTGGCCACGTGAGGTGATGTTATCCATAAAAGGACCAGCAAAGTAAAACTTTGTCCCCAAACGAGCCATTGTGTGAAGGGAATCAGCGGGCTCCTAGTGGCTAGATATAGAGGTAGCAACTGTCCCAGAAATGGAGCCCAGGGAGTGCCGGCTGGGCCTGGCTGTGGCCGAGGCAGCGAGCACAGGAAAGAAGTCAGGAGGGCCATCTGCCTCATGCAGAAGCGTGGCTGCTGGGCTATGAGATGTGTGCCCTGGTGACCCCTTTTGGAGTGGTGAAGGGGGAGGCAGAGAGAGGAGCAGGGGCCTCTGGACACTCGCTCCTGGGCTCCTGGCTGCTGAGAACTAGCCACACCAGGGCCTCTCTGACCACTCTGGGTCTCCCACCAGAAACAATGAGGGCCGGGTAATGGCTGTCACCTGCAGACCCCGTAAAGCCTGTAATCCACGCACGCCTCTTGTCATAGTCGCTGATGTACTCGCTCTAGGAAATCAACAACACCGTCATTAGCTTTCTTCATGGAGTCACACCCCGCATGGAAGGCCCCCAACCACATCCCGGTTCTTTCTGTCTAGTCAGTTTCAACCAGTCCTACAAGCCCAATGGGTACATCATAAATAACTTGTGCAGAGAGCTTTACACATTATTGTGTTTGGGTTCTCATAAACCTTGGAGACAGATCTCATTATTCCCATTTCGCAGTAGAGGAAACTGAGGCTCAGAGAAGTTCAGACACTTACCCAAGCTTCTTAGCCCTTTTCGGCAGGTGGGAAAATGAATTCAAGTAATCATATTGACACTGAAAATGCCTTCTCTTCCAACTGGGTTGTTGCTGGGAAGGTGGATGGGGTGGAGGTGGAGCCAGGGTGGGAAAGGGTGGGATGGGTGGGTAGGGGCGCTGCTTTGGGAAAAGCAGTTCTGGCTCAGACCATCTTCTTTCCTGTCTGCTCCCCTCTCCCGGCCTACACCCCAAACTTGTGGAATCTTGGACGCTGGATCATTTCAGCGCTCCATCCATCAGCTGATGGGAAGGGCTGAGCCAGAAGGGAGCTCAGGGTTCTTCTAATTCAGTTCCCAGCCCACATTCTAACCTCCTAGGGCAGGGGTATCCTAAACATTCATTCTGGATCCGCCATCTAGGAATTAATCAAAATCGTTCTGAAGTTGTTTATAGTTTCATTGCCTGAGGTCAAGGAGATTTGGCAATGTCTTCTCTCCTATGTAAAGGAATACATTCTTTCAGTTGCCCTAAAACGCCCGTGTCCAAGCTCCCCACTTCCTTCCCTTTGCCTGTCAAATCCTTTTTCTGTCTTCCATCTTCCGATTCTTAACAGCGTCCTGTTTGTGGCCTGTTCTCTTAGGCCAGACCCGGCACGGGGCGGGGAGGGGGTGGGGGGTTGGTGGGAGGAGCCATCCCTCACCATGTGGGCATCCGTGTCGGGGACGATGTAGGCAGAGAGATTCTGGGTGTGCATCTGCTGGCGGAGGGCTGTGAGCTGCGCTGTGGTATTGACCACAGTAACTGGAAGGTACTGACAGGTGACAGGAAGACACCAAGACACACACACACACAGACACACATTGCTTAGAGAAAATGTCGCCGGGGCCCCCATCCTCTCCTTAGGCAGGGATTGGGGTTGGGTAGGCTGGGCCAGCCTGGAGAGGGATGGGGCAGAAGCTGATGTTATGGATTAGTCTAGATTAAGGTGCCTGGGCTGAGTGGAGATGGAGGTGTTTAAGAGCTTGGAGAGAGACTTTTTGTGACAGTAATGGGACCTGAGTCTGGGATGGGGCAGGGGGTGGGTAAGAACTGCAGGGTCCTGAGCCCTGGCACTGGGCCAGGCCAGGGGATGGCCCCTCTTTGGATACCTTGGGGTAGAGTTGCCAGTTTAGCAAATCAAAATACAGGATGCTCACCCAGTCACATTTGAATTTCAGGTAAACAATGAATAATGTTTTAGTATAAGTGCGTCCCAAGTACTATTTGGGGCATACTTATATTAAACACATTATTCATTATCTGAAATTCAGATGTAACTGAGCGTCCTGTGTTTCACCTGGCAGCCCTACCTTGGGGACTTGTTTCAAGTTTCCACTCACTGGTCCCAAATGGCAGAGGAGAGTGAATGAGTACCCCCAGCAGTTTGGGACATTGTCCAGAAAGATCGTCTCCAAGCCAGACATTTTGTTAAAGGTTATTTTATCTTAAAAATAAAAAGTGTGGGCTTTTTGTTTTGTTTTGCCTTCTACTCCAGGATACATCCATGTTTATTTTAACATAAAAATAATGTGGTTTGCCCACCTACCTGCCTGCCCCAGTGGTCTCATAAAGTGGATGAGGCAAGCAGATGTATCCCATTTGTCCTGAGACTTTAGTGACCTGCTGGCAGGCCCATGAGCCCTCACCTTCCCATGAGCCCTCACCTTCTGGCCTGCTCCTGTCTGGAGACGCTCTTTCACACTCTCATCTAGTTGTGGAAAGAATCCCTCTGGTCTCCAGCTAGGGAGCTGACGACCTTTCAGCTCCAATATGCTGGGCCTTCTCACAGTCTTCACACCCGAGGCCTCCCTCTCTTGACCTTCCGCTGGCTCTTCTAGCCCTCTGTCTTCCGCCCTCCTCCCCGTTCCTCTAGAATCGTTGTTTTCTTTCCTCCCATCCTCTTCCTGGTCTCTGCCTAGCTAGCCTCAGCTAAAGGCTGGCTAGGGGCCTCCTCCCTCCTTGCTGCCCCTCCTCCCTCCCTCTCGCAGGGGCTGCCTGGGCTCAGGCCTGGAGGGAAGGAGATGACCTGCCGTGGGAATGGCTGGGAGGGAGGGATAGGGGCGGATGTCAGACACCTGAGAATGCGCCGCCCGCCCCGAGGGAGGTTAATCAGAAACAGTGGCCCCAGAGTCCGGAAATCAGGAGGAAGGCTGGTAGAGGGTGAGGCTTGCAGCTGGGCCCATGGGGGATGGGGAGGAAGGTGGGAGCTGTGGGTCCGGGCGGGGCGGGGGCGGGGCGGAGGCAGGGCCTCACCGGAGGGCTGATTGAACAGTTTCTCACATCCTCTCTCAGGTCCAGTGACTTTGGGCGGCCCCAGGCACAAGCTAGAAACCGGAGAAAAGTCCAGGGTCACTTGGAGACTGGATAGGTCCTAGAGAGCACGGGGACATGTTCCCCCAACCCCGCTCCTGGTCCCCACAGGGCCTGCATCCTTTGAAGCAGGAGATGCTGTCCAACTCTACTTGAGGATAAAAATAATTACATTTCATAGGAAATCAGGCTGAATTGGATGGCACCCTGGGTCACAATCAAAGAAACCTGTTTCATCGACAAGTGATTGCCACTTTTGGATGGGTTTTAGTGCTCATTAAATCAATTTTTTCCTTCTAATCTAATTGGGTCTTTTCAGGATCTACCGAACTGGAAAAGTTGTGTGTAAATTAAATTTTTGTAATCAGATTTTCTCTTAAATGCTCTAGAGGATCTCGCTAAATAATCACCCCACCTTTGTTTTACCCTTCTATAAATCTAATTATATATATATTGGGTTTACTTAAATTCAAGGCCCACTTCTACCATTTCTTACAGTCCAAATATCTGCCTCTCATTCCAGGCTACAGAGGCCAGGCAATCCCAGGCTGACATCGTCCCCTGGTGGGGAAAGGCGGGTTAACATTTAAAGAGCTCCTACTGTGTGCTAGACACCGAACTCAGCAATTTACCTATAGTTTCTCTTTTGATACTTGCAACAACCCTGGGAAGTGGGTATTATTGTCTGCTTTCTACAGAAGAGGAAGCTGAGGCCCAGGTACGTTTAGTTACTCGCCCAAGTTTTGCCACAATGAGTCCGTGGCAGAGCAGGAATTTGAACCTAGGCCATCTGAGTACAAAAAAGCCAACCATGGAAGGGTGGTGCCCCAGAAGGGAGAGAATGTATAGAGACTTAGTTTCCAGTTGGGGCTCTGCCCCAAATTTGGTGTGTCCCAAGAAGAGTCGCCCAGTATTCGTTGAGCAAACATTTCCTAAGCCCCTGCTGTGTGCCAGGCACTGGGCTAAGTCCTGCAGGCTCTGGGCCTTCACACCCTGAAAGTCCAGGGGTCTCTGATAGGCCTTCCCTCCAGCCCTCCATCTTTTCGGGGGGAACCTCTCCAGAGGTAATGGGGGTCTGAGTTTGGGGAGACACTCTACTTTTCCTTTCTGAGTAGGTTGAGCTACAGATGGAAGGAGTACAGCTGGGTTCTAACACCACGAATGCCCTGCCTCACTCTCTCTCCTGGTCCGGTCGCATAAACTCAAGGGAGAGATGAGACCCACCCTGCTGATTTAAGAGAATGAACACTCATTTCTGTAGGAACAGATTTCTGGCAAAATGGTGGCGCTAAAACACCAACATAAGAAGCAAGACACAGCCAGCCCATGTCCCTCTAGACACCCCAGCTGCTGTTCTCTGAGGTCAGGGCTGTGGCTCCCAAGGGCAGGCTCTGCAGCCGAACCACTCTGTGGTCCCTGGCACGGGGTCTGACACTGGGGAGGTGTCAGGAACTGGGTACTGAATGAATGAGTAAGGTCCTGCCGCCACAGAGCAAAGGGAAGGAGGCCTCCCTAGGGCCAGGGTGGAGAGGATGTGGAGGGTGCTGAGCTGGGCACTTAGCTGTGACTAAAGAGTACAAACAGGACACCATAGGATGACAAAGACCAAACTTTAGCTAGGCTCCTCCAAGCCCTCTTCTCCATTAGGCCTTGACTTCCAAGTCCATCCCGTCCTTACTGGGCCTGCATCGCCCAGACTTAGCAAGAATCCTGCTAAGTCAGCTTAGAGAGAATTCCCCACCCTTAGTATCTCATCAACCTTGATATCTGATCAAATTCCTCATCATCCATCCTTGATATTTGATCACCCTGCCTTCAGCATGGATCCTATTGTCAGTTTAGCAAGAATCTCCTCACCCTTGAGGTCTCCTCTTGGCAATTTTCCATCCACTGACCCCCTCACTCTGCTCATTTGACAAGAAGTCCTCAGCCATCTTTGCTGTATTCGGAGTTGAGCCTGATCTTTCTCCCCTGCTGCAGCGCCCCTATTGCAATAGTCTTGAATAAAATCTTCCTTACTCTTTTAACAAGTGCCAGAATCATTTTTTCTTTAACAGGTGGGAATGGAAAGAGGCCAAACCAGACTTGAGGTGAGTCTTGAGGGTCCCCAGGACTGGCCCTGGGGTTCCTCTTCCTCAAGACAGAGAGAGGGACCAAGAAAAAAAAGAGACAACCTAGGCCCAGCCTTCACTCCAACCCTTTCTGAGCCCACAGGGGAGAGGCCAGAACTGCTCTCCAGCTGGACCTGCCCTCCCAGCGTGGGAGGGAGAGACGGGGGATGCACATACCACAGAGGAGGACAAGCCAGGGGTAGCAGCCCCAGGGAGCCCAGGCCATGGGGTCTTCAGATGCCGGTGCTGGGTGGATGGAGGGTCAAGGGAGAGTGGGCAGGGCTGTTTCCTTGGTCTCTTCTTCCAGGCCTTTCCGGGGCAGGAGCAGCCAGGGGGTGGGGGCTGGCAATGGGGAGGAGGTGTCCAGCTGGTGGATGGAGAGTCCTCTGGTCTTTGGTTTCTGAGGGTTCCAGGAGTCAGGCTGGGTGGAAAAGACTCGACTGCCCCAGGCAGCCTCTGCTGGCTCCCTGTCACCCAGAATAGGGTGTGAGCCTGCCCCGGGCAGAGTCCAAAGATCTCTGAGACAGAGGAGCAGCAGCTGGTCTCAATCAGCCTGCTTCTCCCAGCCCCCTCTTCAGCAGCCAGCCTCGGCCATTCCCGAATTCTGTCCCCCTCCCTCCAGCAAGCTGTTTCCTATTAGCTCCCTCACCCCAGGCCTGGCTACAGCCTCACTTTTGCTTTGAGATGGATGTTTATCCTTCCGCCTCTTCTGAGCTGGCCTGACTCAGAAAAAGCCAGTGTCCTCTCTGCCCAGTGCCTGTGAAGCCCCACTGCACCCCTCGGAGAAGTTAGTTACAGCCGGAGACTGACTTTCCTGAACTGAGGGCTGGGTCCCCTCAGGAGAGTCCCCTCTGTAAAAGTGGCAGCAGTCACTGGCAGAGGGGAAGACTGCCCCTCTCTTGGGATGGTGGGGACGGCAGAGTCCATTCAGCTGTTAGTGCCATTCGCACCTGAGGGAATGAAAGCCCAAAGGCCCATCTGGAGGGGTCGGGGGATGACACTGAAGAGGGAAGAAGACCCAGAAAGGGGAGTTTGGGGGCTCCCAGAAGACAGATTTGGTTAACTGGACATGCCCTTTCTACCACAGCTTCTAGAACAGGTCTTTGTGCCCCTGCGGTGTGGGTCACTCCCAACGGGCATGACTCCCTCTGAGGGAAGTGGGCAAACTGAAGCCAGCCCTATGTCCACCCACTACATCAGAGGGCAGCTCACTGCACCAGCGCCAAAGCAGCCCCCAGTCAGAGCCATCTACACCCCTAGACCAGAAAGGAATACTTCCCAGAGACAAACAGACCCAATGGACAGGCTCTCCTCCTAGCCTGGAGGGCCCCAGAGGCAAACTACCCATTCCTTTTGATCTTATTTTTAACGTATTTACACTGGGCTTACATCCATAGCAAGTTTAAGGCAGCTTTCAAGTAATCCATCCAAGATCATAAAATAGATCATTTCGAAGAGGGAAGGGGGGCCTTCGTGGAACTCCCTGAAGGAAGGGTGTCTAAATGAGTGAGGAGGTTCAGGGAACTCCACCTCCAGGGATAAAAGTAGAGGCAGAGCCCAGAGCCTCAGAGGACAGCCCAGGACTGGGGATGAAGTTATGCCCAGAGACCAAAGGACTGGGGAAATGTCCCCTCAAAGGCCTTTCCCTCCCCTGTGCACTGTATTAGCCATCCCCAACCGCAAGCAGGTAGACTTGATGGGGTCACGCAGGGGAGGGACCCGGAAGACAGTTTTCTAGGACAAACAGCCCTGCCTTGACCAGTGACCTGGGAGCCAGACCGCCAGGGCTTCAATCCCAGCTCCATCACCCACTAACCTCACGATCTTGGGCAAATTGAAACAGGAGGGAAGGGGGCATGACACAACCTTTAAAAGAATGACATAGCCATAGGACATGACAAAAACTGGTTAGAACCAGCTAGGTTCAAGATGGCAGAAGATTTGACTTCCAGTGGACCTTGAGCCTCATTATAAGCTCATTGTTACACATTAGCATAAGCTAAGTGACACACGCACAGGTGCCATGACAGTTCCGAGGCTGACCATCAAAGATCAAAAAGTGGGCGGTAGGGCTTCCCTGGTGGCGCAGTGGTTGAGAGTCTGCCTGCCAATGCAGGGGACACGGGTTCGAGCCCTGGTCTGGGAAGATCCCACATGCCGCGGAGCAACTGGGCCTGTGAGCCACAACTACTGAGCCTGCGCGTCTGGAGCCTGTGCTCCGCAACAAGAGAGGCTGCGATAGTGAGAGGCCCGCGCACCACGATGAAGAGTGGCCCCCGCTTGCCGCAACTGGAGAAAGCCCTTGCACAGAAACGAAGACCCAACACAGCCAAAAATAAATAAATAAATAAATAAATTAAAAAAAAAAGTGGGCGGTAGCCCAGTTCCTGGAAATCTCTGCCCCTTCCCCAAAATACTTGGAATAATCCTCTCGCTCATTAGTCTATGAAATTACCCAGCTGGTAAAAACTAACCACGCCATATTTCGAGGCCTCTTGCCTTCTGAGATGGCCCACACTCTGTCTGTGGAGTGTGTTTCTCTCTAAATAAACCCACTTCTTCCCTATCACTTTGTCTCTCAGTGAATTCTTTCTGCGATGAGACATCAAGAACCTGAGCTTCATTAAGTCCTGAGACCGGGTGTGTGATCTCAATTAAAAGACTATGGGTTCAAGTCCCAATCTGAGTTGCACAGTTTCAAAATGATGTCACTTCTTTGAGCCCACAGTTTCCTCACCTGTGAAATGGGTAATAATTGTAGTAACTTCTTACGAATGTGATGAGGGTTAAATGCATTCATGTTTGTGAAGCTCTCAGAACGTGCTTGCCACAAGGAGTAAAGGCTGTATGAGTTTGTTAAATCAAATGCATAACTAGAACTCAAACCATTCTCATCTGTACCTGGTTCTTTCTGCCCTGGCATCCAACACTGCTGAAATGGCAGTTAATGTTTTAGCAAAGATCAGCTGGGCTGAAGTGCCAACCCTGGAAAAAAATAACCTGAGCAGACATCCCTCCCCCATCTGCTGGACTCTGCCCTGGGATGGTCTCGGAGGCTGCGCAGAGGACTCAGCCCTCTGGTTCTTTCCCCAGGTTCCCTGTCTTGGCCCTGGTGGCAATGCTGACCTCACCTCCCTTCACCCTCAGCTCCTCTCTTACCTCAAAACCAATGTCTTTACTCATCACTCTGGGGGACTTGAACCCAGGTTGGCAACAGGCCTGATGTGGAAAGGAGTGATTCAGTGCAGGAAGGGTGGATGGCCAAGAGTCCTTGTGTCAACGTTGTTTCGATGAACTGTCACTCGCTGAAGCCTGGCCGTGGTGGTGCAGGCAGCCCATCTCTCCAAGGCCAGCCGAAAGGCCAAATTCTGAAACTGGAGAATTTGTTCTTAAGGGCCACTCCTGTCCCTGCCTCTTTTTTGGCACCCTGATCCCATCTTAGGCTTGCCATCCTGCCTTCTGACCTAGGTCTGCCCACTCTGGGTACCCAGGACTGCCTGACTTCATCAGAATGCACCTACCTAACTTGCGTTTTCTCCCACTTGGTGAAAACGGATGTCCTGAGTCACCGTGCCAATCACAATCACAGCCCATCTCATGTGTACGACAGAAAATGCATGTAAAGCGACCAGCATGCCAGGAGCTCTAGCACCAGGGCCACAGGCAGCCCTGCTGTGGGACCCTCTGGAAGAGTAGAAGCCAAGGACGGCCTGAGAGCGAAGTGGAAGCCAGCAGGCCAGAGCCGCAGAGGGCATCCTGACAGCCTCGGGTAGTAGCATTGGGGCGAACATTGGCAGGAGAGGCGCAGAAGTGGCACTGCAGGCAGTGGTCATGGGGTGGGTTGGGGGCAGATTGGTGGCGTTGACATAAACAGCAGCCCGAGAGAGCATGGGCAGGTGGCACTGTGGCCTGGAGCAGCCTGTGGCAGCAGGAAAGTTGGAGACCCAAGCGTGCTCCGAGCATTGTGAAATACCCCACTGGGGATGTCCCAAGATATTGAGGATGAAACCTCAAAAGGGAGCCTGTGGTCCTGCTGTTCTGCAGGTGGGAGGGGACTTTGGATCTAGCTGTTGACGTGACCTCAAAGGCTGAGAGACCAGCCCCCCCTTGCCATGTGGGCAGAGCACATGTCTGCTGCTTCCAAAGCCCCTTTCTACCCTTCCATCAGGTTAGTCAACCATCCTGGGAGACAGGCAGTCCTCACCTGCAGAAGAGGAGGCAGGCTGGAGAAGAATAGTGGTGTGGCCCAGGTCCAAGCTGATCAGGGGCAGAACTGGGACTCAAACCTGGTTTTGGGGGCTTCAAAGCCCCTGCTCCCTTCATTGGGCCTCACTGTCGCCCCCACCTGAAGTTCCTCCACGGCTCCCATTGTCCTCAGGATAGAATTCAATCTCTAGCTCAGCGGTCAAGGCCTTCCTCCCTGATATGTCCCATCACCCATCTCTTCCTGCCCACATTCTCTCCAACCATCAGAATCTAGTTCAAAAGTCACCTTGTCCACCAAGCCCTGACCCCCATCTCAAATTCATCCCTCCACTTTGGAGGCTTCCATAGCATTTTGTTTGAGCTTCTATATTAAAAGCTTGCCTTGACCCTTTGCTTTCCTGACTCTCCCCTCCTAGGTCACCCATCCCTGAGAGAAGGAGCTTGCTATTATAAATGGCTGTATGCACCACAAAATCCAAGACAGAGCCCAGCAAAGAGTGGGCTCAATACAAGCTTGGTGAATTGACACTAAACCCCAACAATGTGTGGACTAGCCCCCCATCCCTAACCTGGAAGGAATGCCCTTTATTGGGTGTCAATTGTCCAGTCCCCAGAAGGCTGCTGTGGTGCTCCTTCTATCACATCTGCCCCACTTTGACAAAAAGCCAGCCCTGCCTGGGTTGTGTGTGTGTGCGTGCACATGCATGCATGTGTAGGGGTGGCCACAGGGCTGGAGGTAAGAGTTTGTTTCATAGAAGCTGGCCTTTGGGGCTTCCCTGGTGGCGCAGTGGTTGAGAATCCACCTGCCAGTGCAGGGAACACAGGTTCAATCCTTGGTCCGGGAAGATCCCACATGCCATGGAGCAACTAAGCCCGTGCGCCACAACTACTGAGCCTGTGCTCTAAAGCCCGCGAGCCACACCTACTGAGTGTTTATTCCTAGGTATTTTATTTTTTGTTGCAGTGGTAAATGGGAATGTTTCCTTAATTTCTCTTTCAGATTTTTCATCATTAGTGTATAGGAATGCAAGAGATTTCTGTGCATTAATTTTGTATCCTGCAACTTTACCAAATTCATTGATTAGCTCTAGCAGTTTTCTGGTAGCATCTTTAAGATTCTCTATGTATAGTATCATGTCACTTGCAAACAGTGACAGTTTTACTTCTTTTCAGATTTGGATTCCTTTTATCTCTTTTTCTTCTCTGATTGCTGTGGCTAAAACTTCCAAAACTATGTTGAATAATAGTGGTGAGAGCGGGCAACCTTGTCTTGTTCCTGATCTTAGTGGAAATGGTTTCCGTTTTTCACCATTGAAAAAGATGTTGGGACTTCCCTGGTGGCCCAGTGGTTAAGAATCCACCTGCCAATGCAGGGGACACGGGTTCGAGTCCTGGTCTGGGAAGATCCCACATGCTGTGGAGCAACTAAGCTCATGCGTCACAACTACTGAGCCTTCGCTCTAGAGCCTGCAAGCCACAACTACTGAAGCCCGTGCACCTAGAGCCCATGCTCTGCAACAAGAGAAGCCACCACAATAAGAAGCCCGTGCGCCACAATGAAGAGTAGCCCCCGCTCAGTGCAACTAGAGAAAGCCTGTGTGCAGCAATGAAGACCCAATGCAGCCATAAATAAATAAATAAATAAAACGATGTTGGCTGTGGGTTTGTCATATATGGCCTTTATTATGTTGAGGTAAGTTCCCTCTATGCCTACTTCGTGGAGAGTTTTTATCATAAATGGATGTTGAATTTTGTCAAAAGCTGTTTCTGCATCTATTGAGATGATCATATGGTTTTTCTCCTTCAATTTGTTAATATGGTGTATCATATTGATTGATTTGCATATATTGAAGAATCCTTGCATTCCTGGGATAAACCCCACTTGATCATGGTGTATGATCCTTTTAATGTGCTGTTGGATTCTGTTTGCTAGTATTTTGTTGAGGATTTTTGCATCTTTGTTCATCAGTGATATGGGCCTGTAGTTTTCTTTCTTTCTGACATCTTTGTCTGGTTTTGGTATCAGGGTGATGGTGGCCTTGTAGAATGAGTTTGGGAGTGTTCGTCCCTCTGCTATATTTTGGAAGAGTTTGAGAAGGATGGGTGTTAGCTCTTCTCTAAATTTTTGATAGAATTCGCCTGTGAAGCCATCTGGTCCTGGGCTTTTGTTTGTTGGAAGATACTTAATCACAGTTTCAATTTCAGTGCTTGTGATTGGTCTGTTTATATTTTCTATTTCTTCCTGGTTCAGTCTCAGAAGGTTGTGCTTTTCTAAGAATTTGTCCATTTCTTCCAGGTTGTCCATTTTATCGGCATACAGTTGCTTGTAGTAATCTCTCATGATCCTTTGTATTTCTGCAGTGTGAGTTGTTACTTCTCCTTTTTCATTTCTATTCTATTGATTTGAGTCTTCTCCCTTCTTTTCTTGATGAGTCTGGCTAATGGTTTATCAATTTTGTTTACCTTCTCAAAGAACCAGCTGTTAGTTTTACTGATCTTTGCTATCGTTTCCTTCATTTCTTTTTATTTATTTCTGATCTGATCTTTATGATTTCTTTCCTTCTGCTAACTTTGGGGTTTTTCATTCATCTTTCTCTAATTGCTTTAGGTGTAAAGTTAGGTTGTTTATTTGAGATGTTTCTTGTTTCTTGAGGTAGGATTGTATTGCTATAAACTTCCCTCTTAGTACTGCTTTTGCTGCATCCCATAGGTTTTGGGTCATCATGTTTTTATTGTCATTTGTCTCTACGTATTTTTTAATTTCCTCTTTGATTTCTTCAGTGATCTCTTGGTTATTTAGTAGTGTATTGTTTAGCCTCCATGTGTTTGTATTTTTTACAGACTTTTTCCTGTAATTGATATGTAGTCTCATAGCATTGCGGTCAGAAAAGGTACTTGATACAATTTCAATTTTCTTAAATTTACCATGGCTTGATTTGTGACCAGAGTGACTTTTTTTTAACATAGCAATAGATAACCAGAACAGCCTTCTAATGACAAAATTTAAAGGACCATTTTAAGGGTAGTGACCTCTCTGTGGTAGTTGATCTAGTAGAACGGTTCCCTCCTCTTGAAACTTTCCCTTTCTTTGACATCCTTGACAATTTTTCCTGGTTTTCCATGGTTGCTTCTTAGTCCTCTACCTACACTCCTTTATATTCTTCACCTTAAATTTTGATGCTCTGGCCTCAGCCTTCTTCTTTTTCTCTTGCACCTCACTCTCCCTGGAATATCTCACCCATCTACCAAGTTGATGCTAGTCCAAACTTCTTTCCTGAGCTCGAGACTCATACAACAAATTGCTCACTGACTATCTCCACCTGGATCTCTCACACTCACCATTTCCAAAATGGATCTCTTCATTTCTCCTGTACCCCAACATGTTCCTCATCCAATGATCTCCAAAGTTCCCAACTCCATGATTGGCATCCCTAGCCACCCAGTTGCCCCAGCCAGAATACTGACAGTCATTTCAGACCGTTCCCTCCTCACTGCCCTCACATTCAATAGGTCACCATATTTCGTCAAACCCACCTCCTAAATACATCTAAAGATGTTTGTGGTTGTCTTCTGCAACATCTCCACTCTCCCTTAATCAACACCGGTGCTCATACAGTCTTCCGTATTCAGACCTGACATATCCAAGCTACAGCTGCTGTGGTCCATGAGCTTGGAGCTGTTTCCTTCAGTGAGGAAGGTGAGCTGCTAGAGCAGCTCCAAAGTCTGTGTTCTCAACCACTGGCCGTGGTGTGGAGGCTAGTTTGGAGGGAAAAGAGTAGAGGCAGACACACCAGTTAGGGTCTATGGCAATTTTCATGTCTCTGCCACTCCCTGGCTCTGTGACCTTAGGCAAGACATTCACTTCTCTGAGTCTCAGTTTCTTCATCTATAAAATGGAGACAATAATAATTTTACCTACTTACAAGGTCGTTGCCAGGATTCATTAAGATAATGCATGTGCAACATTTAGCACAGTGCCCTGCACACAGCAAATGCTCATGCTCAATAAATGATTGTGGAGTGTTCAAGAAGGAGGAGTAGATGGGAACATGGCTGGCTCTAGCAGCTCACCTTCTTTGCTGAAGACAACAGCTCCAAACTCATGGACCACACCAGCTGTGGCTTGGGAACATCGTTGGGTCTGAATAGGAAAGACTATGTGTGCATTTGTGTTGATTAGGGTTGAGTGCAAATGTTGCAGAGTACATCCGCGTTGTGTTCCTGCAGTCAGGGTGGCAGCTAGGGGCTGGAGAAACTGACTTAACCTGCCCAACTGGAGCCAGCATGTCTGGAGCCAGACAGCAGAGGGCAGCAGAGGTTGATTCTATTGCAGTTCCCTGGGTTGGAGTGGGGGTGGGGAAGAGAAACCTAAAGGAAGGACTTGTGGTCCTAATTCCAAATTCTGGTGGACTGGGGAAGCTGTTCAGAGAAGAGACATGCTCTTGGGATCACTCACCCTTAGGGTCTGGGGTGAAGATGATTAAGGAAGTAAGACAGCTTGCGAGGGGCCAAAAGGGCTAGAATTTAGGGGTGGGATCTGAGTGAGTGAGTTGGGATGTTTACAAAGTATATTAAAGAAATGTATATATCCTAGTCGTGTCTCTATTTGGGCCTTCTCACTTTTCTTGGAGTCCCAGTGGTCCTTCTAAGGGCAGAATTATCAACTGGGGACCCTAGAGAGTGGAGATACCCTTATGTGTGTTCAGTGATGAATTCGTAGTACAGGTAGGGACCCCATTCCTAAAGTATGGATGAAAAGAAGCCTCAGACTCACAAGAGGGAAAACCAAAGCCCAGAGAGGGGAAATGACTTGCCTAAGGTCATATAGCTAAGATTCAATGTCAGAGTCAACACTCACTGAGACCCTACAGGTACTGCTGAACACACTACACACATTACCTCACTTCACCCTCACAGCAACCTTATGAGGCAGAATCAGATGTTTTATTATCACATTTTACAGATCAAGAAACTGAAGCTCAGACAGGCTAAGCCATTTGCCCAAGGTACAGCCGGGATGTAAACCCAGGCAGCCTGATTCTAGGGCCTGTGCTATTAACCACCTCATTCTACTACTTGCCTAGACCAAGGGTTAGGTCTCCAGACTCCCAAATCAGGGCTTTTACCATTATTCGACATTGTCTTGGATGGAAATCCAATTTTAGTAAGTCAAATCCTGGTCTTAAATTAAGTATAATAACAAGGCAGTTTGCTTCTTTAAGTGGATTTTCAGTTAATTCTTTTGTAAGGTAAATACCCCCATTAAAAAAAAAATCTCCTCTCATCTATAATTTACCTGCTCTGTGATGTTCCTATATTGTGCGAACTGTTTGGGGAATGTGCTATTTGGTATGCTTCCTGCGGAGCATTAACGCCAATATGTGTTCTGCTTTAAGTGGCTTCTTTCTCAGCCTGCTCTGGCTCTCTCCTGGGATACCTTCCTACATCAGACTGTCAGTGTAGGTCCAGGGACAGTGAAAGTTAGTTAAAGCAATGGGATTTTTTGGATGATCATCTATTTTGTTTTCCTTGTAGTATTGCTTATTGTTGGCCAAGCAAACATTCTTATGCTTATTCAGTATTTGCATGGAGGCATGCATGAATGCATTCATTCATTCATTCATTCAATACTTGCTGAGCACCTACTATGTGCCAAACACTATGCTAGATCCTGGGGGTACAGTGATGAGCAAGGTGAGCACGGTCCCCGCCCTCATGGAATTTTGAGTCTAGATGGGCAGCACGTGCCCCTCACTGAATTTGGGCAGCGCCCGTCTTCTCCACCCTCACTGCCTCAGCTTGAGCTCTCGCCATCTGTCTCTTCCTTGGGTCACTGCATCTGGTCTGCCATCTCTGCTTCCTCCCAACCCCCACCCCCCCCACCACCCCAGCCTGCACAGAGCAGACAGCAGCAGACAGACTCCACCTTGGAAAACATCCCTTTCAACATGTCACATCCTTCCCCTGCTCAACCTGCTCAAAATCTTTCAATGACTCCCCATTTCCTGTCAAATGGGATCCAAATTCCTTCACCATCTGGCCAGAGTCAAGCAATTCCATGAGCCCATCCTGCCCTATCCCCCACCCCTTATTTTCTACCTGCTCTGTGAGTAGGGAGGGTCTTCCTACCATCCCTATACACTGCCATCTCATTCCACATCCGTACTGCACTTCCATCTCTGAGAATCCCACTCGTCCTTCAGAGGTACCACTGCCCGCAGGAAGCTTTCCCTAAAGCACCCCCCCCCATTTTCTGCTCTCCCTTCTCTGTGATTCCTGGGTCCAAGTCCTGGCTGGTGTGAGAGTCAGATGAGAGCCATTGTGGACAAATGCTTTGTATTGCCTAATGTTAGGCAGTCTTCATATTGATTCCCATAGCTAGCATTTACTGAGCATGTGTTCTCTGCCAGATAGTGGGGCTCAGTGGTTTACAGACTTCATCTCACTGAATTCTCTATGAAATAGATAATATTTATTAAACCCGTCATTTAGATGAGGAAACTGAGGCTCAGAGAAGTTAGAGATCTGGCCCAAGATCGCACTTAGAGATTGGTCCATCTGGGGATCCTGTGCTCTTTCAGGAGATGGTCCATTGGACTGAGCTGGGTTGAATCTCAACTTTGCTCTTTTCAGCTCCCTTAGTTGAACACCATATGGCCTTGAGGGTTTTTTACACTTGGTTTTTAAAAAATTCTATTGATATTTCCCCTGGTCCTGACTCTCTGTTTCTATTTTATCATTATTTTATTGTTGTAAGCCACCTAAAGTCTTTGGGAAACAAGGCATAAGTAATTGAATTCGATGCAAATAAAATGCATCCCTTCTGTGTCCGTGCCCAGGAGAGAAGTGGGTGCCGGTGTTACGGGTGAGCATTCTCTCGCTCTGTGCTCTGTGGGCCCTTGAGGAAAAGGCAATACAAGTCAGAAGCCAAAGGTCAGTTCCTTCTGTGAAATAAAAGGGCACAGAGTCTGTGCCAGGTCCTCTAGCAAAATGCCAAACTGTGGCATGAACTCTACTTCCTTCCATGGTTTTATTTTTAAGGAGCCATCAGGTGGTGATGGATGATTCATGCTTTACTTACTCTTCTTGTTTATTTCCCTTCCTCGACCTTCACATTTTTTTCCCCTTAATGTTTGTTCCGGGTTTTGACAAAGCACTGAGGTACTTGACTTGCGTTGGTAACTTTTTTTCCCTAATGTCTTCTCAGGAAAAAAGAAATGAAAGGAAGTGACAGTATTCCAAAACCATCTTTTATTCCATCAGTGGATGGATTGCACCTGCTACTCCTAAGGTCACTCTCCTCTTGTTTCCTTTTACAGTAAAACCTCATTAGAAGACACTCCATGAGTACCAGATGGCGATGGCTTGGGCCCTACCTGACCTTACTTTGCCCACTCTCAGCAGAAAGAGTCATCTGAATAAATGGGCTTCATGCACTGAGCTTCCCTACTTCAAGGCAGCAAACTTTGTCACTCCTTTGGCAGCACTGTTTGCGTACAAATGATTGATGCTGGGGAATCTTTTCATTCAGGCAAGCCTCCTAAGACCTCGATTAGGCTACAATTTGTTAGCCTACTTGGAGTTACTGTGAATTATTCAAAGCAATAAAGCTTCGTTTCTTTACGAGTAACCTACAATACAAATGGTTCACTAATTTGAAGGGCTACCTCCAATTAGTGTAAGCGAAGTTGGACTGAATTCAGTAGCAATTTATTGATTTCTCTCATCATAGAAATCACCCTCTCTAGGCAAGAACACTTTCTAACAGCCCCAGCACCGTGGAAAGACTGGAAGAGTGGGTTCCCCCTCAGAGACAAAAATGTGCTGGCCACTCACCTGTCCTTGAGTTGGAACCTTAGTAATAGGGATCCCTTTGAACTGATACATCCATATACTTGTAATCTTATACTTTATGGCTAAAAACATGGTCTGAAATTCATGGTCAGTATATGGCTGGGATGGAGAACTGGTTCTGTGTGATACTGGCCAAGTTCCTTTACTTCTTTAGGTTCGAGTTACCTCATTCTGCGATTGTATACTTAGCCTGTGAGAATGATTAAGGACCGTCAGTGGCCAAGGTTAGGGCTCAGCCTGTGGATGAAGAATTAAGCAAAGGGGCCTTCCTCTCCCAATTCTTACTGGCTGCTCATAGGTAGCCCGATGCTCTACCCCACTGAGCTAAGATACAAGATACTAGACAGCTAGAGGAGACTGGAATTGCAGGACAAAGACATTTAAGAAGGTGGGGAAAGATAGTGGATAATTTATATTCCCTGTAAAGAAGGCAAGAAGAAGAGAGTCACTTCTGCAGTCACTGGTGTAGCAAGGCATTCTCAGATTCCAAATAAGTACTTGAAATGGGTGACTTTGCTGTGAATTTCTCCCTGGGAGACTCTGGCCATGGGATGCTGCTGGAGTATGTTTCAGCGAAGCTGTCTTTTCTCTGTCTGTAGTAAGCGTGGGGAGGAAAGGAGATGGGCTGGGCCACCTTGGCCATATTTGAGTTACAAGATGACAATAGAATTCCTGCTCAGAATGCTAGGGAAATGGGTTTCTCTGATCTCCTGGGAGGAATTGTAATTACCAAGTGTTGAAAAGCCTAGGGAATCTGTAACTGAAGGCTGCCTTTCATTTGGGACAGGAAGAGACAGACACGGAGGGTGAGACTGATAAGTGCAAGGGCGTGAAGCACCGTTTCCCTGGCAGGATGCTGGGGCTGGCCTGGAGAAGAGGAGGTGGTGGTGGTGATGGGGGAACTTACCCTCTTTGACCTAAATGCTCACAACCACCCTATGAGATCATTACCATTATTATCCCCACTTTACAGATCAGGAAACTGAGGCACAGAGAGAAACAGAGGTCACACAGCTGGTGAGTTACAGAGCTGTAACTTGAATGGAGGACTGACTCCAGAGCCTCCAGTTGTGGTTATTGGGAAGAGCAAGTCCTCCTGGAACAACAGGGTGACATGGAGAAGAAAGGATGGAGAGGGCTATGGTAACATGGCACCTCAAAGGCCCTGAGGTGGCCTCCATGCCAAGAGGTAGTATAGTGTAGCGGGGAAGAGCGTACATCAGTGATCCAACAGTCTCCGTCAACAGTCTGGGTTCAAAGCCCAGATCTACTGCTTCCTGGCTTGTGACCTTGGGCAAGTTTACTTGACCTCTCCATACCTCAGCTGCTTCATCTGTGAGATAGGGATGTAGGGGTAATCATAGTACCCGCTTCCTGGGATTGAATGAATCAATACAGGATTGAATGAATCAATGCCTGACACCCAGTGAGGACCACCTAGCTATTTAGCATCTTGTGCGGCAACGAAGTGCACAAGGGCTAGGGCTGTGGTTGGCTGGGAGCCCTTTGAGCCCCAGTTCCTCCCTGCAGCCCACTTTAGGGTTCCTGTGAGAGGCAAATGAGGCAACGCAGAAAGAGAACTGCACACGGTGATCCCCGCAGCTGTTTTGCATGATTACATCAGCCTCTTGCAACTAACGCTAGAATCCACATTCTCCTGTTGGCCTGGATCTGGGAGTTCACATATTAAATGAGTGGGTCATTGGCAAGGCATGGGGAACAGCTTTTGCTATGCAAAGGATTTCATTTTTTAAAATTAATTTTTATTGGGATATAGTTGATTTACAGTGTTGTGTGAGTTTCAGGGGTACAGCAAAGTGAATCAGTTATACATATACATATACCCACTCTTTTTTAGATCCTTTTCCCATATAGGCCATGACAGAGTATTGAGTAGAGTTCCCTGTGCTATACAGTAGGTCCTTATTAGTTATCTATTTTATGTATAGTACTGTGTATATGTCAGTCCCAATCTCCCAATTTATCCCTCCTCCCCCCTTTACCCCCTGGTAACTATAAGTTTAAGAATTTCGTTTTTAATGCAAGCGACTTTAGGTCCTGCTGACAGACAGTGAAGAGGGAAAGAGGCCATGGCCTCAGGTACCTCTGGGCTCAGATCCAGAGCCCCAAGAATCCAAAGCCTGCAAGGCGGTAGAAGAAGAACTCAGCTTCCAGAGCCAGAACCTCCTGGTCCAGTCCTCACTCTAGCACAGACTGAGTGGCCTGGGGCAAGTAACTTCACCTCTCTGCCTCAGTTTCCCCGTCTGGAAAATGGAGATACGATTTATACCTCACAGGGCTGTTGTAAGGGTTAACTGCATGAACACGTGTAGAGAGCTTAGAGCAGTGCCTGGCACGTAGTATGATTATTGTTGATTTATTTCCCGAGAAACCAGGGAGATGAGTGAGAAATGAAGGAAGACGGGCACTCCCTCCCACCCTTTCCCCTTCCCCCCTGGCTGGAAGGTGCTCCTGTCCAAGTTCGACATTGACGCCAAAATAGCACAATAAAGGAAAGGAAGCCTCTCAGGGAGCAGATGGGCTCCCACTGCCGCCTCCCAAGGAATGTGCTGACTCTTCAGGAACAGGCCTTTGGCTGTCACTTAACACAATCACGGAGCAAAGGGAAATGATCAAGTTTGTCACCAGGGTCAGTGCCAATTTATTTAAGAAAGTGGTGAGCCTGAAAAGGAGGATGTGGGTAATGGGAGGTCCCATACATTCCTGGAGCCAGTTTGCAAAACCTTCGGGGCAGCAATCCCAGGTGAATGGGGAACCACCCCTCCACACATGCCCTTCCAAAGTTCCCAAGTGAGCAACGTTGACCAGAGGCTGGGATTGGAGGCTCTGAGCCAAGCCTGAGAGGGGGGTTGGTGGCCTGTATGGGCTGCGTCCAGTTGAGGCTCTCATGCTTTCTTTATTCTATTCAGCAAACTTGTATCAAGTGTCCAGTCTGTGCCAGGCACTGGGCCAGGAGCCACGGGAGATGCTGGGAAGAATGATACAGGTAAGGTCCTTGCCCTGGAAGAACTCACAGAGGGTAGAGCCTATGCTCATTACACCCCAGGAAAGCGTCTGAGAAACACTGAGGGGTCAGGGGCGAAATGGCCACCCCTTTTCCAGGGAGTTTACCTGGAAAAAAGAGAATGTCTGGCAAGGATAATGCTTAACACGGAATAACCTCTCTTGGTGGAATTAGCGGGGGAGTTATTTACCGGGGGGTGATGGGGCTACAGCAGACTGTAAACTCATTCAAGGAAAGGCTTATGCCTTTGTCACTCCCTTCACCAGTGACTAGCATGGCTTTAAACCTGAAGAGACTCATAGGCAGACCATCTAGAATTCGATGCCACCAGCTTTGATTGAGTGCCTACTATGTGCCAGGCACAAGGCCAGGTGCTCTCCCATGCTTGGATATTGTACAAAATCTGAGTTGGATTAATGTAAATACTGAATGATTGGGCATGGATCATAGACAAGAGCATGGGTATAATATAGCCCAGTGGTTCTCAAAGTGTGGCCCCTGGGCCAGTAACATCAGCATCATCTGAGAACTTGTTAGAAAGGCAAATTCTCGGCCCCACCCCATAGGTACTGAATCAGAAACTCAGGTGTCGGGCCCAGCAAGCTGTATTTTAACAAGCCTCCCAGGGGGTGCTGACACATGCTCCAGTCTGGAGACCACTGCTCTAACCCAGTGATCTTTAAAAGGGCATCTCGGCTGCCATGGAGGTTCTGGGGGAAACTCTGGGGAGGGGAGGGGGGCTGGAGCAGCCCTATTTTCTTCTTCTTCTTTTTTTTTGACCGCACCACGCGGCTTGTGGGATCTTAGTTCCCTGACCAGGGATCAAACTCATGCCACTGCAGTGGAAGTGCGGAGTCTTAACCACTGGACCGCCAGGGAAGTCCTGGAGCAGCCCTATTTTCATCTGCTTTACATGTTGAGCTGCTACATCAGACTTTGTTTAAAGAAAGTGTTTTAAACTGAAGAAGTTTGAAAGCTGTGACCCTATCTATCCTGCCTCATCATCTGCACAGATGGAAACACTGAGGCCCAGAAAGGGAAGGCTCTGGGAAGCAGGGATGGACCAGCAGCCAGGCCGCCCAACTTTCAGCCCAGGGTGCTTACCAGCAGCTCAGGCAACCCCCTCATGAGAGAGGAAAGAGGAAGACTAGCCTTTGGGGCCGTCTGTTAGTAAGATCCTGGGGCCTGTCTGCTTCTCTTTCTAGTTATGCCAGGAAAGGCCAGGGGCTTCCGGGGTTCTTGCAGGAAGCCCTCTGGTTTCGTCTTTCCTCCTGTGGCCCAGGGCCTGTAGCCCCGGTCTCCCTCCCAGCCAGCCTGACTCTCCCGCCCCCCCCCCACCCCAACATTCACCTCAAGGCAGAACATCACGGAGGTCTGCCTGCGCTTCCAGCCTCTCCCTCTATTCCCCATCCCGCCCTCTTAGGCCCACCTGATGTCTGAGACCCTGCCCAAGTCTGCCTTTCCCTGCCCTCCATTCCTTGCCCACCCCAGTCCAGGCAATGCTCCATCATTGGCATCATACTATGAACTGGGGTCACTGCGAGCTCCTCCTGAGAGCTCCTCCTGGGAGGTCACTGCATTCTGTACCATGGCTCCTCCCTTCCCAGCCCCCAACACTGCCAGGCCTATGGTCCCAGCCGGCAGCTCTCAGGGCTTGGTAAATGGGCAGGGGAGATGCTGGTGGGGTGGGGGTCTGCACCACCAGCTGCTGGCTCCTCCCCAGGCCCAAAGACCCAGCTGGCAGGACCTCCCCACCGCTGCCTGTGCCCTTTCAGGGCATCCCCTTTGACTTAGGACTTGAGCTTTTGCCAAGCTCTCTGGCTTTCTCCAGGGCCAGAGCACTGAGTGCAGCCAGGTCCACAGCGCAGCGGAGTACGCAGCGGCTCCTCTGGGCGCCAGCTGAGGACAGCGCCCAGGCTGCGGCAGGAGTCTCGAGCCACTGAGCCTACGTGAACAAAGTCAAGGCCACTTCAGTGTGGTGTGTGAGTCAGCTGCTTGGCTCTTCCCTTCTGGATGTGTGGGTATGTGTGGGGGGTGGATTCTGGGGGAGGGAGAGAATGAAGAGAAATTGGAAACATGACCACCGAAAGGCTAACATTCATAGACCAAACCAGCTCATGCCCCCTGCCAAAGGGTGTTTGAAACCCTAGCCAGGCCCGCCCCTGTCCGAACTCTTGCCTTCTGTGGACTGGCTTATAGCAGGAATTTCACAGCTGATGGAAGCTGGGCAGTGTGAGGGAAATAGCCTGGGCTCCGGAGTCAGATGGATGGACATTCAAATCTGGGCTCAGCCCCTCACTGGATGATCAGACTTATGTGAGGGACTCCACCTCCTTGAGCTTTGGTTTCCTCAGCTCCCAAAAAAGGATGGTAATATTAGGTTGAACCATATGAAAATGATATTTTGTAGGTTAAGAAATGTTGAATAGTGCCAATTTCATATTGGTCCAACCCAATAGCACCTTCCTCCCGGGTTATTGTGCAGATTAAATAAGGCAAGATACAAAATTGTTTATACCAGCACCTGACACATAATAAGTGCCCACTAAAGGATAGTGGTGAGGACGGTGGGTATCTAACCCTTCATGTTGGCCACAGACTGAAGCCCAGGCCTGCCCATCTCACAAATGCGGGTCCTGGATAAACTGAAATACATCAGTGACATAATCTGAGGGGTTAAAATGGAACTTTGGCCACACACTCCTCCTCTCTGGGCTGGGTCAGCTCTTAAAATTTCTTGCTTTTTGCTTCATGCCTTACGCTGAAGCTCTGGGACTATAGCAAAGGCAAGTGCCTGAAAACATACACGGGCCACAAGAATGAGAAGTACTGCATTTTTTTTTCACTTGAAAAGCCAATATCTTTATTAAACAAAGGTGACAATGTTCATTTTCCAAAGAAAACTACAAGCAAAAAAAAAAAACCAAACCAAAACAAAACTAAGAAGAAATGGGATTTTCCAGATTTACCTTGATGGTTTATGCACATTTTCTCAGTGAACCATACCAGACGTTTACTAAAGGTAAAATATATGAACCTCGTAGTGGAGGAATCTTGCAGAAAACACCTGAACCAGTGAACCTCAGGTGTAATGGGACAAATGATTATCAGGTGGCTGAAGCTCACAAGACACATTATCACTACTGTGGTATTCCTGGTGAAAATACATAAGAAAATCATAATCTGAAACTATCATGAAAAAAATGTCAGTTTTTTGCAAATTTCAGTCCACATATACCTCCCATGTTCCCTGACTGTTACGCTGTATTTAAATAGTCTTTCTTATCAATATACAGAGCAAATCTCTCCTAATTACTTTTTCTCCCAGAACCTTGAGTTATCTGGGCCACTAATGCCATCCCACTTAAAAGAGCATTTTCTTTTTTTTTTTTGTTCTAGAGGGGGACTGATGATTTTATATATACACTTCTCCTATGTTCTTTTTTTTAAAAAATTAATTAATTTATTTTTTATTTTTAGCTGTGTTGGGTCTTCGTTTCTGTGCGAGGGCTTTCTCCAGTTGCAGCAAGTGGGGGCCACTCTTTATCACGGTGCGCGGGCCTCTCACTATCACGGCCTCTCTTGTTGCAGAGCACAGGCTCCAGACGTGCAGGCTCCGTAGTTGTGGCTCACGGGCCCAGTTGCTCCGCAGCACGTGGGATCCTCCCAGACCAGGGCTCGAACCCGTGTCCCCTGCATTGGCAGACAGATTCTCAACCACTGCGCCACCAGGGAAGCCTAAAGAGCATTTTCTTAATGACGCTGTGATAAGCTGGTCACTCTGTGGTAAAGCCACTCTCCAATGAAGGCTCCCATTTAAGAGTCACAAAAGGGGAACAGATTCAATCATTGACTCATCAATTTATTCATTCTTTCAACAGTTGGATCGAGAGACTATTATGTGCCAGGTACTGTGCTGAGTGCTGGGTTGAAGAAGCTATGGTCCCTGCCCAGGAGGAATTTGCAGTTTGGTATGGGAGAAAACCCCAGGAGAGGTACTGACAGTCCACTGTTGACAAGCGTGCTAGTCATAAAAAGTCTGTCCCAAGACTCGCGGGAATACTGAGGAGGGATCATCAAACTCTGTTTGGAGGTCTGGGAAGGCTACACAGAAACAAGTGACATGCCAGATGGACCTGGAAAGATAGGAATTCCTTGGATGGAGAAGGCACGGCGCTAGAAGGACATTTCAAGCAGGGGAAACCTAACATGTAGAGAAACAAAATTAAAAAGGGGAGTGATTGGTCTGAAGTTCAGTGATAGGGATTGATTCAAAGTTCAGCGTGTCTGGAGCATGGGGTAGGGAACGGAGTATCAGGGGCCGAGGCTGAAGGGGTAGGTTAGGGCTGAGTTAGGAAATGTATCATATGCCAACCTAAAGGGCTTGGATGTGATTCTGTGGGCAATTGAGAACCAACAGATAAGGGTTCCCCAGAGTGTGCAGACAGAAAACAATCTGATTTTGTCTGGAGTAGGTCCTGGGAATCTGAGATAGAAGAGTTTTTTAATTGTTAGTAATTATTCTCAACTTTATTGAGGCATAATTTATATACAATAAAATGCACCCATTTTTTTAAGTGTACAGTTCAGTGAGTTTTGACAAATATATATACCCATGTAACCAGTACCACCTTAGTCCTGGGCAAATGGGGTCCTGCTCCATGCCCTGCATCTCAAGGGTGGGGAACTGTGTTCTGCAACACCTTCCTTGCAATTTTCAAAGGTCCCCTTTAGTGCCTGGGAATGGCCAAGGTCAGCAGTATCATCAGGGTGGGCTGCCCATAGTACAGAATAAGTTGCAGGTTGGCGGGAGACCAGATCCATGTTTTTCCCCTTCAAGAGACACTTTGAACCTCTAGACCCTTACCACCCCTTCATGCTTGGGGCCCACCAGATACCCCAAGGAATTTCAGGATTCTTACCTATGGGATCATCTATGGGACTCTCATGCTTGGGACCTGGTTCCAGGAGGGCAGCATGGCAAGTGGATTGATCCACTAGCCAATGCAGTATTTCTTTGACACAACTGCATGAAACTGGGCAATCAGAATGGTACCGACACACTGGTTTTGGATGATTTAATTAGTGTCTATAGACAGGGGCCATGCAAAATGTATTTACCTAGGCTCTGAGCACCCTAGGAGTGGCCACTGTAAAACCACCACTGCAATCAGGATTTACAACATTTTCCTCCTGGTACAAAAATTGTCTTGAAGACCTTTGCAATCAATCTCACTCCCACTCTCCATCCCTGACTACCACTGTCTTGCTTTCTGTCACTACAGGTTAGTTTTTCCTATTCTAGGATTTCAAATAAATGGAATCATACACTATTTAGCCTTTTGTGTCTGGCTTCCTTCAGTTAGCATAATACTTTTGAGGTTTTCCATGTTGTAGCACATATCAGTAGTTTGTTCCTTTTTATTGCTGACTATCCATTGTATTAATATACCATTGTATCGATATACCATTGGTCCATTGTATAGATATACCACAATTTACCTATTTACCCGTTGCTGGGCACCTGGGCTGTTTCTAGTTCAGGTTTTGTTTTTGTTTTTTTTTTTTTTTGATAAATAAAGCTACTTTGAACAAGGCTTTTTGTGGGCATATGTTTTAATTTCTCTTGGACAAATACCTAGGAATGGAATTACTGGGCCAAAGTATTGGCTTATGTTTAATTTTATGAGAGACTACTGAATTGATTTCCACCATGGTTGTACCATTTTATACTCAATCAGCAACGTAAGAGAGTTCCCATTGTTTCCACTTGCTATTGTTATTTTTTTTTTAAATTTCAGCCATTCTAATGGGTGTGTACTAGTATCTCATGGTGGCTTTAATTTGCATGTCACTGATAACTAATGATGTTGAGCATCTTTTCATGTGTTTATTGGTCATTTGTATATCATCCTTTGTGAAGTGTCTGTTCTTTAGGTATAATGCACAGACAATAAAATTCACCCATTAAAAGTGTGCAATTCAATGAGTTTTGACAAATGAATACAACCACATAACTAGTACTACCTATCTAGAAGTTTATCAGTAGTACTGATCTTTTCAAAGCACCAGCTTTTGGTTTCATTGATTTTCTCTGGTTTTTTTGGCTATTTCATTGATTTCTTTTTTTTTTTTTTTTTTTATAATTACACATTTTTTCTTGTGATAACAACTTTTTTAATTAATTTATTTATGGTTGTGTTGGGTCTTGGTTTCTGTGCGAGGGCTTTCTCTAGTTGCGGCAAGTGGGGGCCACTCTTCATCGCGGTGCGCGGGCCTCTCATTATCGCGGCCTCTCGTTGTGGAGCACAGGCTCCAGACGCGCAGGCTCAGTAATTGTGGCTCACGGGCCTAGTTGCTCTGCGGCATGTGGGATCTTCCCAGACCAGGGCTCGAACCCATGTCCCCTGCATTGGCAGGCAGATTCTCAACCACTGCGCCGCCAGGGAAGCCCTATTTCATTGATTTCTGCACTTACCTTTATTATTTCCTTCCTTCTACTTACTTTGGGCTTAATTTTCTCTTCTTTTTCTAGCTTCTTAAATTTGAAGCTGAGGTCATTGATATGAGGCTTTTTTCTTTTCTAATATAGGTATTGAGTACTATAAACATCCCCCTAAGTACTGCTTTAGCCGCATCTCACAAATTTTTATATGTTATTTTCATTTTCTTTCATTTAAAAATACCTTCCAATTCCCTTTTGATTTATACTTTGACCCATGGATTATTTAGAAGTGTGTCATCTAATTGCCAAATAGTTAAGGATTTTCTGACATCTTTTTGTTATTGATTTCTAATTTAATTATGTTGAGGTCAGAGAAGATATTCTCTTTGATTTCAATCCTTTAAAATTTATTGAGACTCATTTCATGGCCCAGCATGTGGTCTATTCTATATAATGTTCCATGTGTGCTTGGAGAAGAATGTGGGTGAAGAATGCAGATGTTGGGTGTAGTGTTCCATTCATGTCCATTAGGTCAAGTTGATTGATAGATAGTGTTGTTCAAGTCTTTTACATCGTCATTGGTTTTCTGTTCACTTGTTTTATCAGTTACTGAGAGAGAACTGTTGAACTCTCCAGCTATAATTATGATTTTATATATTGTTTCAGTTCTGCAGTTTTGGATTCATGTATTTTGAAGCTTGTTATTAGGTACTTACACATTTAAGATTGTTATATTGTCCTGATGAGGTGACCCTTTTATCATTATAAATGTCTTTATTCTTGGTAATATTCTGTGTCTTGAAGCTTACTTTGAAATTAATATAGCCATCATTGATACATCTTTATTCATCATTTTAGGTTTTTTTAAAAAATAAATTTATTTATTTATTTATTTATTTATGGCTCCATTGGGTCTTCATTGTTGGGTCTTCATTGCTGCGTGTGGGCTTTCTCTAGTTGTGGTGAGCGGGAGCTACTCTTCGTTGTGGTGCGCGAGCTTCTCATTGCGGTGGCTTCTCTTGTTGCAGAGCTTGGGCTCTAGGTGTGTGGGCTTCAGTAGTTGTGGCACACGGGCTCAGTAGTTGTGGCTCACAGGCTTAGTTGCTCTGTGGCATGTGGGATCTTCCTGGACCAGGGCTCAAACCCGTGTCCCCTGCATTGGCAGGCAGATTCTCAACCACTGTGCCACCAGGGGAGTCCCCATCATTTTAGTTTTAACCTGTGTCTTTATACTTAAAAGATGTTTCTTATAGACAGCAAGAAAAAATTGAGGCCAATTTTATTTTTAATACAGTAGGATGATCTCTGACTTTTAATTGTCTTGCTTAGAGTACATTTACATTTAATGTAGTTGTTGATATGGCTGGGTTTAGGTCATCCATTTCTCTAATTGTTTTCTATTCTTCCCGACAACTTCATCAACTTTTCCCTCTTTTTCTGCCCTGTTTTGGATTGAGTATTTTCTTTATTTTCAAGTAATTTTAGATTTACAGAAGAGTTGCAAAGATAGTACAGAGTGTTCCTGAATAATTTTTATCCAACCTTCTTTACTGTTAACATCTTGCATGAACATGGTAGTGTATTTATCAAAACTAAGAAATTCACATTGGTACAGTATGATAAACTAGACTACAGACTTCATTTGGATTTTTCCATTAATGCTTTTTCTGTTCCAGGATCCCATCCAGATACCACATTTCAGTTAGTCATCATGTCTCCGTAGGTTCCTCCTAGCTGTGGCAGTTTCTCAGACTTTTCTGGGGTTTGATGACCTGGACAATTTTTTTTAAAATTTTATTTATTTATTTATTTATTTATTTATTTATTTATTTATTTATTTTTGGCTCTGTTGGGTCTTCGTTTCTGTGCGAGGGCTTTCTCTAGGTGTGGCAAGCGGGGGCCACTCTTCATCGCGGTGTGCGGGCCTCTCACTATCACGGCCTCTCTTGTTGCAGAGCACAGGCTCCA
The DNA here is from genome assembly GCF_965194825.1 of Balaenoptera physalus. Lineage (NCBI taxonomy): Eukaryota > Metazoa > Chordata > Mammalia > Artiodactyla > Balaenopteridae > Balaenoptera > Balaenoptera physalus. The sequence continues at coordinate 113,274,860 of NC_138903.1, read as the reverse complement.
GATGCACAGGCTCAGTAGTTGTGGCTCATGGACCTAGTTGCTCTGCGGCATGTGGGATCTTCCCAGACCAGGGCTTGAACCCGTGTCCCCTGCATAGGCAGGCAGATTCTCAACCATTGCGCCACCAGGGAAGCCCCCTGGACAATTTTTTTTTTTTCCCCTGGACAATTTTTAAGAGTACTGGTCAGGTATTTTGTAGACTGTCCCTCAGTTTGGGTTTGTCTGATGTTTTCTCTTGATTAGTCTGTGGTTATGGATCTTGGGGAAGAATACCACTGAGGTGATGTGCCCTTGTCATTCCATTATATCAGGGGGTATGTGACATCAACATGACTTACTGGTGGTGTTAACTTTGATTACTTGGTTTAGGTGGTGTTTGTCAGATTTCTCAACTATAAAGCTACTTTTTTCCCTTTTCAAATTTTATTCATTATATGCAAGTCACTAATTTCAGCCTACACCCAAGGGGAGGGGAGTTAAGCTCCACCTCCTGGAGGGACAAGTATCTAGGAATAATTGAAATCTTTTATATTCTGTGTTATCTACACCATGGGCTGCTTAGCTATAGCTGTTTTTTTGCTTTGTTTTTGTTTTGTTTTGTTTGAAGTTGCTCTAGGGTTTAAAACAAACATTTTTATCTGAAAAAAACCCCAAAAATAATAATTTAAAAAGACACATGCACCCCAATGTTCATAGTAGCATTATTTACAATTGCTAAGATATGGAAGCAACCTAAGTGTCCATCAAGAAATGAATGGATAAAGAAGATGTGGTGTATATATATACAATGGAATACTACTCAGCCATAAAAAATGAAATTTTGCCATTTGCAGCAACATGGGTGGACTTGGAGGGCATCATGCTAAGTGAAATGAGTCAAAGACAAACACTGTATGTGGAATCTAAAAAATACAACTAAAAAAAAATACAACTAACTAGTGAATATAACAAAAAAGAAGCAGACTCACAGATATAGAGAACAAACTAGTGGTTACCAGAGGGGAAAGAGAAGGAGGCAGGGGCAATACAGGGGTAGGGGAGTAAGAGGTACAAATTATTGTGTAGAATAAGCTACAAGGATATATTGTATAACCTGGGGAATATAGCTAATATTTCATAATAACTATAAGTGGAACATAACCTTTAAAAATTGTGAATCACTATATTGTACACCTGTAACTTATATAATATTGTACAACTATACTTCAACCAAAAAATAAAGTAAAATAAAACAAGCATTTTTTTGCTGGAGAGGGTGTGGAGAAAAGGGAACCCTCTTGCACTGTTGGTGGGAATGTAAATTGATACAGCCACTATGGAGAGCAGTATGGAGGTTCCTTAAAAAACTAATAGAACTACCATACGACCCAGCAATCCCACTACTGGGCATATACCCTGAGAAAACCATAATTCAAAAAGGGTCATATACCAAAATGTTCATTGCAGCTCTTTTTACTATAGCCAGGACATGGAAACAACCCTAGTGTCCATCAACAGATGAATGGATAAAGAAGATGTGGCACATATATACAATGGAATATTACTCAGCCATAAAAAGGAACGAAACTGAGTTGTTTGTAGTGAGGTGGATGGACCTAGAGACTGTCATACAGAGTGAAGTAAGTCAGAAAGAGAAAAACAAATACCATATACTAACACATATATATGGAATCTAAAAAAAAAAGAAAAAAAGAAAAAAAAAAGATCACAAGAACCTAGGGGCAAGACGGGAATAAAGATGCAGACCTACTAGAGAATGGACTTGATGATACGGGGAGGGGGAAGGGTAAGCTGGGACAAAGTGAGACAGTGGCATGGACATATATACACTACCAAACGTAAAATAGATAGCTAGTGGGAAGCAGCCGCATAGCACAGGGAGATCAGCTCAGTGCTTTGTGACCACCTAGAGGGGTGGGATAGGGAGGGTGGGAGGGAGGGAGATGCAAGAGGGAAGCGATATGGGGATATATGTATATGTATAGCTGATTCACTTTGTTGCAGAGCAGAAACTAACACATCATTGTGAAGCAATTATACTCCAATAAAGATGTTAAAAAAAAAACAAAACAAAAAAAACAAGCATTTTTAGCTTATCACAATCTATCTTCAAATTGCATTATATGACTTTATGTACAAGTAAGAAACTTAAAACAGCATACTTTGATTTCTCCTATCCTTTGTAGTATTGTTGTAATACATTTTGCTTCTACGTATATTATAAGCCTCCAAATCCATTGTTATTATTTTTGCTTTAAATAATCATTTATCTTTTTCAAAATAATTTATTCAGGTGAAATTCACAGAACATAAGATTAACCATTTTAAAGTGAACAATTCAGTAGCATTTAGCAGTGAATTATCTTTTTTAAAAAATTACTTAATTTATCTATTTATTTTGGCTGCGTTGGGTCTTCATTGCTGTGCACGGGCTTTCTCTAGTTGCGGCAAGCGGGGGCTACTCTTTGTTGTTGTGTGCAGGCTTCTCATTGCGGTGGCTTCTCTTGTTGCAGAGCACGGGCTCTAGGAGCGCGGGCTTCAGTAATTGTGGCGCCCCGGGTTAGCTGTTCCGTGGCACGTGGGATCTTCCCGGACCAGGGCTCGAACCACGTCCCCTGCATTGGCAGGCGGATTCTTAACCACTGCGCCACCAGGGAAGTCCTTTTTTTCTTTTTTTAAAGGAGTATATTGTTTGGTGGCTGGGTAGCATGGAGTTGGTGAGTTCATTTGTGGACATGTGGAACTTGACTTGCCTGTGAGCTGCCCTACTGGAGAGGGCAGTTGGATACGTAAACCTGGGGTTCAGAGGAGAGCTGGGGGCTGAAAAAATAAATGTGGAGTTTATGGCACATACATGGTAAGTAAGGCCATGGGAATGGGTGAGACTGTCCGGGAAGAGCGTGTCCTAAGGGAGGAGAAGGCAGCCCCAGACAGAGTGAACATCCTCGTTTCCAGCAGAGAGGTGGGTACTGAGACAATGGGCCACAGTTCAGGGAAGTCATGATGGGGGAGGAAATAGGGTAGAGTGGGAGCCCTGTTTGTCCTGCCCATGGCGCATAAGCCCTGGGAGGCACTGCTCAGGGATAGGAGGAGGGGTGCTAGGAGAGAAGTCACCAAGCCCCAGGGCACATTCTGCTGACTTCACTGTTCTTTTGGCTTCTGCCCTGCCCTGCCTGTCTCACCTCCAGGCACTACCACTAACACTAGTACAAAAAAAAGGCAAACTAGGGCAAGCAAAGGCCTAATAGAAATAGAAATAGTTTCTAAACCCCAAAGTAGGAGAAAACCTCAACTGGTATTTTGGAGGCGACAGGCAGCAGTTGCCCCTCCGTCTCTGCAGGCCAGCATTGTCAACTTGGCCCTGACCCCTGCCGCTGGGCCCTGCAGGCTGGCCACACTCCAACCAGACCACACATCTTCACCCCCCGCCTCTGGCACTGGGAGCCATGCCAGCGCCTCCCCAGGCGGCCAACCACGTGGCCAAGCCGAGGGAGCAGAGTAGGAGGACTCGGAAGCAACTGGGGCATACAAGGAGAGTCAGGAAGGAGACAGCTCTGTGTGGTGGTGCAAGGGATGCCTGAGCGCAGTCCTGGGTGCCCCCCCTTAGTGGCCTCCCTGCCTCTTCTTGCCTAACCTCACTCGTGCTTCTCAGAACTAGTGAACTAGCAATGGTGTCACCACCCAACTATTACTCGAATCCATTCCCTGGGGCCTATTGTTCTTCCATTGGCTCCTGTCTGTCTCCTCAATGGGCTGGGAGCTCTCCCAGGCCAGGGACCTGCTGCAGTCGCTGTTTGCTTGGCTTCTCCCCAGTCAACCCACCTTGGAAAAATGCCCCGGGGCACGTTGAAGGGGACCCTTCTTCGTCAGCTTTACCGTCAACTTTGCTGTCTACTCAGATACACAGCATGCTGACTGACTTTTGATGTACTGCTGAGTTCCTTTTAACTGGGAGCCTCTTGGGGCATATAAAGTAGGATCTGGTTCCCCCCAGTGTCATTTGCACTCAACTTCTCAAGGACACAGCTTTTGGGTAGAGTGAGGTAAAGCTGGATTTCTTTTTTTGAATTAAGATGAATAGCTGGGAGCCCTTCCAGACCATCAGCAATGAGCCCATGCTCAGCCCCTCCCCCAGACTGTCTGGGCTTCACGGGGCATGTGCATCTCTTAGGCTACTCATCTTGACCCAGTGGATCTTTGCCTTCTGTCAGTGGGGGTCCTCTGAGAAGCAGACATCAAGATGAGGTTAGGGACTTCCCTGGTGGCGCAGTGGATAAGAATCCGCCTGCCAATGCAGGGTACACGGGTTCGAGCCCTGGTCCGGGAAGATTCCACATGCCACAGAGCAACGAAGCCCGTGCGCCACAACTACTGAGCCTGAGCTCTAGAGCCCGTGAGCCACAACTACTGAAGCCCGCGTGCCTAGAGCCTGTGCTCCGCAACAAGAGAAGCCACCACAATGAGAAGCCCGTGCGCCGCAACGAAGAGTAGCCCCCGCTTGCTGCAACTAGAGAAAGCCTGCATGCAGCAACAAAGACCCAATGCAGCCAAAAATAAATAAATAAAGATCTTCGTGAAAATGAAAAATGTTTCTAAAAAAAAAAGATGAGGTTAAATGTACAAGTGATGTATTGGGAGAGACACCTGTGAAGGATGCAGGGAAAGAAGTAAAAGCAGGCAGGGAGCATCTTCCCACTGCAGTGCAGGACTGACATCTGAGAAAGGAGAGGAGGAAGGAAGGAGACATGGGTGGGAAATGTCTCAGATCGCAGCACAGTTCTGAGAAAATCTAGATTGACGGGAAATCCCTGAGCAAGGTTTGCCTGTTGGAGGAGTCCCACATCCCCGGGATGCGCTGGGATTGGTGTCCTTGCTGGACTTAGTCCTTGGCTGGTAGCAGCCTGGGGGAAACATGGCCTTGATGTGAACACCACCCATGGAACCCAAAGTGGAGCCCCTTGGGCTGTCGGTGAATGCTGCTCCCTGCAGCAGGTTCTCTCGAAGGGAGCTCTGAGCAGTGCAGTGCGTCTCCACGCCCACCACACCCTCCCTGCAGCCTCCTGGCTTCTCTGCTCTGCCACCTTGCCTGGGACGAGTCCTCGCTGGTTTGTTCCCAAGGCAATCATTTCTCCCCTTCCAGCCGAACTCCAGGCCAGACGATCTGCCTGGGCCTCGTGAAGCTCCGCAGCAGGGCCCAGGTCCCCGACCTCTGCCTTGCTGGAGTGCCGCTTGGAGCAGGCTGGGAGTGGGGGCCGCTGGGGAGGGGCTGTGCACTTTGATTCACCCACCGGCCAGGTGGTCAGTGCAGGTGGCAGAGACGTTAACAACAGCTCCCAAAGGAAGGCTGCTGCTGCTTCTCTCCTTGGTCTGTGCCCTCTGCGCTGAGGCGGATCTGGAAACCGCCTCCTCCTCCCCTTGGCCTTCAAGGAAACACCGGGCTGGTTCCTTGTAGAAGTACGGATGAACAGCTCTCTGTGTGCTCTCAGCCAACCTGCGTGGCTTGTGGTGGGGAAAAGGGTAAAGGGATGGGGCGGTGGGTAGTGAGCAGCTGACCAGGGCCAGTGGAGGAGCCAACCAGGACCCTGAGAGAAAACATTTCCTCTGGAAGGGTAGCGACAGTGCCGGACTGGCTGGCGGTTCCTCCTGGCCCGAGCCCCGGGTCTGCTTTGGTGGTGTGCCTCCACGACCTGGTCTAAAGCCTGGGACACAGTGGGTGCCCAATATCTGTTGGTGGAACAAGCGCCTTCTCCTGGTTTTCCCTCCCAGTGATCCCCTTTGCCCTCCACTAGAACGTCAGGTTCATGAGGGCAGGAACTTTGTTTTGTTCCCTGCAATAGCCTGCACTCAACAAAGAGCATCCATTGGGTGCCAGAGCCCTATTCCCAGGAGCACAAGAAGGAGGAAAATGTAGGCCTGGCCCATGAGGGCTCACAGCCTTCTGGGGAAACACAGCCTCTTAGGCGGCAGATGGGGAGCCAGGATTTACTCTGAAATAGCTAGACATAAGGACCGATTTAAAAGAAAGCTCTGAGCAAGAACATAGGTGACCGCAGCTGGGTGGAGAAGACTTTGGCATGGAGGGGGACACTGGGATGACTGAGGTGACAAGAGCTGGCTGGAGCCAGCTGCTGCACGTTTCCTTTCTAGGCTTCTTATTTATGGGGAACACATGTTCTGACCCAGAACTCTGGACACATGCTGTGACCAGGGGCCTGGATGTGGGAAAGTGGGACTGGCCTGGAAAATCCAACAGGACACTTCCTAGTCTCGTGCTGGAACTGCTCATGGTAAGAAACAGCCCAGATGGAGGCCAGTCTCTCTGCTGGGAGCTGGGCCAAGTTCCCAGGTGGTGGGTCTTACCAGTAGGCCTATCTTTGGCTCTCTTGCTGGAGGTTGGCATAAGCCAAGTATATCGAGGAAGGAGAAAGACTTCTTGGACCCATGAGAGAGCAGCAGTACACTCTGCACCCAGCTCAGCCTGGCACCCCCAGAGGCGCATCCTCACCATGGCAGCACACCCCTCCAGGTCCTTGAGTCTTGGTCCAACAAGAGAGAACATCTTTATCCATTCATGCATTGCCTTTGGACTCCTAGCCGTCCTCACTGCCAGCTTAAGAGTGTAAGTGCCCAGAGGCAGGTTCCAAGGACTTATCATTCTTTGGGGGAGATTATTCTGTGCAACTTCAGATTTATTGAAGGCTCATAATTGAGAGAGAAGGAATCAATAAACAAAAGCTATTCCCCTGAGATGTCTTAAGGTTGTTCTCCCCACTCTGGGAAGGTGATTGGCCTGAGCCTTTCACATTCCATCTTAAGCAGGCAGACTAGGGTTGGGGTTCAGGTTGAGGCCAGGGTTATTGTTCAATTAGGGCTTAGTCCATGGCTAGGGCTAGAATAAAAGGAAGTGGTCCGCACCGGGGTGAAATCCACAGTCTTGGCCCCCAATGGATCCCATCAACCAAAGTTAACCAGCCCAGACATTTAGATATTGTCTGTTGCTCATAAATGACACACTAGGACCTGCTTTACAAATCTTTGAGGAAAAGCTCAAAGTTCAAAATTTTAGTTGGAACTAAAGGTATAGCGGTCTCCATTAATGCAAGAGTTATGGGTGGACAAGATTCAGCCATGATTGGCCATGAACACGGCAGTGGCAGTTCTTTCAGGAACTGAGGCTTGGCAGAGAGCAATGTTTGGAGGGACTAGTTACTTTTAAGCTGAGGAAAGAATGGGTTGGTCTGGAGCCCCCTAGGGGGTAGGTTCTGAGGGGAAGGGATATGTAGGGACGCCATGGTGAGGGTTCCAGCAGACAGTCTTTGGTTTCCTCCTCCTCTTCCTGTTGGCTGACCCTGAGTGCTAATTGTGCTTATTCCTTCACAAGCATTATCTTATTTTGTCCACAGGACACCGTACAAGGAAAGTCTGATATCATCCCATTTTACAGATGAGGAAACTGAGGCTGAAGAATGTTAGATAACTAGTATACAAGTTCAGAATGGGGTAGGAGTGGGACCCAGGTCTGTCTGACTCCAGAGACTGTATTACTGCCATCTTCTGCTGACTCAAGTTTTTCCTGGGGTCTAGGCTTGCTGTGGGTGCCCAGGGGACAGGTGGGCACCTGAGATCTTGCTTCTCCTGATGCAAAACTGCCCCAAGCATGACTCATTCATAACACCCTTCTGTCCAGTGTCCCTACAGCTCTGCTCCCCTGGAACCCTTTGGTTCTCCTGGGCCTCCTCGGAATTCTGCCAGGCCCACGTGGGCAGGAGCTCGCTCCCTGGGGCATGTGCTGTCTCTACAGACTCACCCCCAAATGACTGGGGTGGGGCCACCCCCCAAGCCCCGCCGCTTCCCGCCCCTCTGCCTCCCTCAGCCCTACTGTTCTCTGCAGCCTTCCTGCCTCCTGATAACTGTGGGAGGATCTGACAGCTTGTGCATGAGGTTAGCTGGCCCCTGTCCAGGTTGAATTTCACTTGGTTATTTCCTAACCATATTCCTAACCTCGCGAGCCCTCTAGAGACTCAATCTCAGTCTTGGCTGATTCTGAGCAGTCCAGTTTTTAGCTTATCTGTGGATTTCATTAGCGTGTTGCTTACTGGCATCTTACAAAGTTTTTAATGAAGGTGTTCCTGGAGACTGAGCCTGGGGTTGGTCACTTGTGTTGGTCAGAGTTTGGTGTTAATGAGGCCGAGCATGTGGGTCCAGGCTGCATCAAGCCCGGTAAGCTGCACTGGACTGCCAACCACAGGCTGAGGCTGATTCCAGACCCCGTTTCAGATTCAGGTTGAGTCCTACCCACAGGCCGGCTCTGGGGGCCTGAACTCGGGGTGGCAGTGGGCATGGAAAGTCATATGAATAAACAAGCCAAGGTACTTGCAGAGACGCTGGCTTAGAAGTTTGTCCCAGGTGTCCACCTCCTCCCTCACCTCCCTGACATCCTCAGAACAGGCTTTAACTCAGATCTGTGCCCTCCTGCACTGGGAAGATGGGGTGGTAATGGCGTGCGGAAGGGAGCTGGCCCGGACCCCCGTCCCCACCCTTGCACTGGCCTGGGCCTGGCCACAGTGTCATGGTGTCTCATTGCGTGTGGCGCGGGTGAGGGTTGCTGGCAGGCCTGCATGGGAGCTTTCTTCTCTGCCCCTCCTTCTCCTTATCCCACCTGAACCGACCCAAACTGGCCCCTCGAGGAGTACAGATGGCCAACCTGTTGTGTCAATGGCTTCTCTGGTTGCAAAGGGTCACGTTTGCCTCATATCCAAGACGGCACAGGAAAGAGGGACTGAAACCAGGTGAGTGTGTTGCCCTGTGGGCCCAGCCGTCTCTGCTCCAGTGGTGGAAATGGCTGGGCCGGCACTGAGGGGCCACAAACCCTCTCCTGGACCCTCTGGGCTGATTTACAAGGCCCTGAAGGGTGAAGCCTGTGGCTGGAAAACAGTGACAAGCACCCGGACTGCTGGAGGGCTGGGTCCACAGTGTTGCCCTCGTGAGCTTGGAGTTCTCTGCTAACTAATCAAAGGGACCCTGCATTCTGGGATGGTAAATCTATTTTGCAGCCTCTGCAAGTGTGTAGACTATGTCTTCTATTCTGCTTATGATTTTTCTATTATTATTCCTCTCTGCCTCCTCCCTCTGCCCATAGCAGGGGCTGAGTATAAGGGAGACAGATACCAGAGGCCGAGGGCCACTCCACCAAGGGCCGGTCAGCCTCGCCTTTGCCTCATCTGTGGTGCCAGGCTGCTGCATCACAGGTGGGGGGTAGTGCCTATGTGCAACCTGATGAGTGCTATGGACTGCATGTTTATGTCCCCTTGAAATTCATACGTTAAAACTCTAATCCCCAGTGTGATGTTACTAGGAGGTGAGGCCTTTGGGTGATGATTAGGTCATGAGGGTGAAGCCCTCGTGAATGGGATTAGTGCCCTTATAAGAGACAGAAGGGAGCTTGCTTCTTGTTTCTCTCTCTGCTCTCTGCTATGTGAGGGTACAGCGAGAAGACAGCCAACTGCAAACTAGGGACAAGACCTTCACCAAGAACTAGACCATCATGGCGCCGTGACCTTGAATTTCCAGCCTCCAGAACTGTGAGGAAAAAAAATTGTTGTTTAAGCCACCCATCCTCTGGTATTCTGTTATAGTAGCCTGATTAAACTAGACGTCTTCACAAAGGAAGTGATTCCTGGCCAGGGGGGGTGAAGGGTCAATAGTTTTTCCAGATGGGCAAAATGAGGAGGGCGATGCTGGGGGATGCATGAACAACACGAGGAGAGGTGCAAAAGCAAGAGTAGCTGAATGGGCTTGGGGACCTGCAGCTATTTCAGCATAGCTGTTTGACTTTTGCCTCACAGTGCCTGGCACCTGGCTGGTGCTCAGGAGACGTTAGGTGAATGAATCCACCTCCATGACCCTGGGGTACCATATGCATCTGTAGGACTTCTGGTCCTGTGTCCCCTGCTAGACTGCAAGCTGGTTGAGGGTGGGTCTGTGAGAGAAAAGTGAACGCTCAGGGTGACGCAGAGGGTTGAGCAATGAACTGGTCTAGAACCCAGCTCTCCTGACCCCCAGCTCACTGCTCTTTTCACTCCACCTACTTCCCTTTCAGTCCACATCCATCTCTCCCTTCCGCAGCCCCTTCAGCGCTTTCAGGCAGAGCCATGCGCTCTCACATGACTCCCCACCTCTCTTGTCTTGCACGTGAGCTGTTTCTACTGTGTTCCACCTGTCTCTCCAACTGGACTGTCAGCACCTTCAAGGCAGAGACTGGGCCCCTTCTTTTCTGTGTTCTCTACTGCGAGCTACATATTTCCCAAGCCACACTCTTTCCTCTTTCCCCAAGAGCTTTGTGGGCTCATTTTTCAAGGGCTGGCTGACCCGAACTTAGGAGTTCCTGAACTTTCCATGTACACACCTGTGGCCCCGTCCATGCCATGTGCAGGGAAATTACCGTAGTAAAGAACCTCCACCATCCCCTCCTTTGGGAAGTTTGCAGCCGGGACAGGGAAGGAAAATGGCCCCAAACATAGCATAAATGTGGATCTCTGTTATTTTGTTAGTGTGTTCCTGAAATGTGCATGGGAGTGGAATACCCCATTTGATGCACTGGGAAAAAATCACTAGTTGAGGAAGTCTGATGGTGAAATTTTTTAAACTAATGACATTGAATTTATTTATTTCATTTCTCCATGGCATCTTTTGCTTATTAGGGTCTGAGTCTATTCATTTACCAATTATCTAAGAAAAATCCATCCATCCTAATGAATCTGTCCATCTAAGTGAATTCCAATATGGAGGAAAATAAATACACACTAATTTATAAAAACGGATACATGTATTTTACTTGCATTAACTTCTTTTTCAAAGTGAAAGACTCACACCCTAACAGACCCACTGTGTTATACTAGGACTAGAAGCTGAATACAAATAAAGGCAGTTCTCACTGTTCTCGTCCAACAGATGGTTATGGAAGTGTGTTTAGATTTGTATTTAAATGTCGTTGGGGCCCACCACCTAGTTTCTCCAATGGAATCCATCCATAGAGTACAGGGAATCAGATAGGCTGTCTTTGGAACCCACTCCTGCTTCTTACTGAGTGACCTCAGGCAAGTGACCTAGCTTCTCTTTTCTTTTTCTTTTTTTAATATTTATTTATTTATTTATTGGCTGTGCTGGGTCTTAGTCGCGGCATGTGGGATCTTTGTTGCCGAGTATGGGATCTTTAGTTGTGGCATGCGGGATCTAGTTCCCTGACCAGGGATCAAACCCGGGCCCCCTGCATTGGGAGCACAGAGTCTTAACCACTGGACTACCAGCGAAGTCCCAGTGACCTAGCTTTTCTGGTCCTCAATTTCCTTAGCTATAAAATGGGGACAATCAAAGCAAGTGCCTTGTAGGGTTGTGATTCAGATGAAATGTGATGCTGAACATCAAGAGCATGGACCATGTGAACTAGGTGAAGGTAGGGGCTGTGAGAAAGAGAAGCAGCTCCCTCCTAAGGTGACCCTGAAGCATAAATCCATCACCCTAAGGGCGAGTTCTCCCCACCATGCACCCACAGTGGAAATGATTTTACCATTCCGAGGCAGGGTGGGGGTGGGGAGCCAGCAAGGCACATGTGGGTTTCAGCAGGCCATCGACAGATTCTCCCATGACACCACTATGGGCAAGGTGTCCACTGGGGCTGGATGATAATCATAATCATAAGTATTAGCAACAGCTTGCTTGGGGAGCTCATGCACTTAAGGTAGATGGGACTCCCCTGGTCATGCAGTGGTTAAGAATCCGTCTACCAATACAGGGGACATGGGTTCGATCCCTGGGCCGGGAAAATCCCACATGTCGTGGAGCAACTAAGCCTGTGCACCACAACTACTGAGCCCGTGTGCCACAGCTGCTGGGGCCCACGCACCTAGAGCCCGTGCTCCGCAACAAGAGACGCCACCACAATGAGAAGCCCGTGCACTGCAACGAAGAGTAGCCCCCACTCGCCGCAACTAGAGAAAACCCACGCACAGCAACGAAGACCCAACAAGCCAAAAAAAAAAAAAAAAAAAAAAAGGAATGGTAGAGACACAGATGACATTCAAACCTGGGAGGCTTCTTGAGTAGATGATGATGATCTCCCTCCCTTCCCCATCCCGGCCTAGCTGAGGTCACCTGCAGCTGTACCAGAAGGTTCTTTCCAGCGTGCCCGGCTTCCGACTTCCAGCGCCTGAATCTTCTCTGCTGGAGGGAGGGAGGGCTTTTCTCCAGCACCGGGGCACTTGCCCAGCCCTGACACTGGAACCCGACCCCAGGGCAACCTCAAATGACGGGGAATGGGAATTGGTGGGAAAATGCTCTAGGCACCCCCCCATCCCAGCTATCCAGTGCGACAGTTCTGAGGAGTGTCCCCACCCTTTCTCAGCTGGTCCCCAGTGGGATGGAGCCCTGGTTATGCCTGGGGCCACCTGCTGTTTAATGCCCTCTTCATGGCTTCTCGCCCTTTCCTTACTTTCCCTATTTCTGCATGAGTGCTTCTTGTGACCACCTCCCCAGTAAACTCCCTAAGCCCCAGTCCTTGTCTCTGGGTCTGCTTCTTGGGGGAGCCCAAACTAAAACACTTTTTCTATCTTCTACAGTTCACAAGAGAGCCAGGTGGGCAGGGAGACAGGAGCGTGAGAAAAGCTCACTACAAAAGAAATAGAATAAGCCTACGGGACATTTGTTTTCCAAGCACTTTCTTTCACCTACATCCTTGTTATTCAAAGCACAGAGGAGCAGCCAGGGCATCACCTGGGAGCTCTGGAGAAATGCAGACCCACCCCAGGCTGGCTGAATCCGAATCTGCATTTTAACGAGATCCCCAGGTGGTTTGTGTGCCCAGTATAGTTTGAGAAGCCGTGTACATTATCTTCCTCGACTCTCATGAAGATCCTATGACAAAGTGTTACCATTTGTAGTAAGTTCAATAGTGTCCCCCCAAATTCATGTCCACCCAGAACTTTAGAATGTGATCTTATTTGGACTTAGGGTCTTTGCAGATGTAATTAGTTAAGATGAGGTCATACTAGAGCAGGGTGGATGAATTCGATGACTGGTGTCCACATAAGAAGAGGAAAGGACGCACAGAGACACACACTCAGAAGAAGGGCACGTGGCAGAGATTGGAGTTATGCTGCCATAAGCTAAGGAACACCAGGAGCCACTAGGAGCTGGAAGAGGCAAGGAAGGATCCTCACTAGAGCCTCTGGAGGGAGCATAGCCCAGCAGACAACTTGATTTTGAACTTCTAGCCTCCAGAGCTGTAAGAGAATAAGTTTCTGTTGTTTTAAGCCACCAAGTTTATGGTACTGCATTACAGCAGCCCTAGGAAACTAATAGACTATTATTCCCAATTTCACAGCCACAGAAGTGGCAAAGTCAGGACGTGACCTAGGCCCAGTTTGTGTAGCTGATTCAACGCCCCGTGGTGGGTGCCGGGCCAGGGGGGGGACTCCGGGAGCATTTCCAGGGCCCTGTTCTTAGCCCTGCCCTGCTCCATGCTGTTATCCAGGACTCGGAAGCAGGCACGGGGACACAGGGCTCAGGTGTGCAGGTGACATGAGGCTGGGAGAGATGGCTGAATTGGGACTCAGGAAGATTTAGACAGGTTTAGAACAAGGGCCCCAACACCAGATGATGGAACCCCACCAGGTAGAGAGGAAAGCTCAACGCTTAGGTTACAAAGAACAACCATACAGAAACAGGATGGGGAGAGCTAACTTGACAGATGTTCTGATGGAAACAAAAATTAGGGCAGGCGTGTGGGTGGTTTAAGTGACCTCAGGCTCAGCTGGAGCTGAGAGTGTGAGGCACTTAGTGGAGCAGGACCATGGCCTTCAGCTGCATTAATAGAAGTGGGATGCCTTCCCTTCCCCCAACAAGCGGGGACAGCATCTTCTGCTTCTGCTTTGTGCTGCTCTCGCCACCCCTGGAGGACCGGGTCAAGGCAGGGGTACCACTTTTTAAAGAGGACTGCAAACTAGAGAGTGTTTGTGGGGCAACCAGAATGGTGGAGATTCAAAAATAAAACAGTGATAAGAGCTGCCATTTATTGAATGCTCCCTATGTGCCAGACACTGCGTTAGGTGAGTAAGACAGACACTGTCCCTGCCCCAGGGAAGCTTACAGCCTGCTGGCCAATAAACCCAGATAAATACATGTATTTATTTAGAAACCTACACGTGCTGCAGAGGAGTGTGGGGTGCTCTGAGAGCACTAACCCAGAGAACCTGACCCAGACTGGGGATCTGGGTTTTCATCTTTGGGCCAATATATGAAGGCTGACTAAGTGTTACCCAGGGGACCATGGTACCTTTGAAACAGAGCACAGCAGGTTCAAAGGCCCTGGAGCATAGTTGAACAACAGGGAGAAGGGATGTGGCTTGCTTAGGTGAGGGTCTTGGAAACATCATTTTGGCTGCATTGTGAGGAACGGATTGGAGAGAGGCAAGAGTGGAGACCAGTCAGGAGAGGGTTGGAGCCAGCCTGTGTTAGTTTCCTATTGCCACTGTAACAAATCACCACAAACCTAGTGGCTTAAAACAACACAAATGTCTCCTCTTACAGTTCTGGAGGTCAGAAGTCTGAAATGGGTCTCACTGGGCTAAAATCAAGGTGTCAGCAGGGCTATGTTCTTCTGGAGGTTCCAGGGAGAATCCGTTTCCTCTGCCTTTTCTTGCTTCTAGAGGCTGCCCACATTCCTTGGCTCGTGATGCCTTCCCATCTTCTAAGCCAGTAATGGCCAATTGAGAATTCCTTATGTCCCGTCAATTCTGAATCTGACTCTTCTGCCTCCCTCTTTCACTTCTAAGGATCCTCATTATATTAGGACCATCCACATAATCTGGGATAATTCTCTAATCTCCCTGTTTCAAAGTCAGCTGATGTAGCAACTGTAATTCCCCTTGCCACATGACATAACACATTCACAGGTTCTGGGGATGAGGGGTGGATATCTTCAGGGGGCCATTATTCTGCCGACCACACATCCCGATTTACATACATCACCTCATTCATCCCCCATGCCCCCTCCTGTGAGGTTGGCACTATTAGGTCCCTTTTTATGGACAGGACACTGAAGCTCACAGAGGTGATCTGCGTAAAGTCACACAGCCGGGAAGTGGCAGAGTCCGGAGTCAGATTCCAGGCTGATACTGCAGATCCTGAGATCTTAGCCCCTGCCCCGTGCTGCCTGTCCTTGTGGAGGGCACAGGGGAGCCGACTTCCGGTGTGTAATGGGCTGGCTCTTACTGCGACACAGAGCCAAGTTCTGGGTGACTCCGGAACGCAGAACCAGGTCAACAGTTACAAGGAGGTAAGTTCTAAGTTTTAGTGACTCAGAATGTTAGAACTGGTGGGGACCTGAAAGGTCATAGTGTCCATTTTCTTCTAAGGAAACCAAAGCCCAGAGAAGGGAAGTAATTCACCAAAGGCCACACAGCTAATTAGTTGCCTAATAAGGAACTTTCTATCACAGTTCTCCCAACAGTGGTATGGGCTGCAGTATTAAGTGAGGGGATCCTTGTCACCAGAGGGGGCTGAGCATCTGGCGGGGGCCCTGTGCTGGGCACAGGCATTGCTGGCTATTGTGAAGCATGTTGACAGTAATTGTTTAACCACAAAATGCAAAGGTCTGTCAAGGATTTACTCATTTTAATAAGTTAGAGCAGTTCTTCCTACAAGAGTGTCAGTCTCACTCATTTGTCCTCTGGTATAAGGTTTTTTAAAAGTTGGGCTTATTAAGGCACAATCTACATACATTAAGAGTCACTCTTTTAAGAGTATCACTCAATGAGTTTTAGCAAATATATACAGTCATACAACCACCACAGCATTCCACATAGGAAAGGTTTTCATCTCCTCAAGAAGTCCAGAAGGTTCTCTGTGCCTCCCCTTTCGTTTTTTTCCACTTTGTTCTTTATCTTTTTTTTTAAATTGAAGTATAGTAGATTTACAATGTTGTGTTAGTTTCAGGTGTATAGCAAAGTGATTTATATATATATATATATATATATATATATATATGCATTCTTTTTCAGATTCTTTTCCCTTATAGGTTATTACAAAATATTGAGTATAGGTCCTTGTACTATGCAGTAGCCCTTGTTGGTTATGTTTTATATGCCTCCCCTTTCTTGTTTATTTTCAAATAAACAAAGTTATTTTCAAACAATCGTAGACTCACAAGAAGTTGCAAAAACAGGACATGTATCCTTCACGCAGCTGTCCCCAGTGACAACATCTTACATAACCTTAGCACAGCATCAAGTCCAGGGAAATGATATCAGTATAGCATCATCAGCTGGACTGCAGACCTTATTCAGATTTCAGGAGTGTTTCTGTGCACTCATTTGTGTGTGCATGTTTTTGTGTATAGTTCGATTCAGTTTTATCACCTGTATCGTTTTGCATAACCACCACCAGAAAGGAGCTGCCTGGCGCCACTTCTTCAGAGTCATACGCAACCCCTGCCCCTGGCGACCATGAATCGGTTTCTGTGCCCCTTTTCATAAGCTTTATTGTTGAATTGCATTTTTCATTAGAAACGAAATTGGTGAATGAGTTCACATTGGAAAAATCCAAACTCTGCAAGTATTTTGGAAGATCTCCTTGAGACTTCCTTTTCATGCCAGACCCTTTCTGGAAGGTAAGCACTGTTAGGGTTTCGGGTATCCTAAGCTTTTGCATCTGCAGTTGCACACCATGATGGTTAATTTCACGTGTCAACTGGACTGGGCCACTGGGTGCCCGGATTAAATGTGATTTCTGAGTGTGTCTGTGAGGGTGTCTCAGGATGAGATTGGCATTTGAATCGATGGACTCAGTAAAGCAGATCACACTCCCCAGTGTGGATGGGCATTCCCAATCTGTAGAAGACCTGAATAGAACAAAAAGCAGAGGAGGAGATAATTTGTTCTTTTCCTGCCTGCCCGCTTGAGCTGGGACATTGTTTTTCTTCTGCCCTGGGGCTGGGACTTAGGCCATCAGCTCCCCTAGTTTCTCAGGTCTTCTAGCTCGGACTGGAATTACACCACTAGCTTTCCTGGGCCTCCAGCTTGCAGATGGCAGGTCGTGGGGCTTCTCGGCCTCTGTGATTGTATGAGCCAATTCCTCACAAAAAACATATATCTACATCTAGATAGGTAGGTATCTGCTATTGGTTCTATTTCTCTGGAAAACCCTAACACACATGCAGAATACACATTACATGCACATGTACTGTACCATAAAAATATATAGTTGTATGTGTGTGTTTAACCTATATATTGCATCATACACGTTGTATGAAAAATATATATTGTATGAAAAATACCCACAGCTGGGTGTTTTCACTTTGACTATATGTCTTGGGTAACTTTCTATATCCACACATTTTTAAGGCCTACTGCATTAAAAGAAAAATCTCTGCATAGCATTCTGTACTATGGGGTCCCATTACTGATTTAACCAA
This sequence comes from Balaenoptera physalus, assembly GCF_965194825.1. Classification (NCBI taxonomy): domain Eukaryota; kingdom Metazoa; phylum Chordata; class Mammalia; order Artiodactyla; family Balaenopteridae; genus Balaenoptera; species Balaenoptera physalus. The sequence goes on along the minus strand of NC_138903.1, from coordinate 113,257,393 downwards.
TCCCCCACTGGTGGGCATTTAGATAGCTTTCGGTGTTTGCCTATTACAAACCATGTTGCAATGACCAGCCTCTGTGCACATGTGCAAGTCCTTCTCATAAGCTGAGAGAAGTGATATGCTTTCTAGAGTGGAAGACGATAAAGTTCCAGCTGACAGAGAATTGCCCCAAACCCTGGCGAGGCAGTGGGTCCCCCGTGTGAAAGGCATCCGGGACAGTTCATTTTGGAGGCTGACGACTGCTGGGCTGGAGGATTTGGGCAGTGCCTTTTAGCTCCGAGGGTTTGAGGTTCTCTGACTGAGCCATCGCATGACCAGAATTGCCTCTCTGGTCTGCTAACTCCTGGGCCCACACTCTGCCTAAGCCAGCTCTTAGGTCCCATGAGGTGAAGGAGCCTAGGGGGGCCCCCTTTACTGGGGGGAAACCATGTATTGGTTTTTTTTTTGTAGAATTATTGGTGATTTTTCCTCTTCACTTTAGAACTTTTTTGGGGGGGTATTTATTTATTTATTTATTTATTTTTGGCTGTGTTGGGTCTTCGTTTCTGTGCGAGGGCTTTTTCTCTAGTTGCGGCGAGTGGGGGCCACTCTTCATCGCGGTGCGCGGGCCTCTCACTATCGCGGCCTCTCTTGTTGCGGAGCACAGGCTCCAGACGCGCGGGCTCAGTAATTGTGGCTCACGGGCCTAGTTGCTCCGCGGCATGTGGGATCTTCCCAGACCAGGGCTCGAACCCGTGTCCCCTGCATTGGCAGGCAGACTCTCAACCACTGCGCCACCAGGGAAAGCCCCATGTATTGTTTTGATGAAGGCTGTTCCAACTTTATGCTTCCCAGCCCCAGAGAGACCACAAGCCACCCCTGGCCAAAAGATATGATGGAGCCAACAAATAACCAAGCTCTTCTCCAGCAGCAGGGGTGGTGATAGGTTCATTTTCTTCCAAGGAAACTAAGGCCCAGAGAGGGGAAGTAATTCACCCAAGGCCACACAGCTCAATTAGTAGCCTAACAAAGAACTTTCTAACTAGAGGATGTAGGGAGTACCTCCTTCCAGACCGTGCATGCGCCATGGGAGGTGTGTTGGAGCAGCTCTGTGTCTAACCCTTTGCTCAGCCTCCACTCCTATCCAGGACGAGCCGTTCAGAAACTGACGAATGGTCATATTGCAAAGCCCCGCCTGCCTGAATCCTGCCATGTGTGCCTAGGGAAAGGCTGTTTGCCAATACCACCTCCATAACCATTCACCCACCAACTTACCTGTTCCCCGAGACCTACCTGCTGGTGAGGAAGGAAGTGGTAGCTGAGAGAAGAAACAAATATAAGAATTGTTAGCATTTCACGAGCATTTTCTGCTTTCAGAGGGTCTTCCCATCTCCTTATCTGCTCATCACGCAGGTAGGAAGGGCAAGCTCTAGGTATTGCTCAAGTGGGGAAACTGAGGCCTGATGAGAGAGTGAAGGCTTTGCGTCAGGTCACGCAGGCATCAAATTGGCCAGAGAGCTGGTGCAAGGACCCCGGTTTCCTGATTCCCAGCCGAAGGCTCTTGTTGACACAGTTTCCTTCCGCCCCCTTGCCTGACACCAGGGCCTCGTGCTCAGAGCCGGGCCAGTCCCGCGCTCATCTCAGAAGAGACGCTGCACTATGGTCACGGCTCTGTCTGCCCTGCCCTTTCTGGCCGGATGCCATGTGATGTGAACCTGAGGCTCTGTGACCCTGGAAGAATGAGGACAGTTCAGCCAACAGAATCCACATGCTTAGGGCTCACGTGTGGGAGCCACTCTTTGGCCTGGTAAGCATGTGAGCGTCTGTATCCTTTGGATGGGGGAAACTGCTCCTCGTGGGGCTCCTGCGAGTCTTTAGGGAACTTTAAGGAAGGGGCTGGAGAAGAGAGGAGGGTGCCCTGGGCAGGGGCCTCGGGGCATCCAAACTACAAAAGCAAGACAGCAGAAAGCTTGTCTGAAGGGCTTGGAGGAGCCCTGCTGGCTGAAGTGGAAGGTTCATGTGAGGGAAAAGTGGGAAGAAAGACTGAGGTGGCAGGCAGTATTTTCCCAAGATGGCTGCAAAAATATCTCCTGTTCCACATGTGCTTCTACCTCTGACACTGGCCTCATGGAGATGTAGGGGCTATCTATGGTCCTTCCCCCCAAAGCTGGGCAGACTCGTGACCATGGTAGAAGTGAAGCTAGGTGACTTTGGAGGCTAGGTCATAAAAGGAGATACGGCTTCCAGCTTGCTTGCTGGAACACTCACTCTTGAAGACTTGAGCTACCCTGTGATTTGTTCAACCGCCACCATACTGTGAGGAAGTCCTAACTCACATGGAGAGATCACATGAAGAGTCTCGGAGACTACATGAAGAGAGGGATGCCTGGCCTGTCCGCAGTTGCTCTGTCATCTACCATTCCAGCTCCAGTCCCTTTCTAACTGCAGCCTTAGGAGGGACCCTGAACCGCCCAGCTGATCCCTTCCAAATTCCTGACCCACAGAAACTACGAGACACAGTAAAATGACGGCTGTTGTCCTAAGCCACCACGGTTTGGGGTGATTTGTACACAGCAACAGACAAATGAGGTTGGTGAAAGCAGAGTAGTGCTGTGCAAAGAGTGCTAATTTGGGAGTTGGGACACCTGGCTTCCTGGGTCTAGCCTTGCTAGTAACTTGCCGTGTGGCCTTGGCCAGGAAACTTCTCTCTGGGCCTCAATTTCATTATTTGTAAAAACAAGAGGTTAGAATAAAATGATTTAGAAAACCATTTTAGTTCTAAAATTTCCTTTGGGGAGATAAGCCTCAGAGAAGTTGGAAGTTGCTCCTTTAGCAATGGGGAGTCATTGAGCAGAAGACATGCTGAGAGAGTGTTCTAGAGGCAAGAACGTGTGGATGAAGACAGAGCTGGGAAATCCTCCTTCCTCTTTCTCAGCCCAGTGGAAGGTGGGCACTGAGGTGATGAGAAACCCCCAAGCAGATACCCGACGGGAGGAGGAGGCAGGGGGAGGCCGGGTAAGTCAGAGGCAGGCAGTCTACTGGCCAGATTCAGAGCCAAAAGCTGCAAGGGTGCCCAGGAGCCCCCTCCCATTTGGGGAAAGGACCCCTCCAGCCCTTTCCACCTCAGACCTATCCATCTCCACCTGTCTGAAGGAGCATCTATTTATGAAATCTCTCTCTCCTCCGAGTGGGATATCTTATGCTTTCACACCTCTGGAACAAACCCACAAGGCTCATCACTTTGCTCAAATGGAGCTGAGATTAGACTCTAGCCTTGTGCCCACTGCTCGGATGTCAGGGCCTTGAGCAGTAATCACCACAGGTAGCTCAGTGCAGGGGAAGAGCCCAGCCAAATGTTTTCAGTGGCTTCCTTTGGGCCCTTTTGGGGTCTGCGCAAGAACGCCTGCCCCTGGGCCCTGTTCTGGGGTCTTGAGCTGTGGGGAATTGGGGTTCTATGACGCTCCCACTGCAATGGCCTCTCCAGGCTGCCATTTCTGTAAGGCAGAGGTAGCCCTCGCTCTTGGCTTGGGATGGTCTCTTAGGAAAACAATGGGCAGGCTGGTGCCAGTGGGGATGGGGAAGATTTGCTTCTTAGCAACAAAGGGAGCATTTGAATAGAAGGGAAGCCCGGGGGCCATCTGGGACTGTCTCAGTTGGTTATTTCTCTCTGCTCCTAGACGACTTCAGGCAGCTTGGGGACCTGGACTCCCTTTGCCTGTAGCCTGTGGCTAACACCTCCCCCAGAGTGAAGGGGGGGACCGCATTTCTGCAGCCCTCTGGTGGAGGAGCTGGCCTTTTCCACACCAGCACTGCCAAAGGCTCACAGGTTATTAAGAGAGTTGCACAAACTGGAAGGCCGCAGCTGGGGAGGGGTTGGAAGAAGAGTGTTGGGAGAGCAGAGCTGCCTGAAACAGGCTCTGCTGCTGGCCGGGGGCAGGGCTGAACGCTGGCTCCTCTGGAGGGAGGTCAAGGACACAGCTGGAGCCTATTTGTAGCCCCTCCCTCCTACAGCCCCCTGATAATAGCTCCTAACACTTGCTGAGCCCTCAGTATGAGTCAGATACTGTTCTCAGCCTTTCCCATGGATCACCTCATTTAATCCTTCACAACAGTTCTATGAGGTAGGTCTATTATTATCTCTATTTTAGACATTAAATAATAACAATTTTAAAACACCCTGAGGCACACAGAGGTTAAGTAAGCTAGTAAGTGGCTCAGCCGGGATTATGAACTCAGACAGTTTAGCTCAAGAGGGCAAAGCTAACCGCTGGGCCTTGCTGCCTGTCACGTGACAGGCCGGCTACATGGTCCCACCCTCTGGGGCTGCCCTCTGAGGTGTCCTTTCAAGGCTGGCCCTCTTGGGGCCTTCCTCATGCTCTGAACATTACAATAGCCACCAACGTACTGAGCACTCACTCTGCACCAAGGATTGTGCTAAGCACTTTCCATGGCTTATTTCTATAATGCTCACAACGACCCTGTGGGTAGGTATTAGCTGCTGTCTCCATTCTACAAGGTGTGGAAACCCAGGCTCCAGAAGGTTGAATAACTTGTTCAAGGTCAAGTTAGGATATAGCAGAACCAGGATTTAAATTCGAACCGAAGTCTGTCTGACTCCGCAGCTCTAAGAACACATTTTATTCATTCATCTATTCAACCAACCAACATTTTATAGACCATCTGCCATGTGCCAGGCACTGTGCTTGGCGCAGGTGGGTATACACAGGGACAATATTTCTGTACGTCTTACTCTATCTCTCCAGCTTAGACTGCTCTCTAGAACTGCAGACTCGTGAATCCTACTGGCCGTGTGACATTACTCTCTGAGACTAATGTGTTCAAAACAGAACTCTTGACCCTTCCTCCAAAGTCGCTCGCCCAAAGTCTTCCTCAGTTCTGCAAATAGAATCACCTCCCACGCAGTCGCTCAAGCCAGGGCTTGAAAGTTCAGAGGCCATCTTTTTTTCTTTTTTTAATAAATTTATTTATTTTATTTACTTATTTTTGGCTGTGTTGGGTCTTCGTTCCTGCGTGCAGGCTTTCTCTAGTTGTGGTGAGCAGGGGCTACTCTTCATTGTGGTGCGCGGGCTTCTCATTGCGGTGGCTTCTCTTGTTGCAGAGCACGGGCTCTAGGAGCGTGAGTTTCAGTAGTTGTGGCACGCGGGCTCAGTTGTTGTGGCTCACGGGCTCTAAAGCATGGGCTCAGTAGTTGTGGCGCATGGGCTTAGTTGCTCCGTAGCATGGGGGATCTTCCCGGACCAGGGCTAGAACCCGTGTCCCCTGCATTGGCAGGCGGATTCTTAACCACTGTGCCACCAGGGAAGTCCCGAGAGGCGATCTTTGAATGCTCTCTTTCCCTGATTCCCTACATTTAATCTATGTGTCTGGTTGACTTTATCTCAAACTTTTCACTTTTCTCCCTCCCCCCTCCCCCGCATCAATCCATTGTCCAGAAGGAAGTCAGCATGATCTTAAAACATCAATCACATCATTTCCTTCCCTGCTTCAAACACTCCAGCGGATTGCCAGGTGCTCTGACCTACAAGGCCCTGCCCGAACTGGCCCCTACGCTGCCACCCTGGTCCCCTGCCTTCTCCCTACATCCTCCCCTAACATGCCAAGCTCCTTCCCACCTTTGCCTTTGCTCACATACCACCCTCTGCCTGGAATGTTCTCCCCCCAGGTCTCAATTTAAATGTCACCTCCTCATAGAGGCCTTCCCCACCCAGCTTGTAAAAAGTAGCCACTCTCTTCTCTCTGCATGGCTCTTATTACTGAAGAATATTATCTTTTTAAAAAATTGTCCTCTTTGCCTGTCTCCCTCAGCCACTAGAATAAAAGCTCCACAAGAGCAAGGAGCTGACTTCCCTTACTCCTCATTTTAGTATCAGCATCTAAAACAGTATGTGGCACATAGCAGGTGCTCACTAAGTAAAGTGGCAGAAGTTGTGGGGTACAGCAAGGGGGGGTCACACAGAGCGGTGGACAATCCTTGGGAAATGACAAAGGAACAGCAGCCTGGAAGCAGCAGAAGGGAGTAAAGAACATGCTGACCCTTCTGTGAGCCTGGGCCAGGGGGCTGGGAGACGCGAGGCTTCTAAGTTTCTGCTCTGCCACTCACTAGCCAAGGCACTGAGTTTTCTGAGCCAGAGTTCCCTCATTTGACAATGGGAGTGCTGTTGCGGGCAGAAGGGTGGGAATCTGCTCAAACCCTCCAATGGCTTCCCAGCTCGCTCTGGGAAAAAGCCAGGGTCATGGCAATGGCCTCTGCGGTCCTGCACGATGTGAACCCCCTCCTCCACTTCCCCTCTGCCCTCATCGCCCACTACTTCCTCTCACTCCTCTCCTCCAGCCAGACAGGCCTCCTCCACTTTCCAGCCTCAGGAGCTTTGCCTGGATGTTCTCTCTGCCCAGAATGCTCTACCTCCAAATACCTGTAGAGGCTCAGCCCTCACTCGCTCCAGGTCTAGTCTCAAAGGTCCACCTCCTCAGTCAGACCGTCCCTGGTCATCCCATTTGACACTGTACCCTCTCCGCCTTTTCTGCTTTATTTTCATCCATAGCACTTCCCACGGGCTGGCATACTGTATCATTTACTTATGTACTTCGTATAACCATTTGTCCTCCCCACTAGAGTGTAAGCTTCATGAGAGCAGGGAGTTTAGCTGTCTTACTGACTGCATCCCAACAGCCCCTGGCACAGTGCCTGGCACGTAGTAGGCACCCAGTAAATTTGGACTGAATGGATGAATGAACGCATGCATGGATGAATGAAGTGCCGGCAAGGTGTCTGGCATATAAAAAACGTTTGGCAGGTGGTAGTTATTACTAATGACTGTCTCTTTGTGGTCCCCTTTCCTGTGCCCAGGGCTTAGCACAGAGTCCTGCACTCGGCTGACACGAGTTGAAAGAGGAACCCTACTTGAGGTGGAAAGTCTTCTACCTGCCACAAGAGAAAACCAAACGACAGGGGCTCTAAGAGTGCAGAGGAGGGAAGGCAGGACCACAGGTGGTTTCTAAAAACCCAATCTCCAGCCCCATCCCTGCCCCTGAAAAAGAGACCTCCAGTGAGGGGACTTCAAGCAAAGGGCGATTTCCACAGAGGAGCACCAGGAAGGCTACGTGGATCCTTAGCCTGGATCCCTGGTCTTGTAAGGTCTGTGGCTAGAATTCAGAGGGCGCATGAACTCGGATGGGGAAAATTGCATCTTGATTCCTGCTCTCTCTTAACTACATTTTAGCACTTCCTTCAATCATGAATGCAGGCAACAACCCACCATGATCTTAGAGGGCCTGTGGCTCGGTCACCAACAGGAACCACACATATTTTCATACCATGTTGAGTGAATCTTAAAATATCAGTATGCTCATCACTACTGTGAAATTGTGATAGTTATAAGCCTGACTGCTAGATCTTATTATTTAATGTGCTGAAAATGAGGCACATATATCACACATTTAAAACATACATTGATGGCTGTATTTCAGTATAATTGGTTTCCATTATAATCCTCTGTATTTTATGCATTTAAAAACATTATTCTGTGAAGGGGGCCTTAGGCTTCACTAGACTGCTAAGGGGGTCTGTGGCACACAAAAAAGGCCAAGAGCCCCAGGTTAGAGCGTGCACAGTCTGATTGCAATTGGCCCCAGCTCTCTTGGTGACTTCTTCCAAGGGGGGCCTACACACTTGCACGTGCTGAGTCGGTCACCATTCCTGGTACACAGAGCACCCAGGTCTGAATTTTAATCTGCAGCACAGAAGCCTGCCTTCCGCGTACTCACCGAAGAGCTCAGCTTTGACCCCACCTGCCCAGCGTCTGGCTGCCAATGTCAATCTTTGGGGAGGACTTAGTCACCACGGTAATAAAGGGACAGGCCATAGACTCTAGGCTGTATAGTGAGGAAGTGAAGAAAGCAGAGGGCTGATGAAGTGGGGAAAATAGAAGGATCCGTGGACTGGACAGCCCAAAGAGGTTGAAGAACAGTTCTCATGGGAATAAACAAGCAAACTGGAAGATGTGGAGGTAGCAGAGAGGCGAGGCTTGAAAGAGTGATTTTTATTTTTTATTTTTTAAAATTTTTATTGGAGTGTAGTTGATTCACAATGTTGTGTTAGTTTCAGGTGTACAGCAAAGTGAATCTGTTATACACATACATATATCCACTCATTATTAGATTCTTTTCCCATATAGGTCATTACAGAGTATTGAGAAGAGTTCCCTGTGCTTTACAGTAGGTCCTTATTAGTTATCTATTTTATACATAGTAGTGTGTATATGTCAATCCCAATCTCCCAATTTATCCCCCCCTACTTTCCTCCCTGGTAACCATAAGTTTGTTTTCTACACCTGTGACTCTACTTCTGTTTTGTAAATAGATTCATTTGTACCATTTTTTTACATTCCACATATAAGTGATATCATATGATATTTGTCTTTATCTGACTTACTTCACTCAGTATAACAATCTCTCTCGGTCCATCCGTGTCACTGCAAATGACATTATTTCATTCTTTTTTTATGGCTGAGTAATATTCTGTTGTATATATGTATCACATCTTGAAAGAGTGACTTTTAAAGTGGCACAGTTGAGAGTGATGTCAAGGCCCAAGGTGTGACTGTGTAAGTGTAGCTTGAGGGGGAGTGCAGAAGAGGTAAAGGTGAGGAAGTTAAGGAACGCAGAGGCCGAGGTGTTGGAAGCCATGTCCGTATGAACACAAGTCATCCGTGATAGTGGGGGCGCTTCTGGAAGAGAAGAAAATCATGAACTGTTTTCCCCAAAGTCTTTAATGAATGGGGGCGGGGAAGATGACAGCGATTAGGAAGGGGAAAGGTTAGTACAGCCCTATAGTATGGATCTTGGGAGAGCGAGCCATTAAACGTTGGAGTTCTTCAAGGTCCCTCCTAGTTCTTCTCTTGCCATTCTCCGATCTTTCCCCAAGTGACCAATTCATTCCCCAGCTTCAAATACCTATCCCGATGGCTCCCAAATGAATATCTCTAGCTCTGATCTCTCTTCTGAGCTTCAGACACCGTATCCAACTGCATACTTGATAGCTCCACTTGGACCAAACTTATGAACTTCCTTCCAAATGTGGTCCTCTTCCAGTCTTCTCTATCTCCATGCTACCAACATCAACTAAGTCAGAAACTTGGAAATTTTCTGTCAAATCCTTGAGAGTTCCTCCCCGCCCCTGCCTCTCTATTTCCCATGTCCAGTCGATTATTGAGTCCTGCTGATTTCACCTCCTAGTTAGCCCTTGAGTTATTCCACTCCTTTCCACCACTACCCTGGCCCCAGTTACTGTCATCTCTCACCTGGTCTAATGCATTACTTCTCCACACATCTGCCTCCCTCCCATCTGTTCACTCTGCAGCCAGACTGTTTTAAAATGCAAATCTGATCATGTCACCTGTCTGCTTAAACATGTCAATGCCTTCCCATGCTTCTTCTTTTTTTAATAAATTTATTTATTTATTTTTGGCTGCGTTGGGTCTTCGTTGTTGCATGAGCTTTCTCTAGTTGCGACGAGCGGGGGCTACTCTTCGTTGCGGTGCGCGGGCTTCTCATTGCGGTGGTTTCTCTTGTTGCGGAGCACAGGCTCTAGGCGCGTGGGCTTCAGTAGTTGTGGCACACAGGCTCAGTAGTTGTGGTGAATGGGCTTAGCTGCTCCATGGCATGTGGGATCTTCCAGGACCAGGGCTTGAACCCATGTCCCCTGCATTGGCAGGCGGATTCTTAACCACTGCACCACCAGGCAAGTCCCTCCCATGCTTTTTTTTTTAAATTTAATTTAATTTATTTATTTTTATACAGCAGGTTCTTATTAGTTATCTATTTTATACATATTAGTGTATATATGTCATTCCCAATCTCCCCCTCCTATGCTTCTTAAGATAAAGGTCAAAAGTCTTAATGTGGGTCTACATCAAATGATTCTCATCCTTGACTCAACATTACAGTCACCTGTGGAGACTTTAAGCTAATGATGCCCAGGTCCAACCCCAGACCACTAAATCTGGACTTTGGGATTGGAAGCCAATCTTGGGTATACTTATTGAAGTTCTCTGGGGATTTTAATTCTCAGCCAGGACTGGGAACCTCTGCTCTACATAGATACACCCCTACCCCTCCAGATTCATCTGGCACACAGGGCCACCTCGACTCTGCACTCTGGCCACACTGCCCTGCTGTCAGTCTCTCGGCCTGGAACGTTTTTCCTTCCCTCCAGCCCACCCCCTTTCACATAGAGAGTGACAATTCATCTTTCCGATTACAGGTAATTAATTGTCACTTCCCTGTCCCCTTCCCATGTACACTTTAAATCAGATTCTTCCTAGCAGTCATCCAATCGTACATTTGCATTTATTTCAGTGGTTATTTGATTACTGTCCATATTCACCACTAAACTGTCAGCTCCATGTCTGTCATTCACTGCTGAATCCTTACTAGCTAGCACAGTGCCCAGCACAATATAATGGCTCAAGAAATATTTGATGATTGAATGAATGGCAGGTAAGATGAGGTATATGAAACCGTATGAACTAATTATGTCCTTTGATCACAATCTGAATTCCTAATCTAGGTCATGGATGGAACCCTACAGTTGGGCCCAGTATGGAATCAATATCCTTGACTACAGCCTAAGTCCCTCTTCGCAGCTACTTCCACAAGTGGCTCTCATTCCTGGCTGCCCAGAGAGAGTGAATAGAAAATAATGATCACATATTTAACAAATATGAAAAAATACAAAAAGAAAAATCCTGGCTGCCCATTATAATCACTGGAGAAGCTTAATTCAAAAAAAAAAAAAAAAGGCTGGCCTCACCCCAGACCATTTAAATCAGAATATCTAGGGGTGGGGCCTGGTCTAATTTGTTTTTTTTCCCCTAGCTTTATTGAGGTATGATTGACAACTTAAAATTGTGTATAGTTTGGTTGTACAATATGATGCTTTTTTAAAGGTGTGCATCACGATGATTTGATATATGTATACAATGCAAAATGATTACACAATGGAGTTGACAAATCCATCGCTTCACATAGTTACCTTTTTTTTGTGGCGAGAACACTTACGATTCCTCTCAGCGAAGTTCAAGTGTTTTGGGCCCCTCAGGTGATTTTAATGTGCAGCTGTAGTTGAGAGCAATGCTCTACCCCTTGCTCCCCCTGGTGTGGTCCAGGGCAGCAGCTGCATCACCCGGGAAGCTTGTTAGGAATGCAGAACCTCAGGCCCCACCCAGCTCTTCTAAATCAGAATCTGCACTTTAACAAGGACCCCAAGTGATCTGTCCAAGTGATAATGTCTGAAAAGCAATGTCAAGGAGCCAGGCAGGACAGTGTGGACTTCCGGATGCCCCCAGTTTCCAGGGGAGTGCGTGGCTGCTTGGGTGGCAGCACATCTCCACTCCTCTGCAAGTCCACTTAATGGCTGCCTCAGCGTTTTACCGGGCTGCTGGGTCGACATCCTAGTGTAATACTGTAAATAAGGTCTTAGCGTGGACAAAAAACCCATCCTGGATAAGGACGGCAAAGCAGAGCTCTCCATTTCGTGGGGAAAGCTGGGACTAGCAGACTACGTTTGCTAGGAGCCCTTTCTGATGAGTGGGAACAATAGAATAAAGGACCATCCCTCCCGGTCCCGTCACGTCCCTGCACCCAACTAACCGCGGGGCTGGGCCTAGCGACGACTGCTCGCGTTGCTTGCGCGGGGGAACGGCTCTCGAAGAGACAGCTGCCTGCAACTCTCCCCCAGCCCCCGCCCCGCCCCAAAGCGATCAAATGGGTTCTGAATGTCCGCTCTGTTTTGGCCAGGAGCCCCGATTCTCGGGATGGGCCGGGTGGGTGGAGCCGGGACCCCCTCGTCGCAGGGCTCCGGGCTTCGGGCGTCGGGGGCGGGACCCGGGGTCACGCTGCCCACGCCCACGCCCCCGCCCGGCGTGGGAGACTTGGGCCCGGAGCTCCGGCTGCAGCGCGGGGAACCGATCCGCGGCCCGGCGCGCTACGAGGGGGAGGCTGCAGGCCCGAGGGCGCCGGCGGGCGCTGCACTGGCCCCCGGGGACGGAGCGCGTGGCTTCCCGGGCTGGCTGGCACTGCTTGCGCCGCCGCCACCCGCCCGCCTGTCCGGGTGCCCAGCCAGGAAATGTCTTCTTACTGGAAAGACCGCTGCTGTCTGCTGCAGCGGGTGGCGGAGTCTGAAACCAATTTGCACATGCACCTGGTGACAAAAAACTTTGTGTTCGTTTTGGGGAGTGTTCCGCTAGAACCAGCGTTTTAAAAAGCCACCTGTCGGGTCCCTGTTAGTAAATGAGCCCACTCCCAACCCCACCGGAGGAGGATGAGAGTGGAGGAAGCATGTTCACGGTGAGGCTTAAACATCACTGGAGGCGCCGAGTCGCAGCGCCCAGGACGCAGCCCCTCCAAAGCCAGCTGTTTGCTGTGTAACTCAGAGCCCGAGTCCTCTGAGTACACTGGGGCCATTGGGTAAACACTCTCCTTGTCTCTCCAGCAGCTGGGGGAAGCCAGGGCACCCAGCTGTTGCCCAGCCAAAGAGCCAAGTTGCCTCCTTCCAAAAGCCACAGGCACTGGGTCCTTTCCTGGAGGACACATAGTTTCTGAGAAAAGCAGACTGTGGCCCCTTTAGGGGGAAAACATATCGATAAAATCCTGTGCCTTGATGCTCAACACTGGCTCTGGGGCCTGTACCCACCCGCCTCCATCTTGGCAGTGGTTCCCTGGGCATGGGCATGGTCTCCACTGAGAAACTGGCTCCCTTGTCAGCTCACTCCCACCCTCTGCCTTCTTTCTCCTGTTTCCTTAAGTTTTTCTTATTCTTCTCTTGTTGTCTGCAGCTTTCTTACTTCATCATCTCTCCCCATTCATCCCATCTCTCCTTCTCTCCCTTCTTCCCTTCCTTCCTTTTAAAAATGCATTCATCACGTATTAAGCACTGTAGTAGTCAGCTCAGGTTGCCATAACAACATACCATGGACTGGGTGGCTTAAATAACAGAAATTTATTTGTCACAGTCAGTCCTGGAGGCTGGAAGTCTGAGATCAGAGTGGTAAGGTCCTGGTGAGACTCTCTCCCTGGCTTGCAGACTTTTTCGCTGTGTCCTCATGTGGCTGAGGGGAGGGGGATATTTCTCTCTCTCTTCCTCTTCTTATTAGGCCACAGTACTATGGGATTAGGGCCCCGCCCTTATGACCTCATTTAACCAGATGTGACCAGTATTGTTAACCAAGTGTGAACAGAATGCCACAGGAGAGTGGAGGGGCAGGAATGAATAGATGCCTCAAGAAATCAAGGAGGGCTTGACAGAAGAGGTGACTTTTGAGGTGGCATAAGAAGGAGTTTGCCAGACAAAGAAGGGAGGAACTATATTTCAGGCAAAGAAAGTAGCATGTGCAAAAGCATAGAGTTGTGAAAGGGCATGGCCTGCTTGATGCAGTGAAAATTTTTGTGGCACTGGAGATGAGAGTGTGTAGGAGGCGTGGCAGGGGATGCTGGAGATGCAAGTTGGAACTCTCCTGTGATGGGTTCAAGCAAGAGATGATGATGGCCCAAGCTAGGGTAGGGATGGAAAGTAAGAACAGAATACAGGAGACATTGGCAAGACCAAATTGGCTGATTGAATGGTGGAGTGAAGAGGCAGGAGTGGAGGGTGACTCCTGGATTTCGAACTTAGGGGGCTGGCATCATTCACTGAGATATGGAAGGAGGAGTAGGTCTGAGGTGGGGATGAGAGTAGAAATAGTGACTGTGAGGTATCTCTAGGACATCCTGCAGAGGTAGGCTGGGTGCTGGGGGTGAAGTGGGGACGGAACAAACTCTATGTATGTTCGTGAGCATGTGTGAGGAAACCATCTGATGTTGGGGAGAGAACCACACCAAATGATTAGGGGGAACAGTGCTCAGAACTCACACAGGGCTGGGAATAGTGCCGGTTCCCAAGCAGCTAAAATTGAGGCATCAGGTAGAGTACACAGAAGGGTCTGGCCTTGGTATTAGGGAATAATTAGCCCTAGACTGAGCACTGCTCTTGTCTCATCTAACAAAGCTTAACAGCAAGACCCAAAGGAATCAAACAATTTCCAAGAAACTTAACTAAGTGACGAAAGTTCAAGAGTATTTATAGCAGGGTTTCTCAACTTCAGAACAGCTGACATTTTGAGCTGGATAATTCTTTGTTGTGGGGACTGTCCTATGCATGTAGGATGTTTACCATCACACCTGGCCTCTACTTACTGGATGCCAATACCACTGTTCAGTTGTAACAATCAATACTGTTTCCAGACAAACAAAATCATCCCTGGTTGGAAACCACTGATTATAGGAATGCAGGCCTGTTAAAGAACCCAACAAGGTAGGATTCACAATGTCTGGCATCCAATGAAAAATTACCTGGCATTGACAGAGCAGGAAACTATGGCCCATAAGAAGGTAATAAATCAATAATTGAAATCAAAACCAGAACTGACACAGATGTTAGAATTAGTAAACAAGGATACTAAAACAGTTATTATAACTGTATTCCAGATGCATTCCAGATGTTCAGAAAGTTAAATAGAGCCATGGAAGATATTTTTTAAATACCCAAATCAAACTTATAGAGGAGAAAACTACAACATGTGAGGTGAAAAATACATTGGATGTGATTAATGGCAGATTAGACACTGCAGCAAAAAGCCTAGTGAACTTGAACACAGAGCAATAGAAAGGATTCAAAATAAAATATACACAGAAAAGAGAATGAAAAAAAAAATGAACAGAACATCAGTGAGCTGTAGGAAAAATTCAGGTGGCCTAGTCTAAATATAATTGGAGTCCCTGAGGGAGAAAAAGAGACAGGAGGGAACAGAAAAATATTTGAAGAAATAATGGCCAAAAATTTTCCAAATTTGATGAAAATTATAAACCCAGAGACCCAAGGAACTCAGCAAACTCCAAGTAGAAGAAATATGAAGAAAATGACACCAAGGCACATCATAATCAAATTTCTCAAAATCAGTGATAAAGAGAACATCTTAACAGCAGCCAGAGAGAAAGGGCATTTTATGTACAGAGAAACAAAGATAAGACTTCTCATTGTAAACAATGCAAATGAGAATACTGTAGAGCAAAATCTTTTAAAAACAAAGGAAAAAAAAAACGCTATCAAGCAGGGATTCTATATCAGGCAAAAATATCTTTCAAAAAGGAAGGCAAAGGTAATCCCTGGTGGTCCAGTGGTTAGGACTTGGTGGTTTCACTGCTGTGGGCCCAGGTTCTATCCCCAGTTGGGGAACTAAGATACCGCAAGCTGCCCAGCATGGCCAAAAAAAGAAGGAAGGCCAAACAAAGAAACTTCAGTTATACAAAAGTTGAAAGAGGGGCTTCTCTGGTGGCGCAGTGGTTAAGAATCTGCCTGCCAATCCAGGGGACATGGGTTTGAGCCCTGGTCCGGGAAGATCCCACGTGCAGCGGAGCAGCTAAGCCCATACGCCACAACTACTGAGCCTGTGCTCTAGAGCCTGGGAGCCACAACTACTAAAGCCTGCGTGCCTAGAGCCCGTGCTCTGCAACAAGAGAAGCCACCGCAATGAGAAGCCCGCGCACCGCAATGAAGAGTAGCCCCTGCTCACCGTGACTAGAGAAAGCCTGTGCGCAGCAACAAAGACCCAACGCAGCCAAAAATAAATAAATAAATAAATTTATTTATTTAAAAAAAAGTTGAAAGAATTCATCACCAGCAGACACATACTACAAGAAATGGAAGGAAGATGATAACAGATGAAAATATGGATCTACACAAAGGAAGGAAGAAATAGTAACTACATGGGTAAATATACAACATTTTAAAAAATTATTTAAGTATCTTTGATAGTGGACTGTTTAAACAAAAATAATAATAATGCAGTGTGGAATTTATAACATACATAAATGTAAAATGTATGACAACAGTAGCACAAAGATTGGGAGGGGAGAAAAGGGCATATACTCTCCTAAATATGTTTTTAGAGTATAGGTTATGTGGTATATACCACTTGAAGATCAACTGAGATAAGTTAAAGATGTTTACTATAAACCTAAAAGTAATCACTAAAATAATAAAACAAAGAGTCATAGCTGATAAACAAATAAATGAGATAAAATGGAACCATAAAAAATATTCAATCAGTCCCAAAGAAGACAGAAAAAAAAAGAAAAAAGGAAACAAAAAACAGAGGGGACAAATAGAAAACAGATAACAAAATGATAGATTTAAACCTAACTATATCAATAATCAATTGAAATGTAAATGGTTTAAATATCCAAATAAAAGGCAGAGATTGTCAGATTGGATATAAAATCAAGAACCAATTATATGCTGCCTACAAGTACAGATCTTCCTCTACTCACTTTGGGGTTATGTCCCAATAAACCAATCATAAGTTGAAAATATTGTGAGTTGAGTTTGGGAAGGGAGTCTGGGGGAGAATGAATACATGTATACGTATGGCTGAGTCACTTTGCTGTGTATCTTGAAACTGTCACAACATTGTTAATTGGCTATACTCCAATGTAAAATAAAAAGTTAAAAAAAAATGGAGACAAAAAACGAAAATATTGTGAGTTGAAATTTCATTTAATACACCTCACCTACTGAACATCATGGCTTAGACAAGCCTCCCTTAAACATGGTCAGAACACTTACATTATTAGCCTACAGTTGGGCAAAAATCATCTAACACAAAGCCTATTTTGTAATAAAGTGTTAAATATCATGTAATTCACTGAATACTGTACTGAAAGTGACAGGCATTATGGTTGTCTGGATACAGAATGGTTCTAAGTGTATCAGTTGTTTATTCTCGTGATCACATAGCTGACTGGGAGCTGTGGCTCAGTGCCGCCACCCAGCATCACAAGAGAGTATGATACCATATATTGCTAGCCTAGGAAAAAAATCAAAATTCAAAATTCGAGGTATGATTTCTACTGAATGTGTATGTATTGCTTTACACCATTGTAAGGTTGAAAATCATAAGTTGAACCACTGTAAGTCAGGGACTGTCTGTAAAGCATTTTAACTACAAAGTTTAAAGTAGGTTAAAAAAGTAAAAGTATGGAAAAAAGATATACCATGCTAACACTAATCAAAAGATATACCATGCTAACACTAATATTGGAACAGCAGTATTAAATGAGATAAGTAGATATTAAGCAAAAGTTACTACCAGAGATAGAGGCCATTTCATAGTGATAAATGGGCCAATTCATCAAGAGGACATAACAATCCTAAACATTTATGCACCTCATAACAGAGCTTCAAAATACATGAAGGAATAGCTGACAGAACTACAAGTAGAATCAGAAAAGTCCACAATTATAGTAGAAGATTTTGACTCTCGTCTTTCAATAATTAACAGAATAAGTAGGCAGAAAATCAGCAGCAAGGATATACAAGATAAAAATAACACTATCAACCAACTTGATCTAATTGACACTTATAGAACATTCCATCCAACAACAGCAGAGTACATAACTCTTTTCAAGAGCATACAGCACATTCACCAAGCTAGGTAGATCATATTCTGGGCCGTAAAACAAGTCTCAAAAAATTTAAAAGGATCCAAGTTATACAAAGTATATTCTCTGACTACAATGAATTTAAATTAGAAACCAATAACAGAATAATCTCTGCAAATTTCCCAAATATCTTGAAACTAAATCACACACTTCTAAATAATCCACAAGGCAAAGAAGAAATAAAAAATTAGGGAAAATTTTGAAATGGATAAAAATGAAAACACAACATAACAGAATTTGTGAGATGCCACTAAATGTCTATATTAGAAAAGAAGAAAGGTCTCAAATCAGTGATTTTCAGCTTTCATCATAAGGAACTAGAGAAAGATGAACAAGACTTCCCTGGTGGCACAGTGGTTAAGAATCTGCCTGCTAATGCAGGAGACACGGGTTCGAGCCCTGGTCTGGGAAGATCCCACATGCCGCGGAGCAACTAAGCCCGTGTGCCACAACTACTGAGCCTGCATGCCACAACTACTGAAGCCTGCCCACTTAGAGCCCATGCTCTGCAACAAGAGAAGCCACCGCAACGAGAAGCCTGTGCACCACAACGAAGAGTAGCCCCTGAGTAGCCCCCGCTCGCCGCAACTAGAGAAAGCCTGCGCGCAGCAACAAAGACCCAACGCAGCCAAAAATAAATTAATTAATTAATTTAAAAAAGATGAACAAATCAAATCCAAAGTAAGTAGAAGAAAGGAAATAATAAAGATAAGAATAGAAATAGAAAAGAAATAAACAATAGAGAAAATAAATGAAACCAAAAGCTGGTTCTTTGAGAAGATCAATCAAATTGTTAATCTCTAGCCAGTCTGATCAGAAAAAGGAGAAAGAAGATACAAATTACCAATATGAGGAATGGCAGAGGTGATATAACTACAGATTCTACAGATATTAAAAGGATACTAAGGGAATGTTACGAACAACTTTCTGACAATAAATTTGACAACTTAGATGAAATGGACAGATCTCTTGGAAGACACAAAATACAAAAGCTCACTCAAGAAGAAATGGGTACTGTGCATAGCCCTCCATAAGGGAGATTGAATTTATAGTTAAACACTTACTACAAAGATAACTTCTTGGCCAGATGGCTTCACTAGTGAATTCTATAAAACATTTAAAGAAGTAATACCAATTTTATACAAAGTTTTCCAGAAAGTTGAAAAGGAAAGCATACTTCCCCATTAATTCTATTTGTGTTTATTATCAGCATTACCACGATAACAAAACCAGAAAAAAAATAACAAGAAGACTACAGACCAATATCTCTCATAAATATGATGCAAAATTTTAACAAATTAATGTAATAATATATATTAAAAAAAGAATACAGCCACGATCAAGTGGGGTTTATCCCAGCATGGCAAATTTGGTTTACCATTAGAAAAATCAAGCAATTGTAATTCACCATATTAATGAACAAAAAAACTCCACACCATATGATTATCTCAATAGATGCAGAAAAAGGGATTTGACAAAATCCAACATCTATTCCTAAGGAAAACTCTCAGCAAGCTAGAAATAGAAGGAAACTTCCTCAACTTGATGAAAGGTATTATGAAAAACCTACAGTTAACATACCTTTAATGGTCAACTACTGAATTCTTTCCCTCTAAGATCAGGAGCAATATAAGGATGTCTGCCCTTATTCAACATTTTATTGGAAGTTCTAGCCAATGCAAATAGTCAAGAAAATGAAACAAAAAGCATCTGGATAGGAAAGGAAGACGTAAAACTTTATTTGCAGATGACATGATCATCTATGTAGAAAATCTAATGGGATCTACAAGAAAGCTGCTAGAACTAATAAGTGACTTCAGCAAGGTTTCAGACTATGTGATCACTTTATTTCTATATACTAGCAACAAAAATAATTGGAGGGACTTCCCTGGTGGTCCAGTGGCTATGAATCTGCCTTCCAATGCAGGGGACGCGGGTTTGAACCCCAGTCGGGGAACTAAGATCCCACATGCTGTGGGGCAGCTAAGCTCGTGGGCACCACAACTACTGAGCCCATGCTCTCTGGAGCCCACGCGCCACAACTAGAGAGAAGCCCGCGCTCCTCAACGCAATGAAAGATCCTGCGTGCCACAACTAAGACCCAATGCAGCCAAAAATAAATAAATAAATAAATATTTAAAAAAAAAACTTGGAAACTGAAGTTTTAAAACAATGCTGTTTACAATTCAATGGGGGAAAGAATAGTCTTTTCAACAAATGGTGCTGGAACAAATGGGTAGCCACATGCAAAAGAATGAAGTTGGTCTCCTTCCTAACACCATACATAAAAGTTAACTCAAAATAGATCATAGATCTAAATGTAAGAGAGGTGAAACTGTAAAATTCTTAAAAGGAAACATAGTTGTAAATCTGTGTGCCCTTGGATTAGGCAATTGTTTCTTAGATATGACACCGAAAGCAAAAGCAGCCAAAGAAAATATAGACACATTGGATTTAATAAAAATTTAAAACTTTTGTGTATCAAAGGACACTCTGAAGAAAGTGAAAAGACAGTGCACAGAATGGGAGAAAATATTTGCAAATCATATATTTGATAAGGGCCTAGTATCCCACAATGTAAAATAATTCTTACAACTCAACAATGAAACGACAAAAAACTCAAGTAAAGAATGGACAAAGGATCTGAATAGACAGTTCTCCAAAGAAGGTATATAAATGGTTACACATGAAAACATCATTAGTCATTAGGGACATGCAAATCAAAACCACAATGAGATACCACCTCACATGCATTAGGATGGTTATAATAAAAACAAAAATGAAAAATATGTGTTGGGGGAGAATGTGAAATTGGAACCCTTGTACATTGTTGGTGGGAATGTAAAATGGGGCAGGTGCTGTGGAAAACGCTTTGGCAGTTCCTCACAAAGTTAATCATAGAGTTCCTATATGACCCAATGATTCCACTCCTAGGTATATACGGACATGAGAGACCCGAAAACATGTTCACACAGAAACTGGTACACAAACATTTATAGCATCATTTAGTAGTCCGAAAGTGATAACAACTAAAATGTCTATCAACTGATAAACAAAAGTGGTTATGTCCATGCAATGGAATATTGTTCAGTCATAAAAAGAAATGAAGTACTGAAATGAGCTACCACATGGATGAACCTTGAAAACATGATGCTTAGTGAAAGAAGCCATTCATAAAAGGTCACATAGTATACGATTCCATTTATATGAAATGTATGGAAGAGGCAAATCCATAGAGATGTAAGTAGATTAGTGGTTGCTAGGAGATGGAGGCAGGGGTGAACTGACTGCTTATATTGGTTTGGGCGAAAAGTTCGTTCGGGTTTTTCTGTAACATCTTACGGAGATGTTAAGATGTTACGGAAAAACCCGAACGAACTTTTCGCCCAACCCAATAGATATGGAGTTTCTTTTTAGGGTGGTGGAAATGTTCTGGAATTAGATAGTGGTGATGGTTGCTTAGTGAATATACTAACAATCACTGAGTTGTACACTATAAAATGGTGAATTTTATGTTATGTGAATTATATCCCAGTTTTTATTTAAAAAACTTTTTTTTAAATTATTTTTTTGGCTATGCCGTGCAGCTTGCAGGATCTTAGTTACCCGACCAGGGACTGAACCTGGGCCCCGGCAGTGAAAGCGCAGAGTCCTAACCAATGGACCACCAGGGAATTCCCTATCCCAATTTTTAAAATGGGATAGATTTGAATAGATATTTCTACAAAGAAGATGTATAAAAGGTCAGTCAATAAGCACATTAAAAGATGCTCAATATCAGTAGTCATTAGGGAAGTCAAATCAAAACCACAAAGAGATATCACTTTACATCGCTAGGATGGCTCAAATAAAAAAAGACGTAGAATAAGATGGCAAGATGAGGAAAAGTAGGAACCCCATGCACTGCTGGTGGGTTTGTAAAATGGGACAGGTGCTTTGGAAAATAGTTTGGTAGTTCCTCAAAAGGTTAAATATAGTTACCGTATGAAGGTAAAAGCTCATAGGCATATACCCAAGAGAATTGAAGACATACATATATGCAAAAATTTGTACATGAGTGTTCATAGCAGCATTTTTCACTATAGCCAAAAAGCAGAAACAACTACTGATACATATGACACTATTAATGCATACACCAACATGAATGAATCTCAGAATAATTCTGCCAAGTGAAGGAAACCAGCAAAAAAAAAAAAAATGCATACTGTGTTATTCCATTTATATAAAATGCTAGAAAATCCAAACTATACAGTAACAGAAAGCAGATCAGTGGTTGCCTGGGCACGGGGGACTGGGGAGGGGATGGAGTGAGCAATTACATTGGGGCAGAATGAAATTTTAGGGAGTGATGGAAACGTGACAGTGGTGATAGTTTCATGGAGGTACATGTATGTCAAAACAGCAAATTGCACACTTTTTGTATGGCATGCAAATATGCAGGTTACTGTATGTCGATTATATCTCAAAAAAGCTATAAACAAAAAAAGGAGCAGGTTTTTGAACAGATGAACTGCAAGGTCCTTTCCAGCTCTGGTTCTGTGACACCTATTAGAGGGATTTATCCTAAAGCCTTGTACCAAAATGGTGCTTTGTAATAGGATACCCAAATCTTTGAGATAAAACAGGATTTTGCTTGAATTACTGAGAGACAGGCCTTGTTCTTTACCTTTCTGGGACTGTGTAGACAGAGCCTCAAAGCCCAGTGGAACGACGGGGCAGGGAAGTGCACCATCCAGCCAGTGGGAAGACGTCCAGGTCAGAGGAGGAAACTGGGGAAACGACAGCCTAATGAGCTCTGCTCTTTCCAATTTCTTTAAGTCTATGATTCAGAGGATCGGCTCGCCATGGACATTCCAGACCAGTGAGGCATCTCAGGGCCATGAATGCATAGACATCCCAGGGGAAAAAACAATGGAAGACAAGATGGAAATGAGAAATGGCCTTTTTAGGTCTCTTGACCCAAATGCAAAGACCTGAGAGGATATGGAGGAAGAGGTGGAAGTGTCCCTTCCCTGCAGGAAAGGAGATTATGACTTGACGGGGTCTGGGGAAATCAAATGCAAGACACCGAAGAGCAGGAATGTTAGGCCTCCAGGGATGCCTCCTAGATGGACGTGCCAGAGGAGCAGGAGGAAGCAGGTGATCCCCTCCCCGCCCGTTGGCAGTGAAAGCCAAGAAGGCAAGGAAGGGAAAGAATGAAAAGCTAAGAGGCACGCTTCAAAGTCATTTGTCAGCTGGGCAGCGCCTTAAGCCAGTGCCATGGCTGATGGATCACCTCGTGGAAAGCACCTGCGGAGATAGACCCAGCCCAGAAGGCTGTCACCTTCTCCTCAGCCTGCACCTGGAGCAGATGCTTTAAAAGAAGACAAACAAAACCCTAAGTGCCCTGGGTGACTTGGGGCAATATTTATACTTGAGGAGAATGGCATTTTCTTTTGATCCAGAGAGTGATAAGTTAGGAGCTTCAAGTCTGAAGCAGAGGAATTGAGTGTGCTTGTAATCTTATCCTACACAGCAGAGTTCCTACAGGAGTTTCTTATCCGGAGGAATGTTGACCTCAAGGATCCTTTCTCACCTCCACCCTTGCTTCTCCTGCTGCCCCAGGCCCTCGGCAGTGTACTTCCCTGGCTCCCAAAAGGCTGATGACATCAGTCAGTATCATCATGATTCCTGAAATTAGTAAGCCATCTCATGGTTTATAAAGCTCCTTACTCCTCCATGATCTCATTTTGATTATTATTCAACCCTGTGAGATAGGCATTGCTTCTCTTATTTTTAGGAGAGGAACATGAGTGATCAGAACACAGATGTTTGGGTTAATTAACTAATTCATTCATTCATATAGTCATTCAAATAATGATTGAACACCTACTATGTGTCAGACACTGCTTAGGTGCTGAGGACACAGTGATGAAACCAGACAGCCACAGGCCTTGCCCTTCTGGAGCTTAGTCTAATGGGATTGGGGGACAGGTAGGTGGGGAGAGGCATTAATACAACGCAAATCTAACCGCGAACTATGAGGGATGTTATTACTGGGGAATCTCAGCTGGCCTGGGGGCGAGGGAAAGCATCCCTTGAGGAAGTGTTATTTGACCTTAGAGCTGAGCTGATGCATGATGGATGTTAGCTGAGAAGATGGGGCGGGGTAGAGAGTTCTCCAAGAGGAGGGAAGAGTATTGAGAAGGCATTGTGGCAGGAAGGGACTTGGCCTTGCAGAGAGAAAGAGGGAGAGAGAAAAGAGAGGAGACTGGCGAGGTGGGTGGGGCCTTGCAGGCCACGGCCAAGAGTTGGGTCTTGACCCTCAGAGCCACAGAAGGCTTGCAAGCAGAGCGGGGCCGGCCTGACCATTCTGGTTGCTTTGGAGAATGATGTGTGAGGAATGATGGGTCTTGAATGAGGATGGGGCAGCAGAAACATAGAGAAGTGTACATATTTGAGAGATATTTGGAGGCAAAATGGGCAGAAAGTTCAGGCTCTTACGATTCCAGCATGCTAGGGATACGAACGGAGGTAGTGCGGTACAGTGGGTCGAATGGGAGTGCCCAAAAGATGTGTCTGTGTCTTAATCCCCTAGAACCAGTGAATGTAACCTTACTTGGAAAAAGGTCTTTGCGGATGTAATGAAGTTACGGATCCCAAGATGAGATCATCCTGGATTATTCAGGTGAGCCCTAAATCCAATGACAATTGTCCTTACAAGAGAGAGAGGCAGAGGGAGGTCACACAGACAGAAGGGAAGGCCATGTGAAAACGATGCAGCCCCAAGCCAAGGGATGCCTGGAGCCATCAGAAGCTGAAAGAGGCAAGGAAGGATTCCCCCCTAGAGCCTTCTTGATTTCGGACTTCTAGCCTCCAGAGCTGTAAGAGAATAAGTTTCTGTTGTTTTAAGCCAGCCAGTTTGTGGTAGTTTGTTACAGAGGCCTTGGGAAACTAATATGTGGGATTTTGCTGTGAAGTGGCTACTTTTCTTTTACTTCTTTTTTTTCTTTTTTCAAAAGTGTTACCTTTTTAAGGTTAGTACATTACTGGGCTCTCTCTTTATGTGTTCAGGAAATGTATGAAAGATGAAGGAGTGAGAAGCCAAGAAGATCTCAGTCTGTGGTTGGGGTTAAGACCCATGTGGTGATGGTGCCAATCTCTGATCAACGTAGGGGTACAAACTTGGATCTGGGATGGAGCAAAGCTGACCGAGGTGATCTCTCTGACTTAACCTCATTATCTCAGAGCTCTAAGCTCACAGCCAGACTGGCAATAGACTCAACACCTGGTCCCCACCAGTCTTTGCTCTGTCTCAGCACACAAAGGAACCAGATTTGAGATCATATAATATCCCACCTGATGTAAGTCCAGATTAGATTAGCCAGCAAAGCAAGAAGAAAAAAGGTTCAATGGTCCACTGGACCTTGGAGATAAACCTGCTCATTAGGGAGTGGCCATCCTAGTTCACAGGGCTTTGCTGCCTGAGGAAGGAATTCACAGGCCTCTCCTGGGGGACCAGTGTATTTATAGACCCTAGAGGAGAGGAAGGATGGAGGCTCCTGGGAGACGTCATAGAGGATGTTCAGAGGAAATGAAACTGCTCTGAAAGACCAACGGGAGGAACGGGGACCTGCGTGGCTCTGGGCGAGGCCAAAGGATCAGAAAGAAATGGGCAGGATGCAGGGAAAAGGGGGCAACTCTGTGGGGCTGGGGTGGCGGCGGGGGCGGAAGAGCAGTTCTTTACCTTCTTGGAGGAGCCCTCTTAGGACCGATCCCTCTAGTGAACAGTCAACCCGTCAAAAACATTTGAAATATGGCTGGTTATCTGAATTCCATTGCCATAATACCTTTCAGGGACGTAGTTATGTGTCAAGTGAGGTGTATCTGTGAGGGAACCCCGGATCTCTTAAATATATAAGAGAAGCTGAGAATGTATGTAGTTTGCAAAGAAGTTGGAAGAAATGTATAAGTAGAATAAACATTTCCGGGACATTTGGAACCCATTTGGGAATGGCCGAAATATGCCCTGTGGAAGGATTTAGCACGCTGGGGTCTGAGGTATGGTATTAAATGCCAGGGATGTGAATAGAAGTAGTGTGGTTATGCTGCAAAATGGCTACTTCTCTAATTTTTGCAAAAGTGATACCTTATAATGGTTAGTATTTGACCTTGCATGCTTGGGGAAAGGGCAGGTGTGAGAGGCAAGATCTTAGTATGTGGCCAGGGTTAGGATCCAGTTGATGATAAGGATTGGGAGGCAATGGACACCAAAACGAGGGGAGAATCATACAGCTAGCTGAAGAAGAAACCCCAACAATGTCCCCAAATCCCGACGACCAGGTTTCTTCCTCCAAATGGTCATTAGCGTCTTTTGATTTATAGAGCAAGTTTCAGGCTAGTTTCCATGTAATTAACATGATGGTCTCACACTCAAAGTGGGAAAGTTAATCCCTGAGGATGTCTTAAGCATCTACTCTATGGCAAACATTGTGCTGGCTGCTCTGGGGCATATAGATGAGTTAGAAAGCTCAATTCTAGCCAATGGAATTAGAAAGACAAATACTTAGTAATGAGACAGTGAAAACTCATGTCCTCTGCTGGTGCTTAGCCAAGCAAAGATCATTTGTCAAGGAGCTAGTTAGTGAGGCATCAACCAGCAGCTGGCCTTTTCTGCTGTTTTTCAAGTTCCTGTTAAGTAGCTCCAGAGACAGGGGAAGCTTTGAGGCTCTTCTTAAAGACTTTTCACCAAGGTTGCTGCTACTGAACTTCTTTGATCATTACTTTAGCTTATGTCTTAGGGAACAAATTGGATGAGTGATACTGGGAAGGTTCATTATTATGATGTGATCCAGCAGGCCTGATCGTGGAGAGAGTCCATGCCTAACCACAGCCATTTTGAGCGCCTTCACAGTCAGCTGGGGCACTGCTCAGCAGTGACACCTGTATTCCGGGAAGGCACTGAGGGAAACACAGGAGACAGGAGTTAATGAAACCTAGCTCTCTGTCCTGACTTTGCCACTCGCTTTCTGTGTAACCTTGGGCAAGTCACTATTCCTTTCTGGGCCTCAGTTTCTCCATCTGCATAATGAGGCATTTGGGACTCTTTCTGTTACGAGATTTCTGTGATTACCGACCAGGCTCATCATTCTCCGGATGTCCACTCCCCATTCAACTCTTTATATTACTCCAGTCAAAACAGCCACTACCAATTGGGAGCAGGGGGAGGTCCCATCTTTGTGTTATTTCTGCTAACTCTTGGTGTTGACCATCTGAGCACCTGTTGGCAAGCTGTGATGATTTTACCCAAATAAGGATACTTGATATGTATCATAAACCCAGCTTGATTATTAACATGACTATACAATTCCTTTCTGCATTCAATGAATATTTATTGAGTATTTGCTTTGGGCATTAGCACTGCTGGTGAGAACACAAAAATGAGCAAGACATAGCTTTACTATCTCATAGTATTGGTAAGACATACACAAGTACCTATGAGAATATATAACACTTATACAATG
The DNA here is from genome assembly GCF_965194825.1 of Balaenoptera physalus. NCBI lineage: Eukaryota > Metazoa > Chordata > Mammalia > Artiodactyla > Balaenopteridae > Balaenoptera > Balaenoptera physalus. The sequence goes on along the minus strand of NC_138903.1, from coordinate 113,230,361 downwards.
CTTGCCTTACTAGGAGAGCCAAGCACTGTACCAAGTACTTCCTAGGTATTGATTGCTTTAATCCTTCCAATAACCCAGTGAGCTAAGCCCCCCCCTTTTTTTTCAGATGAGGAATCTAAGGCTCAGAAATCTTAAATAATTTGCCCATTTATCTATTTAGTAAGTGAGAGAGCGGCCTTATTCCAGAACCCATGTGCTTAACCACTGTGCTTCACTGCCTCCTAATTTGATTCAAGACAGTTTGAGTTCAGTATTAGAAGTGCAAATAAAGTGGTATATGGGCTCAAACAAGTGAGAATTTGCTTCTCAAAGTTCAGTGAGGGAAGTGTGTGGGCTTTCAGGTTAGGCAGACCTGGGAAAATTACTTAACTTCTGTTAGCCTCAGTTGCCTCATCTGTACAATGGGGATGATGAGGAGTAGGACTACTTCATAGGTGTGAGGATTAAATGAGTTAATGCATGTGAAGCATTTAGAACAGTGCTTGACACGCAGCACATGCTCGATAAATTTTAACGACATCCTCCTCCTCCTTCTCCTCCTCCTCCTCCTCTATGGGGACAGGAAGAGAGGAATGGGCTGCAACAGGATTGCACTTTGAGTCTTCCGTGGCTGAACCTGCAGGCTGAAAGTTGGGTTTTAATGAAAACACTAATTCTAAGAGTTATGTGCACCCCACTGTTCATAGCAGCACTATTTACAAATGCCAAGATATGGAAGCAAGCTAAGTGTCCATCAACAGATGAACAGACAAAGAAGCTGTGATATATATAGACAATGGAATATTATTTAGCCATAAAAAGGAATGAAATCTTGCCATTTGCAACAACAGGGATGGTCCTGGAGGGTGTTACACTTAGTGAAATAAGTCAGACAGGGAAAGACAAATACTGTATGATATCACTTATGTGAGAAATCTAAAAAATAAATGAATATATGTAGCAAAACAGAAACAGACTCACAGATATAAAGAACAAACTAGCGGTTACCAGTGGGGGGTGGAGGGGCAAGATAGGGGTAGGGAATTAAGAGGCACCAACTACTGGGTATAAAATAAATAAACTACAAGGATATATTGTACAGCACAGGGAATATAGCCAATATTTTATAAGTTTAAATGGAGTATAACCTATAAAAATGTTGAATCACTATGTTGTACACCTGAAACTAATATAATACTGTAAATTAACTATACCTCAACAAAAAATTAATAAAAAAAGAAGGTTCGGTTGTAAATTGCCAGAGGGGATCCCTTTTTGAGTTGACTTTGAAGCAAGGTGAGCTCTATGTAGAGCAGCCAAATGAAAGTCACTAAAATATCTCCTTGCTTGAAAGGGTGGCGCTTGATATTACTTTGGGGAATAGGACATACCTCATAGGACTACTATCATAATACCATAACTGGAAGGCAAAACCTCAAAGTACTATCATGCATTAACTCCCTGGATCAAGTGCATTCATCAGATTAGCCCCAGCAGAGATTGGTGCTTTGGGGGAATAAGATAGTGAACAGTTCTGATGGCTACTAAGAAGACAGGTGTAGATGGAACAGGGCAAAGATAGAGCCGTTCCTTCCTCATCAGTTCCAAGAGGTCAGAGGCCAGAGCCCAAAGGTGGGTGGGTGGGGGAACATATCAGGAAGAGGCGAAAACTAACCCTGAATGAGCAACTACCGTGGGCTGGGACCTGTGCTAAGTACTTTACGTGCATTATTTTGTTTAATCTCCCAACATAATAAGGTAGGTACTATTATTACCCTCACTTAGTATCTGAAGAAACTTAGGCTCAGAGAGGTTAGATAACTTGCCCAAAGTCACACAGCTGAGGACTGAGATTGAGGGGCAGGATTTGAATTCAGTTATTTGAAATTCCAAAAGTTGAGTTCTTTCTAATACACCACACTGCTCATTCAAACCCAGAGGACAGGGAGCCAGACGAGTCAACCAAGCAGCAGTGGCTGGTGGTGATGACATACATAGGACACGAAGCAGAACTGAATAGCTTGTGCACAGCGCCAATGAGGGCAACAAGTCACAGGCTGGCTTCACATAGGTCAGCTATCTCACCTCTGTCCCCAGCAGTACACTGAATTCTACCCCTTGTCCCCAGAATTGCCCCTGAGCTTGACTGGAAACTGAGTCTTGCCCCTCACCACAGGCCTGAGCCCCAAGTGCAGCAAGGCACTTTACAGCCACTGCTGCCTCAGGGCAGGAAGGTGCGGATGGCTTCCTGCACCTCCTCCCCACTCTTGGAGACACACCTTTAAACGTTGATTCTGCTAATATTAACTCAACAGTGTCATCTTCCTGAACAAAAGACAGCACACAGTTCTACCAACAGTTACTTATCTCTTCAACAGGCAGTCTCCAAGTGCCAACTTTGTGCCAGGCACTGTGCGAGTTGCTATCATTCCTGTGACCTTCAAGTCTAGCGGGTGGAGACAAGTATAAAAACCGGTCATTTGAATATGCTATTGATATATACGGGAGCCCACAGGGATTTCAGAGTGACCAATCAGAGTTGCATCCCTTGCCTCACAGGCCTTGGTTCCGGAATGGGTACCCTGGTGGTGGACCCTCTCTACGGGCCCACAGAACATGGCATGCAGATACAAAAGTGCAGGCCAGAATCACTGCCAATGAAAGTTACAGCCATAGCTGTTATGAGGAAGACAAAGTCACCATGGGCAAGAGCAGCCTGAGAAAGGAGAAAGATGAGATCTTGGATCTAGGACTGGAAAAATGGATGCAGTTTGGTTAAATGGAGAGAAGGATTAGATTAAAACATAATTCTCCCACGTGGTCAGCTCTTTAAATCTTGTTTTAAATACATGCCTTCTGTTTACTAAGAGTTGCTTGCCTTAAATTTGTATTGGGTTTGCCTTTGTACGTTGTTCCCTTGCACATTTTGAAAACTAAGTAAGGTGGGAAAAAGAACTACAGAAAAAAGAATGACCAGGGTGCACTCCCCCAGCACTGTCCAATAGAACTTCGTGCAATAATCGAAAGGTTCTATTCTGTGCTGTCCAATTCAGTGGCCCCTAGCTGCAGGTGGCTACTGAGCAATTGAAATGTGGCCAGTGCAGCGGAGGAAATGAAGTTTTCATTTTATTTTAAATGTTGTTAGTATCAGTCGTATTGGAAAGGGCAGCCCTTAAACCACTTAGCAAATAGCCCATGCACAGGAGCCATTAAATATGAACGCTTCTAGGAACCTACTTATGGGGGCACTCATTTGCAAATGTATGGGCTTGTTCAGTCAGGGGGCGGAGGATCATGGTTCCTACAAACCATCCCACAAGGGTTGATACCTTATTTACACAGTGCCTTCAGATACATTATCCCATTCAGTCCCATAACAACCCTGAAGGGGGTAGCTCAGAGATCATCATCCCCAGGAGATACAGCAAATTTAGGTGACAACAGCAAGGCCCTGAGGCAGGTGAGGGTGGAGACTAGAGGTCTGGTGTTTCTCCTCCTGGGTGGAAGACTCTTTCCAGGGGGCAGCAGAGGGGGAATGACCTCACGCTACTAATGCCCACTGCTCACCGCCTGGGCCTCACGGATGAAGGGAGGTGCTCTGCCTTCCATGTCGCTGCCTTTTTCCTACTGGACTGGGGCTAATGCGGACATAGGCTATGAACAAGAACCCTATTTATCCCCTTCCCACTACCTTGATTTAGGCAATAGGAATGGTTTTGAAAAGTTCATTTATATATTCACAACTATGTCGGGAGCGCCAACCATGCCCCAGACATTGGTCTAGTTGTGGGGATACAGCTGTGAACAAAGCAGAGACCCCTGCTATGGAGACTGATAAAAAATTGTGCATATGCTGGATTGTTGTAACATTTCAAAAACATGTTAAGTCTACTGTGGTCTCTCACATCTTTAATGGTACACACACACCGTCCAATGTATTTTTTGTGTAAATCTGGACTCGCACTTCAAGCAAACTGCCTGGCTGGCTGCAATGTGGAAACACCTTTCGATTCGGTCTTTTAACATGTGTTGAGTGCCACCTATGTGCAGAGCCCGATATTGGGGACTTTGGAGAGAGGCAGAAGAATGAGAAGACAAGGTCCTATCTCAGGGGGTTCCCCGTGCGGTGAAAGAGGCAGCTCCTTCTCTTGGGAGCTCCCAGGCTGTAGGAGCTGACAGCCTAGTCTGGGGAGGCAAACAACTTCAGGACCCACTTTCAGAGGGGAATCCCAAGTACATGCAAAATGAATCCAGCCTAGACTGTTTGGAGTTGGGTAAATGGTCCCTTGTCGTGATGATGGGGAACAAGAGAGGGGATGCCGTAGGAGCTGTTGCATGTCCCGGCAGCAAGGAGGGACCCAGGAGCGGCCTCTCCTGGATTACTGTTATCCTGGCAAGTCTTCTGGATGAGATGGGGTTGGAGGTGCTGCTGTAAGAATGAAGAACTCTGTGGAAGGATGGGGTGGGGTGGGGGCATTCCGGGTAGAGGGTGCCTCCTGGGGGATGGTAGGAGAAATGGGGGCGCTGGGCACAGTTCAAACCCAGCTGAAGATGCAGAGGAGAGAGGAGGGCCAGTGTGTGAGGGTCTCGGCCAAGTCCCTGCGGCTGCGGAGTGGCGGTGGGGAAGGACCGGGTCAGAGGTAGCGGGGGTGAGTGGGGGCAGCGCCCAGGTTTCTTGACAGCTGTTAAGGAAGCGTGGCGACAAAGGGTTAAGTGTGCCCCTCCACCGCCCCAAATGTTTCCTGTGTTTGAAATCCTTCAGGTATCCGAAACCCTCTGGCCCCCGGCCAGGCCGGCATTGTCCGGGGAGCGCTTGTGGGCTGTCAGAGTGGCCTCGCAGCCTTTGTTGTGGGACCACCTCGAGGTTCCCTCTCGCGCCCTGGCTGCGGCTGCCCAGTGCGCGCCGGGAGGGGGGCGGTGCGGGAGGCTTGCTCCCTCTCCCTCTTCCCGGCCCCCCCTCCAGCCCTCCCGATGACCACATGACCAAGTGGGCTCGCGGCCAAGCCACAGGCTACAAAATGCAGCCCCTGGAGTGAGCGGGGCGCATTCCCGCTGGCAGCCTGAGCCACGGGCCGTTGGAGCCGCAGCCGAGCCGCCAGCCACTTGGAACGAGCTCGCCGCCGCCCCCGGAGCCGCCGAGGCCAGCTGGGCGGCGCTGCCCCGCGGCGGGAGAGAGGAGGCTGCGGGAGAGAGGAGGCGGCGGCCGGCCAGCCCGCGGCGCGGCTCGGGGCGTACCGTCTCGCGGCCCGGGAGCCACGCGAGCTCCGCGCCCGCACGCACGAGCCGCGACTCGCGCCTCCCTCGGCCTCCGGCCTCTCCGCCCCCACCCCCGCCCCCTGGCCAGGGCCGCGCGGCGGCGGCGGCGGCCAGAGGAGCAGCATGAATCTGCGGCTCTGCGTGCAGGCGCTCCTGCTGCTCTGGCTCTCCCTGAGCGCGGTGTGTGGAGGTGAGTGCGCGCCCTCCCGCTCGCCCGCGGCCCCCTCGCCGCTCTCCAGGGCTGCAGCCCGCGCGCTCCCCGCCCTCCGCCCCGAAGATCGCGCTCTCTCCGCCTCCCGGGAGCCGGGCGCGAGCAGTGCAGGAGCCGCCACGCGCCGGGCCGCCGACGGACAGGGCGCCCGGGGCCAGGGACCCGCCGGCCGCGGGCACCGCTCCCTCCGGGGGGCTCGGCTCGGCTCGGCCTGGGGCATCACCCTCCGGCGCCTGGCCCCTCCCGGCCGCCCCTCGCAGTCCGAGGAGCTCAGGGCCGCAGGCGTGCGCCCCGTGTCCCGCGCCCCGCTCCCCACGTGGTGGAGGGTACGGGGGGGGGGACGTCCTGCTCCCCTCGTGGATCCTTGGAGGGAACTGACCTGAGGCCGGTGGGTTGGGCTCCTGCGTGGAAAGTTAGGGGCCGCCGCCGGCCGGTCCGGGGGCGCGGGCCACTGGGGGACGATGATGTGCCAAGATGCAGACGTGACACTTGTTGCATAGGCAGGAGCGCGCGGCAGGGGAGGCGGCGTGGAGCCCAGCTGTGGTTCCTTTCAGCCTGCAAGTGAGCAGAGGCAGCCTCCCCCGGGCCGGGCCGGGCCGGGCAGGGCTGGGTCACGCTGGCCTCCTCCCTCGCCCCCAAGTCCTGTCTGGTCTGCTCTCCTCCCACGCAGAAGGCTCGGCCTGCGTCCCACCCCAGGGACTTGGTTCCTCGAGATCCTGGCTCCGGTCCCCCCTCTGCCCCAGGCATGCTCATGCTTCACCTCAGTCCCCCTGTCTCCAGGCACCAAACCAGGAAACAGCACCTGACCCGATACCTCCATGCAGCTGGCCCCCACCTGCACCACACCCCCACCTGGCATACTTGGCACTGACTGGTGCTCCCTTGCCCTCCCCAAGCCTGGTCCCCACCCACATCCCAGCAGTCCCAGTCCGGGCTGCCTGTCTTCTGTGCGTCAGTGTCTCCTGGGGCTGCCAGCTCCCACCTCCAGCTGCCACAGTCCTGTGATCTGGCTGTCACTGCTGCCTGCCAGGCAACACAGAATAGGAAGGCCAAGACCAGGTGGACTAATGCCAGTGCCAGGCTTGGAGTTACGGGGAGGTGGGAGCAGGGGGAAGGAGAGAGCAGGGCAGCAAGTTTCCTAGAGGAAGGGCCCAAGGCCCTACTTTGTTCCAGATCCTCCAGAACAGGATGCAGCCCGGGAGCCTCTGAGGGGCCTGGCAGGGCTTCCACCTCTCTCTTTGTAGGTCACCTCCTTTCTCTGCTCTTGCCTTTGGCACTGCCCTGGCCCGGGGAGCCCTGCCCGGCTTCTCGGGAGGGCGCATTGGCTGGATCTGGCACTACCTGCCTTTAGCTAGCTGTCCAGTGACCTCTCTCTTCAGGGCCCGAGCCCTGGCTGAGCCACCTCACTGGTAAGAAGGGAGCAGGCTTTTTCCTCAGGAACTCCTGTCAGGCAGGCAATGGCAGAAAGAGAGCAAAAGATATGAAGGAAGGACACCGCACGGGGCTGCCCTCCTGGAGCCTGCCGTCCAGGGCAGCTGGCGAGATCAGACACCCACGGGACACCACCACTGGCAAACAGTGGTGCAGAGAGGGCATCCCAGAAGAAGCTGGGCCTACCCGATCTGCACACTTGGGGCTCCCCCAGAGCCTACGGGGAGACCCTTGGCTAACTGACCAGCACTCGGACCCTTTCAGGGTCCAGCTGTTGGGGCATTACCGGTAAAGGGAGAGCCGGTTTCAAGGGGAGGGAACGCTGCATCTGGCTCAGACCCTACCACGTCCTGCTTCAATTAATCCTTTTGCATTAGGTCACCTATCTCCACAGCCTGATTTGGGTAAACTCGTTGCCCTCACATTTTGCTTAAGCCTAGCACTGGAAACTGCCAAAGCTCCCCCTGCCTCTCCACCTCCCCCTGCCACGTCCCCCCACCCCACCCCCGTCCTCTCCTGGGGCCAAGGGGGCCACCTCTGTGCAGGCGGCCACCAGCCCAGGGTCTGGGGACCCATGTCCTGCTCCTCCTGCCTCCTGTCCTGGGTCAGAAAAAGGGGCCTTTTCTGAACCACCTTGCCCTTGGCCCAGACTTGCATGCTCTCCCCAGCCAGAGTCCCCAGTCAGCTCCAGGCCTGGAATCCATGCTTCCTTCACGACACACCGTGTCCTGACTTGGAATGCACTCCCGCCACCGCACACAGACTCTTCCACTGCCTCCTGACCTGGGATACACTTTGCTCTTCTGAGTCTGAGGGCTGCTGGGCCAGGGCCAAGTAGCCCTTGGTCTTTGTCTGAGCACCTCTCTGTCTTTCCTTGTCCCCCTCCTGCCCTTCCCCGGCCCCAGCTGAGGCCTGCAGCCACAGTGACAGCGTGAGGACAGCCTCCTGGACCCCTCCCACTCAGGGAGGGGGCATCTCCACTCCATCCCCAATGCCTCAGAGCTAAGCACCCAGGTAACCTGAGTCAGGCCTCTCAGCGGCAAAGGACTGATGCAGGTGAAGCGGACGACCAGGCTGCCAGGGCGTGATGTGTCCACGGCAGCACAGCTGGCGTGCACTGGGCTGGGCAGACAAAGGAGGGGCGCTTCATCCTGGAGACACATGCAGGACCCCAGAGCAGTGGAGGGGACATAGCCAGTGCCACCAGGGCACTTGTGTGGGCTTTTAAAGCAATCACAAGACAGGCTGGACGGCGAGAGGAAAAAAAAAAAAAAGATGTTTCATTCCGAGTGAGGATGGCGTGTTCCTGAGAAGCGGCACACGCCTCTTTGTGAACTGGCAGGGCTGCAGTTCAGATTGTGTGAAAAGCAAGCCCTGTTCACCCCCGACTGCACTTCACGGTGAGAATGCTGTAGCTTCACTGCTGATGGCGCTTCGGTCCCTCTAGACTCGCGACTCTTTGCGGGATTGCCCCCGCCTTCCTGTAAGTAGCAGATGCGTTAGAGGAAAATATTGAAGTACACTGGGGATGGCCCGTTTCTACAGGGGAATTCTTTTGTATAGCCGGGACCTCTGCAGTGATGAGAATCAAAAGCCTCTGGTTTGTCCCTTTGGACAGGACAAAGCCAGGGTTTCAGGTGTCAGCTTATCTTAGGGTGAACCAGACTCAGAATCAAAAGTAGGAAACAGGTGGATGATGGAATCAGGGTGGGGGAGGAACTGCAGACTTCCGGCTACAAGGAGGACAGGGAGCCCCCCATCCAGTGGGATGCCAGGTGCCGGGGCTTCTGGGTGACCGCTCTCCAGGGCCTGGCTGAGAGCTCGGTCAGCTTAGGTAGCTCTTCTCTGCAGCCCTAGAGTCTAGACGTCTCGCTGGCCAGAGTCTGAGCCCACCAGCCGTGTTCCTCATCCTGGCTCTGGGCCTCCCCTGTCTCTTAGGGACCCCTCCCCCCAACAGCCCTCCCTCCCTGACTGCCACCACCACTCCCAGGCCTGGGTCTCAGCATTTGGAGATGATACCCTCCCCATCTGGGCACCGTGCCTCTCTTCTCATGCCTGCTGTACCCCTAGGGCCATAGCCTGTGCCATTGGCCATCCCTGCAACACAAGAACCAAGACCTCACTGACACCTTCAAGGCCCTTAGGGTCCTTCCTGTTGCCTGGCCACACCCTCAGCACAGTCCTTTTCGCCCTGAGAGTTTCTCTGGTACCAGCTTCTCATCAGTATCATTCCTGTCCTCTTGCAGAGGGCAGAACAGCCTTGAGGGGACTCCAAAACACAAGGCAGAAGCTGAAGCAGCTGGAGTGGGGAGCTTAGTGAAGGGGCTTCCCTCCTCTCCCTCCCCGGCCCAGCCCCTTTGCAGATGGCACTCAGAGGGTAGCCCTATGACAGGCGAAAGCAGCCTCCTTGCCCCTGTCCATACCTACTGCCCCAAAGTGCAAACACAACTTGTGTTTTAATTTACATTAGGTGATGGGTTTAGGGGAGGAGCTGACACAGTAACCCACCCCCGACCAGAAGCATGAAGGGTCGCTGGTAAACGGAGAGGTCCTAATGGGCTTGTGAGGGTCTCTCTGGGAGGGAGGGTGGAGGGCTAGAGAGTGTGTGCGTGCGTGTCTGGGCGAGAGAGCGTGGAGAGCAGCAGGCGCCAGGGCCTGGGCAGGGAGGGCCCTAAGGACAGTCCTTGCCTGCGTTTGGCCCAAGAGGAGCATAAATGCCTGGAAATTGTGTGCAAGTGGAGGAGGAATCACAAGAGCCGAACAGCCAAGGAAGGAACCGGAGCGTGGGGATGCTGGAGGCAGGGGGGAAGGAAAGGAAGAGCCGCCAGGGGTATGGCTGGGGGGGCGAGCGGCCAATGGGTGGTTATATGGAAACTGTGAGCTAGTGGTGGAGACTCCTGGATGGATGGAAACAGGTTTCGAGAGACAGGGATATAGCTGGAGGCAAACCCGATGGTGTGGGGAGAGGGAGACTGGGATTCATGATCACTGGCCTCAGAAGCTGTACTTCTGCAGACCAGCCCCATCCTGGGCATTGCACAAGCACTCTGCCGGTCTGTCTCTTGCCCAGCACCATCTCATCTCCCTGCTCTGCTTGCCTCTGGCGGCTGGCTTGTCTGTGGAGTGCCAGCTCGCCTGCCCTGGCTGGACTGCAGCCTCCATGAGAGGTGGCTGAGAGCTCGGTCAGCTTAGGTAGCTCTTCTCTGCAGCCCTAGAGTCTAGACGTCTCGCTGGCCAGAGTCTGAGCCCACCAGCCGTGTTCCTCATCCTGGCTCTGGGCCTCCCCTGTCTCTTAGGGACCCCTCCCCCCAACAGCCCTCCCTCCCTGACTGCCACCACCACTCACAGGCCTGGGTCTCAGCATTTGGAGATGATACCCTCCTCATCTGGGCACCATGCCTCTCTTCTCATGCCTGCTGTACCCCTGGGGCCTCATCGTGTGTCTTTCCCTCATCGCACCCAGGAACACCCAGCACCACTTGGATTCTATTGGCAGGGCTTGGTCTGGCATCAGGAGCCTTCTACTCTAAGCCAGATGTGGACAGATGTAGAGAAGAGCCCCCTAGAGCAGAAAAGGAGCCAGCTGGGATTGGAATGGAAGGAATTTGCATCAGGCACAGGATGGGGGTATGATCTAGGGGTGAAAGGAGGTAGGGCAATGAGGGGGCAATACTAGCAGCCCACCCCCCTCCCGATGCACTTGCTGCTTCAGGTGACGTTCACTCATTTGTTTACTCATTCATTTGTACAATATTTATTGGCCTCTGAATCTGGTCACAGGCTGACTAGAACCCAGCATAAGGCACACAGAGTCAGAGATTCCCCCCCACCCCCTGCGAACAATCCCCCAGCCACACCCACAGGGAGGCCACAGGAGCAAGTGAGCCCCAAGATGGCCAAACACTGATGAGATGCCCAGGGGTGAGGTATGAGAGCTCTAGTACTCAAAAGTGGGTCACCTGCGTATCAAAGGATGTACAATGACATCATGTTCCAGATTTGCTTTAAAATATCTCTGCAAAGAAAGAAACAGGAGAAGCAAAGCATATGTAACTCCATCTGGATAACCGTTGAATCTGGGTGATAGGCACGTGATGGGGGGAGTTGGTTTCACTGAAATATTGTGTGTTTGAAATGTTTTAAGTGTATCATTCACAAGGGTGCAGTGGGAAGTTATTGCCTGCTGTGCCCCAGCCTGAGTACCGGCATGATACCCCAAGCTGCAACCCCCGCCCCGATGGTGTTCTGAGCACAGAACATGTTTGTGCCCATCAGAAACATGATAGGACTGTCAAAAGGACATCAAGTCAGGGGTATAATTTGCAAATGTGAGTAGTGGGCTCTGTTTGCCCCAGGACAGTGTAAACATTGCAAATGGTTCATCGGTTCACTGATTGGAAGAGGAAAAACAAAAACTCTGAGAGCGCCACCTCATGGAGAGACTGCCGCTCCTCTGGGGCCCTGGCCCATCTGCATCAGCCTTTGGGATGACAGGCTTTCTCCTTCCTGCAGGGCCCCTGCTGCAGACTTCTGACGGGAAGGGGATGGAGGAAGGCACCATCCGCCACCTGGTGCAGCCCAGAGGGCCGAGGAGCGGCGCAGGGCCCTGGCAGGGAGGTCGGAGGAAGTTCCGCCGCCAGCGGCCGCGCCTCTCCCATAAGGGCCCCATGCCTTTCTGAAGCAGGTACTTGAGCCTCTGGTCAGTGGGCGGCACAGAAAGGGCAGGGGAGGAACGGCCTGGAAGCTGGGTGGCCTTGCTGCTTACCGCTGGCCAGACACCTGCACCAGGCAGGTGCCGGCCCCACGCATAACACCGGGGCTTACAGAGCACCTTCAGTTTAGACAGGAGACCAAGACCGGAGAGGGGCTTGACACTCCGCAGGAGCTAGGTGCTGGCTCCCCTCCGCTCTGCTGCCTGGGGTTGGGCTGGCTGGCCCAGCTGGAGTGTTCTGGAAGTCCTGCGGGGCCTTGATGAGCTGGGGAGAGGTGCCCCAGGGTATATGTGCAGGTGTGTGGTGTGATCCTCACCGGAGGCGGGGAGGAAGGCAGGGAGCCTTGGGGGTAGCCGCTAGCAGAGAACAGGAAGAGAGCCGCCCGGAGATGTGGGAAGGAGAGAGCAGGGCCTGAGCCGCCCGGAGATGTGGGAAGGAGAGAGCAGGGCCTGAGCCTGCCGCTGAGGCCTGGGGCTTTAGGTTCAGGCTTGTGGGCAGGGCGGGTGAAGGCCGTCTCCTCTCCTGTCCCAGGCGGTTCCTTTGACCTAGGACACGTCAATGACCCCTCTCTGGTCATTTTTCCTCTTTAGGACTGAAGGGGCCACCACGTGTCCGCCCCCTGTGATTCTCTCTACTCCTCCGTAGATCGGCCTGCTTCTCTGGAGCCCTCACATCCGTTCGCCTCATCCGGCCCCTGTTCTCGCTGCTGACGGTCCGGCTCTTCTCCCCCACCAGCCTCCCCGAATGGACTGGCGTGCTCCTGCCCCTAGCAAGGATCCGTTCAGTCCCCCTTCCTGACTTGGGCGACCCTGCACTGGAAGGCCGTCCTTCCTCTCCCCAGCCCTCCCCCTGCTCTAGTCTCTACCTCTTCTGTCTAATACCCTAACATCTAACCCTTCTCTGGCCCTTCCTGCCTCAGGTATGCCCTGGGGGCTGGGTGGAACCCGCCCTTCTTTAATGGGCTCCAGCAGATTCCACGTTTTCGCATCAGCACTCCCCCCCCCCACCCCCACCCCACCCCCCCCCACCACCCCGGCCTCCAGAGGGGCATAGAGAGCGGAGCCATGAGAGACTCTAGGGAGAGGGACCAGGTCGTTGGGATGCAGACAGGGTGCCTTGGGGGCATGGGAACGGGGGCTTGGCGATCTGGCGAAGGGGGAGTGAAGCATTGGAGAAGAGGAGGAATAGCTACTGTGGCCTCTTCCTCATCCCCATGTTTGGCCCGGTTAAGGAAGAGGTGAAGGAGAGGGGCCATGAAGTACTTTGTCACTTCTCTCGCCTCACTGTGCCGCCTAAATTCCCTCCCACTCACTCCCGCCCCCCCGCCACCCCTCCAGCTAGTTGAAGCTCCAGCTCAGGAGGGGAGGGTATGCGCCTCAGGTGGCTCTGTACCCTCCCGGGAGCAAAAGCCAAGCAGGATGATTGGTTTTGCCAAGAATCACAGAGGATCAGAGCCAAAAGGAACCTTGGAGTTCACTTAGCTCCACCTCCTTATGCAAACTCCTGCAAAAACAGAGGCTCGGAGAGGGATGGTGACCTGCTCAGTGTCACTGCAGAGCCAGAATGAGGGCCCAGGTCTCCGAACTCCCACGTGATGATGCCCTCTTCCTTCTTGATGATGTCTTCCAAACCCATTAAGTGCCTTTTCCCGGGGTTGGGGCTGGGGGTGGCCAGGAAGGGAGAGGGGGCCGGCTGTGAACTGCCCCACGGTGGGACGGAGCTGTTCCCTCCTCCCCGGCCTGCCCCTTCTGGTCCATTCCCCAGCTCGGCCTGGAAAGTTCCCTGACTGGCCAGCTGCCCCCATTCCTTGCAGCACTCCCAGACCCTGGGTATTTTTCACAGGGGCAGCTCAGGCACCGAGACTACCAGGAATCAGGAGGTGGCCTTAACCAATTGGACCCAATGGCTTTCCCTTCACGTTGACTGGACCTTCTTCTCCCAGTGGCCTTTCCCTGAGGAGGCAGGGAGTGGGGAGAAGAAGAAGGAAACACAGAAGGAAGGAAGGGAGGGGGGAAGGAAGGAAGGAAAGATGGGAGGAAGTGTAGATCTCAGCAGGCTTTCTTCTCAAAGGCCTCGTGGGAGGGAGAAAAGGGAAGACAGGAGCCTGATGGCCACCTATGTACGTGTGGGGCAGGGGGAGTCAGGGCCCCCGGAGTCCCAGAACAACCCCGACGTTTGCCTACCCGCCCCTCCCCCTCCCCTCCTCTGCTGCTAACGCTGCTGCTGCTGCTTTAAGGCCACCCTGGGGAGCCAGGCTGGGCACCTGCCGCCCCCCCAAACGCCCCTCAGCCCAGAGTGGGGGCTGGCCAGTGTCCAGAAAGCCTCTTCTGCCACGGATGTCCCCGCTGGGGCTGGGCCTTCTTCCGCCTCTTCCTTTCTGCATCTCCTGTCGCATCAGTTGCCCAGCCCAGGGGGAAGGGCGGGGGTGGGCTGTGGGGAGCGGGAGAGGGACGGCTGGGAAAGTCTGGAGACACAGGGCAGTGGAGGTGCTGAGGGGCTGTCTTATTTAAAGTGGTTGTGTATGATTCTTATACTAATTTATACAAAGTTATTAAGGCGCTTTTCATTAAGAAATCGTCCCCTTCCCCTAATTGTGTTCACTGTGTTTGTAAAGATTGTTCAGTGTAAATATGTCTTTATAATAAAGAGTTAAAAGCTGACAATTCGCCCTTACTCTTGGAGGTCACGTTCAGGAGGGGCACACCTCTCCGCTGAGATCCATGGTCCTCCCCATGCCCATGAACTTCATGTGCAGGGAGGGAAGTGCCTGCCTCCTAAATCGGTTCCAGGTCCAATGGCTTCAAACTAATTTGCCACAAACTCACAAAAGGAATCTCTATGCTTAATGACCAGTTCACATAAAATGCAGTCCACTTTTAAGTGTTTTGGCATCTGAGTGTCCTAAGTTTGTTTTTTTTGCAGTGTCCTTTGAAGGATCTTTAAAAAATTTTATTTAAGAACATTCTGATTAAAGGTGGGATTTCTACTAAAAATTGTTTTATATCCTTGGTGTGTGTCTTCTTCTATTTTTATCTACTTTTGAACACTCTCGGGACTTTTTAGCCAGTTGCCTTTCTTGAGAAATGTTCTGTTTCCTGCAATAAATATATTTCGTAATGACTTTGTATGTATCATTTTATGTTTCACAAAGTAGAGTTGCTTGATGCACGAGATAGCCTGAGAAATAAAATGCAGGGAGTTCGATGCAGTTCTGCCCCATCTGTCTCACTTCTTCACGCTTGTTGTCAAAATGCCAACATCTTGGAGAACAGGAAGGAACATTGGGTACATGCTAATTTGGTTAATCAACTCATTAGGTGCACACAGGTATACACGATCCAGAGTAAAACCCAGCAAAAAGGAGACAGGAGTGATCCAAAAGGTGCATTCGATAAATCTTGTGGGAAACTCTACAGATTTGACAAGTATTCAGTTCTAGAAATACACAATTTGAAGAAAGGGTCTTCAGACACTTGCTAAAAAGTCATGAAACTGCTCAATGAAAGATAAAATAGAAAATGCCACCCACAAGCGTACACAACAATCTTATCATTGACAAAATGTTGCAGATTGTGACATAGTGATTTAAAAATATGACATTGTGTTGGAAGTGCCTCTTAGGAAAATTGGTACAAAAATGCCTTCTTTCAAAATTACTACTTTGACTTTTAGGCAAACTGGTTGTCAGAGGAACTGGTTTTAGGCAAGGAGGTTTTGGGTGGGCTGGCTTTATGCTGATTGGTCTGTTACCGCCCTAATCACCCCCAAAGCTCTAATTTCACAAGAAACCAAGGAGAAGGGGGCGGGGGCAGGGCAGGACAACTTAATACTGATCCGTAAGTGTGTAGCCCTTTAACAGTTTACAGAGCTCTTTTTTAAAAATACCAACTCATTTTATTATCCTAACAACTGGGCGACACAGATCCCCGTTTTACAAATGAGAAAACAGACTAAGAGAGTTGAAGCAAATTGCCCAAAGGCTCACTGCCAGTAAGTGAATCTAAAATCTGGACTTTGAATTCTAGAATGTAAACTCTTTCTATGCTACTATGGAAGGTCCTCTAATTAGAGAGAAGACTTAAGTACAAAATGTACTTAAATCCCAGTAAGTGCACTGGAAATAGATGGCGTGGTGTGGACCGGTGGGATCCGAGAAAGCCTCACGGAGACACCAGCTTACACCAGCCCCAGAAGACCCAGTTGCCTTTGGTTAAGTTGGCAGGAGGACGGTGCACAGTGGACGTGGGGACAAGGAAGGGGAGTTGCCACCAGGGTCCTCCAGGCATATGTAGTCACTGTATGCATGTGGGTGGAGGCAAGTCTGACCTCCTTGGGGCAGAGGATGAGGGGAAGGAAAGCTGGTGGCTTTCTGTAAAGATAATTAGACATCAAACCAAAAGAAGGCAGGACATATGGGTTGCCACCATTTGGAGATATCTTGACCAAATGAATACAATAGAATCAGAGTAGGGGGTTGTTTTTGAAAATACAGAGGGAAAAAAGAAAAAGGAGTTCACTTTTTGTTCACTGATTACTTCTGGACCAAGACCTGGAAGGGTTGGGGGGTGGGGTGGGCAGATGAACCTGAAAAACAACAGCGCTTCAAATCCACCTAGAAATTAGGCAGTCCCTGAAATGAAAGAGGTAAGGGAGGCAAACAGACTCAGGCCACACACAAGGCTTTTCAGGACCCCAGGCGTGGTATAAAATGAGCCATAGCTACTTAGATGCCTAACGTTTCAGATTCTCCCACAAGTCCTGGCTGACTCAGTACCCTCAGCTGGGGCTGGGCTCCTCTGTCGCCTGACCCAAGCAGCCATTCTGAGGTGCTTATAGAATTCTATTTTTCAGGCCTGAAGGTTATTCAGCTGAAATTTCTCAACCCCAGATTTCTGACCAGAGTGGGCCTGTACCAGCTGACTGCCAAAGGGAATGGCAGAGAAGACTTACCATCTTCTTTTCTGGTCCTAGAAGGGGCTACTGACTCAGCCAGCGTTTCTCTGGAACCCCCCCCAAATGGAAGATGTCTCCAGGGTTCCTTTGAAAAACCAGTTTTCCTACATACTGACCAGCGCTCAGAGAGGGACGCCCCCGGCTTGCGGCCTTGGACTTCAGTCAAAGGCTGGAGCTGCATCTAGGACATTTCCTTGGATGTTTCAAATCAGGGATCAGCAAGCTTTTTCTGTAAGTCGACTTTGCAGGCTGTGAGGTCTCTGTCCTAAGTACTCAAGTCAGCCATTGTCTTGCAAAAGTGGCCCTAGACAAAATGTAAATGCACCACTGTGGCTGTGTTTATAAAAACAGATGGCGGGCCACAGAACCCTGTCTCATGTGAAGCATCGGCAAGCCCTTCAGCTGAGCCCTTGAACCCTTGCCTGGGGCCCAAGGAGAAGACTTCCCTTCTGCAGCAAGGTCTAGAATTAAGAGAATTTAATAAACTGCTTATGAGCTGCCTTCTGTGCCATGCTATCTGACAATAATTATACTAACAGAGGGCTTTCCGTGGAAGGGGAAGTCTGGAGTCAGATCAGGGTTCAACTCCCAGCACCACCGTTTACTTCTCTGTGAGACCTGAAAGCCAGTGTCTCCATGAGCCCCATTTCCGCAGCGGGCAGGATACTCTGGCTGCTTCTGAGCGCTGCGGTCAGGACCAAATGCGATGATGCAGGTCAAGTGTTGGGCACGGTGCCTGGCCCACGGTGTGCGCTCCCTAGTGGGAGGTAATATTATCCCCACTAAGCCACACTCTAACCCTGAAAGGTGGACAGGGCAGTCATCATTGTCCCCAATTTATAGATGGAACAACCGGCTCAGGGAGGTCAAGTCATTTGTTCAGATTCACAGAGCCGCTAACTGGCTAGCGAAGCCTCAAAGCCGGCTCCATCCTCAGCTCGGGTCAGCTGCCCCTCTCCCGCTAGGAGTCTGCTTCCCCAATCCGAGGGTGCCTGGGGCACTGGAAATTTCCAGTCTCCTAGACAACCCGCAGGGCCTCCCCAGGGACACATGGCCCTCAGCACTCTCCCCCGTTGCAGCGTTAGCTTGGGCAGCACCTGATCCTGGATTTTGGGGCCAGGCACTTGTCCAGGAGACCCACCTGGCCGTCAGGTTCCTTTCCACCCGAGGCCAGGTGCCCAGAAAGCTGAGTTCAGTCCTGACTCTGCTTCTGTCCAGGGCTGGCCGTGGAAGGGCCCCTTGGCCCCTTCGGGGTCTCAGCCTCCTCACCTGCCTGGCCGCCTGGAAGGTGTGGGTGGGAAGCAGCTGCTTGTGCACAGGGCTTTGCTGGGGTTCCAGCAAACAGTGAGGCTGCTTCAGGCCACTCTCCAGAGGCAATCAGTGCTCTGGGAGAAGAAACAGAAGAAACGGTGGGAAACGGGACCCTTGGCCAGTGAGGAAGGCCACCACTGGGTTACGTGGGTCTGCCCAAGCTTCTCCTGGCCCCAGAGGCTGCTGGGACCTCCATTGCATACTTCCCCCATCTTGCAAACCAAATGCTTTCTGACCTTCCCTGGGTGTGAAAGAATTGGCAGGCTGCACAGCCCAGTGGCCTGAAGCTAGTGGCTCAGCACTCGGGATCCCAAACCCAGCTTGGCCTGTAACTGGCTGTGTGACCCTAGGCAGGTCAGTTCATCTTTTGGGGGTCCCAGTCCCCCCTCATCTATTTTCATAGGACAACAATCTCTGCTTTCCCTACCTCAGACTTACAGGATCCTAGAAGGGCAGAGCTGGCAGGCTCCTGGGAGGCCATTCAGTCTCCTGAGCCTCTTCATTTTTACAGACCTTTTACAGAAGAAAGTCGGGCTCAGAAAGGGAAAGTGACCCACTTAAAGGGACATAGCTAGACGATACTGACAGACACGACACGACAGGTAGGGGGCAAGTGCTTCCTGTGTGCCAAGCACTGTTCCGAGCACATCGCCTGTCCTGGCTGAATTAGTCCTCATCGCAACCCCATTTTATAGTTGAGGAAACTGAGGCACAGAGAGGCTACGTTCGTCTGAGGATCTTCTGTGGAATGTAATGGAATGAGGGGACCGAGGGGACCAAGTTGACATTGCTTTAAAGCAAGGTGAAGGCAGTACTGAAGTGCCAAGCAGTCACTCAAGGGCTGCCGTCCCCTCCCGGCTATGGCAAGGGCTTCACTCTGGCGCCCTCAGTCTCAGGGCAGCAAAAATGCTTGTGTCTGTGGGACCTGGGAGGCCGGTGTGGCCGGAAAGAAGCCCTCTTTCCATCTAGGCAGGGGTGTCTCTGGCTCCCTCCCCAGCAAGTGTGGGGATAGGAGCCGGTGACCCTGGCATAGTTTCATCCCCCTGTCTCTAGACCCCCAAACTTCCTCACAGCCTAGAGTCCTCTCACCTCCTTGGGAACTCCTAAGCCCTCAGGTGTGAGGGGTGTGAAAAGATAAAGGAAGATAAACAAAGTGGGAGGGGAGAGAGCACACAGGGATGAGGAGGGGGGAGGAGGTGTCTCAGGACGGAGGGCTCACCTCTTGGTCCCTTCCACCTCCATCACCTCAGAGATCTCGGACGCTGCTTTTCCCAGGAGTTTCAATCTCAGTTTCCTCCTACCCCACCCCAAGGCGACTCTGGGCTAGCCCCCAGCCCAGCTCCGTAGCCCTCTCCACCCCCATCCCTGCTCCCAAATTGCCTGTCAAGTTTCAGATCCCATGCCTTAATGCAAGTTTCAGAAGTAGCTCCACATCCCCTCAACCTAGGCTAACATTTTCAGAACCCAAGCACAAAAAAAGGGTGTTCTGCCTGCACAAAGACCAATTCAAAAGAATCACTCTCCTGGACAATGAGTTTAAAAAAAAGCACCTACTCTGTGTAGGACAGTATGTGAGAGACAGCAGAGAAGACTCGCTCCTCACCTTGCCTCTGGGAGGCTCAAGGGACGGGTGCGTGGCGAGGGTATGACAGCCCTTGCTGCCTGGTGCCCTCTATATTGGTCCTGGCTGCTGCCCTGGCCCCAGCAGGAGTGTGAGGGAGTGAGTATCATATGTATCTTTCAGGAAGCAGAGGCTGGGAAAGCCTCAGCCCAAGCCACCCAAACCCCATTTCCCAGTGCACCTCTAGTCTCCCCAGCCTTCCCTTCCCTGGTTCCCTGCCTCCCCTAATTCCCCCAGTCTTTCAAGTGCCAGCTAAGGCCGCCTCTGCCATGAAGCCTTACCGGATGCTCCTCCAGCTCTGAAGGTCACAGGCAGGTGATGCCCAGATGGGAACCCAGGCTTGTTCCCCCACCAAAGCCCATGTCCTTGCCAAGCATACACCTTCTTGCCAGACTGAGCATGGCCTTCACCACAATGGGAGTGACGATGCTCAAAGTGATGACTGACGGGGGAATCTAATGATCGCACCTTCGGGCCAGGGATCTGGAGGCTTAAAAATCCTGGCTCCTCCAAGTACTAAGCCTGGGTCACACTTCACCTTTCTGGGCTTCAGTTTTATTGTTTGTTAAATGGAAATAATAATCCTTAGCTTCCTCACAGGCTGGGTGTGAGGCTGAAGTGAAGTTTCTGAAGTCAAAAGGTTTGGTACAGTAAAGAAGTGATGCAGGTGTGAACAATGTCGACCTCAGAGGGTGCCCGGTTTGCATGTGAAAGTGCTTTGTCACCTGCAAAGGGCCATAGAAATTCATTTCTCAGCATTCAACAAATGCCTTTGAGCGCCCACTCTGTGCCACATTGCTTACAACCTGGTGAGGGAGATCCGATGTTATTCAAAAGCCACAAAGGCTGGTCTGACCAGGACCGTGGTCAGGGCTCTGGGGACAAGCACAGGACTCTAGGCAGTTTATCACAGGGAGAGTGCAGGATCCAGATGGGGAGGAGAATCAGAGAAGCTTCCCTGAGGAGAAGTGTGTGGCGGGACATGTCAGGGTGAATAGAGGTAAAGCAGGAGAAGGGAAGTCTTAGGAGAC
Source organism: Balaenoptera physalus (assembly GCF_965194825.1). NCBI lineage: Eukaryota > Metazoa > Chordata > Mammalia > Artiodactyla > Balaenopteridae > Balaenoptera > Balaenoptera physalus. Next base: position 113,209,856 of record NC_138903.1, on the reverse strand, counting down.
GGAGCACATAGCTTGGGTCCAAAGGCCAAGGAGGGAGTAGTGAGCATGTGTGATTTCTTCTTCTTCTTTTTTTTTTTAATGGAGATATACATATCTCCTTTTTTTTTTTTTTTTGGCCAAATCTCAGTTCCCCTACCAGGGATTGAACCCAGGCCACGGCAGTGAAAGCACCGAGTTCTAACCACTGGACCACCAGGGAACTGCCCATGTTCTTTTTTTTAAAAAAAATATAAATTTATTTATTTATTTATTTTTGGTTGCGTTGGGTCTTCGTTGCTGTGTGTGGGCTTCTCACTGTGGTGTCTTCTCTTGTTGCAGAGCACGGGCTCTAGGTGCGTGGGCTTCAGTAGTTGTGGCTCGCGGGCTTCAGTAAGTTGTGGATTGCGGTCTCTAGAGCGCAGGCTCAGTAGTTGTGACGCGTGGGCTTAGTTGCTCCACAGCATGTGGGATCTTCCCAGCCCAGGGCTCAAACCCGTCTCCCCTGCATTGGCAGGCGGATTCTTAACCACTGCGCCACCAGGGAAGCCCTCCATGATTTATTCTTAAACCCATTCCACAGACAAGAAGTGGGGCCTGAGAGTGGCTATGACTCGCAAAATGAGAGATTCCATTCAACTCCTGTGTGCTGGCTGATTCCCTTCCGAGCTCTCGGCTGGGCAGAGAGACAGCCCAGCCCTGCTATGGTAACTAAAACATCCTCTCCTGGTAACTTGCCCAAAGCTCTATTGATTTCATCAGCTGGGCAGGAGGGGCTGAGGCCCCACACCCACGGGACCGGGTGGCTGGGTGCGCCTGGGCCAGCTCACAGGCTGGCTGGACACTTTACAACTTCTTAGATGTTCCACTTTCCTTGGGCTCCGCCTCCCTTTCTCCTCCAGGCCCCTTAGTCTTCCGGTGAAATTCAGTGTGGCGTGAGAGGCTGCCCCCTGCTGGCTGAGCCTGGGAATGGCAGGGACTTCTCACGGGCCACCTCTGCTGCCCTGTTCCCCACGAGGTGTGAGGAAGGGCAAAGACCAAGGTGTGTGTGGAGGGGCAACCGATTGGAGTTAGTCAAAGCTGACTCTTTTAGTTGCTTGTGCTGCAGGACTCTGAGTCTGTGAATGATGTTGTGGGTGTGAGTGTGGATGCCCCACGACTTGAGAGGGTGTCTATAGGTCATGGGCACATGTGGGCTCTGTGTGTGAACACCGACTGGGCAGGTATGTGCATTTGCTCCACGGCGTGCACTGTGTTTACAGCCTGTGTGCATGCTACCTGCTGTGCGCGGCAAGTGGCTGGGGGAGGAAGAGAGATTGCCACCCAGTGTGCCGGGGTGAACTTCTCCAGCTTGTGGCTGCAAAGGGCAGCAGCCAGCTCTCTGAGTCCAGGCCAGGCCTTGTTTGCATCCTTACAAGACTTTCCTAGGCTGTCTGGCTCTCAGGCTGTCCCAAAGAGCATTTCCTTCAGTTCTACCACTTTTCCTCCTAGCAGGTACTCCCCGACACCCCCGCAGCTACTGGGGGAATCTCCTATAGCCTCTGGAGGCAACAGCAAACCTGATTTCTGCACGTGCTCCCGGGAGCGGCCCAAAGGAGCACCCCGACGCTTGCCAAGGCCCGCTCCACGGCTGCTCTTTTCCTGTGTGTGCTAGTGCAGACTTCCTGGGTGTTTCTGAACAGTCTGATCAGTTGGCGCCCATGCTATGCTGGTTATTAAAGATTTTCAATCACCCCTGTCCATTTCCTACACTCCGGGTAATATATATATATATTTAACCTAGAGCTTCAGGAGACCATGAGTTAGGGTATTACTCTTGTTCTCCAGCCTAACACAGTTTTTTTTTTTTTTTGAACAGTCCTCTTCTTCATCGCCTCTCCAAATGGCATGAAAACACTAGTCCACCTTACTAGTCTCAGCAAGCAAAATCCCTTGGTCAGGCCATCAGCCATCAGTGAAATACTTGTGCCATTAGGTTGAGAACAGAAATGTCAGATCAGAGTCTAATGACTCCCTTGGACTTTGCCCAAACGCCCAGCTTTCTGAGTGAGATCAAAGGGATGGGAGCTCTGGAGGATTCAAGTTGAGGTTCCACTAAGCACTCACGAGCAGGCCTAGCCTTGTCCTTTGCCCGTGGGTAGTACGCACCAGCCACACCCGCGACATTTCTAGGAAACACCCTCTTCTGCTCCCTGGGCTTTGGCCTCAGCTCCTCCTGGGGGAAAGGCAAACAGTGGGGAGCTGCTCTGCACAGGTTACTGCCGGGCAGGGCTCCTCCTCTTCCCGCCCCATGACTCGCCCCTTCCAACTGCCATCCTCCCCATATGGCGGCCCTGGGGACCACGAGGCGGTGTGATAGAGGGGAAGTTCCATCCCAGTTCTGCCACTTGGTAGCTGTGTCACTCTCCCCCTCTGAGCTTCGCCTCCCTTATCTATAGCATGCGGAGGATCATTGCACCTCTTGAGTTGTCTTGAGGCTCAACTGAGACACTGATTCCAAAAGCACTTTGAGACAGAAACCATTGCTAGAAGCATGTAAGGGGTGAGTGCTTCCCTCAGCCAGCTCCCCAGCCAGGCAGTCTCACCCCTGGCAGAATCCCTTTTTTATCCCCAGGGTGCTCAGGAAGATTTGTAAGCAACAGTCATATGGAATCCTGGGGTTGTCAGGGACCTTAGTTGAGCCATCAGTAGATAATATAAGCTACTATTTATTGAACACTTATTATATACTAGGTACTGTTCTAAGTGCTTTACATATATTATACTCATTTAATCCCAACAACACCACAAGGTAGAAGCTCTTATCATTCACATTTTATAGACAAGGAAACCAAAGCTCAACAAGCTTAAGAAAATTGCCCAAAGTCACATAGTTAGTCAATTGGGCCAAGATTTAAAGGCTGGCAGTCAGCCTCCAGAACCTGTGCTCTTAATCATTGTGCTCTACAGTCTATATACAATCATCACGGAGCAGTTGTTTTGCTTCTGCTTGCATACCTCCAGTGACGGGGAGCTCATTACCTCTCAAGGTAGCCTATTCTGACTTCACACAGCTGTGGCTGCTAGAATCTTCTTGCATGTCTGGCCAAGCATTTGGTGAGCCAGTCCACACAAAGATCCCGATTTCCTGAAGACTCGAGCAGGGTGTAGGTTAAAAACAGGAGACTACAGAAAGCATATATTCTCCCTGTACCCCCGGACACACACAGACCCTCTGATTCCATTCCCTTTGGCATGCCAATACCTTCTCCTCAAATGGAGACTGAAGCAGGAAGTGGGATAGTTACCCCCATCTCATTAGTCCTCTTTCAAATGGGGTGAGTGAGTGAGCAGATGGTCCTATAGTTAGAGGCCAGGACCTACACAGAACTCATTGTATTAATAGGTAGTCAATAAATAGTGAATGAATGAATGAAGGGACAAGTGAATGAGGCTCACAGCCTCCTTTCCCGCCAGCCTCAATCTCCTGGAAGAGTTAGTTTTGCATTGTGCTTTGAGATCCTTAAAAAGCACCATTTCCATGGTAACAAAGCATATAGATCTGCCACTCTGCAGGGCCAAATTCTTTCCTGTCACACTGACTCTGAGCTTGCCCCAGAAAAGATCCTAAACTACCTTCAGTGCCCATGGAGTGGGTCACTGTCAACTGGGAGGCCTGAGGAGTGGGCCTGCCATGGGCGGATCCCCCAGCGCACATCTCCTCGGGGAAGTTCCTGGGCTGATCGACCTTGCTGGGGTTTCCATGGTAACAACACTAGGCTAATGGGTTGCCAGGGTGATGGTGCGATACTGCTAAGATTGCACAGGACCGGACCACACAGGGCCACCGAGTTGAAAAGATGCTAATAACACCTTTCTGAGTCTCCATGGCAACAACACTCAAGCACCGGGTAGGCTTTGTCCCAAATGCAGATGAGGCCCCCACCCACCACACTCAGCAAGAACACCCTGGGAGGCAGGCCACTGGCCCAGTGTCCTGGGGCTTGGCTCCTGCTGTTTCCCCCGAAGGGGAAGAGTCAGCTGGCCAGGGCTTGTTCCCCCTCAGAGGCCCCCTCTCTGCCCCAGGGCCCCTCACCATACTGCTTTGGGATGTCTGGCTGAAGCGGCCAGTGTTTGGACTATTGGGACTGTCAGGGAGAAGGGCCAGGGCAGGAAGAGGGCTCGGGCTGGTTTTGCATGGGAGAAAATGGAGTCTGAGGCACCTTTGGGGTTGGGGACATCTGCTGGTGTGGCTGCTGCCACCCTCTGGGGCTGAGGAAGCAGCCAAGGTGCCATCCCCCCCGCAAATCCAGGAGCGTGAGGCCAGAGTTTTCAAACTACTTTTAAAGCTGTGGCACATATGAATTCCATCAAAGCAGGATTAGGGGGGTGTCCCCTATTCAGTCTTATCCCTCTCCTTACCACAGTGTCCCCTAAGGCACCTAAGCTTCTGTGGAACATAATCTGAAAAACCTCTGGCTTAGGCCAGTCCAGATGGAAAGACTAACTGGGGACCAGAGAGGGCAGGTGACTTGCCTAAGGCCCCGCAGGGCAGGCCCCAGTCATTAGCCAGGGCTAAAACCCAGGGCTCTCCTGCTGGTAAGTCCACTCTCAATAAACCAGTGTGCTATGAACCTCTGGTGACCTCTAACTTGGGCTCTTTGAATTCTCAAGGACCGCTGGGGCTTCTGTCTTTCTACCTATTCATGGAGGTTATAATAAGGATCTGTGGAGACAGGCAAAATGTTTAGAATGGACCCTCCAAATTTGACATTTTTGAGCATGGACTGTGTGCTAGGCATTTTGCTGGAACATGTTTTCTGTGCTACATGTCATCTTATTTCTTTATAACAAACTATTTAGACAGGCATAATTCTCTTCATTTAGCAGATGAGAAAACGGAAGCTTCGGGGTTAACTGAAGATTGGGTCTATTAAACCTGGAGCATCTCTTCAGCAGGGACGCCGCCTTACTAGCTCCAGCAGGGGATTCTGGAATGAATGCTGACCACGGTCTATCTCTGGTGACATTGAGCTGAGGCAGGCGGATGCATTCAGAGCATTAGAGACCCCTTATCACTGCCCGCCCCCAACTAAAACCACATCTAACTCTGCTGCATCAGGGATGACTGGACAGCAAAGCCAGTCTCAAAGGCCAGGCTGTGCTCTTCTCCACAACCCGACACAGCTGCTGGCCACAACAGGCAGAACATCTTGTGAGTTGGGATGGGGGTGGTGGTGATTCCTAGTTGCTATGGAAACTCAGGGGGAGGTGTCATGAGCACCGTGTCCATCACGTGGAAGGTCTGGGCAGCAAGCAGATGGAGTTACCTCCCCAGCTGGTGGCCAGGTGGGTGTGGCCCCCCTTTGTCTGCCCCCAGGAACCGCCTGAGTGTACGGGCTGCAGCCAGAGGCTTTCCAGGGCTTCACTGGGGCTCAAGGGGCACTGAGCTCTCTCAGGGGACACCCGTCCCCCTGGCCATCCTTTCCCTCCTTTGGACTCCGTCTCCTGGAGGATCCCTTTCCCTCCGACTCCGCCTGCCTCACACCTCTCCTCCATGGCACAACTTCCCTCCTTTGCTGGAGCTTGTCTGCATTTGCTCTTGCTGCAGTGGGAGCCTGGGAGTCTGAGCCCTGACTCTGGGTCCCAGCTCTCTGACTCACTGACGGTGTGTTCCCGGGCAAGTCAGCTGACCCCTCTGGGCCTCAGTTGCCCTCTCTGTAAACTGGGCTGTGGCAAGAATCAAACAAGGTCTCAGCTGAAAGAGTCAAGTTCTCGGGGAGACCTGCCCTGGCGCGCTAGACCGGGGATTGGACTAGATCTAGGTTTGGCCGCTCTTTGGTGCCCCCATGGCCCCCTCACTGCTGCTCTGCTGGCCCCTGTCCCACGGTGGTGTCACTCCTGGCTAGCTGCTCTCCCTCTCTAGGCTGGGAGCTCTGTGACTGCAGGGACAGGCCTCTCTGGCCCATGGCAGTAGCCCCTGCCTCATGCACAGTCACATAGTAGGCGCTTCATAAGTGTTAAAGAAATGAAGATAACGACAAACAGCCCTGTACATCCTGCTTCCTCTCCTTTTCACACTTTCCCACCCTGGCACCGTCTCCTTAGGGCGCTGCTGTCCCTACAGCCAGAAGGCTGTGTAGTCTAGCCCTTCGGAGCACAGGCATTGAAACCAGATGGTCACTATCCGCCGTGAGACTCTGGGCGAGGTCCTGAACCTCTCACGGCCAGTTTCCTGATCTGTAACATGGAGGTGTTGATAGTGTGTGTGTGTGTGTGTGTTTCTAATATTGCTCGGCACCAAGCAAGTGCTCAATAAAAATTGAAGGGAAAGCAAGGAGGGAGCTCTCCACCCCAGTTAAGGGTGGGCATCCCTCCCTGTAAACCCCCCCTCCTATCATCCCCACCCCAGTTTCTAGTCAGAGTTGTGAACCATGGGAAGAAAGCCCAACCAGGCTATTCCAGTCTCACTGATGTGAACCCAGCAAGACTCAGAGCAGGGCTTTTGTTTTGTACCCCTATGGCCCGGTCCTTCCCCTACCCCTGCAGCAAGAATCACTCATTTATGTACGATGCATTTGTGAAGCACCTGCTGCATGCCACTCCCAGGGCTTCTCAAGCATTGCTTGTATGAACTCCTTCACACTCTGCTTAGAACTCCCGCCTTAGCTGCCCGAAAGTCTCTTCTCCCTTAGCATCGCGCCTCCCTCGGACTATGGCCCTCCCCCTCAGCCACTCAGCAGCTCGGTGGTCTGGGACTAAACCCCTCCCTCTCCTGTACCTCAATTTCCTTATCTAAAGGATGAGGCTCTGGAAGATCTCTGAGGACCCTTGTAGCCCAGGTGGTTCCAGATGGCGGGGTGTCATTGGCCTCTTGTCCCGGAGCCGGGGTGATTTGTGTGTGTCCTGGGGCTCACCGAGGGCAAGGCTTGGGTTCCCTGCCTGCTGGGAGAGACACAGCCCCCTGCCCAAGGTGCCCCAGGTCTCCTGGGGAAGGGCTAAGGCCACGGTGGGGAAGGGGGTGGGGCAGGAGGCCAAAATTCCCAGAGGGAGGCCACCGTCTCCCCAGTGAGTTTCCAAATGTAGCCAAAGTCTGGAGAGCCAGCTGCGCTGAGTGGCTGAGGGAGGAACTCACGTGGACAAGCTCTCCGCAGGGAGAGTCAGCTTGGGGGTCCTTGCTTGGCCCACGTTGACTCAGCAGCTCTCCTCCACACACTGCCTCACTGGGCCTAATCAGAGGCATAGATCTCACAAGGCCGCTCTGCAGGGTCTTCCCCGGTCCACACTCACACCCCAAAGGTGCCCAATTTGAGTTACAGCCCCCTTGACAGTCAAGGAATTCTTATTCCTTTCCATCTGTAGTCCATCCTGCCTTAACTGAAACTGTAGTCCTTTATTCAGTCCCCTTGGGGTGAGGAGAGCTCCTCAACTTCACAGGCACAAGGGAGCCAAGCCTGGTCCTGGAGCAGCACCGGACTTGAAACACTCGGAGATGGTACTTCTGAATTCTAGCCCTGGCTCAGACATCCCCTCTCTGCACCTGTTTCCTCATGGGTAAAATGGGGGTGATGCTATAACTTGCTCTGCCAACCTCACTGGGTTGCTCTGAGGATCAAATAAGAACATACATGGAAAAGCACCTGTAGCCTACAGTGCGCCGTGCAAATGCTCTGTGGTCGGTGACAAGATGCCCCTCCTCCTGTCCTAGGGGTCTGGCTCTACGCTGTCCCCTTCCCCTCCACCATGTGCAACATTCACCTTTCCACTGGCTCCTTCACCTTGGCCTTCAAATGTGCTAGGAACTTCCCTGTCCCTCCACTGACATGCACTTCACTCTCACTGCCAAATCTGAGATAAATGGCCTCTGTCAGATGCCTTCATTTGCTCAGCCCAGAGTCCGTCCTCCAACTCCCAGCTCTCTGGCTCCGCCCACCCCCCCACCCCCCTTGGTGTCTCTGCAGGCATTTGGTCCCGTTGACCCCGCTCGCACCAAAGTCCTCTGGTTTCCGTGGTAGGCAGCCTCTCTGATAGTCCCCAGGATCCCCGCCTCCTGAGATTCCCGCCCTTGTCTAGTCCTTCCCCTGGCATGTGGCCTGGACCTAGTGACTCAATTCTCACAAATAGAATATGGCAAAGGTGATGGACTGTCATGTCCAAGGTTAGATTATAAGACTGTGACTCCTGTCTTTCTTGCACTCTCTCATCATCTCTCACTTGCTGGCGCTGTGGAAGCCAGCTGCCATGTTGTGATGCCCTATGGAGAGTTCCACATGGCAAGGAACTGAGGGTGGCAGACAGCCAGCAAGAAACAGAGGCTCTCAATTTAACAGCTAGTGAGCGCCTGAAGGCCCCTCCAACAGCCTCATAAGAGAGCTGGAAGTGGTCCTCCTCCAGTTGAGCCTTTAGGTGCTTGCACCTGGCCAACACCTCGACTGCAGCCTGTGAGAGACCCCAAGATGGAGGGTCCAGCTAAGCTGTACCCCATTCCTGATCCACACAAACCATGAGATAAAAATGCTTGTTGTCTGCAGCTGTGAAGTTTTGGGCAACTTGAAAAGTTCAAGTCATTGCCGTTACTTTCCAGCACTTTGGACAACACGGCTAACCAAATATCATGAGGGAGAAACCTGGCTGGGCCCAGCTTAGTGAACAGGGTGCAGTAAAATCAACAGATATGGTTTATTTCCTAATGCCTGGGAGTTAATGATCCCAGACACACAGATGGAGGTAAACAGAAATAGTCAATCGTTTAGTATCTGTGAGCCCAGCACCAGAAAGCATTGCACCACACTCCATGGGATCAGAAAAAATATCTAGAGATTCAAACAACCTAAGCCCATGAATAGGGGAATGGGTCCATAAATTGGGGCATAATTGTACAATGAAATATTATAGAGTTAAATTGAAAGAACTGTATGTTTCAACATGGTAAATCTCAAATAGGTACATGGTATCATTTATATAAAGTTTAAACACTCATGAAGCAATCCTAGAAGTTGTTTATACACACAATGCATCATAAAAGCATAAAAAATGTGCACGGGAAAGGTATAGGTTCCTCTCCTGAGCTCCAGATTCATGTACCCGGCTGCCTACACGCCCTCCCCATTTGGACGTCTAATAGGCTTCTCAAACCGAATATGGCCACAGCCAAGTGTCTGATTCTCCCCCAACCCCCAAACCTGCTCCCCCTGCAGTAAATGGCAACTCCAAAGTGGGTCAGGTGGAAATCTTTTGAGTCATCCTTGATTCTTTTCTTTCTTTCACCTCCCACCCCTCCTGTCTTATCCAGTGGCAAATCCTGTCGACTCTACCTTCAGAATATATCTAGATTCTGCCACGTCTCACCCACTGTTACCACTGCGGCCACACCATCACCTTTCACCTGGATTATTTCAAGAGGCTCCTAACTGGTCTCCCTGCCTCTGCCCTGGTCCCCCTACATTCTGTTCTCAACACAGCAGCTGGAATAATCCTTTACAGTCTAAATCAGATTATGCCAGGCCTCTGCTCAGAACCCTCCAGTAGCTCTCATCTACCTCATTACAATGGCAAATAAGGCCCTCAGGATCTGGCCTCCATTACGTCTCCAGCCTCACCTCCTACTGCTCCTCCTTCCAGCCCTCCACTCCAAATACACTGGCTTCTTTGTTAGTCTTTGCTTACTCCAGGAATATTCCTACCACAGGGCCTTTGCACTTACTCCTCCCTTGTTCCAGCATGTTCTTCCGGATATCAGCATGTTCTACTCCTTCACATCCTTCAGTATTTGTTCAGATGTCATCTTCTTGGTCAACCTTCCCTACTCACTGTATTTAAAATTGCAAACCCTCTACTAGTCACTATTCCTCTTTCTTCTTTTATTTTTTATCCAATAGCACTCAGCACCATGTGTCATATTATCCATTTTACTTGTTTGTTTGTTGTTCTCCCCCTCCTCCCACTAGAACGTAAACTCCGAAAGGGTCGGGGCTTTGGTCTGGTGTGTTCTGCACCGTATTCCCAGTGTCTATGAGCCTGGCACACGGTAGGCGGGGTTTGGGGCAGCTTACACCCAGGAAGGTGTGCCTATCGTCCGGGAAGGCTTCCAAAAGAGTCTTGAGTCACATCCACAGCAAGAGTAGCTTCTGGCCCTGCCACACCAGACGGCTTCCTGGGAGGAATGGGTTGGGCAGGGGTGTGTGTACAAGAGTATGTGCAGAACTGTGTGGAAGTGGTAGGACTGGGAACCAGGGCTGTGGCTGTGTGTGGTAACCGTGGGGTGATTGTGTGCTGAGGGAGAGAGGGGCCTTTAGGGTCAGCCCCAGAAGCAGAGACCTAGTTAGAGCCTCAGATTCGTCCTTGGCCTCCAGCAGGTGTACTTGTGGTGCGGCCAGCCTGGCCAGACCCTCCCCGCGGTGTCCTTTGAGGGGCCGGGAATGGTAGTGACTATTTGGTCAAGCATCTCCGAGGAGGTGCAGGGGAAGCTTCAGGCATTTCCCCTCCTGAGCCGAAGGAATGCCGGAGAAGCCCCGAGAACAATGGGGAGCCGACAGCCCCTAGGCGGCCCTGTGACGTGGGCCTCGAGGGGGACGCGCAGCTGCCGGCCAGAACCTGGGGATACGGAGGAGCCTCGGAATCCTTGAAGGAGGAAGCCGGAAGCAGCTGGGATGACACTGACAGGCATTTCCCGCCTCAGGATGCCCTCCCGCTTTCTTCACTGCCGCTGCAGCTGCAAAAGCAAAGATGCAGCTTCCCTCTGGCCCCAAATGGCCGTCCTAGAGGTTGGGAGCTGTCGGGTCCCACTCCCGGCCTCCCTCCCTGTCCCTGAGGAGAGCACGCAGCTCCCTCAACCCACAGCAGGGCGCCCCGTAGGCCTAAAGGAAAATTGGGCTGGTTTGAGGTGATTGTCTAGCTCTTTCCACGCCTGACCCCAGGCTTATGCTGCCTTTGACAAAAGAGGGGCTGCTTCTGAGGGCTTTGGGGCCTCTCGTGCTTGCCCTGGGCCCACCCCACTGTGCTCTGCCTGGGCATTGCCGGCCTCCCCGTCTTCACCTCATGTCAGTGCCTCAGTGAACAGCGCTAGGCTGCAGGCAAATGCAGGCCTCTCACTCTGGACAGCCTATCCCACCTGGGTTCCCAGTTCCAGGACTTCTCAATCTTTTTTGCACCGCAACTCACTCTAAGCATGCTCCCATTGACATACTTGAGTTGTGATAACAACCCCCCTACACACAGAAATATGCAGTGATCATGGCCACACCTGTTTATGATCCTCAATGGTTGCTCAAGAGCGGGAAGACAGGCTAGGGGTCATGCACGATTCCCAGCACGGAAGTTATAACCCCACCCTTTCTCTCCCATTTAAGAAGGCCTGGGACTTCCCTGGTGGCACAGTCGTTAAGAATCCACCTGCCAATGCAGGGGACATGGGTTCGAGCCCTGGTCCAGGAAGATCCCACATGCTGCGGAGCAGCTAAGCCCGTGCGCCACAACTACTGAGCCTGTGCTCTAGAGCCCGCGAGCCACAACTACTGAGCCCGCGCACCACAACTACTGAAGCCCGCGTGCCTAGAGCCCGTGCTCTGCAACAAGAGAGGCCACCGCGATGAGAAGCCCGCACACCACGATGAAGAGTGGCCCCCGCTCGCCACAACTAGAGAAAGCCCGCACACAGCAACGAAGACCCAACGCAGCCAAAAATAAACAAATAAATAAATAAATTTATAAAGAAGGCCCGCCAGTGTAAAAGTGACCTTGTTCTAGGAGTAACTCTGACTCCACTCTTATTTTAAAAAGGATAATCCTGAATCCAATCTCGTTTATCATAAAAAGGATACTCATCTGCAAACTTTGGTGCTTTATTATTAGTCACACATCTCACAGCTGATCTGCCTTAACTCCCTTGTTCACGGAAATGGTCCCATCCAGAGCCTTGCTCTGGAATTTTATTGCGTAAGAGTGGGTTCAGTGAGTGGCCCTCCTCTGGATGTCTCAGCCAGGGTGGGTGTGACCATGAGTCCAGATGGCGGGCTGCACCAGGGGACCAGCGCTCGGGCTGTGCGCACGGCAGCAACAGCTTGGTTCAAGCCATGTTGAACACTGGAAATAAAAAGAGAGAGAGAGAAAAGAAAAAAAAGAACACTGCAAAGCAGCATGCTCACCACCTCCAAGGCAAGCGCCACAGAGCTGGAGCCCATTCAGAGAGGGCCAGCTAAACGATCCATCCAGGGACAGAGTGCTGTAGAGCCTGAAGACCAAACATGAGGGCGTGCGTCAGGAGGTGCCTGGAAGAGATACAGACATAGGGAGCCCTTCAACGAGAGAGAGGAAAGGGTGCCGAGAGATCACATAGATCTCTGTTGTCCAAAACAGTCACCAGCAGGCACATGTCACTATGGAACACTTGAAATGTAGCTGGTGCGAAACAAGACGCCTCATCAGTGTAAAACACAGTGGAATTTGGTGGGGAGGGATAAATTAGGAGTTTGGGATTAACAGATACACACTACTATGCATAAAATAGATAAACAACAAGGACCTACTGTATAGCACAGGGAACTCTACTCAATATCTTGTAATAACCTATAATGGAAAAGAATCTGAAAAAGAACATATATACATATATATATATATATATATATATATATATATATATATATAATCGCATCACTTTCCTGTACACCTGAAACTAAGACAACATTCTAAATCAACTATACTTCAATTTAAAAAAAAAGAGAAAAATACCACACTGGAATTTGAAAACTTTGTATTTAAAAAACAATGTTAGATACCTCATTAAAATTTTTCATAGGCAAGAACTACCTATGTTGGTAAAGACTTGATAAGTTCTTGGGGGTAGAAGGTGATATACTCCCTGACCATCATTCGCACCCTCAATGGGTACCAAAGGCTTCAGAATTTGGAGCAACCTTAGAAATCCTGGAGGGAAAGAATAAGGAGCAGAGAGGAAGAGGGACAGAGGAGGCAGGGAGCTGGAGGAGGTCTGTGAGCTGTGTGTAATGTGACTCCTTCCCCAGGATTCCATCAGCCAAAGACCTTCAGTAAATTTTACTCTCATTTTCTTGGTGGGAAGGGTCTACGTTTCCTCTCTTGGTCAATATGGTGAAAGCACAGATCATGCCCAAAGCTCCAGGAACCTGGGTGGCACACAAGACCACGAGAATATAAATCTTCCCTATTCCTCCACCCCAAGAAATTCACAAATATCTTGGACAGGGCTCTTGACTTGCCTGGGTCATGGCACAGGGGTGGGGGTTGGAGGACTCAAAGCAACGTCATTCAGATCTCAAGGACCTGATAACTCAGGGATCCACTTGTATGGTCAGAATTTTAAAAGTTAAGAAGAATATGATCAGAGTGACCCTTAATTCAGCATTTGAACGAAAAACGAATTAAGGAAGCCTGTACTACGTGCAAGGCCAACCTTCACTCCCACCATGCTAGGTGCTGTGAAGTGTACAGAAAAGCCATGGTTGCTTGAAGGCCACAGAGAAGTCATTTCAGCAAGAGGTGGCACAGGCAATGAACAAAAATCCGAGTAGAGTAGTTAAAGGTATATGAGGGTGCTTGGGGCCACCAAGGAAACAGCTCTGCTCCCTGGTAGGGCCCAAGTCCAGCCCCAGTGGATGATGGACCTGACTCAAGGAGGTGTAAATGTGTCCATAATCGCTGGCCAGGAGGGAAAGCGGCTAGCATCTGGAGCCCAAGGTCAGCAGGAACTGGGTCAATCATGCAGGAAAGGGAGCAGTGGCTTGCATTCTGGGGGGAGGAAAATGTGTGGGGTTTGGCTCTGAGATCCTGATCAATCTGGCTGTACTGTAGACTGAGAATCCCAGGCTTAGAGGGCGCATAAAGCAGCCCAGATGTGGTCCAGGGTGCCTCGGCACTACTGTCAGGGCCCAGCATGGTGGAGGCTGCTGGGAGTATCCCTTCACTGTGTCTGCCGTCCACCGTGCCCCAGCCTGGCCGCTGCTCTCCAGGAGGGCCTGATCAAGGAGTAGCGGTGGATCCACGTGAACCGGCCCCGACTGTCGAACACATAAGCCCCTGGTGATGGACCCTTCACCTTCCCATGGGGAGGCTGGACAGGGCTGAGGAGCAGCTGTGCTCTCCCCCTGGGTCCCATTATCACCCCTTCTCAACTTTATTCAATCATTCACCAAGGACCTAATGAGCACATCCTGGGTGTAAGGCCCTGTGGAAATTACAGGAGGGGTCCCAGCCCTCAGGTAACTGGGACCTGTGGATATCTTCTTATGATACCAAGTAGTTCCCCAGGACAGATCCAGCTAAAAGGCTATGGGAAGTTAGAGGAGGGAGAGAGTATTTCCACTTGGGTGGATCAGGAAGACTTCATGGAGGAGGTGGCATTTGAGCTGAACTTTGAAAGGGAGTAGGATTTGCATATTGATTCCTAACCCTTTGTATAGTGCTTATGATATACCAGATACTCTTCTATGTGCACTACAAAGAGTAACTCATTTAGGGCTAATCACAATCCTAGGAATAAGAGCCATTATTAACCCCATTTAATGGAGGTGAAAATGGAGGCACAGAGGCCACACAGATGGTAAGCAATGGAGCCCAGAATCAAACGTAGACAGAGTCCATGCTTGTCAATACTAGGCCATACTGTCTCTTGGATTGGCAGAAATGGGGTGGGGGCAGAGTGGTCCAAGGAACAGAATAAGCAGACAGTCAGGGATGCAAGAAAAGATGGCCCTCTCCTGGAAAGAAGAGATGCGTCTGTTATGACTGTGGTGTTTGGTGCATGAAGGGAGAAGTCCAAGGTGGGACAGAAAACGAAGGTGGTTTCAAGCTAAGTGGTCAGGCATCTGAGGGCAATGGGTGTCACGGCGCTGTGAGGGATGCAGTAGCACTCATCTTAGACCCAACTCAAGAGAGGGGGCACACCCCTCTGAAGCCAGGCCCAGGTGAGACAGTGCTGTCCATTTCTCGGGGGGCCTTGCAGAGGTCCCCTGCCATCCACTAAGCCCTATGGCGGGTGTTCATTCGGGGACAAGAATGGAAAATCCATCATGCTCAAGGAAGGAAATTCCACAGTGAAGGCCCCTTGAGCTGCATCATTGCAGCAAGAGCCATTGCTCATGCGAGGCAGATCCCGTTCCTGTTTTGTTTGTTTGGGGACTGAAGGTTGTTTTTCCCTGCTCTGCTTGTGTTTATGTCGGGAGACATTTGCCATCAAAAAACAAAGTCCAGGCAGCGCTCCCGCCAATGCAGCAACCACAGAGCCCTTCACTCCGGCATTTCCGGCTCGCTCCCACCTGATGTATTTCTCAATTGAACAACATCAAAGATCTCCTTTTCTGGCTTCCCTCTCATATTAAAGGGACTGGTGCTGAGAGGAAGCCATTTGACTCTGGAAGAAAAGCAATTTCTAGACTTGGCATCCTCGCCCGTCTCCAGCCTGGGTGAGAAGTGAAACAGGCTTGTTCCACAGCCCGCAGCAAGGGCACAGGAGCAGGGAACCCAAGGTCTGGGTCCTTGTGCCCCACATCCAGCCCGGGGAGCAACTGCAGCCCTAAGGCAGCAGCTCTTATTGAATCAGATTTCAGAACGGGCGGAATGGAAAGCAGCAGAGGTGACACCATGAGTCTCCAACCTCCAGCGTGAATAGCTTTATTTGGCGGATGAAATAACTGAGAAGTAAAGGACGATGATGAGACCCAAAGGAGTGAGAGAGAGTAGGGGGGCAGGCAGAAGATAAAGGCTACAAAGAGAACAGAATGAGGGGTGGAGAGAAAGGGCGACCCCCATGGCCTCTGCAGCCATCTGGCCAAAGGTCCCTCTGTGCCTTTCTGCTGTCCCCACCTCTGGCCCCCACCTGGCTGCTCTACCCCTGGCCTGCGCCTGACCCACATCTCCTTCACTCCTCACCACCCAGCTGGTGCCTTCTAGTAGCCCTCAGATAGACAGTTGCATCCCATCCAGGCCAGAATTGAGTCCGCCCACCCCATCCCAATCCCTCCTCTCCTTCAAGGTCCAGCCCTAGCCCCACTCCCTGTGCGGCAGCTCTCCGTGCTCTCCCCACTTCTTCCACGGCATAAAGTACAGGCTGCAGAGTTTCACACTGGGCTACGGACAGAATGCCCGTTGGGTTTCCTCCCTCCCTCCCGCGTGAGGTGACACACTCCACGGTCAGCCAGGATGGAGACCAAGTCCTCTACTTTTTTCTCCCTTCCCCCTTGCCCTCCTTTTCCCTCCCCTCCCCTCCTTTCCTCTTTGCCAACAGCACCCAACAACGGGCCACGCTCTGGTGCCTGGTTAGACATATTGATATGATCCCATGAGCCTCCCCAGCGACAAGAGGGACCCACTGACCACTGAGCCTAGTGGTGACTAAGCACGGGGATTGGGGAGTGGGAGATTGGGGGTGGGCAGGTGGCAAAAAGAAAAGGGCACAACAGATAACAGGAAGTCTCGGACAAGGAGAGGAAGCCACTTCCCAAGAAAAGGTAGAGAGTGATGACATGTTGCCTGTGCCCAAGAGGCTGAGGAGAGGAACAGAGAAATGGTGACCTAGTTACACGGGCCCTGCGCTGGCGCCCCACCCTGCTCCATCCGTGCACAGCTGGAAACTTGTGCCAGCTCCACCTCCACGAGGGAGCAGCTCCCCGCGCCCCAGCTGCAGCTCCAGCGACGGTGGGAGGGTGGGCGATGCGGGTGTGGGTGGTCGGTGACTCTCTCTGGCCTGGACTCTGTGGGAGTCCAAGTGCAGGGTCTCCTGGCTGGATCCGGGGCCGGGTGAGGAAGAGAGCCAAGTTGGCCCTTGTCGGACTCATCTCTGAATCCCCCCTCCTCCTCCTCTCCCACACCCAGCACACTGCGCGCGCCCAGCAAGGCCTTGCCAATGAATAGTAAGAAGAGCTGCCATTTCTGGAACACCTGCTATGTACCTGGCACTGTGCCTCACAAGGCTTATCTCATTTAATCTGGACAATGCGATGAGGAAAGTGCTGTGTTTTTGCCCCATTTTACAGATGAGAAAATGCACGCTCGGAGAGGTTACAAGCGACTTGTCTGAGCTCATAACACGAGTACACGGTTGGACTAGTATTTAAGGTCAAGTGTGTCTGATGTTAGTCAGGCTCATCACCCCATATTACACTGTGGAATGAAGGAAAGAAACTGCAATCACCACTTTGACCTCAGCAGTCCTGTGCTCGAAGCACAACACATGAATTGATTAGGTGTGAAGGTCTGAGAAACATCCCCCTTTCCAACGCACACACATGTACACACACACACACGGGCACACACACACACACACACACACTCCAGGCTTTGGGAACATCACTTTAGTGCAAATGTTGCAACCCCCAGCAGCCAAGATCAGTTACTGCAATCGGCACTCTTAAGGAAGGGCCTCACTGAGGTTCAAAGCTATTCATTCACATACAAAATCAATGAGAAAATTCAGGAGCGCTCTGGGTGCACACAGGTCTCCTCCTGCATTGTTGTTTACCACAACTACCAGCACACAGGATCTAAACTGCAGTAGGAGCTGATGTAGCACTTCCTAAGCAACCTAGGTCAACAACGACCACAACAGAAAAAGGGGAATTCCCTGGCTAGTGACTAATAATAGCTCATTTCATACTCACTGGCTGGGCAACCTCAAGCAACTTACTTGACCTCTCTGAGCCTCAGTATCCTTGTTTGTAAAATTGAGAATGATAATAGTGCCTCCCTCATAGGGCCACTGTAGGGCTTAAAATGAATGAATAGATATAAGGTGCTTGGAACAAAGCATGGTACGTAATAAGCACTATATAAGTGTCACTTATTATTTGTATAATGGTGATGATGACGATGTGTCTTCCGTAGGAACCGCAAGCTCTATGAAGGCAGGCAGGGGCCAGGACTGCCTACAGCCCTAGAACACAGTGAGCACTAAACATACACAGTAGGTGCTCCATTGAATCTCATGTGTGACTTCAACCAGGGCTTTGGGAGCTCTCACACTATGTTAGGGCTCAGATATTCTTATACATGAGTCAGCAGTGCCCTTCCCTCCCATAGGGGAAACAAAGGATAGAGACACCGCAGTCTCTGCTTTCCTGGGGAAACTCAGTCCAGTAGATCGAGCCCTGAGAAATCACTTGCAAGCCATTCAGAAGGAAGTAATCAAACAGGTAGGCACAGATTGTGATCATTGTTACCGAAGAAATAAACTGGCTGATGTGAAGAGTATCTGTCTCTATGGTGACTGGGGGAGCAGGGGAGACCTCATGGCTTTATATGAGTGGTCGGACCTCTATGCGGTGGTGGCATTTGAACTTAGGCTTGAAAGATGAAAAGGAAGCAGACTGCAAAGATCTGGAAAAAGAACATTCCAGGCAGAGGGAACAGCAAACACATGCCCCAGAGCAGCCAAGGGTTTGGGGTCTCTTGGAACAGAATGGAGGCCAGTGTCCCTGGGTCGTTAGGCAGAGGGATGAGGTTGGAGAGGCAGGCACGGGCCCTGTAAGCCTCCGTGAGGGAAGCCATGACCGAGACCTTCCCCTCAAACAAGCTGTCAGAACATATTGCTCAAATATCTAGTGGTTAAAGCAGGTTCCTGAAGAGTCCTCTTTGGCAGCCCTTTGTTAGCTCTCTTCCTATTGATATGTAGTGGAAAATGAGTTATCAGAAAATAAGAAACAGAGCTTTGGGGAGAGAAATATGCAATATGTCAATTAAAAAAAAAAATGAATCCAAAGTGTGGTCTCTGCCCAATTCATCTGAATTTCCTGAGTCCCTATTGATATATCTGTGAGGAAACATTTGTGTCCACATCCTGGGCAGGAGACATAGTAAACCTCAAAATATCCCAACCACAGGGACAAGTTTCCTACCCTCCCACCCCCAATCCCAAGAATCCTATTCAGAATCAGGTTCCAGGTCTTGGCTCCTTGAACCTGCCTGGAAGACAGCCTAAGGAGTGTGTGTTTCCTACCTTGTATCTCAGCGCTGTTGTTCTGACTCTCAAGATGTTTCTTCTTCAGCAGGCTCGGCCCAGAAGACCGTGTGTGGCAAAGATCGTGCTCAGCAGATATCCACTTGCTCCCCTACATTTCCCAGCCTCCCCTGCAGTTGTTTGGGCCACGTAACAAACTCTGACCAAGGGAGAGTGATGTACATCATTTTGGGGGCTGAGGTGCTTAAGAGTTGTTATGTGCTATGACTGAGTGGTGCCACCCCCCCCAATTCATATGTTGAGGCCCTAACTCTCAGTGTGGCTGAACTAGGGTTAAGGAAGGAATTACGATTAAATGAAGTCATGAGCGTGGGACCCTGATCTGATAGGATTGGTACCCTTATAAGAGGAGACACCAGAGAGCTCGCAGTGAGAAGGCGGCCGTCTGCAAACCAGGGAGAGAGCTTTCACCAGGAACCAAATCAGTTGACACCTTGATCTTGACCTTCTCAGCCTCCGGAACTGTGAGAAATAAATTTCTGTTGTTTCAGCCACCCAGTCTGTGGTAGTTTGTCATGGCAGCCTCAGATGACTAAGACACGTGCTTCCCCATCTCTCTCCCCCTGCTGTGGAGATCTTGGAGGCCGCATGTTCCAGACAGCCCAGCTACCTGTTGTCTAATCCGCATCAGACTTTGTGTGAACAAGAAATAAGCCTTTTCTGTATTAAACCACTGAGATTTCAGGGTTTCTGTGTAACTTCAGCAAACCTAGCTTACCTTGAGCAATGCACAGAGAGCAATGCAGAGCAATGCAGAGAAAAGGACAGGGTATGTACCATGCTTGTCCAAACAATAGCAAAAGCAGAGGAGTTCCACCAGCACTTCTCCCTCTGGCCCAGCTTGCCCCCCATGACTTTGTGTGGACCCAGTGAGCCCTGGATATTCAGACAGATGCAAACTATGCTTTCTGGGTCCTGGGATTCAGCCAACAGTGAAGATGTAAACTGCTCAAGGAATCCCACTGAGGTCTCAAGTGAGAAAACAAGAGCTCCGGCTGCTAAAAAGTTGGGAAACCCTGGGAGATAAGGCATTGTCTCCAAACAGCCCCCATTGAAATGCAGACCAGTTTCCTGGAAGGGGTCACTCATTTATCCACTGACAACCAGGAGGCACTTTCTTAGGGGTCGATTTCTCAGGGGAGGGCTGGAGGGACAGGCCCAGGGTCTCAGACCCTGGGTCACAAATTACAGGCAGACCACACAGCTTGGCCCAGGGTTACCCCTCCTCTACCCATGGGGAGGTTTGAATTTTCATCAGGAGCACGACTTCAGTTCCCCTGTGACTTCACACTGGTATGCCCCTCTTGGGCCAGGTCACCTGCATGACCCTCTCTCTAAACCATCCATGAGAGAGGATGGAAGTGAACCTTGGGGCTTTGCTTTTATTCATTCATTCAAATGCTTGGCAAGACTTACCTACAAGCATCTTCTTCCATCTGACCTTCCAAATTCTTCCCCTCTTTTAAAGCTAAGCTCAACCCTAATCTCCCCTAAGAAGCCTTCCCTTACTCCCCCTTCCCTTTGTAATGTCTGCTGATCTCCTAAGAACCAACATTTATCGTATACCACTACGTACCAAGCCCTCCACGAGCTCATACTTCCTGTATGCCATCTCATCTGACCCTCTGGATCCTGAGGGAGGTGTGATCACCCCTACTTTAAATCTGAGGAAACAAGTTCAGAGAGGGGAAGTGACTTATCCAAAGTCACACAGCAGGTGGTCCAGTGGTTAGGACTCCGTGCTTTTACTGCCACTACCGAGGGTGCAGTTTCGATCCCTGGTCAGGGAATTAAGATCCTGCAAGTGTGGCGTGGCCAAAAAAAAAAAAAAAAAAAAAAAAAAAAAGCCAACAAACAAAGTCGCACAGCAAAGCCTATCAGATTCCAGGCCTATCAGATTCCAAGACCCCTACTATAACCACCACTCGCTCTTGACCCCCCAGAGCTCAGTCTCCGTTATCGTCTGTTTCGAATTGCTCCTCAATCCCTGCAAGCTCATTGAGGGTAGGGACAGCTTCTTTTAACTGGTTAATAATTAGCTCTTCTCCTTGGAGCAAAGGCCTTGTGGTCAGTGGGGGCGGCAGGTGTGTGAAAGTGTGGGTGAAAATGTGGGCACGGGGGAGTTGGCTGGAAGAAGTAATGGCCGAAGGGCTTCTCCCACCTCAGGAACTCTGCACCCGACTGAGCTGAGACTCCACAATGAACCAGTTACACGGTGCAAAACACCGACCCCGAAAACCTGCCACCCGTCTGAGCTTTCTTCAAAGAGCTCTTGCGGCCCTGGTCTCCTTGTGGGCCCTCTGGGGTGAGGCTGAGCCAGCAGCTGGAGGAAGGGAGAACAGGGTCTGGGGCTGGCACAGCAGCCGACCTTGACTCAGATGGGCAGGCCCAGAACAGACAGACTTTCCCCAGGGGGAGCCCGGATGACGCCTGCAGCAAAGTTGCCGGGAAAGGGCATCCCTCCCACCCCCACCCACCCCAAAAGAGCCAAGCAAAGTTTTGTGACTACGACAGAGGTAAGAACACTGGAAAGGAAGGCTGGAGACCTGTGTCCAAGTCCCAGCACTCCCACTGAGTGACCCAGCCAGATGACAACCTCTCTGGGCGTGTCCTCAGGTGTAAGATGATGGTGGCCTCCCTCGCAGGGCTGCGGGACAAGGCAATGGGATCCTGTCGGCTAAGCTGTGGGCTCCAGGCCTCCTTGTGCCATTCACTTGCTGGGGAACTTGGAGTAGGTCTCCTAACTTCTCTGTGATTGATCTGTAAGAAACCGAAGAATGTTTTTAACTATCTGAAAGCAGGTATTAAATGGAAATAGAAAGAGTTTTTTAACTGAAAGCAGAGGGCTGGTCTGTATGTTCTCTCAAGGTCCCTTCCTGCTCTGTGTTTCCATGATTTAAAAACAAAACAAAACACCAACAAAAACTTGGAACTGGAGAAGGGAGCCGAATGCCAGGGAGGCAGCTTTCTGAACCACTCCCTCAACAAGCCAAACAAAACTGAGGTTATTCCGCCTCCTGGTGGACCCCTCTACCACTGCAGTCACTGCCAGCGCCGGCTAGGTTTCAGGAGATCTAGAGTCACTTACGATCATTCACCCATTCATTCGTGCCTCACACATGAATTGAGGGCACCGCTCTGGGCCAAGCTCTACGCTGTACACTGTGGGTACAAAGGTGAATCACACTAGGACCCCTCCTTGAAGGGGGCTTGTTATGATGTGTTTTCTTTTGTCATTTTCTGTGAAACGCATAGGATCTAAGTTATGTTCAGTTAAGTAGTTTAAATGGAGTCACAGTGGCCAATGTGAACTTCCATATTAGTGGTTCTGAAACATCTGGTATAGGACTTCTAGTGTTTTAGAGTGTCTGAAATCAAAGAGTGTTACTTTAGATAAGAAGTTTGTTTGGCAACGTCCACAAAAAGACGTCACTGGAACAGGAGCAACTGATAGAGACAAGACCCTGTGGTGCATAACTGTCACACCCTACTGATGGACTCCTTACAAAGGGACCACTGAGCCGAGGGACTTGAAGGCTCCTTGATGGAGGACCAGCTCCACACTGCTGGGAGCTGTTCAGAGGGTCGCGGCCCAAGGCCCTGTTGGAGCAGAGGGTGACTCCCGCTCTTGTCATGAGACACATGTCTGGACCAGAGATCGTTGCTTGTGCGGAGATGTCTCCTTCCCGGACTCCTCCTTGGAGTGCTTCCTCACCTCCCCTTTCTATTTTCCAGACTCTGACCAACGTGTGTTGTGTGCTAACTGGGTGCAATAAACCGAGTGATTCATGAATTAAATATTGACTATGTTTTCTATATCTCCAATCCTGTGGTTCTTACCTGGCCTCACCGCTGGGCCTTGGTTACAGGGCTGCAGTTTAGCAGGACAGACAGACACACAGAGAGATCATTTTGATACAGCTAAATAAGGGCTCTGTTAAAGGTCATTATGTATGGCTTGGGGAGAGGCAGGGGACATGTCAGGAAGAGCTTGGCAAGAAGAGGTGGTGGTTGAGTTTGATGACTGACTTGGCGTTCTTTAAGGGCCTTCTGGACAGAGATGGGTGTGTGAAGGCACAGGGCATATGTAAGGGACAACAGAATGTTTCATATGCTGGGGCCACAGCGTGGGTTGGGGGACAGTGGGAGATGAAGTTGAGAGCTGGCTGGTGGGCAGGGTGTAGGGGTTCTTGTGTGCCACGGGGATGGCTTGGATCCCATCCCTGGGTGATTGGGAATCCTTGAAGGGCTTTGAGCAGGGTACTGACATGGTTAGATGTGAATTTCTGTGAGTTCATTCTGGCTGCTTTGTAGAGAATGGGCTGTAGGACTGTAAGGCTGGTGAAGCTCTTGGGAGGGTTGCCAGATTTAAAAACAAATCAGAAGAAAAAAAAAAACCAGGATGCCTGCTGAAATTGACATTTTAGATAGAGAACAATTTTTAGTATAATTCTATCCCAAATATTGTACGGGATATACAAAAAATTATTGTTTGTGTATCTGAAATTCAAATTTAACTGGGCATCTCATATTTTATCTGGAAGCCGTATCTCAGAGTCATCAAGGAGAGATGATGGAGGCTTGGACTAGGGTGGAGGCAGTAGAATTGGATAGAAGTGGAAAATTCAAGAAGTATCCTGAGCTAGAAATGGAAGAACTTGGGGACGACGTGGATGAGGGAAAATGAGAGGGACACGTCAAACATCACACCCAGTCTCAGTTTGGGCTGCTTGCTCTGTGTCAGGTCCTCTAATCACACCCCATCCCAGCCACCACACACGTCGAGGTCAAGGGTCCTTGCTAAAACTTCCCTGAGAACCCCTGACCCCAGGAGCCAAGACATCCTGCAGAGCCCCGTCTGCAGCTCCTTCGCTTCCATACCTGCTTGGTTCTGCATTTCGGTCTCACCCCTTGCTCGGTCCAGCTAATCAGCCACGGGCTCATGCCTGCAGTCCAGCCAGGGCCGCTTTAGGCCTCTGTTCTTTGCCTCTCTGCTCCACGCTTCACAACGGCTGGCATGGGGTGCCCAGCCCAGGCCTCCATGGCTGACCAGGACAGATCTTTCCTGCCAGGGAGGAAAATCCCAAACATTTCCAGAAGGCCACACGTTTCCCTAGCGGCTTTCTCACCCGCAGAAGACTGGGACTGGAATAGTGGCCTGGCTTCTCAGAGCTTCTTGTGAGCCGGCGATGCCCCCCAGTGGTCACACAGCACAGTGCGGGCTGAGGTGAGATGGGACACTGGCGTTTGGACTGGTTTCCAGGGAGATCTTTACAATCCCGACCTCTCCCCTGGCAGGGCCCAGGGGTGCTGCCCCTGCTGGTGGCCACCCAGCAGGGGTTCTGTTGGCACTCCTCAGCTCTCATGGATTTAAACAACACATCTGTTTGGTGGAGCTGCTGGTAGACAGGTGGCCCAAGATGACATCCGAAGAATCGAACAACTAGGCCCTGAGTTCTCTGTTCTTGGCCGGACTCAGGGAGACGCTCCGAGTCGAACTGGTGGGGGTCCCTTAAATCCCCAGCCTTCCATATTTGATAGAAACCACCCTACAAATAAAGGTAGCTGTGCTTCAGGATCCCCTTCCCCATACCTGCCTCTGGAGGGTAGGCGGGTCTCACAGATGGGCTCCCTCCGGTGGACGCGCTGCGAGCCTGGCTGCCGTAGAGGGTGGCTGTCCAGCTCTCCAGCACGCCACTGCCCTCTCTGGGGTCACAACCAGTCAGAAAGAAACTAGCAAACGTCCCACCCACTCTCTCTTCCACACCAGAGCCTGTGAGTATGTGGCTAGAGCCAAGGTTCTGGGCCCCGAGCAGAGGAGCTGAGAGACGTGGGGCCTCAGATGACCTCGCGGGCTGGAGTGCAAGGCTGGTCTGGAGGAATTGCAAACGTCTTCTGAGGAGCCCGGCTCCAGAAATGCAGCTCCTCCCTTGCCCTCTGTCTCCAGGCACTTGCCTGGGGGCCTGGGAACACCCCAGGCTGTGGCGGGGAGGGTGAGGTGACCACGGACCCAGCGCTATCTGGTGGTGATGGTGAACTACCCCCTAGGAATGGCACACCCTCTGCTTTCTAGCAGGTTTTGGCCATCAGCCTTTGCCGTGGCCCCTGAGGGCCCTGGTCTCTATTTTCCAGGGCCCAGGACTTTGGAGAAATATGCAACTTATCATGTGCATCATGTGTAAAATGGGAATAACAATAATATTCACCTCAAAGCTACATGAGTTAGTACATGTTTTGTTGTTTTTGTTAAGGTGAATACTTCTCAGAGTCTGAGATTGAGTCTCTGCAAGGATCTAGACACCAGCTCGGGTCTAAAGTGCCTCAGGGTCTCTCCCTTTCCCTTCCTCGCTGGGTCCTCCAGTTGTCCTCTTGAAAAATGAAACAGGAATCGTTCCATCTTTTCCATGGGCTGTGAGTCTCTCAGAACGAGGCTCTCTGGAGGCTCTGTGGATCGGGGCGGGTTGGCGGGGGGAGGCCATGGTCATGGTCATGGCCATTGAGTTGTGCAGCATCCCAGTTATCTTCCAGTAAGTAATGAACAACAGTTTGCCTGACCTCCGAGGCTGAGGGGCTGTGGTCTGCTTGCGACATCAAGATCTGCCCCGGAGGCTTCACCTTATGTGAGCCGCCAGCCTACTCCATCCTAAACAGTTGCTTTAGTCCCACTTTCTGGTCGGCACTGAGAGATATGAATGTGGGAGGCCCAAGGTGGCCACCTTCTCTTCAGGCAAAGGGTCCACCTGCTGCAGACCAGCTCCATCAATGCGAATTCCTTGCCGTCACTGGGTTTCACAAGGCATCAGTCATCATTCGTGTCTCCGACCTGACCACCCGGCCAATGGCCTCCTCAGGCAGGGGAAGAATTTCTCAGTCTCTGATGAGGAGCATTTGTCTTGGTTTAGGTGTGAAGTATGGATCCAACTGTATGGTGTCCCAACACGACTTATCACGCAGGGGGAAGCACGTGGGCATTGAGATTGAGGGAACAGCAGGCTCACGATTCCCATGTATGTCGCGCTCATCCGAGCTATGTGCTCATTGAGTGGTAGGGGGTGAAATCGCTGCACAAAACAGTGATTTTTATCTCTCTTTCTGGTCTGAGCACTTATATGTTAATTCCTGCAAGTTAAATGCCATGTGATATTTACTTACCATCAGGGCCAACCTCCAGGTTTGTGGGTGCTTTGCTAACGGGCCCCGGCCTCCAGAGGTGGTGGGCTCAGATCACCACAGTCTAGAGCACGGCTCAGCACATTTTTTCTGTAAAGGGTCAGATTTACATATTTTAGACTTTGTGGGCCATATGGTCTCTGTCGGCAGCCACAAAGCAGCCATAGACACCACGTAAAGAAGTGAGCATGACTGTGTTCTAATAAAACTTTATTTGCAAAAAGAGATAATGGGCTGGATTTGGCCCTTGGGCTATGTAGTTTGCCAACCCTTGAGTGCAAATGAGACATAATTCTATAAGACTTCTCCAGAGATGAATTACGAATCAGTCACACAGGAGAGTGCCCTATGAAATATAGGGTCATCGAGGGTCTTTGTGGACATCTTAAATGGGCCTGTGTAGCTGGGTAGGTGGGCAGGGCATCTGGCTTGGGTCCCTCAACAGTATGTCCTGTGCTCATCCTCACAGAGCAGGCCATCTTGGCATTCTGGGTCTCCTAGACTGTGGCTGGATTAAGTCTAAATCTCAACCAGGTATGGGGATATATGTACACATATAGCTGATTCACTTTGTTATACAGCAGAAACTAACACATCATTGTAAAGCAATTATACTCCAATAAAGATGTTAAAAAAAAATCTCAACCAGGGCCATTGCACATAGGTAACTGCACCTTGACTGTGCCAGACTGTTTGTGTTAGCTCACTGGCTGATGCTAAGCACACCACTAGCCAACCCTGGGCCACCCCTCGCCCCGCCTGTCTAAGGAGAGAAGGGACGTGAGGATTGCCAGGGTGAGACGGTGCTGCCCTTCATGGAAGGCACAGGAAGAGGAGGTTTATGTGGTACGATGAGTTCAGTTTGGGGTATATTGATTTTAAGACAGCTGTGGGACATCCCAGTGGATGTATCCAGCAGGTAGTTTCCTACAAGCAATCATATACCTAAATTCAACTCTGCTCACGCTGCCAAAGAAAGAGACAAAATGACAATGGAAAGTATTCTAGAGATTCTACCTCCCCTTCGGCCAAGCAAACATGTGTTCTGGAATGCATGTGAGATGAAGAGGTGGGTTTGGTGGGTCTGCTGTTTCTTCAGCGGGTCTCAATTCTCCCATGGCTGTCATGGTAGGACCATCTCCCTGGGCTGAGGATGGGCTGTGCATTTAAAAATGCCATTGCACATAGTGTTGTGTGTGTGTGTGTGTGTGTGTGTGTGTGTGTGTGTGCGGGTGTGTGGGTGTGTGTGTGTACGTACACATGCATGAGCATGCCATGCTTTCTGGGAACATTATTTCACTTTGGGGGTATTTTTCTGGGTATATTCAATTTTTGCCTAAAGTAATTGACTGTAGAATATAGACCTGAATGGGCTGTGACACCACTGTAAATAGAAGTAGAAGGTGGCGGGGAACAGCACTGCTTCGGAGAGTCTGGGGATTCACTAGCTCGTAGGTGGCAGATGGAGGAGTGAGTGGGGTTTGCAGAGCGAGGCTAGAGAGTAAGGATGTGCTGTCATTTAGCAGCGGGAGGACACCGAACTTGCGATGGAGCCTGAGACCGAGCGGCGGGTGAGTTGGAAGGGAGTATTCCAGGAGAAGGGGTGGAATGCTGCTGAGAGGTGGGAGAAGGCGAGGGCTGAGAAATGACCTTCGGCTTTGGTGACACAGAGGTTGCTGGTGACCTTGGTGAGAGCAGTGTCAGAGGAAGGGGCCAGAAAGTGGGGAGGGGTGAGTGGAGGCGAGAAAGTGGACACAGAGGGTGAAGAGGACTCTTTCAAGAAGTGTGGCTGTCAGGGGCAAGGGGACAGATTGGTAAAGCAGAAAGGTTTTCATCCTTCAGCTGCAACTCCTTTGTATCACGTCATCTAGTTCGGGTGGTGAGCTTAGGAATTCTGTCCATTTCTGCCAGCATCTCATTTGCCTCCAAGACCCTTGCCCGAAAGAGCCTAGTTTGCTAGGGCTGCCCTAACAAAGGACCCCAGACTGGGTGGTTTATTGTCTCATAGTCCTGGAGGCTGGAAGTCTGAGATCAAGGCTCCAGCAGGGTTGGTTCCTGCCAAGGCTGTGAGGGAGCATCTGTTCCAGGCTGTCCCCCAGCTTCCGGTCATCTGCTGGCCATCTTCGGCGTTCCGGGGCTTGTCGATGCATCACCTGGATCTCCACCTTCATTTTCACATGGCGTTCTCCCTGTATGTGTGTCTCTGTGTCCAAATTTATCCCTTTTGTAAGTACATCATTATGTGGGAGGAAGGCCCACCCTACTCCAGTGTGACCTCATCTTACCTAATTACATCTGCAATGACCCTATTTCCAAATAAGGTCACATTCACAGGTACCTGGGATTAGGACTCTAAAATATGAATTTGTTGGGGGGAGGGGCACAATTCAACCAATAACCAGCCTTTTGGTCTCCTTTCTTTCCACTTCCTCTCCAGTTTTCTGTCCAGAGATCATCCTGTTCCTCCCCATTCATGTCTCTGCATCCCCCACCTCTGGCTGCCTCACCACCTCCATCCCTCCTTCCCAGCTGACCCCTCTGCAGATAAGATCTAACTCTTCAGCTTGCAGTGACCAATTTACCTCCCCACTCTTGGGACCTTAACACCTCACTTACACCAATGGACAGATCATCCAAACAGAAAATTAACAAGGAAACACAAGCTTTAAATGACACAATAGACCAGATAGATTTAATTGATATTTATAGGACATTCCATCCAAAAACAGCAGATTACATTTTCTTCTCAAGTGCGCATGGAACATTCTCCAGGATAGATCACACCTTGTGTCACAAATCAAACCTCAGTAAATTTAAGAAAATTGAAATCATATCAAGCGTCTTTTCTGACAACAACGCTATGAGATTAAAAATGAATTACAGGGAAAAAAACGTAAAAAACACAAACACATGGAGGCTAAACAATGCGTTACTAAATAACCAAGAGATCACTGAAGAACTCAAAAAATACCTAGAGACAAGTGACAATGAAAACACGACGATCCAAAACCTATGGGATGCAGCAAAAGCAGTTCTAAGAGGGCTATAGCTATACAAGCCTACCTCAAGAAATAACAAACATCTCAAATAAAAAAATCTAACCTTACACCTAAAGGAACTAGAGAAAGAAGATCAAACAAAACCCAAGGTTAGCAGAAGGAAAGAAATCATAAAGATCAGAGCAGAAATAAATGAAATAGAAACAAAGAAAACAATAGCAAAGATCAATAAAACTAAAAGCTGGTTCTTTGAGACGATAAACCAAATTGATAAACAACTAGCCAGATTCATCAAGAAAAAGAGGGATAGGACTCAAATCAATAATATCAGAAATGAAAAAGAAGTTACAACAAACACCACAGAAATACAAAGCATCCTAAGAGACTACTACAAGCAACGCTATGCCAATAAAATGGACAACCTGGAAGACATGGACAAATTCTTAGAAAGGTATCACCTTCCAAGACTGAACCAGGAAGAAACAGAAAATATGAACAGACCAATCACAAGTAATGAAATTGAAACTGTGATTAAAAATCTTCCAACAAACAAAAGTCCAGGACCAGATGGCTTCACAGGTGAATTCTATCAAACATTTAGAGAAGAGCTAACACCCATCCTTCCCAAACTCTTCCAAAAAATTGCAGAGGAAGGAACACTCCCAAACTCATTCTCTGAGGCCAACATCACCCTGATACCAAAACCAGACAAAGATACTACAAAAAAAGAAAATTACAGACCAATATCACTGATGAATATAGATGCAAAAATCCTCAACAAAATACTGGCAAACAGAATCCAACAGCACATTAAAAGGATCATACACCATGATCAAGTGGGATTTGTCCCAGGGATGCAAGAATTCTTCAATATATGCAAATCAATCAATGTGATACACCATATTAACAAACTGAAGAATAAAAACCATATGATCATCTCAATAGATGCAGAGGAAGCTTTTAACAAAATTCAACACCCATTTATGATAAAAACTCTCCAGAAAATGGGCATAGAGGGAGCCTACCTCAACATAATAAAGGCCATATATGACAAACCCACAGCAAACATCATTCTCAATGGTGAAAAACTGAAAGCATTTCCTCTAAGATCAGGAACAAGACAAGGATGTCCACTCTTGGCACTATTATTCAACATAGTTTTGGAAGTCCTAGCCACGGCAATAAGAGAAGAAAAAGAAGTAAAAGGAATACAAATTGGAAAAGAAGAAGTAAAACTGTCACTCTTTGCTGATGACATGATACTATACATAGAGAATCCTAAAGATGCCACCAGAAAACTACTAGAGCTAATCAATGAATTTGGTAAAGTTGCAGGATACAAACTTAATGCACAGAAATCTCTTGCATTCCTATACACTAATGATGAAAAATCTGAAAGAGAAATTAAGGAAACACTCCCATTTACCATTGCAACAAAAAGAATAAAACACCTAGAAGTAAACCTACCTAGGGAGACAAAAGACCTGTATGCAGAAAACTATAAGACACTGTTGAAAGAAATTAAAGATGACACCAACAGATGGAGAGATATACCATGTTCTTGGATTGGAAGAATCAATATTGTGAAAATGAGTATACTACCCAAAGCAATCTACAAATCCAATGTAATCCCTATCAAATTACCAATGGCATTTTTTACAGAACTAGAACAAAAATCTTAAAATTTGTGTGGAGACACAGAAGACCCCGAATAGCCAAAGCAGTCTTGAGGGGAAAAAATGGAGCTGGAGGAATCAGACTCCCTGACTTCAGACTATACTACAAAGCTACAGTCATCAAGACAATATGGTACTGGCACAAAAACAGAAATATAGATCAATGGAACAGGATAGAAAGCCCAGAGATAAACTCACACACCTGTGGTCAACTAATCTATGACAAAGGAGGCAAGGATATACAATGGAGAAAAGACAGTCTCTTCAGTAAGGGGTGCTGGGAAAACTGGACAGCTATATGTAAAATAATGAAATTAGAACACTCCCTAACACCATATACAAAAATAAACTCAAAATGGACTAGAGACCTAAATGTAAGACCAGACACTATAAAACTCTTAGAGGAAAACATAGGAAGAACATTCTTTGACATAAATCACAGCAAGATCGTTTTTGATCCACCTCCTAGAGTAATGGAAGTAAAAACAAAAATAAACAAATGGGACCTAATGAAACTTAAAAGCTTTCGCAAAGCAAAGGAAACTGCAAAGAAGACGAAAAGACAACCCTCAGAATGGGAAAAAATATTTGCAAACGAATCAACGGACAAAGAATTAATCTCTAAAATATATAAACAGCTCATGCAGCTCAATAACAGAAAAAGAAACAACCCAATCCAAAAATGGCAGAAGACCTAAATAGACATTTTTCCAAAGAGGACATACAGATGGCCAAGAAGCACATGAAAAGCTGTTCAACATCACTAATTATTAGAGAAATGCAAATCAAAACTACAATGAGGTATCACCTCACACCGGTTAGAATGGGCATCATCAGAAAGTCTACAAACAACAAATGCTGGAAAGAGTGTGGAGAAAAGGGAACCCTCTTGCACTGTTGGTGGGAATGTAAATTGATACAGCCACTATGGAGAACAGTATGGAGGTTCCTTAAAAAACTAAAAATAGAATTACCATATGACCCAGCAATCCCACTACTGGGTATATACCCAGAGAAAACCATAATTCAAAAGGACACATGCACCCCAATGTTCATTGCTGCACTATTTACAACAGCCAGGTCATGGAAGCAACCTAAATGCCCATCGACAGACGAATGTATAAAGAAGATGTGGTACATATATACAATGGAATATTACTCAGCCATAAAAAGGAACGAAATTGGGTCATTTGTAGAGACGTGGATGGATCTAGAAACTGTCATATGGAGTGAAGTAAGTCAGAAAGAGAAAAACAAATATCATATATTAACGCATATATGTGGAACCTAGAAAAATGGTACAGATGAACTGCTTTGCAGGGCAGAAAGAGAGACACAGATGTAGAGAACAAATGTATGGACACCAAGGGGGGAAAGCAGCGGGGGGTGGTGGTGGTGGTGGGATGAATTGGGAGATTGGGATTGACATGTATACACTGATGTGTATAAAATGGATGACTATTAAGAACCTGCTGTATTAAAAAAAATTTATCTCCCCACTCTCAATTACAATTTCTAAGTAACTGGGAAGAGGGATGGGGAAGGAGGCAAGAGAGGAAAAATGCTATTTAATTCCACCTGATTTTCAGCCAAAGGAAGGGCTTACACCTTCATGGACTTTAGATGATTACAATCCAGTCTTGAAAAGATGTTTTGGACTTCGCTGGTGGTGCAGTGGTTAAGAATCCACCTGCCAATATAGGGAACATGGGTTCGAGCCCTGGTCTGGTAAGATCCCACATGCCGCAGAGCAACTAAGCCCGTGAGCCACAACTACTGAGCCCATGTGCCACAACAACTGAAGCCCGCATGCTCTAGAGCCCGTGCTCTCCAATAAGAGAGGCCACCGCAATGAAATCTTGCATGCAGCAATGAAGACCCAATGCAGCCAAAAAAGAGAAAAAAGAAAAAAGATGTTTTTGTTGATTTTTCATGCCATAAGTAAGAGATTATAAGAATAGTCAATCAAACTCCTCAAAATAGAAAGAAATGATCAGGAAATGAGAAAAGTCACTGTAGCTTTAAATACCTGTTTTACAACTGTGAACAATCATTCTCTGCCATCTACTGGCCACAGCTACAATCGGTAAATGATCCTTGCTCTTTGGAGCCAGGGCCACCGTTAGAGGTAGAGGAGTGGCCCTGGATCGCTGAATGGTCCTTTCAAGTGTCTTTGTGCGTGGACATGGCTTACAGCGACATGTCTTGTAGAGCCCCGAGGCCCACAGTCAAGATGGGACCCTGGCTGGCCAGGGAGCCCCACGGCTGCCTGGTGGTGCTCTGGTCTGAAGTGCCAAAAGCCAGAGGAGAGAAGGCTGCAGATTCGAAGGACAGAGCAGACCTGGGACGCAAGGGAGCAGTGGGCACTGGGCCCGGCTCCGTGCCAGAGAGGCCCTCTCCAGCCGCCTACAGTGTGCCTGAGCAGGACACTGTGTCCGTTCAGCCGACGTACAGACGTGTCTTTCTTTTATGAAATAATGTTTTCTTTAATCTTTCTCTGATATAAAGAGTAATGCATGCTCATTATAAAACATTTAGAAAACCAAACAAGTACAAAAGTAAAAAAAAAAAAAAAAAGCATTTAGGTTGGCACCAGAGGGTGGCTTGGGGGGGCTTTACCGTAATCTCCATCAGCACCCCAAAACTCACTGCAAATACATATGCAATTTAAGGAAAAACTCTGCTTGCTGGGCAGAGCAGCTTGCAGTTCAAGAGAAAGTCCCTGGCCTCTCTTTGAATGGCTTCTAAAGCTTCCTTTATAGACTTCCTGGAGGGTCTGCTGCCTGCAGTGCTACCACCTAGGGGTGACGGCTGTCTACCATTTTTGTGCCTGTGTGTTACCGTTTTTAAATTTATTTTTCATTGAGATACAATTAACATATAACAATATTAGTTTCAGATGTACAACATAATGATTCGAGGTTTGTATATACTGTGAAATGATCACCACAATAAATCAAGTTAACATCCATTGCTGCACACTAGACTTCCCTGGTGGTCCAGTGGTTAAGATTCTGCACTTCCACTGCAGGAGGCCCGGGTTTGACCCCTGGTTGGGGAACTAAGATCCCACAAGCCACGGCCAAAAAAAAAAAAGTCCATCGCCATACAGAGTTCCATTTTTTTTTCTTGTGATAAGATCTTTTAAGACCTAGTCTCTTAGCAACTTTCAAATATACAATACAGTATTGTTAGCTATAGTCATCATGCTGTACATTACATGTCTTATCTTTATGTATTATCTTTAAATCTGATTTTTTTAAATTTAGGACATTCGGTACATACCTACTTATATCTCGTTTTCCACTCAATGTTACATCTTTGCATTTTTCCATGTCACCATTCCTCTGCAACATTATTTGTAAAGGCTGCATAGTATTTTATCCATAAAAATCTGCAATGTGTTGACCTACCTTCCGGTTTGGAAGGCTATGTAGCTTGTTTCCAGTTTTTTGCCCTAATGGATGACGCTGGGATGAACCTCTGTGGACTTCCACCTCTGTGCTCCTCTAGGATCATTTCCAAAAATCGGAATTACTACTGCGAATGCTTCCAGGCTCTTGATACACGTTGCCGTATTGCCTCTAGCAAGGTGATGCTCATTTACCCTTTGACAAGCAGCAGACATGCTTGTTTTCCCTCGTCTTTGCCAACACTGGAGTTATAAATGACATACGCTACTGGGTGCCAGGCAGTAGGCTACGTGCTAGAGACACCATAGCAAGGAAAGTTAAAAAAAAAGAACGTGGTCTCTGCCTCCACAGAGTTCCTGAATTGGTGGGAGAGAGTGACCTTGATCAAATAATGAATGTATAATTACAAACTGGGATGAGTGCTCTGGGGGAGAGGAAAGGGTGTGAGGAGAGCTTAGCACAGGAGGAGTTGGCTCTGGCGTGAGAGCGGGCAGAGAGCAGTCAAGGACAGAAGTCCCATGTGGCTGAAG
This sequence comes from Balaenoptera physalus, assembly GCF_965194825.1. Lineage (NCBI taxonomy): Eukaryota > Metazoa > Chordata > Mammalia > Artiodactyla > Balaenopteridae > Balaenoptera > Balaenoptera physalus. The sequence goes on along the minus strand of NC_138903.1, from coordinate 113,175,131 downwards.
CCAAGAGAATGGGGGCGGCAGGACATGGGAGGAGGCTAGAGTCAGTGACACTCAGACCCACTGGGCCTTGTAGGTCCCAGGAAGAATTCCGGAGAGCCACTAAAAGTTTTAAACAGAAGGGTGGTGTTGTGGTCAAATTTGCCGTTTGAGAATCACTTTTTCATCTGTTTTTGGCTGTGCCGCGTGGCATGTGGGGTCTTAGTTCCCCGACCAGGGATGGAACCCACGCCCCCTGCAGTGGAAGCATGGAGTCTTAACCACTGGACCAACAGGGAAGTCCTGAGAATCACTTTTTTTTAAATTAAAAAATGTTTAAATTGTGGTAAAAAGAAAACCTAACAGAAAATTTATCACTTGGTTAATTTTTTTTCTGCCCTTTTGAATGGTTAATTTTTAAGTGTACGGTCCAGTAGTGTGTAACAGATCCCCAAAATGTATTCAGCCTGCAAAACTGAAACTGTGTCCCCATTAAACAACTTCCCATTTCTCCCTCCCCTCAGCCCCTGGCCGCTACCATTGTACTTTCCGTGTCTATAAATCTGACTACTCTAGGTGCCTCATGTAAGTGTAATTATGCAGGTTTGTCTTTTTGAGACTGGCTTACTTCCTCAAGCTTAATTCATATTGTACCATGTGTCAGAATTTCCTTCCTTTTAAAGGCTGAATAATATTCCACTGCATGTATATACCACATCCTTTTTCTTCATTCATCTGTCAGTGCATCCTTGGGTTGCTTCTGTGTTTTGGCTCTTGTGAATAATGGGGGTGTAAATATCCCTTTAAGTCCTCGTTTTCAATTCTTTTGGGTCTATTCCCAGAAATGGGATTGCTGGATCATATGGTAGCTCTATTTTTAAATTTTTGAGGAACTTTCAGATTCGCTTTTAGGAAGCAAATTCAGCAAGGCTGATTCTGTTGCCTACAAAGAAATAGAAAATAGTACTGGAGAGCTGCTGAAAGCTATTATCTTCTTGGACTAAATTAATATAATTTACTAGGTACATACACACATGTGAACTCCTCCAAAGGTAATAGAGCTCAGTATGAATAATTAAATGTATACACATTTCGGGAACACCCATTGTATACAGACTTGTGTCTTTAAGTGCTTTGAGGGACAATATTTGTTAACCAAATATCGTTGAGCACTTGGTGTCTGTGAGGCATTGTGGGGAAACCCAAAAGCTTCTAGTGGCAACAACACCCTTTGTTGTGTGGCGTTTTAAAAATAGCGGTACCAAGGGAAGGTTCTAAGTGTTCAGGGAAGGCATGAGTCATGGGGAAAGGCTTCCAGGAGGAGGTGACATTTGGGTGTGATAGGGTTTGGGCAGGTGGAGTGGTAGGGGCTGGCACAGGCACGAGAAGGTCAAGAGAGGAATATTCTGGGGGAGAGGTGAGCGGAAGAGGCCGAGAGCTTTAATGCCAGGTTGAAGAATTGGTACTTCCGTGGTAAGCGGGGGTGAGGGGCCTGGAGTGGTTTTGATTAGGGGAATGACACCAAAGCAGTGCATTGGGAAGGTAAGTCTGGCAGTGATGTGTGTAGGATAGACTGAAAGGGAGAGGTACTGGCAGCTGAGAAATTAGTTAGAAAGGGAATAGGAGGGCACCCCCAGGCCTGAGGTAATGAGGGTTTGAATTCAGTGGCAAGGAGGGGCCGGATGGAGGAGACTGTGAACGACTTGATCTTGGCCTCTCTTCTGTGCATGTCCCATCACACCTTTTCTCCCTTCCCCTCCCCTCTCCTCCTTCCCTCTTTTCTTTCTCCCTCTCTCCTTCTTTTCAAAAAAATATTACATATATCTTATCTTATGATGACCAGTCTAACTCATTTTGGTTTCCTTCCGAACCTTGCATAGTGGTGTACACTTAGCAGGTGGTTGATTAATATTTGTTGTTTGCCATTGGTGACTGATTAGAAGTGGGGCAGGTGCCAAAAATAACCAAGGATTCAAGCCTGGGTGATGGGAGATGGCAGGATGCCAGGGGAAGTTGGTCAGGGTCAATGTCAGGTTGAATCTGAGCTACTGGCAGGTTATGCAGCTGACTTGAAATCTTGGGATGTAGCTAGAAGAGAGAGAAATTTTAAGGTGCATCCCCACCTTCACCCCCACTCCAGCTGGGGCATGCTATGCGGCTGCTTCCCACTAGCTATCTATTTTGCACCCTAATTCTTTCCTAATTTTCTCCTTTCCATTTTGTTTTCACTTTCTGGACTTCCTTTAGTTAGATGTAGTACGTTCTGGAACGAACCCCTAACTTTTCTCTTTTCACTCCCATTTTTCTACCTCCTGTTTGGCTCTGTTTTCTAGAAGATGGTCTCGACTGTATCTTCCAATACTTCTAAGGAAGGTTTGACCTATGACCTCACGTTGCTGCCCCTTATAATGCAGACACTCAGTAGGGAGGAAGGAGAGAAATGATACTGGATATGGAGCCTGCCTGGCGGGCCGCACTTTTGTATCTTTGTTTATATCCCATATCTCATTCCTAGTGTTATTCGCGCCTTCCTCTTTTCCTTGATGAAATCTTTAAAAAAAAAAAAATCATTTGCGGGGGATGTATTGGCAGATTGCGGTGGACATATACCCACTACTATATATAAAACAGATAACTAACGAAGACCTACTGTATAGCACAGGGCACTCTACTCCATCCTCTGTCATGGCCTATATGGGAAAAGAATCTAAAAAAGAGTGGATATATGTATATGTATAACTGACTCACTTTGCTGTACCCCTGAAACTAACGCAACATTGGACATCAACTATAGTCCCATAAAAATGGTTTAAAACTCATTTTGGCTTCCTTGATTCTTTGTCTTGTATTTCTGCTATGCTTATTATTCTTTCCTTCTAATTCCTTTATCTTTGCTTACTATGAAATCTTTTTTATTGATTTTCCTTATTTTTTCTCCATACGTCAAGCACAGAAATTTCTGAAAACATAGACAAAAATAGAGAGTTAACAAAAGGCATAACGGCCAGTAATATTTTAGTGTAAGCATAATTTTGGTGTAAGCACTCTTCTGTGCATACACATGCCCAACGCACACACAGGCATCTCTTTTTGGAAGAAAAAGTGTAATATTAAATATAGTTTTGTAGTTGTCTTTTACCTTTCATTTGATATTATGTTGTGAACCGTGTCTCGTGTCAAATGCAGAGCCCCGACGTTTTCTTAAGCAGCCAGCAAAATCCTTTACCCCAAAGAAATCACACTCAGAGCCTCGAGGAGCAGGAGACATGTAGTCAGGGTCCCGGGTAGACGCCATTGCAAGCGGCTTCGGCCGACGCTGGGCGTGAATCTCGGGGGCGGGGACTCAGCGTTCATTTGCATAAGCAGAATGAAATGCAAACAATACATGTTCAAGTAAAGGCATAGTTTTCCTTTAAGCCTATTATTTCAAAGAATAAGACTTCAGTCACTTAACTGGAAAGAACTGTTGCAAGCTCTTGACCCGAGTTTACGTTCACCCTCACTGTACAAGGTGTCCCAATCTCCTTGGCATTGTCTCCCAAGATCCCTTGCATGAGATGCTCCCCCATCTGCTCCTCAGCGTGGGTGAATCTTTTGAGTGTTTCAGAAGATTTACCGGCTGAGGAGCAGACCAGGTGCAAGTTGCCTAATTTTTGGAAGCCTTGCGTTAGTAAGCAAGGCTGATCTGTGTGTAAAAAGAACAGACTCAAAGAAAAAGCCGGTTTGTTTGCTGAACGCGTCAGCCATGACATTCTGGGTGCAAAAGTTCACGGTTGTTTTGGATTCCGTTGGGCTTTCGTTAAGAAAGTTTTTCTGCGCGGGTCTGATGCGTGGGAAGTAAGGGGCTCGTTTGCGGCCTGGAAGCACTTTGCGTGCCACCACCATGATTCGGTGTAAGTGGAATTGAAAAGAAACCTGGCAAGAAGTTAACAGGGACTTAGAAGTTAGAGCGACACGTTTCTACGGGAAGCGCCGCGGGTTTCAGCTAGGGTTCGCGAGGTGCACTTCTTTTTCTGCTTATGGGGGGTTTTATGTGGTGTTTGGAAAAGTGGTTTTTTTTAACTCTGCAGCCGTAGTACTGGTTTTCGTGGTTCTTAACGTCCGGGGTTTGATTTTTCGTATGAGGTCGTTTGCTTGGCGTGTAAGGCTATGTAGATAGGTGTACTGGTTTTTTTGTTATTTTCCGCAAGATGTAATGATCGCGAGACCCACAGATGTTCTCGCGTTACTGTGGGTGCTGTTGTTCGGTGTGCTCCTCGGCTCATCACGGACTGTTGTATTTCCGTTTTCCATTAAGAAACGTTCGGCTTCAGTGCAGCCTGAGGCCCTCTGAACGCTATTGTTCTTGCACGTCCCACCTAGCTGGATGTGGGACATGACCTTCGATTCACCTCTCATTTTACTACGTAATGGTGATTTTCTTCCTAAGTAGTCATATCATTTTAGACTCCCTATGAGAAAAATTGATCAAAGTGTATATAGTTCACGTTTCATTTCCGTAATGCCAATTTTTGCTTTTTTGTCCAAAGAGATTGTAGCAGCGTTCACTCGCCAGCACTATCACATGCTGAGCAGCTCCTGTTTTCAGGCTTTTACAGTTTTTTTAAAAAAAATAAATTTATATATTTGCTTATTTGTGGCTGCGCTGGGTCTTCGTTGCGGTACGCGATATTCTCATTCCGGTGGCTTCTCTTGTTGCGGAGCTGGGGCTCTCAGCGCGGGGGCTTCAGTAGTTGTGGCTCACGGGCTCTAGAGCGTGGGCTCAGTAGTTGTGGCGCACAGGCTTAGTTGCTCCAGGGCATGAGGGCTCTTCCCTGACCAGGGCACGAACCTGTGTCCCTTGCATTGCCAGGTGGATCTCTAAGCACTGCGCAACCGGGGAAGTCCCTCAGGCTTTTTACAGGTTTTGACCATCTGGTAGGTATGAAATCCGTCGTTTAAAGCACCGGCATAGAATTGCACTGTGTGGATTGAGCCATCACTTGTTCAAATCAAGGTTCCGGTCCAGGGCATGTAGATAGTTTTCCAATTTTTACATTTCATAACCAAAGCAGTGGTTGTCCAATTACTTCCTTAGAATAAGTTCCAGGAGTGGAACTACTGGACTGAATGTTCCCACACATTAAAATTTTTGATCCGTATTACCCAGCTGCCATTCGGCAAGCTTTTACAAGTTTATATTCCCATCTACAGTATTTGCATGCCTTTCCCCCCATACCCGTTTCAAAAGCAGCTTTAAAAAAAAATCTAAGTGATGTATATACCTAATTTTAAAGGTCAAATGACACAAGGCTTTCAGAGGAGCAAAACTCCGAACTGCTTTTCCCCATCCCAATGCCCACTTCCCAGAAACCACCGTTTTACAGCCTTAGCAGTTTCATCTGTTTGCTTCTCTATCTCATAATACGCTTATACTGCTCTTTCTTCATTTTGTTATAAACTGTGGCAGACTCAGCTAGTTGCCCACCCTGATACCAATTTCTTCCTCAGCCTTCAGAGGTAGCTCAGAATTCCTGAGCCTTCCCAGGGTTCTGAAGCATTAAAATGTCCTGGTAATCACCTGGCTGCTGTTAGCTGCTCTCCTGTTTTGGGGTTTTTTTTTTTTGTTTTTTAATAAATTTTATTTATTTATTTATCTATCTATCTATCTATTCATTTTTGGCTGCATTGGGTCTTCGTTGCTGTGCGCGGACTGTCTCTAGTTGCGGTGAGCGGGGGCTACTCTTCGTTGCGGCGCGCGGGCTTCTCATTGCAGTGGCTTCTCTTGTTGCGTGCAGAGCAGAGACCGTAGGCGCGCGGGCTTCAGTAGTTGTGGCACGCGGGCTCAGTAGTTGTGGCTCGCGGGCTCTAGAGCACAGGCTCAGTAGTTGTGGCGCACGGGCTTACTTGCTCCAGGGCCTGTGGGATCTTCCCGGACCAGGGCTGGAACCTGTGTTCCCTGCATTGGCAGGCGGATCCTTAACCACTGCGCCACCAGGGAAGCCCTGCTCTCCCCCTTTTGTCAATATGAATTTATCATTTTTCTTTTTATTCCTTTACTGTCATTTAGTGGGGTTTTGTGGATGCCGTGGAGATAAATGGATGTATTTAATCTACCATTTTCAACCTGAAATCCCAAGATCCTGTAGATTTCATTTCTTATTTTATTATGATGATTTTTTTTTTTTTTTTGGCCGCGCCGCACAGCTTGCGGGATCTCAGTTCCCCGACGACGGATGGAACCCGTGCCCCCTGAAGTGGAAGCTCAGAGTCCCAACCACCGGACGGCCAGGGAATTCCCGATACTGTAGATTTTAGAAAATTGAAAAGAAACCCTCTGAAAACGATTAGAATAGTATGCATTTTACAAAGGCCCGTCTGAAAATAGGATAACATTTGGGACACGGCATGGACCTTAAACAACATGCAATCCCACCCTTTTATTTTTCTAAGGACGCAGCCGAGCGCCCCCTCGTGGAGTATGTTGCCCAAGCCAGTCTGACTTGTCCCTCGGGCCTCTTTGCCCTGGGCCCCGAGCTTCACAATCCTGGCGGTCCACCAAGGGACTCGGGGAGTTTCTAAAAATCCCAGGCCCAGGACTCCACCCCGGGCCAATTAAATTATTCTCTCACGGTGTGGGGATTGGGCATCAGCGTTTTTTAAGCTCTCAAGTGGTCCTCAAGTGCAGGATCACTGCCCGAGGCCAAGAAACCCACTGATTTAGCCCATTTGTAACAGCACGGTAATAATTGGACAGTAAGACGTCCAGCCCGTGCTCTTGTTATGCAATTACTTTTGTGTGTTGTCCAGATTCTGAATGGTGTCTATTTTCATGCCTTAACTTCACAAGCCTGTATTCTGTTAATTTGATTAACACAGAACACTTTACGCTAACTTTGCTGGCGGCATCAATATCGCATTCTCGTGTGCCACGCTCCTTTAGTAGAGGCATACGTACGATTTAGCTTAGTCCTCACATCACATTTGTACCCTGCGGTAATAAGACTTCATGAGAGAGTGAAAATTGTCGAGTGATGCGGCCACTTTTCTGTATCTGGAGTTTTGCATTGTCGGAGTGCAGCAACGGCAGAGAATATTATGCACTTAATGGCTATTATTGTGATTATAACGTGGATACTGCAGTCGTAGTCACCAAAATCTGCCATTATGATGAACTGATCTAATATCTCTATTTAAAGTCACAGGCTGGGCTCCATTCCCCCCGCCCCACCTCCAGCGTGATTGAGAACAGGCTTAATTCCTAGAGGGGCTCGTCAGCCTTGCTGAGGTTTAGCTCTAGCCTGCAGATAGCATAGTCATCACTCATCATGGTTATCAGAGGAAAACAAGATGGATCAATATATATCATCACTACTGGAGGAGGGGAAAATCCAACAGGTTTAGAGTAAACGATGTGCTGAAGGGATTCCCTGACGGTCCAGTGGTTAGGACTCCTCGCTTTCACTGCAAGGGGCATGGGTTCAATCCCTGGTCGGGGAACTACGATCCCACATGCCAAGCGGCATGGCCAAAAAGTAAAAATAAATAAATTCTGCAGAAAAAAAAAAAAAAGAAGAAATCTTGCCATTTGCGACAACATGGATGAACCTTGACAGTATTACACTAAGTGAAGTAAGTCAGACAGAGAAAGACAATACCGTATGATTTTACTCATATATGGAATATAAGAAACAAACAAACAAAATGAGAGAAATGGACAGACCAATCCAAACAAAAACAAACGCGTGGATACAGAGAACAGAGTAGTGGTTACCAGAGGGGAAGTAGGAGGAGGGCAGAATAGGTAAAGGGGATCAACTGTATGGTGATGATTGGAAACTAAAGTTTTGGTGGTGAGCACGCTGTAGTGTGTACAGAAGTTGAAATATAATGTTGTCGATGTGAAACTTATATAATGTTATAAGCCAGTGTTATCTCAATGAAAAATACAATACAACAGCCCCTCGAGGGAGCCGAGGACTGGAGGGAGCCTGAGTCCCTGGCTGCTTCTTGGAGCACGCGCCTCGCTCACCTTCCTCTGGACTTCATCGACGTGAAACAGAATAAGTGTCCAGTTTAGACCACTGTAACTTTGGGTTTTCTGTCACATGCCATCCAACTTATTCCTGAATCATAGACATTATATATAGCTTTGCTTCTAGGGAAGAAGAGGGTCTGCTGGTCTGATGCTTTTTCACCCGCCCTCCCACACCCCAGGGACAAGAGGAGAATCCTCAAAGCTTCCGGAGAGAAAAGGCAGGAAACATACCAAGATTCAAGAGTCAGAATTGCATGAGTTCCCCAACAGCGACACTAAAAGGTAGAAGGCAATACAGCAATGCATTCAAAATGCTGAAGGAAAACTTCCTCCAAACCAGAATTTTATACCCAACCGAAGTTTAGATATGGAATGAACTTAAGAGTTCATTGGCTACGTGACCTGCTTTGGTCATTGGAATGCGGGCAGAAGAGACACGTGTCACTTCGGAGCAGGAGCATGAGGGTCATCTCTGGTGAGCCGCATCCTCTTCTCCTCTGGCTTGAGACTGGTGATGTTCCAGACAAAAGCTGCTCCATCCCCTGGGTCCTGGGGAAAGGACGAGGCACAGCACAGAGCTACAGGCAACCCATGAGGGACATGTAACAGGCCGGAGAAATGTTTCTTGTTGGAAGCCAGCGAGCTGTTGGGGCCATATGTTACCACACCGTAACTTAACCTCGGGTGACATACAAAGGGGTGACCTAGAAAAGAGAAAAATATGAGATAAAGGAAAAGGGACCCAACAGAGGAAAAAGAAGGAAGATCCCGGCGCAAGAGAACAGATGGTCCATATTGGAGCAGGAGGGCGTAGGATTCCTGGAGGGATGTTTAATGAAGTAGATAAAATGACTCAGTTACCTGAGGTGCTGGAATATATTGAGAGTAGAGTAACATTTCTAGCAGAGACTCTGGAAAAGACATGGGTAATAGGTGTATAGATAATCAAGCAAATAAAGACTAAGACAATTATCAACTCAGAGACAAAAGAAAAGTTGAAGCAAAGTAAGGTATTCATAGGACACTGGATGGCTAGGTTGTGAAAAATATTCTCATGGAAATAATGTAAAAATAGATTAAATTAACAAAATTAAAACAACTATATCAGGGGAAATGCTTCCGTGTGTGTGTGCGCGCGCGTGTGTGTGTGTGTGTGCGCGCGTGTGTGTGTGTGTGCTGGAAAAGTTTCTGTAATTTTTTTTTTAACATCTTTATTGGAGTATAATTGCTTTACAATGGTGTGTTAGTTTCTCCTTTATAACAAAGTGAATCAGCTGTACGTATACGTACACCCCCATATCTCCTCCCTCTTGCGTCTCCCTCCCACCCCTCCCTATCCCACCCCTCTAGGTGGTCACAAAGCACCGAGCTGATCTCCCTGTGCTATGCGGCTGCTTCCCACTAGCTATCTATTTTGCACCCTAATTCTTTCCTAATTTTCTCCTTTCCATTTTGTTTTCACTTTCTGGACTTCCTTTAGTTAGATGTAGTACGTTCTGGAACGAACCCCTAACTTTTCTCTTTTCACTCCCATTTTTCTACCTCCTGTTTGGCTCTGTTTTCTAGAAGATGGTCTCGACTGTATCTTCCAATACTTCTAAGGAAGGTTTGACCTATGACCTCACGTTGCTGCCCCTTATAATGCAGACACTCAGTAGGGAGGAAGGAGAGAAATGATACTGGATATGGAGCCTGCCTGGCGGGCCGCACTTTTGTATCTTTGTTTATATCCCATATCTCATTCCTAGTGTTATTCGCGCCTTCCTCTTTTCCTTGATGAAATCTTTAAAAAAAAAAAATCATTTGCGGGGGATGTATTGGCAGATTGCGGTGGACATATACCCACTACTATATATAAAACAGATAACTAACGAAGACCTACTGTATAGCACAGGGCACTCTACTCCATCCTCTGTCATGGCCTATATGGGAAAAGAATCTAAAAAAGAGTGGATATATGTATATGTATAACTGACTCACTTTGCTGTACCCCTGAAACTAACGCAACATTGGACATCAACTATAGTCCCATAAAAATGGTTTAAAACTCATTTTGGCTTCCTTGATTCTTTGTCTTGTATTTCTGCTATGCTTATTATTCTTTCCTTCTAATTCCTTTATCTTTGCTTACTATGAAATCTTTTTTATTGATTTTCCTTATTTTTTCTCCATACGTCAAGCACAGAAATTTCTGAAAACATAGACAAAAATAGAGAGTTAACAAAAGGCATAACGGCCAGTAATATTTTAGTGTAAGCATAATTTTGGTGTAAGCACTCTTCTGTGCATACACATGCCCAACGCACACACAGGCATCTCTTTTTGGAAGAAAAAGTGTAATATTAAATATAGTTTTGTAGTTGTCTTTTACCTTTCATTTGATATTATGTTGTGAACCGTGTCTCGTGTCAAATGCAGAGCCCCGACGTTTTCTTAAGCAGCCAGCAAAATCCTTTACCCCAAAGAAATCACACTCAGAGCCTCGAGGAGCAGGAGACATGTAGTCAGGGTCCCGGGTAGACGCCATTGCAAGCGGCTTCGGCCGACGCTGGGCGTGAATCTCGGGGGCGGGGACTCAGCGTTCATTTGCATAAGCAGAATGAAATGCAAACAATACATGTTCAAGTAAAGGCATAGTTTTCCTTTAAGCCTATTATTTCAAAGAATAAGACTTCAGTCACTTAACTGGAAAGAACTGTTGCAAGCTCTTGACCCGAGTTTACGTTCACCCTCACTGTACAAGGTGTCCCAATCTCCTTGGCATTGTCTCCCAAGATCCCTTGCATGAGATGCTCCCCCATCTGCTCCTCAGCGTGGGTGAATCTTTTGAGTGTTTCAGAAGATTTACCGGCTGAGGAGCAGACCAGGTGCAAGTTGCCTAATTTTTGGAAGCCTTGCGTTAGTAAGCAAGGCTGATCTGTGTGTAAAAAGAACAGACTCAAAGAAAAAGCCGGTTTGTTTGCTGAACGCGTCAGCCATGACATTCTGGGTGCAAAAGTTCACGGTTGTTTTGGATTCCGTTGGGCTTTCGTTAAGAAAGTTTTTCTGCGCGGGTCTGATGCGTGGGAAGTAAGGGGCTCGTTTGCGGCCTGGAAGCACTTTGCGTGCCACCACCATGATTCGGTGTAAGTGGAATTGAAAAGAAACCTGGCAAGAAGTTAACAGGGACTTAGAAGTTAGAGCGACACGTTTCTACGGGAAGCGCCGCGGGTTTCAGCTAGGGTTCGCGAGGTGCACTTCTTTTTCTGCTTATGGGGGGTTTTATGTGGTGTTTGGAAAAGTGGTTTTTTTTAACTCTGCAGCCGTAGTACTGGTTTTCGTGGTTCTTAACGTCCGGGGTTTGATTTTTCGTATGAGGTCGTTTGCTTGGCGTGTAAGGCTATGTAGATAGGTGTACTGGTTTTTTTGTTATTTTCCGCAAGATGTAATGATCGCGAGACCCACAGATGTTCTCGCGTTACTGTGGGTGCTGTTGTTCGGTGTGCTCCTCGGCTCATCACGGACTGTTGTATTTCCGTTTTCCATTAAGAAACGTTCGGCTTCAGTGCAGCCTGAGGCCCTCTGAACGCTATTGTTCTTGCACGTCCCACCTAGCTGGATGTGGGACATGACCTTCGATTCACCTCTCATTTTACTACGTAATGGTGATTTTCTTCCTAAGTAGTCATATCATTTTAGACTCCCTATGAGAAAAATTGATCAAAGTGTATATAGTTCACGTTTCATTTCCGTAATGCCAATTTTTGCTTTTTTGTCCAAAGAGATTGTAGCAGCGTTCACTCGCCAGCACTATCACATGCTGAGCAGCTCCTGTTTTCAGGCTTTTACAGTTTTTTTAAAAAAAATAAATTTATATATTTGCTTATTTGTGGCTGCGCTGGGTCTTCGTTGCGGTACGCGATATTCTCATTCCGGTGGCTTCTCTTGTTGCGGAGCTGGGGCTCTCAGCGCGGGGGCTTCAGTAGTTGTGGCTCACGGGCTCTAGAGCGTGGGCTCAGTAGTTGTGGCGCACAGGCTTAGTTGCTCCAGGGCATGAGGGCTCTTCCCTGACCAGGGCACGAACCTGTGTCCCTTGCATTGCCAGGTGGATCTCTAAGCACTGCGCAACCGGGGAAGTCCCTCAGGCTTTTTACAGGTTTTGACCATCTGGTAGGTATGAAATCCGTCGTTTAAAGCACCGGCATAGAATTGCACTGTGTGGATTGAGCCATCACTTGTTCAAATCAAGGTTCCGGTCCAGGGCATGTAGATAGTTTTCCAATTTTTACATTTCATAACCAAAGCAGTGGTTGTCCAATTACTTCCTTAGAATAAGTTCCAGGAGTGGAACTACTGGACTGAATGTTCCCACACATTAAAATTTTTGATCCGTATTACCCAGCTGCCATTCGGCAAGCTTTTACAAGTTTATATTCCCATCTACAGTATTTGCATGCCTTTCCCCCCATACCCGTTTCAAAAGCAGCTTTAAAAAAAAATCTAAGTGATGTATATACCTAATTTTAAAGGTCAAATGACACAAGGCTTTCAGAGGAGCAAAACTCCGAACTGCTTTTCCCCATCCCAATGCCCACTTCCCAGAAACCACCGTTTTACAGCCTTAGCAGTTTCATCTGTTTGCTTCTCTATCTCATAATACGCTTATACTGCTCTTTCTTCATTTTGTTATAAACTGTGGCAGACTCAGCTAGTTGCCCACCCTGATACCAATTTCTTCCTCAGCCTTCAGAGGTAGCTCAGAATTCCTGAGCCTTCCCAGGGTTCTGAAGCATTAAAATGTCCTGGTAATCACCTGGCTGCTGTTAGCTGCTCTCCTGTTTTGGGGTTTTTTTTTTTGTTTTTTAATAAATTTTATTTATTTATTTATCTATCTATCTATCTATTCATTTTTGGCTGCATTGGGTCTTCGTTGCTGTGCGCGGACTGTCTCTAGTTGCGGTGAGCGGGGGCTACTCTTCGTTGCGGCGCGCGGGCTTCTCATTGCAGTGGCTTCTCTTGTTGCGTGCAGAGCAGAGACCGTAGGCGCGCGGGCTTCAGTAGTTGTGGCACGCGGGCTCAGTAGTTGTGGCTCGCGGGCTCTAGAGCACAGGCTCAGTAGTTGTGGCGCACGGGCTTACTTGCTCCAGGGCCTGTGGGATCTTCCCGGACCAGGGCTGGAACCTGTGTTCCCTGCATTGGCAGGCGGATCCTTAACCACTGCGCCACCAGGGAAGCCCTGCTCTCCCCCTTTTGTCAATATGAATTTATCATTTTTCTTTTTATTCCTTTACTGTCATTTAGTGGGGTTTTGTGGATGCCGTGGAGATAAATGGATGTATTTAATCTACCATTTTCAACCTGAAATCCCAAGATCCTGTAGATTTCATTTCTTATTTTATTATGATGATTTTTTTTTTTTTTTTGGCCGCGCCGCACAGCTTGCGGGATCTCAGTTCCCCGACGACGGATGGAACCCGTGCCCCCTGAAGTGGAAGCTCAGAGTCCCAACCACCGGACGGCCAGGGAATTCCCGATACTGTAGATTTTAGAAAATTGAAAAGAAACCCTCTGAAAACGATTAGAATAGTATGCATTTTACAAAGGCCCGTCTGAAAATAGGATAACATTTGGGACACGGCATGGACCTTAAACAACATGCAATCCCACCCTTTTATTTTTCTAAGGACGCAGCCGAGCGCCCCCTCGTGGAGTATGTTGCCCAAGCCAGTCTGACTTGTCCCTCGGGCCTCTTTGCCCTGGGCCCCGAGCTTCACAATCCTGGCGGTCCACCAAGGGACTCGGGGAGTTTCTAAAAATCCCAGGCCCAGGACTCCACCCCGGGCCAATTAAATTATTCTCTCACGGTGTGGGGATTGGGCATCAGCGTTTTTTAAGCTCTCAAGTGGTCCTCAAGTGCAGGATCACTGCCCGAGGCCAAGAAACCCACTGATTTAGCCCATTTGTAACAGCACGGTAATAATTGGACAGTAAGACGTCCAGCCCGTGCTCTTGTTATGCAATTACTTTTGTGTGTTGTCCAGATTCTGAATGGTGTCTATTTTCATGCCTTAACTTCACAAGCCTGTATTCTGTTAATTTGATTAACACAGAACACTTTACGCTAACTTTGCTGGCGGCATCAATATCGCATTCTCGTGTGCCACGCTCCTTTAGTAGAGGCATACGTACGATTTAGCTTAGTCCTCACATCACATTTGTACCCTGCGGTAATAAGACTTCATGAGAGAGTGAAAATTGTCGAGTGATGCGGCCACTTTTCTGTATCTGGAGTTTTGCATTGTCGGAGTGCAGCAACGGCAGAGAATATTATGCACTTAATGGCTATTATTGTGATTATAACGTGGATACTGCAGTCGTAGTCACCAAAATCTGCCATTATGATGAACTGATCTAATATCTCTATTTAAAGTCACAGGCTGGGCTCCATTCCCCCCGCCCCACCTCCAGCGTGATTGAGAACAGGCTTAATTCCTAGAGGGGCTCGTCAGCCTTGCTGAGGTTTAGCTCTAGCCTGCAGATAGCATAGTCATCACTCATCATGGTTATCAGAGGAAAACAAGATGGATCAATATATATCATCACTACTGGAGGAGGGGAAAATCCAACAGGTTTAGAGTAAACGATGTGCTGAAGGGATTCCCTGACGGTCCAGTGGTTAGGACTCCTCGCTTTCACTGCAAGGGGCATGGGTTCAATCCCTGGTCGGGGAACTACGATCCCACATGCCAAGCGGCATGGCCAAAAAGTAAAAATAAATAAATTCTGCAGAAAAAAAAAAAAAAGAAGAAATCTTGCCATTTGCGACAACATGGATGAACCTTGACAGTATTACACTAAGTGAAGTAAGTCAGACAGAGAAAGACAATACCGTATGATTTTACTCATATATGGAATATAAGAAACAAACAAACAAAATGAGAGAAATGGACAGACCAATCCAAACAAAAACAAACGCGTGGATACAGAGAACAGAGTAGTGGTTACCAGAGGGGAAGTAGGAGGAGGGCAGAATAGGTAAAGGGGATCAACTGTATGGTGATGATTGGAAACTAAAGTTTTGGTGGTGAGCACGCTGTAGTGTGTACAGAAGTTGAAATATAATGTTGTCGATGTGAAACTTATATAATGTTATAAGCCAGTGTTATCTCAATGAAAAATACAATACAACAGCCCCTCGAGGGAGCCGAGGACTGGAGGGAGCCTGAGTCCCTGGCTGCTTCTTGGAGCACGCGCCTCGCTCACCTTCCTCTGGACTTCATCGACGTGAAACAGAATAAGTGTCCAGTTTAGACCACTGTAACTTTGGGTTTTCTGTCACATGCCATCCAACTTATTCCTGAATCATAGACATTATATATAGCTTTGCTTCTAGGGAAGAAGAGGGTCTGCTGGTCTGATGCTTTTTCACCCGCCCTCCCACACCCCAGGGACAAGAGGAGAATCCTCAAAGCTTCCGGAGAGAAAAGGCAGGAAACATACCAAGATTCAAGAGTCAGAATTGCATGAGTTCCCCAACAGCGACACTAAAAGGTAGAAGGCAATACAGCAATGCATTCAAAATGCTGAAGGAAAACTTCCTCCAAACCAGAATTTTATACCCAACCGAAGTTTAGATATGGAATGAACTTAAGAGTTCATTGGCTACGTGACCTGCTTTGGTCATTGGAATGCGGGCAGAAGAGACACGTGTCACTTCGGAGCAGGAGCATGAGGGTCATCTCTGGTGAGCCGCATCCTCTTCTCCTCTGGCTTGAGACTGGTGATGTTCCAGACAAAAGCTGCTCCATCCCCTGGGTCCTGGGGAAAGGACGAGGCACAGCACAGAGCTACAGGCAACCCATGAGGGACATGTAACAGGCCGGAGAAATGTTTCTTGTTGGAAGCCAGCGAGCTGTTGGGGCCATATGTTACCACACCGTAACTTAACCTCGGGTGACATACAAAGGGGTGACCTAGAAAAGAGAAAAATATGAGATAAAGGAAAAGGGACCCAACAGAGGAAAAAGAAGGAAGATCCCGGCGCAAGAGAACAGATGGTCCATATTGGAGCAGGAGGGCGTAGGATTCCTGGAGGGATGTTTAATGAAGTAGATAAAATGACTCAGTTACCTGAGGTGCTGGAATATATTGAGAGTAGAGTAACATTTCTAGCAGAGACTCTGGAAAAGACATGGGTAATAGGTGTATAGATAATCAAGCAAATAAAGACTAAGACAATTATCAACTCAGAGACAAAAGAAAAGTTGAAGCAAAGTAAGGTATTCATAGGACACTGGATGGCTAGGTTGTGAAAAATATTCTCATGGAAATAATGTAAAAATAGATTAAATTAACAAAATTAAAACAACTATATCAGGGGAAATGCTTCCGTGTGTGTGTGCGCGCGCGCGCGTGTGTGTGTGTGTGTGCGCGCGTGTGTGTGTGTGTGCTGGAAAAGTTTCTGTAATTTTTTTTTTAACATCTTTATTGGAGTATAATTGCTTTACAATGGTGTGTTAGTTTCTCCTTTATAACAAAGTGAATCAGCTGTACGTATACGTACACCCCCATATCTCCTCCCTCTTGCGTCTCCCTCCCACCCCTCCCTATCCCACCCCTCTAGGTGGTCACAAAGCACCGAGCTGATCTCCCTGTGCTATGCGGCTGCTTCCCACTAGCTATCTATTTTGCACCCTAATTCTTTCCTAATTTTCTCCTTTCCATTTTGTTTTCACTTTCTGGACTTCCTTTAGTTAGATGTAGTACGTTCTGGAACGAACCCCTAACTTTTCTCTTTTCACTCCCATTTTTCTACCTCCTGTTTGGCTCTGTTTTCTAGAAGATGGTCTCGACTGTATCTTCCAATACTTCTAAGGAAGGTTTGACCTATGACCTCACGTTGCTGCCCCTTATAATGCAGACACTCAGTAGGGAGGAAGGAGAGAAATGATACTGGATATGGAGCCTGCCTGGCGGGCCGCACTTTTGTATCTTTGTTTATATCCCATATCTCATTCCTAGTGTTATTCGCGCCTTCCTCTTTTCCTTGATGAAATCTTTAAAAAAAAAAAATCATTTGCGGGGGATGTATTGGCAGATTGCGGTGGACATATACCCACTACTATATATAAAACAGATAACTAACGAAGACCTACTGTATAGCACAGGGCACTCTACTCCATCCTCTGTCATGGCCTATATGGGAAAAGAATCTAAAAAAGAGTGGATATATGTATATGTATAACTGACTCACTTTGCTGTACCCCTGAAACTAACGCAACATTGGACATCAACTATAGTCCCATAAAAATGGTTTAAAACTCATTTTGGCTTCCTTGATTCTTTGTCTTGTATTTCTGCTATGCTTATTATTCTTTCCTTCTAATTCCTTTATCTTTGCTTACTATGAAATCTTTTTTATTGATTTTCCTTATTTTTTCTCCATACGTCAAGCACAGAAATTTCTGAAAACATAGACAAAAATAGAGAGTTAACAAAAGGCATAACGGCCAGTAATATTTTAGTGTAAGCATAATTTTGGTGTAAGCACTCTTCTGTGCATACACATGCCCAACGCACACACAGGCATCTCTTTTTGGAAGAAAAAGTGTAATATTAAATATAGTTTTGTAGTTGTCTTTTACCTTTCATTTGATATTATGTTGTGAACCGTGTCTCGTGTCAAATGCAGAGCCCCGACGTTTTCTTAAGCAGTCAGCAAAATCCTTTACCCCAAAGAAATCACACTCAGAGCCTCGAGGAGCAGGAGACATGTAGTCAGGGTCCCGGGTAGACGCCATTGCAAGCGGCTTCGGCCGACGCTGGGCGTGAATCTCGGGGGCGGGGACTCAGCGTTCATTTGCATAAGCAGAATGAAATGCAAACAATACATGTTCAAGTAAAGGCATAGTTTTCCTTTAAGCCTATTATTTCAAAGAATAAGACTTCAGTCACTTAACTGGAAAGAACTGTTGCAAGCTCTTGACCCGAGTTTACGTTCACCCTCACTGTACAAGGTGTCCCAATCTCCTTGGCATTGTCTCCCAAGATCCCTTGCATGAGATGCTCCCCCATCTGCTCCTCAGCGTGGGTGAATCTTTTGAGTGTTTCAGAAGATTTACCGGCTGAGGAGCAGACCAGGTGCAAGTTGCCTAATTTTTGGAAGCCTTGCGTTAGTAAGCAAGGCTGATCTGTGTGTAAAAAGAACAGACTCAAAGAAAAAGCCGGTTTGTTTGCTGAACGCGTCAGCCATGACATTCTGGGTGCAAAAGTTCACGGTTGTTTTGGATTCCGTTGGGCTTTCGTTAAGAAAGTTTTTCTGCGCGGGTCTGATGCGTGGGAAGTAAGGGGCTCGTTTGCGGCCTGGAAGCACTTTGCGTGCCACCACCATGATTCGGTGTAAGTGGAATTGAAAAGAAACCTGGCAAGAAGTTAACAGGGACTTAGAAGTTAGAGCGACACGTTTCTACGGGAAGCGCCGCGGGTTTCAGCTAGGGTTCGCGAGGTGCACTTCTTTTTCTGCTTATGGGGGGTTTTATGTGGTGTTTGGAAAAGTGGTTTTTTTTAACTCTGCAGCCGTAGTACTGGTTTTCGTGGTTCTTAACGTCCGGGGTTTGATTTTTCGTATGAGGTCGTTTGCTTGGCGTGTAAGGCTATGTAGATAGGTGTACTGGTTTTTTTGTTATTTTCCGCAAGATGTAATGATCGCGAGACCCACAGATGTTCTCGCGTTACTGTGGGTGCTGTTGTTCGGTGTGCTCCTCGGCTCATCACGGACTGTTGTATTTCCGTTTTCCATTAAGAAACGTTCGGCTTCAGTGCAGCCTGAGGCCCTCTGAACGCTATTGTTCTTGCACGTCCCACCTAGCTGGATGTGGGACATGACCTTCGATTCACCTCTCATTTTACTACGTAATGGTGATTTTCTTCCTAAGTAGTCATATCATTTTAGACTCCCTATGAGAAAAATTGATCAAAGTGTATATAGTTCACGTTTCATTTCCGTAATGCCAATTTTTGCTTTTTTGTCCAAAGAGATTGTAGCAGCGTTCACTCGCCAGCACTATCACATGCTGAGCAGCTCCTGTTTTCAGGCTTTTACAGTTTTTTTAAAAAAAATAAATTTATATATTTGCTTATTTGTGGCTGCGCTGGGTCTTCGTTGCGGTACGCGATATTCTCATTCCGGTGGCTTCTCTTGTTGCGGAGCTGGGGCTCTCAGCGCGGGGGCTTCAGTAGTTGTGGCTCACGGGCTCTAGAGCGTGGGCTCAGTAGTTGTGGCGCACAGGCTTAGTTGCTCCAGGGCATGAGGGCTCTTCCCTGACCAGGGCACGAACCTGTGTCCCTTGCATTGCCAGGTGGATCTCTAAGCACTGCGCAACCGGGGAAGTCCCTCAGGCTTTTTACAGGTTTTGACCATCTGGTAGGTATGAAATCCGTCGTTTAAAGCACCGGCATAGAATTGCACTGTGTGGATTGAGCCATCACTTGTTCAAATCAAGGTTCCGGTCCAGGGCATGTAGATAGTTTTCCAATTTTTACATTTCATAACCAAAGCAGTGGTTGTCCAATTACTTCCTTAGAATAAGTTCCAGGAGTGGAACTACTGGACTGAATGTTCCCACACATTAAAATTTTTGATCCGTATTACCCAGCTGCCATTCGGCAAGCTTTTACAAGTTTATATTCCCATCTACAGTATTTGCATGCCTTTCCCCCCATACCCGTTTCAAAAGCAGCTTTAAAAAAAAATCTAAGTGATGTATATACCTAATTTTAAAGGTCAAATGACACAAGGCTTTCAGAGGAGCAAAACTCCGAACTGCTTTTCCCCATCCCAATGCCCACTTCCCAGAAACCACCGTTTTACAGCCTTAGCAGTTTCATCTGTTTGCTTCTCTATCTCATAATACGCTTATACTGCTCTTTCTTCATTTTGTTATAAACTGTGGCAGACTCAGCTAGTTGCCCACCCTGATACCAATTTCTTCCTCAGCCTTCAGAGGTAGCTCAGAATTCCTGAGCCTTCCCAGGGTTCTGAAGCATTAAAATGTCCTGGTAATCACCTGGCTGCTGTTAGCTGCTCTCCTGTTTTGGGGTTTTTTTTTTTGTTTTTTAATAAATTTTATTTATTTATTTATCTATCTATCTATCTATTCATTTTTGGCTGCATTGGGTCTTCGTTGCTGTGCGCGGACTGTCTCTAGTTGCGGTGAGCGGGGGCTACTCTTCGTTGCGGCGCGCGGGCTTCTCATTGCAGTGGCTTCTCTTGTTGCGTGCAGAGCAGAGACCGTAGGCGCGCGGGCTTCAGTAGTTGTGGCACGCGGGCTCAGTAGTTGTGGCTCGCGGGCTCTAGAGCACAGGCTCAGTAGTTGTGGCGCACGGGCTTACTTGCTCCAGGGCCTGTGGGATCTTCCCGGACCAGGGCTGGAACCTGTGTTCCCTGCATTGGCAGGCGGATCCTTAACCACTGCGCCACCAGGGAAGCCCTGCTCTCCCCCTTTTGTCAATATGAATTTATCATTTTTCTTTTTATTCCTTTACTGTCATTTAGTGGGGTTTTGTGGATGCCGTGGAGATAAATGGATGTATTTAATCTACCATTTTCAACCTGAAATCCCAAGATCCTGTAGATTTCATTTCTTATTTTATTATGATGATTTTTTTTTTTTTTTTGGCCGCGCCGCACAGCTTGCGGGATCTCAGTTCCCCGACGACGGATGGAACCCGTGCCCCCTGAAGTGGAAGCTCAGAGTCCCAACCACCGGACGGCCAGGGAATTCCCGATACTGTAGATTTTAGAAAATTGAAAAGAAACCCTCTGAAAACGATTAGAATAGTATGCATTTTACAAAGGCCCGTCTGAAAATAGGATAACATTTGGGACACGGCATGGACCTTAAACAACATGCAATCCCACCCTTTTATTTTTCTAAGGACGCAGCCGAGCGCCCCCTCGTGGAGTATGTTGCCCAAGCCAGTCTGACTTGTCCCTCGGGCCTCTTTGCCCTGGGCCCCGAGCTTCACAATCCTGGCGGTCCACCAAGGGACTCGGGGAGTTTCTAAAAATCCCAGGCCCAGGACTCCACCCCGGGCCAATTAAATTATTCTCTCACGGTGTGGGGATTGGGCATCAGCGTTTTTTAAGCTCTCAAGTGGTCCTCAAGTGCAGGATCACTGCCCGAGGCCAAGAAACCCACTGATTTAGCCCATTTGTAACAGCACGGTAATAATTGGACAGTAAGACGTCCAGCCCGTGCTCTTGTTATGCAATTACTTTTGTGTGTTGTCCAGATTCTGAATGGTGTCTATTTTCATGCCTTAACTTCACAAGCCTGTATTCTGTTAATTTGATTAACACAGAACACTTTACGCTAACTTTGCTGGCGGCATCAATATCGCATTCTCGTGTGCCACGCTCCTTTAGTAGAGGCATACGTACGATTTAGCTTAGTCCTCACATCACATTTGTACCCTGCGGTAATAAGACTTCATGAGAGAGTGAAAATTGTCGAGTGATGCGGCCACTTTTCTGTATCTGGAGTTTTGCATTGTCGGAGTGCAGCAACGGCAGAGAATATTATGCACTTAATGGCTATTATTGTGATTATAACGTGGATACTGCAGTCGTAGTCACCAAAATCTGCCATTATGATGAACTGATCTAATATCTCTATTTAAAGTCACAGGCTGGGCTCCATTCCCCCCGCCCCACCTCCAGCGTGATTGAGAACAGGCTTAATTCCTAGAGGGGCTCGTCAGCCTTGCTGAGGTTTAGCTCTAGCCTGCAGATAGCATAGTCATCACTCATCATGGTTATCAGAGGAAAACAAGATGGATCAATATATATCATCACTACTGGAGGAGGGGAAAATCCAACAGGTTTAGAGTAAACGATGTGCTGAAGGGATTCCCTGACGGTCCAGTGGTTAGGACTCCTCGCTTTCACTGCAAGGGGCATGGGTTCAATCCCTGGTCGGGGAACTACGATCCCACATGCCAAGCGGCATGGCCAAAAAGTAAAAATAAATAAATTCTGCAGAAAAAAAAAAAAAAGAAGAAATCTTGCCATTTGCGACAACATGGATGAACCTTGACAGTATTACACTAAGTGAAGTAAGTCAGACAGAGAAAGACAATACCGTATGATTTTACTCATATATGGAATATAAGAAACAAACAAACAAAATGAGAGAAATGGACAGACCAATCCAAACAAAAACAAACGCGTGGATACAGAGAACAGAGTAGTGGTTACCAGAGGGGAAGTAGGAGGAGGGCAGAATAGGTAAAGGGGATCAACTGTATGGTGATGATTGGAAACTAAAGTTTTGGTGGTGAGCACGCTGTAGTGTGTACAGAAGTTGAAATATAATGTTGTCGATGTGAAACTTATATAATGTTATAAGCCAGTGTTATCTCAATGAAAAATACAATACAACAGCCCCTCGAGGGAGCCGAGGACTGGAGGGAGCCTGAGTCCCTGGCTGCTTCTTGGAGCACGCGCCTCGCTCACCTTCCTCTGGACTTCATCGACGTGAAACAGAATAAGTGTCCAGTTTAGACCACTGTAACTTTGGGTTTTCTGTCACATGCCATCCAACTTATTCCTGAATCATAGACATTATATATAGCTTTGCTTCTAGGGAAGAAGAGGGTCTGCTGGTCTGATGCTTTTTCACCCGCCCTCCCACACCCCAGGGACAAGAGGAGAATCCTCAAAGCTTCCGGAGAGAAAAGGCAGGAAACATACCAAGATTCAAGAGTCAGAATTGCATGAGTTCCCCAACAGCGACACTAAAAGGTAGAAGGCAATACAGCAATGCATTCAAAATGCTGAAGGAAAACTTCCTCCAAACCAGAATTTTATACCCAACCGAAGTTTAGATATGGAATGAACTTAAGAGTTCATTGGCTACGTGACCTGCTTTGGTCATTGGAATGCGGGCAGAAGAGACACGTGTCACTTCGGAGCAGGAGCATGAGGGTCATCTCTGGTGAGCCGCATCCTCTTCTCCTCTGGCTTGAGACTGGTGATGTTCCAGACAAAAGCTGCTCCATCCCCTGGGTCCTGGGGAAAGGACGAGGCACAGCACAGAGCTACAGGCAACCCATGAGGGACATGTAACAGGCCGGAGAAATGTTTCTTGTTGGAAGCCAGCGAGCTGTTGGGGCCATATGTTACCACACCGTAACTTAACCTCGGGTGACATACAAAGGGGTGACCTAGAAAAGAGAAAAATATGAGATAAAGGAAAAGGGACCCAACAGAGGAAAAAGAAGGAAGATCCCGGCGCAAGAGAACAGATGGTCCATATTGGAGCAGGAGGGCGTAGGATTCCTGGAGGGATGTTTAATGAAGTAGATAAAATGACTCAGTTACCTGAGGTGCTGGAATATATTGAGAGTAGAGTAACATTTCTAGCAGAGACTCTGGAAAAGACATGGGTAATAGGTGTATAGATAATCAAGCAAATAAAGACTAAGACAATTATCAACTCAGAGACAAAAGAAAAGTTGAAGCAAAGTAAGGTATTCATAGGACACTGGATGGCTAGGTTGTGAAAAATATTCTCATGGAAATAATGTAAAAATAGATTAAATTAACAAAATTAAAACAACTATATCAGGGGAAATGCTTCCGTGTGTGTGTGCGCGCGCGCGCGTGTGTGTGTGTGTGTGCGCGCGTGTGTGTGTGTGTGCTGGAAAAGTTTCTGTAATTTTTTTTTTAACATCTTTATTGGAGTATAATTGCTTTACAATGGTGTGTTAGTTTCTCCTTTATAACAAAGTGAATCAGCTGTACGTATACGTACACCCCCATATCTCCTCCCTCTTGCGTCTCCCTCCCACCCCTCCCTATCCCACCCCTCTAGGTGGTCACAAAGCACCGAGCTGATCTCCCTGTGCTATGCGGCTGCTTCCCACTAGCTATCTATTTTGCACCCTAATTCTTTCCTAATTTTCTCCTTTCCATTTTGTTTTCACTTTCTGGACTTCCTTTAGTTAGATGTAGTACGTTCTGGAACGAACCCCTAACTTTTCTCTTTTCACTCCCATTTTTCTACCTCCTGTTTGGCTCTGTTTTCTAGAAGATGGTCTCGACTGTATCTTCCAATACTTCTAAGGAAGGTTTGACCTATGACCTCACGTTGCTGCCCCTTATAATGCAGACACTCAGTAGGGAGGAAGGAGAGAAATGATACTGGATATGGAGCCTGCCTGGCGGGCCGCACTTTTGTATCTTTGTTTATATCCCATATCTCATTCCTAGTGTTATTCGCGCCTTCCTCTTTTCCTTGATGAAATCTTTAAAAAAAAAAAATCATTTGCGGGGGATGTATTGGCAGATTGCGGTGGACATATACCCACTACTATATATAAAACAGATAACTAACGAAGACCTACTGTATAGCACAGGGCACTCTACTCCATCCTCTGTCATGGCCTATATGGGAAAAGAATCTAAAAAAGAGTGGATATATGTATATGTATAACTGACTCACTTTGCTGTACCCCTGAAACTAACGCAACATTGGACATCAACTATAGTCCCATAAAAATGGTTTAAAACTCATTTTGGCTTCCTTGATTCTTTGTCTTGTATTTCTGCTATGCTTATTATTCTTTCCTTCTAATTCCTTTATCTTTGCTTACTATGAAATCTTTTTTATTGATTTTCCTTATTTTTTCTCCATACGTCAAGCACAGAAATTTCTGAAAACATAGACAAAAATAGAGAGTTAACAAAAGGCATAACGGCCAGTAATATTTTAGTGTAAGCATAATTTTGGTGTAAGCACTCTTCTGTGCATACACATGCCCAACGCACACACAGGCATCTCTTTTTGGAAGAAAAAGTGTAATATTAAATATAGTTTTGTAGTTGTCTTTTACCTTTCATTTGATATTATGTTGTGAACCGTGTCTCGTGTCAAATGCAGAGCCCCGACGTTTTCTTAAGCAGTCAGCAAAATCCTTTACCCCAAAGAAATCACACTCAGAGCCTCGAGGAGCAGGAGACATGTAGTCAGGGTCCCGGGTAGACGCCATTGCAAGCGGCTTCGGCCGACGCTGGGCGTGAATCTCGGGGGCGGGGACTCAGCGTTCATTTGCATAAGCAGAATGAAATGCAAACAATACATGTTCAAGTAAAGGCATAGTTTTCCTTTAAGCCTATTATTTCAAAGAATAAGACTTCAGTCACTTAACTGGAAAGAACTGTTGCAAGCTCTTGACCCGAGTTTACGTTCACCCTCACTGTACAAGGTGTCCCAATCTCCTTGGCATTGTCTCCCAAGATCCCTTGCATGAGATGCTCCCCCATCTGCTCCTCAGCGTGGGTGAATCTTTTGAGTGTTTCAGAAGATTTACCGGCTGAGGAGCAGACCAGGTGCAAGTTGCCTAATTTTTGGAAGCCTTGCGTTAGTAAGCAAGGCTGATCTGTGTGTAAAAAGAACAGACTCAAAGAAAAAGCCGGTTTGTTTGCTGAACGCGTCAGCCATGACATTCTGGGTGCAAAAGTTCACGGTTGTTTTGGATTCCGTTGGGCTTTCGTTAAGAAAGTTTTTCTGCGCGGGTCTGATGCGTGGGAAGTAAGGGGCTCGTTTGCGGCCTGGAAGCACTTTGCGTGCCACCACCATGATTCGGTGTAAGTGGAATTGAAAAGAAACCTGGCAAGAAGTTAACAGGGACTTAGAAGTTAGAGCGACACGTTTCTACGGGAAGCGCCGCGGGTTTCAGCTAGGGTTCGCGAGGTGCACTTCTTTTTCTGCTTATGGGGGGTTTTATGTGGTGTTTGGAAAAGTGGTTTTTTTTAACTCTGCAGCCGTAGTACTGGTTTTCGTGGTTCTTAACGTCCGGGGTTTGATTTTTCGTATGAGGTCGTTTGCTTGGCGTGTAAGGCTATGTAGATAGGTGTACTGGTTTTTTTGTTATTTTCCGCAAGATGTAATGATCGCGAGACCCACAGATGTTCTCGCGTTACTGTGGGTGCTGTTGTTCGGTGTGCTCCTCGGCTCATCACGGACTGTTGTATTTCCGTTTTCCATTAAGAAACGTTCGGCTTCAGTGCAGCCTGAGGCCCTCTGAACGCTATTGTTCTTGCACGTCCCACCTAGCTGGATGTGGGACATGACCTTCGATTCACCTCTCATTTTACTACGTAATGGTGATTTTCTTCCTAAGTAGTCATATCATTTTAGACTCCCTATGAGAAAAATTGATCAAAGTGTATATAGTTCACGTTTCATTTCCGTAATGCCAATTTTTGCTTTTTTGTCCAAAGAGATTGTAGCAGCGTTCACTCGCCAGCACTATCACATGCTGAGCAGCTCCTGTTTTCAGGCTTTTACAGTTTTTTTAAAAAAAATAAATTTATATATTTGCTTATTTGTGGCTGCGCTGGGTCTTCGTTGCGGTACGCGATATTCTCATTCCGGTGGCTTCTCTTGTTGCGGAGCTGGGGCTCTCAGCGCGGGGGCTTCAGTAGTTGTGGCTCACGGGCTCTAGAGCGTGGGCTCAGTAGTTGTGGCGCACAGGCTTAGTTGCTCCAGGGCATGAGGGCTCTTCCCTGACCAGGGCACGAACCTGTGTCCCTTGCATTGCCAGGTGGATCTCTAAGCACTGCGCAACCGGGGAAGTCCCTCAGGCTTTTTACAGGTTTTGACCATCTGGTAGGTATGAAATCCGTCGTTTAAAGCACCGGCATAGAATTGCACTGTGTGGATTGAGCCATCACTTGTTCAAATCAAGGTTCCGGTCCAGGGCATGTAGATAGTTTTCCAATTTTTACATTTCATAACCAAAGCAGTGGTTGTCCAATTACTTCCTTAGAATAAGTTCCAGGAGTGGAACTACTGGACTGAATGTTCCCACACATTAAAATTTTTGATCCGTATTACCCAGCTGCCATTCGGCAAGCTTTTACAAGTTTATATTCCCATCTACAGTATTTGCATGCCTTTCCCCCCATACCCGTTTCAAAAGCAGCTTTAAAAAAAAATCTAAGTGATGTATATACCTAATTTTAAAGGTCAAATGACACAAGGCTTTCAGAGGAGCAAAACTCCGAACTGCTTTTCCCCATCCCAATGCCCACTTCCCAGAAACCACCGTTTTACAGCCTTAGCAGTTTCATCTGTTTGCTTCTCTATCTCATAATACGCTTATACTGCTCTTTCTTCATTTTGTTATAAACTGTGGCAGACTCAGCTAGTTGCCCACCCTGATACCAATTTCTTCCTCAGCCTTCAGAGGTAGCTCAGAATTCCTGAGCCTTCCCAGGGTTCTGAAGCATTAAAATGTCCTGGTAATCACCTGGCTGCTGTTAGCTGCTCTCCTGTTTTGGGGTTTTTTTTTTTGTTTTTTAATAAATTTTATTTATTTATTTATCTATCTATCTATCTATTCATTTTTGGCTGCATTGGGTCTTCGTTGCTGTGCGCGGACTGTCTCTAGTTGCGGTGAGCGGGGGCTACTCTTCGTTGCGGCGCGCGGGCTTCTCATTGCAGTGGCTTCTCTTGTTGCGTGCAGAGCAGAGACCGTAGGCGCGCGGGCTTCAGTAGTTGTGGCACGCGGGCTCAGTAGTTGTGGCTCGCGGGCTCTAGAGCACAGGCTCAGTAGTTGTGGCGCACGGGCTTACTTGCTCCAGGGCCTGTGGGATCTTCCCGGACCAGGGCTGGAACCTGTGTTCCCTGCATTGGCAGGCGGATCCTTAACCACTGCGCCACCAGGGAAGCCCTGCTCTCCCCCTTTTGTCAATATGAATTTATCATTTTTCTTTTTATTCCTTTACTGTCATTTAGTGGGGTTTTGTGGATGCCGTGGAGATAAATGGATGTATTTAATCTACCATTTTCAACCTGAAATCCCAAGATCCTGTAGATTTCATTTCTTATTTTATTATGATGATTTTTTTTTTTTTTTTGGCCGCGCCGCACAGCTTGCGGGATCTCAGTTCCCCGACGACGGATGGAACCCGTGCCCCCTGAAGTGGAAGCTCAGAGTCCCAACCACCGGACGGCCAGGGAATTCCCGATACTGTAGATTTTAGAAAATTGAAAAGAAACCCTCTGAAAACGATTAGAATAGTATGCATTTTACAAAGGCCCGTCTGAAAATAGGATAACATTTGGGACACGGCATGGACCTTAAACAACATGCAATCCCACCCTTTTATTTTTCTAAGGACGCAGCCGAGCGCCCCCTCGTGGAGTATGTTGCCCAAGCCAGTCTGACTTGTCCCTCGGGCCTCTTTGCCCTGGGCCCCGAGCTTCACAATCCTGGCGGTCCACCAAGGGACTCGGGGAGTTTCTAAAAATCCCAGGCCCAGGACTCCACCCCGGGCCAATTAAATTATTCTCTCACGGTGTGGGGATTGGGCATCAGCGTTTTTTAAGCTCTCAAGTGGTCCTCAAGTGCAGGATCACTGCCCGAGGCCAAGAAACCCACTGATTTAGCCCATTTGTAACAGCACGGTAATAATTGGACAGTAAGACGTCCAGCCCGTGCTCTTGTTATGCAATTACTTTTGTGTGTTGTCCAGATTCTGAATGGTGTCTATTTTCATGCCTTAACTTCACAAGCCTGTATTCTGTTAATTTGATTAACACAGAACACTTTACGCTAACTTTGCTGGCGGCATCAATATCGCATTCTCGTGTGCCACGCTCCTTTAGTAGAGGCATACGTACGATTTAGCTTAGTCCTCACATCACATTTGTACCCTGCGGTAATAAGACTTCATGAGAGAGTGAAAATTGTCGAGTGATGCGGCCACTTTTCTGTATCTGGAGTTTTGCATTGTCGGAGTGCAGCAACGGCAGAGAATATTATGCACTTAATGGCTATTATTGTGATTATAACGTGGATACTGCAGTCGTAGTCACCAAAATCTGCCATTATGATGAACTGATCTAATATCTCTATTTAAAGTCACAGGCTGGGCTCCATTCCCCCCGCCCCACCTCCAGCGTGATTGAGAACAGGCTTAATTCCTAGAGGGGCTCGTCAGCCTTGCTGAGGTTTAGCTCTAGCCTGCAGATAGCATAGTCATCACTCATCATGGTTATCAGAGGAAAACAAGATGGATCAATATATATCATCACTACTGGAGGAGGGGAAAATCCAACAGGTTTAGAGTAAACGATGTGCTGAAGGGATTCCCTGACGGTCCAGTGGTTAGGACTCCTCGCTTTCACTGCAAGGGGCATGGGTTCAATCCCTGGTCGGGGAACTACGATCCCACATGCCAAGCGGCATGGCCAAAAAGTAAAAATAAATAAATTCTGCAGAAAAAAAAAAAAAAGAAGAAATCTTGCCATTTGCGACAACATGGATGAACCTTGACAGTATTACACTAAGTGAAGTAAGTCAGACAGAGAAAGACAATACCGTATGATTTTACTCATATATGGAATATAAGAAACAAACAAACAAAATGAGAGAAATGGACAGACCAATCCAAACAAAAACAAACGCGTGGATACAGAGAACAGAGTAGTGGTTACCAGAGGGGAAGTAGGAGGAGGGCAGAATAGGTAAAGGGGATCAACTGTATGGTGATGATTGGAAACTAAAGTTTTGGTGGTGAGCACGCTGTAGTGTGTACAGAAGTTGAAATATAATGTTGTCGATGTGAAACTTATATAATGTTATAAGCCAGTGTTATCTCAATGAAAAATACAATACAACAGCCCCTCGAGGGAGCCGAGGACTGGAGGGAGCCTGAGTCCCTGGCTGCTTCTTGGAGCACGCGCCTCGCTCACCTTCCTCTGGACTTCATCGACGTGAAACAGAATAAGTGTCCAGTTTAGACCACTGTAACTTTGGGTTTTCTGTCACATGCCATCCAACTTATTCCTGAATCATAGACATTATATATAGCTTTGCTTCTAGGGAAGAAGAGGGTCTGCTGGTCTGATGCTTTTTCACCCGCCCTCCCACACCCCAGGGACAAGAGGAGAATCCTCAAAGCTTCCGGAGAGAAAAGGCAGGAAACATACCAAGATTCAAGAGTCAGAATTGCATGAGTTCCCCAACAGCGACACTAAAAGGTAGAAGGCAATACAGCAATGCATTCAAAATGCTGAAGGAAAACTTCCTCCAAACCAGAATTTTATACCCAACCGAAGTTTAGATATGGAATGAACTTAAGAGTTCATTGGCTACGTGACCTGCTTTGGTCATTGGAATGCGGGCAGAAGAGACACGTGTCACTTCGGAGCAGGAGCATGAGGGTCATCTCTGGTGAGCCGCATCCTCTTCTCCTCTGGCTTGAGACTGGTGATGTTCCAGACAAAAGCTGCTCCATCCCCTGGGTCCTGGGGAAAGGACGAGGCACAGCACAGAGCTACAGGCAACCCATGAGGGACATGTAACAGGCCGGAGAAATGTTTCTTGTTGGAAGCCAGCGAGCTGTTGGGGCCATATGTTACCACACCGTAACTTAACCTCGGGTGACATACAAAGGGGTGACCTAGAAAAGAGAAAAATATGAGATAAAGGAAAAGGGACCCAACAGAGGAAAAAGAAGGAAGATCCCGGCGCAAGAGAACAGATGGTCCATATTGGAGCAGGAGGGCGTAGGATTCCTGGAGGGATGTTTAATGAAGTAGATAAAATGACTCAGTTACCTGAGGTGCTGGAATATATTGAGAGTAGAGTAACATTTCTAGCAGAGACTCTGGAAAAGACATGGGTAATAGGTGTATAGATAATCAAGCAAATAAAGACTAAGACAATTATCAACTCAGAGACAAAAGAAAAGTTGAAGCAAAGTAAGGTATTCATAGGACACTGGATGGCTAGGTTGTGAAAAATATTCTCATGGAAATAATGTAAAAATAGATTAAATTAACAAAATTAAAACAACTATATCAGGGGAAATGCTTCCGTGTGTGTGTGCGCGCGCGCGCGTGTGTGTGTGTGTGTGCGCGCGTGTGTGTGTGTGTGCTGGAAAAGTTTCTGTAATTTTTTTTTTAACATCTTTATTGGAGTATAATTGCTTTACAATGGTGTGTTAGTTTCTCCTTTATAACAAAGTGAATCAGCTGTACGTATACGTACACCCCCATATCTCCTCCCTCTTGCGTCTCCCTCCCACCCCTCCCTATCCCACCCCTCTAGGTGGTCACAAAGCACCGAGCTGATCTCCCTGTGCTATGCGGCTGCTTCCCACTAGCTATCTATTTTGCACCCTAATTCTTTCCTAATTTTCTCCTTTCCATTTTGTTTTCACTTTCTGGACTTCCTTTAGTTAGATGTAGTACGTTCTGGAACGAACCCCTAACTTTTCTCTTTTCACTCCCATTTTTCTACCTCCTGTTTGGCTCTGTTTTCTAGAAGATGGTCTCGACTGTATCTTCCAATACTTCTAAGGAAGGTTTGACCTATGACCTCACGTTGCTGCCCCTTATAATGCAGACACTCAGTAGGGAGGAAGGAGAGAAATGATACTGGATATGGAGCCTGCCTGGCGGGCCGCACTTTTGTATCTTTGTTTATATCCCATATCTCATTCCTAGTGTTATTCGCGCCTTCCTCTTTTCCTTGATGAAATCTTTAAAAAAAAAAAATCATTTGCGGGGGATGTATTGGCAGATTGCGGTGGACATATACCCACTACTATATATAAAACAGATAACTAACGAAGACCTACTGTATAGCACAGGGCACTCTACTCCATCCTCTGTCATGGCCTATATGGGAAAAGAATCTAAAAAAGAGTGGATATATGTATATGTATAACTGACTCACTTTGCTGTACCCCTGAAACTAACGCAACATTGGACATCAACTATAGTCCCATAAAAATGGTTTAAAACTCATTTTGGCTTCCTTGATTCTTTGTCTTGTATTTCTGCTATGCTTATTATTCTTTCCTTCTAATTCCTTTATCTTTGCTTACTATGAAATCTTTTTTATTGATTTTCCTTATTTTTTCTCCATACGTCAAGCACAGAAATTTCTGAAAACATAGACAAAAATAGAGAGTTAACAAAAGGCATAACGGCCAGTAATATTTTAGTGTAAGCATAATTTTGGTGTAAGCACTCTTCTGTGCATACACATGCCCAACGCACACACAGGCATCTCTTTTTGGAAGAAAAAGTGTAATATTAAATATAGTTTTGTAGTTGTCTTTTACCTTTCATTTGATATTATGTTGTGAACCGTGTCTCGTGTCAAATGCAGAGCCCCGACGTTTTCTTAAGCAGTCAGCAAAATCCTTTACCCCAAAGAAATCACACTCAGAGCCTCGAGGAGCAGGAGACATGTAGTCAGGGTCCCGGGTAGACGCCATTGCAAGCGGCTTCGGCCGACGCTGGGCGTGAATCTCGGGGGCGGGGACTCAGCGTTCATTTGCATAAGCAGAATGAAATGCAAACAATACATGTTCAAGTAAAGGCATAGTTTTCCTTTAAGCCTATTATTTCAAAGAATAAGACTTCAGTCACTTAACTGGAAAGAACTGTTGCAAGCTCTTGACCCGAGTTTACGTTCACCCTCACTGTACAAGGTGTCCCAATCTCCTTGGCATTGTCTCCCAAGATCCCTTGCATGAGATGCTCCCCCATCTGCTCCTCAGCGTGGGTGAATCTTTTGAGTGTTTCAGAAGATTTACCGGCTGAGGAGCAGACCAGGTGCAAGTTGCCTAATTTTTGGAAGCCTTGCGTTAGTAAGCAAGGCTGATCTGTGTGTAAAAAGAACAGACTCAAAGAAAAAGCCGGTTTGTTTGCTGAACGCGTCAGCCATGACATTCTGGGTGCAAAAGTTCACGGTTGTTTTGGATTCCGTTGGGCTTTCGTTAAGAAAGTTTTTCTGCGCGGGTCTGATGCGTGGGAAGTAAGGGGCTCGTTTGCGGCCTGGAAGCACTTTGCGTGCCACCACCATGATTCGGTGTAAGTGGAATTGAAAAGAAACCTGGCAAGAAGTTAACAGGGACTTAGAAGTTAGAGCGACACGTTTCTACGGGAAGCGCCGCGGGTTTCAGCTAGGGTTCGCGAGGTGCACTTCTTTTTCTGCTTATGGGGGGTTTTATGTGGTGTTTGGAAAAGTGGTTTTTTTTAACTCTGCAGCCGTAGTACTGGTTTTCGTGGTTCTTAACGTCCGGGGTTTGATTTTTCGTATGAGGTCGTTTGCTTGGCGTGTAAGGCTATGTAGATAGGTGTACTGGTTTTTTTGTTATTTTCCGCAAGATGTAATGATCGCGAGACCCACAGATGTTCTCGCGTTACTGTGGGTGCTGTTGTTCGGTGTGCTCCTCGGCTCATCACGGACTGTTGTATTTCCGTTTTCCATTAAGAAACGTTCGGCTTCAGTGCAGCCTGAGGCCCTCTGAACGCTATTGTTCTTGCACGTCCCACCTAGCTGGATGTGGGACATGACCTTCGATTCACCTCTCATTTTACTACGTAATGGTGATTTTCTTCCTAAGTAGTCATATCATTTTAGACTCCCTATGAGAAAAATTGATCAAAGTGTATATAGTTCACGTTTCATTTCCGTAATGCCAATTTTTGCTTTTTTGTCCAAAGAGATTGTAGCAGCGTTCACTCGCCAGCACTATCACATGCTGAGCAGCTCCTGTTTTCAGGCTTTTACAGTTTTTTTAAAAAAAATAAATTTATATATTTGCTTATTTGTGGCTGCGCTGGGTCTTCGTTGCGGTACGCGATATTCTCATTCCGGTGGCTTCTCTTGTTGCGGAGCTGGGGCTCTCAGCGCGGGGGCTTCAGTAGTTGTGGCTCACGGGCTCTAGAGCGTGGGCTCAGTAGTTGTGGCGCACAGGCTTAGTTGCTCCAGGGCATGAGGGCTCTTCCCTGACCAGGGCACGAACCTGTGTCCCTTGCATTGCCAGGTGGATCTCTAAGCACTGCGCAACCGGGGAAGTCCCTCAGGCTTTTTACAGGTTTTGACCATCTGGTAGGTATGAAATCCGTCGTTTAAAGCACCGGCATAGAATTGCACTGTGTGGATTGAGCCATCACTTGTTCAAATCAAGGTTCCGGTCCAGGGCATGTAGATAGTTTTCCAATTTTTACATTTCATAACCAAAGCAGTGGTTGTCCAATTACTTCCTTAGAATAAGTTCCAGGAGTGGAACTACTGGACTGAATGTTCCCACACATTAAAATTTTTGATCCGTATTACCCAGCTGCCATTCGGCAAGCTTTTACAAGTTTATATTCCCATCTACAGTATTTGCATGCCTTTCCCCCCATACCCGTTTCAAAAGCAGCTTTAAAAAAAAATCTAAGTGATGTATATACCTAATTTTAAAGGTCAAATGACACAAGGCTTTCAGAGGAGCAAAACTCCGAACTGCTTTTCCCCATCCCAATGCCCACTTCCCAGAAACCACCGTTTTACAGCCTTAGCAGTTTCATCTGTTTGCTTCTCTATCTCATAATACGCTTATACTGCTCTTTCTTCATTTTGTTATAAACTGTGGCAGACTCAGCTAGTTGCCCACCCTGATACCAATTTCTTCCTCAGCCTTCAGAGGTAGCTCAGAATTCCTGAGCCTTCCCAGGGTTCTGAAGCATTAAAATGTCCTGGTAATCACCTGGCTGCTGTTAGCTGCTCTCCTGTTTTGGGGTTTTTTTTTTTGTTTTTTAATAAATTTTATTTATTTATTTATCTATCTATCTATCTATTCATTTTTGGCTGCATTGGGTCTTCGTTGCTGTGCGCGGACTGTCTCTAGTTGCGGTGAGCGGGGGCTACTCTTCGTTGCGGCGCGCGGGCTTCTCATTGCAGTGGCTTCTCTTGTTGCGTGCAGAGCAGAGACCGTAGGCGCGCGGGCTTCAGTAGTTGTGGCACGCGGGCTCAGTAGTTGTGGCTCGCGGGCTCTAGAGCACAGGCTCAGTAGTTGTGGCGCACGGGCTTACTTGCTCCAGGGCCTGTGGGATCTTCCCGGACCAGGGCTGGAACCTGTGTTCCCTGCATTGGCAGGCGGATCCTTAACCACTGCGCCACCAGGGAAGCCCTGCTCTCCCCCTTTTGTCAATATGAATTTATCATTTTTCTTTTTATTCCTTTACTGTCATTTAGTGGGGTTTTGTGGATGCCGTGGAGATAAATGGATGTATTTAATCTACCATTTTCAACCTGAAATCCCAAGATCCTGTAGATTTCATTTCTTATTTTATTATGATGATTTTTTTTTTTTTTTTGGCCGCGCCGCACAGCTTGCGGGATCTCAGTTCCCCGACGACGGATGGAACCCGTGCCCCCTGAAGTGGAAGCTCAGAGTCCCAACCACCGGACGGCCAGGGAATTCCCGATACTGTAGATTTTAGAAAATTGAAAAGAAACCCTCTGAAAACGATTAGAATAGTATGCATTTTACAAAGGCCCGTCTGAAAATAGGATAACATTTGGGACACGGCATGGACCTTAAACAACATGCAATCCCACCCTTTTATTTTTCTAAGGACGCAGCCGAGCGCCCCCTCGTGGAGTATGTTGCCCAAGCCAGTCTGACTTGTCCCTCGGGCCTCTTTGCCCTGGGCCCCGAGCTTCACAATCCTGGCGGTCCACCAAGGGACTCGGGGAGTTTCTAAAAATCCCAGGCCCAGGACTCCACCCCGGGCCAATTAAATTATTCTCTCACGGTGTGGGGATTGGGCATCAGCGTTTTTTAAGCTCTCAAGTGGTCCTCAAGTGCAGGATCACTGCCCGAGGCCAAGAAACCCACTGATTTAGCCCATTTGTAACAGCACGGTAATAATTGGACAGTAAGACGTCCAGCCCGTGCTCTTGTTATGCAATTACTTTTGTGTGTTGTCCAGATTCTGAATGGTGTCTATTTTCATGCCTTAACTTCACAAGCCTGTATTCTGTTAATTTGATTAACACAGAACACTTTACGCTAACTTTGCTGGCGGCATCAATATCGCATTCTCGTGTGCCACGCTCCTTTAGTAGAGGCATACGTACGATTTAGCTTAGTCCTCACATCACATTTGTACCCTGCGGTAATAAGACTTCATGAGAGAGTGAAAATTGTCGAGTGATGCGGCCACTTTTCTGTATCTGGAGTTTTGCATTGTCGGAGTGCAGCAACGGCAGAGAATATTATGCACTTAATGGCTATTATTGTGATTATAACGTGGATACTGCAGTCGTAGTCACCAAAATCTGCCATTATGATGAACTGATCTAATATCTCTATTTAAAGTCACAGGCTGGGCTCCATTCCCCCCGCCCCACCTCCAGCGTGATTGAGAACAGGCTTAATTCCTAGAGGGGCTCGTCAGCCTTGCTGAGGTTTAGCTCTAGCCTGCAGATAGCATAGTCATCACTCATCATGGTTATCAGAGGAAAACAAGATGGATCAATATATATCATCACTACTGGAGGAGGGGAAAATCCAACAGGTTTAGAGTAAACGATGTGCTGAAGGGATTCCCTGACGGTCCAGTGGTTAGGACTCCTCGCTTTCACTGCAAGGGGCATGGGTTCAATCCCTGGTCGGGGAACTACGATCCCACATGCCAAGCGGCATGGCCAAAAAGTAAAAATAAATAAATTCTGCAGAAAAAAAAAAAAAAGAAGAAATCTTGCCATTTGCGACAACATGGATGAACCTTGACAGTATTACACTAAGTGAAGTAAGTCAGACAGAGAAAGACAATACCGTATGATTTTACTCATATATGGAATATAAGAAACAAACAAACAAAATGAGAGAAATGGACAGACCAATCCAAACAAAAACAAACGCGTGGATACAGAGAACAGAGTAGTGGTTACCAGAGGGGAAGTAGGAGGAGGGCAGAATAGGTAAAGGGGATCAACTGTATGGTGATGATTGGAAACTAAAGTTTTGGTGGTGAGCACGCTGTAGTGTGTACAGAAGTTGAAATATAATGTTGTCGATGTGAAACTTATATAATGTTATAAGCCAGTGTTATCTCAATGAAAAATACAATACAACAGCCCCTCGAGGGAGCCGAGGACTGGAGGGAGCCTGAGTCCCTGGCTGCTTCTTGGAGCACGCGCCTCGCTCACCTTCCTCTGGACTTCATCGACGTGAAACAGAATAAGTGTCCAGTTTAGACCACTGTAACTTTGGGTTTTCTGTCACATGCCATCCAACTTATTCCTGAATCATAGACATTATATATAGCTTTGCTTCTAGGGAAGAAGAGGGTCTGCTGGTCTGATGCTTTTTCACCCGCCCTCCCACACCCCAGGGACAAGAGGAGAATCCTCAAAGCTTCCGGAGAGAAAAGGCAGGAAACATACCAAGATTCAAGAGTCAGAATTGCATGAGTTCCCCAACAGCGACACTAAAAGGTAGAAGGCAATACAGCAATGCATTCAAAATGCTGAAGGAAAACTTCCTCCAAACCAGAATTTTATACCCAACCGAAGTTTAGATATGGAATGAACTTAAGAGTTCATTGGCTACGTGACCTGCTTTGGTCATTGGAATGCGGGCAGAAGAGACACGTGTCACTTCGGAGCAGGAGCATGAGGGTCATCTCTGGTGAGCCGCATCCTCTTCTCCTCTGGCTTGAGACTGGTGATGTTCCAGACAAAAGCTGCTCCATCCCCTGGGTCCTGGGGAAAGGACGAGGCACAGCACAGAGCTACAGGCAACCCATGAGGGACATGTAACAGGCCGGAGAAATGTTTCTTGTTGGAAGCCAGCGAGCTGTTGGGGCCATATGTTACCACACCGTAACTTAACCTCGGGTGACATACAAAGGGGTGACCTAGAAAAGAGAAAAATATGAGATAAAGGAAAAGGGACCCAACAGAGGAAAAAGAAGGAAGATCCCGGCGCAAGAGAACAGATGGTCCATATTGGAGCAGGAGGGCGTAGGATTCCTGGAGGGATGTTTAATGAAGTAGATAAAATGACTCAGTTACCTGAGGTGCTGGAATATATTGAGAGTAGAGTAACATTTCTAGCAGAGACTCTGGAAAAGACATGGGTAATAGGTGTATAGATAATCAAGCAAATAAAGACTAAGACAATTATCAACTCAGAGACAAAAGAAAAGTTGAAGCAAAGTAAGGTATTCATAGGACACTGGATGGCTAGGTTGTGAAAAATATTCTCATGGAAATAATGTAAAAATAGATTAAATTAACAAAATTAAAACAACTATATCAGGGGAAATGCTTCCGTGTGTGTGTGCGCGCGCGCGCGTGTGTGTGTGTGTGTGCGCGCGTGTGTGTGTGTGTGCTGGAAAAGTTTCTGTAATTTTTTTTTTAACATCTTTATTGGAGTATAATTGCTTTACAATGGTGTGTTAGTTTCTCCTTTATAACAAAGTGAATCAGCTGTACGTATACGTACACCCCCATATCTCCTCCCTCTTGCGTCTCCCTCCCACCCCTCCCTATCCCACCCCTCTAGGTGGTCACAAAGCACCGAGCTGATCTCCCTGTGCTATGCGGCTGCTTCCCACTAGCTATCTATTTTGCACCCTAATTCTTTCCTAATTTTCTCCTTTCCATTTTGTTTTCACTTTCTGGACTTC
This sequence comes from Balaenoptera physalus, assembly GCF_965194825.1. Taxonomy (NCBI): domain Eukaryota; kingdom Metazoa; phylum Chordata; class Mammalia; order Artiodactyla; family Balaenopteridae; genus Balaenoptera; species Balaenoptera physalus. The sequence goes on along the minus strand of NC_138903.1, from coordinate 113,136,656 downwards.
CTTTAGTTAGATGTAGTACGTTCTGGAACGAACCCCTAACTTTTCTCTTTTCACTCCCATTTTTCTACCTCCTGTTTGGCTCTGTTTTCTAGAAGATGGTCTCGACTGTATCTTCCAATACTTCTAAGGAAGGTTTGACCTATGACCTCACGTTGCTGCCCCTTATAATGCAGACACTCAGTAGGGAGGAAGGAGAGAAATGATACTGGATATGGAGCCTGCCTGGCGGGCCGCACTTTTGTATCTTTGTTTATATCCCATATCTCATTCCTAGTGTTATTCGCGCCTTCCTCTTTTCCTTGATGAAATCTTTAAAAAAAAAAAATCATTTGCGGGGGATGTATTGGCAGATTGCGGTGGACATATACCCACTACTATATATAAAACAGATAACTAACGAAGACCTACTGTATAGCACAGGGCACTCTACTCCATCCTCTGTCATGGCCTATATGGGAAAAGAATCTAAAAAAGAGTGGATATATGTATATGTATAACTGACTCACTTTGCTGTACCCCTGAAACTAACGCAACATTGGACATCAACTATAGTCCCATAAAAATGGTTTAAAACTCATTTTGGCTTCCTTGATTCTTTGTCTTGTATTTCTGCAATGCTTATTATTCTTTCCTTCTAATTCCTTTATCTTTGCTTACTATGAAATCTTTTTTATTGATTTTCCTTATTTTTTCTCCATACGTCAAGCACAGAAATTTCTGAAAACATAGACAAAAATAGAGAGTTAACAAAAGGCATAACGGCCAGTAATATTTTAGTGTAAGCATAATTTTGGTGTAAGCACTCTTCTGTGCATACACATGCCCAACGCACACACAGGCATCTCTTTTTGGAAGAAAAAGTGTAATATTAAATATAGTTTTGTAGTTGTCTTTTACCTTTCATTTGATATTATGTTGTGAACCGTGTCTCGTGTCAAATGCAGAGCCCCGACGTTTTCTTAAGCAGTCAGCAAAATCCTTTACCCCAAAGAAATCACACTCAGAGCCTCGAGGAGCAGGAGACATGTAGTCAGGGTCCCGGGTAGACGCCATTGCAAGCGGCTTCGGCCGACGCTGGGCGTGAATCTCGGGGGCGGGGACTCAGCGTTCATTTGCATAAGCAGAATGAAATGCAAACAATACATGTTCAAGTAAAGGCATAGTTTTCCTTTAAGCCTATTATTTCAAAGAATAAGACTTCAGTCACTTAACTGGAAAGAACTGTTGCAAGCTCTTGACCCGAGTTTACGTTCACCCTCACTGTACAAGGTGTCCCAATCTCCTTGGCATTGTCTCCCAAGATCCCTTGCATGAGATGCTCCCCCATCTGCTCCTCAGCGTGGGTGAATCTTTTGAGTGTTTCAGAAGATTTACCGGCTGAGGAGCAGACCAGGTGCAAGTTGCCTAATTTTTGGAAGCCTTGCGTTAGTAAGCAAGGCTGATCTGTGTGTAAAAAGAACAGACTCAAAGAAAAAGCCGGTTTGTTTGCTGAACGCGTCAGCCATGACATTCTGGGTGCAAAAGTTCACGGTTGTTTTGGATTCCGTTGGGCTTTCGTTAAGAAAGTTTTTCTGCGCGGGTCTGATGCGTGGGAAGTAAGGGGCTCGTTTGCGGCCTGGAAGCACTTTGCGTGCCACCACCATGATTCGGTGTAAGTGGAATTGAAAAGAAACCTGGCAAGAAGTTAACAGGGACTTAGAAGTTAGAGCGACACGTTTCTACGGGAAGCGCCGCGGGTTTCAGCTAGGGTTCGCGAGGTGCACTTCTTTTTCTGCTTATGGGGGGTTTTATGTGGTGTTTGGAAAAGTGGTTTTTTTTAACTCTGCAGCCGTAGTACTGGTTTTCGTGGTTCTTAACGTCCGGGGTTTGATTTTTCGTATGAGGTCGTTTGCTTGGCGTGTAAGGCTATGTAGATAGGTGTACTGGTTTTTTTGTTATTTTCCGCAAGATGTAATGATCGCGAGACCCACAGATGTTCTCGCGTTACTGTGGGTGCTGTTGTTCGGTGTGCTCCTCGGCTCATCACGGACTGTTGTATTTCCGTTTTCCATTAAGAAACGTTCAGCTTCAGTGCAGCCTGAGGCCCTCTGAACGCTATTGTTCTTGCACGTCCCACCTAGCTGGATGTGGGACATGACCTTCGATTCACCTCTCATTTTACTACGTAATGGTGATTTTCTTCCTAAGTAGTCATATCATTTTAGACTCCCTATGAGAAAAATTGATCAAAGTGTATATAGTTCACGTTTCATTTCCGTAATGCCAATTTTTGCTTTTTTGTCCAAAGAGATTGTAGCAGCGTTCACTCGCCAGCACTATCACATGCTGAGCAGCTCCTGTTTTCAGGCTTTTACAGTTTTTTTAAAAAAAATAAATTTATATATTTGCTTATTTGTGGCTGCGCTGGGTCTTCGTTGCGGTACGCGATATTCTCATTCCGGTGGCTTCTCTTGTTGCGGAGCTGGGGCTCTCAGCGCGGGGGCTTCAGTAGTTGTGGCTCACGGGCTCTAGAGCGTGGGCTCAGTAGTTGTGGCGCACAGGCTTAGTTGCTCCAGGGCATGAGGGCTCTTCCCTGACCAGGGCACGAACCTGTGTCCCTTGCATTGCCAGGTGGATCTCTAAGCACTGCGCAACCGGGGAAGTCCCTCAGGCTTTTTACAGGTTTTGACCATCTGGTAGGTATGAAATCCGTCGTTTAAAGCACCGGCATAGAATTGCACTGTGTGGATTGAGCCATCACTTGTTCAAATCAAGGTTCCGGTCCAGGGCATGTAGATAGTTTTCCAATTTTTACATTTCATAACCAAAGCAGTGGTTGTCCAATTACTTCCTTAGAATAAGTTCCAGGAGTGGAACTACTGGACTGAATGTTCCCACACATTAAAATTTTTGATCCGTATTACCCAGCTGCCATTCGGCAAGCTTTTACAAGTTTATATTCCCATCTACAGTATTTGCATGCCTTTCCCCCCATACCCGTTTCAAAAGCAGCTTTAAAAAAAAAATCTAAGTGATGTATATACCTAATTTTAAAGGTCAAATGACACAAGGCTTTCAGAGGAGCAAAACTCCGAACTGCTTTTCCCCATCCCAATGCCCACTTCCCAGAAACCACCGTTTTACAGCCTTAGCAGTTTCATCTGTTTGCTTCTCTATCTCATAATACGCTTATACTGCTCTTTCTTCATTTTGTTATAAACTGTGGCAGACTCAGCTAGTTGCCCACCCTGATACCAATTTCTTCCTCAGCCTTCAGAGGTAGCTCAGAATTCCTGAGCCTTCCCAGGGTTCTGAAGCATTAAAATGTCCCTGGTAATCACCTGGCTGCTGTTAGCTGCTCTCCTGTTTTGGGGTTTTTTTTTTTTGTTTTTTAATAAATTTTATTTATTTATTTATCTATCTATCTATCTATTCATTTTTGGCTGCATTGGGTCTTCGTTGCTGTGCGCGGACTGTCTCTAGTTGCGGTGAGCGGGGGCTACTCTTCGTTGCGGCGCGCGGGCTTCTCATTGCAGTGGCTTCTCTTGTTGCGTGCAGAGCAGAGACCGTAGGCGCGCGGGCTTCAGTAGTTGTGGCACGCGGGCTCAGTAGTTGTGGCTCGCGGGCTCTAGAGCACAGGCTCAGTAGTTGTGGCGCACGGGCTTACTTGCTCCAGGGCCTGTGGGATCTTCCCGGACCAGGGCTGGAACCTGTGTTCCCTGCATTGGCAGGCGGATCCTTAACCACTGCGCCACCAGGGAAGCCCTGCTCTCCCCCTTTTGTCAATATGAATTTATCATTTTTCTTTTTATTCCTTTACTGTCATTTAGTGGGGTTTTGTGGATGCCGTGGAGATAAATGGATGTATTTAATCTACCATTTTCAACCTGAAATCCCAAGATCCTGTAGATTTCATTTCTTATTTTATTATGATGATTTTTTTTTTTTTTTTGGCCGCGCCGCACAGCTTGCGGGATCTCAGTTCCCCGACGACGGATGGAACCCGTGCCCCCTGAAGTGGAAGCTCAGAGTCCCAACCACCGGACGGCCAGGGAATTCCCGATACTGTAGATTTTAGAAAATTGAAAAGAAACCCTCTGAAAACGATTAGAATAGTATGCATTTTACAAAGGCCCGTCTGAAAATAGGATAACATTTGGGACACGGCATGGACCTTAAACAACATGCAATCCCACCCTTTTATTTTTCTAAGGACGCAGCCGAGCGCCCCCTCGTGGAGTATGTTGCCCAAGCCAGTCTGACTTGTCCCTCGGGCCTCTTTGCCCTGGGCCCCGAGCTTCACAATCCTGGCGGTCCACCAAGGGACTCGGGGAGTTTCTAAAAATCCCAGGCCCAGGACTCCACCCCGGGCCAATTAAATTATTCTCTCACGGTGTGGGGATTGGGCATCAGCGTTTTTTAAGCTCTCAAGTGGTCCTCAAGTGCAGGATCACTGCCCGAGGCCAAGAAACCCACTGATTTAGCCCATTTGTAACAGCACGGTAATAATTGGACAGTAAGACGTCCAGCCCGTGCTCTTGTTATGCAATTACTTTTGTGTGTTGTCCAGATTCTGAATGGTGTCTATTTTCATGCCTTAACTTCACAAGCCTGTATTCTGTTAATTTGATTAACACAGAACACTTTACGCTAACTTTGCTGGCGGCATCAATATCGCATTCTCGTGTGCCACGCTCCTTTAGTAGAGGCATACGTACGATTTAGCTTAGTCCTCACATCACATTTGTACCCTGCGGTAATAAGACTTCATGAGAGAGTGAAAATTGTCGAGTGATGCGGCCACTTTTCTGTATCTGGAGTTTTGCATTGTCGGAGTGCAGCAACGGCAGAGAATATTATGCACTTAATGGCTATTATTGTGATTATAACGTGGATACTGCAGTCGTAGTCACCAAAATCTGCCATTATGATGAACTGATCTAATATCTCTATTTAAAGTCACAGGCTGGGCTCCATTCCCCCCGCCCCACCTCCAGCGTGATTGAGAACAGGCTTAATTCCTAGAGGGGCTCGTCAGCCTTGCTGAGGTTTAGCTCTAGCCTGCAGATAGCATAGTCATCACTCATCATGGTTATCAGAGGAAAACAAGATGGATCAATATATATCATCACTACTGGAGGAGGGGAAAATCCAACAGGTTTAGAGTAAACGATGTGCTGAAGGGATTCCCTGACGGTCCAGTGGTTAGGACTCCTCGCTTTCACTGCAAGGGGCATGGGTTCAATCCCTGGTCGGGGAACTACGATCCCACATGCCAAGCGGCATGGCCAAAAAGTAAAAATAAATAAATTCTGCAGAAAAAAAAAAAAAAGAAGAAATCTTGCCATTTGCGACAACATGGATGAACCTTGACAGTATTACACTAAGTGAAGTAAGTCAGACAGAGAAAGACAATACCGTATGATTTTACTCATATATGGAATATAAGAAACAAACAAACAAAATGAGAGAAATGGACAGACCAATCCAAACAAAAACAAACGCGTGGATACAGAGAACAGAGTAGTGGTTACCAGAGGGGAAGTAGGAGGAGGGCAGAATAGGTAAAGGGGATCAACTGTATGGTGATGATTGGAAACTAAAGTTTTGGTGGTGAGCACGCTGTAGTGTGTACAGAAGTTGAAATATAATGTTGTCGATGTGAAACTTATATAATGTTATAAGCCAGTGTTATCTCAATGAAAAATACAATACAACAGCCCCTCGAGGGAGCCGAGGACTGGAGGGAGCCTGAGTCCCTGGCTGCTTCTTGGAGCACGCGCCTCGCTCACCTTCCTCTGGACTTCATCGACGTGAAACAGAATAAGTGTCCAGTTTAGACCACTGTAACTTTGGGTTTTCTGTCACATGCCATC